>NC_132916.1:3600000-4200000 GCF_047675955.1 Chlorocebus sabaeus | reverse complement strand
ATCTTGAGATTCACTAATAAATGGTAAGCACTGGGGATAAGTTAAAATTTCATTGTCTTTCAAGTCAGCCCTCTATGTGTGGTCAACCTGCCGCATTTCAGGTTTGGGTGATGTGGTTTCCGTGGTTTACTTTGCTCTGTTCAGCAACCTGTGCCTACTGGTACCAGCTCTAACTGCCATGTGCTCTTCACCTGTCACGGTCCCAAGACAATCCCTGGGGCTGAGATGGTTATGGAGGCACCAACAGGTTCACCCCACTGTGAAAGGCATGGTTTCCTTCCCAGGAAAACATGGGAGGAAGCACTTTGTGAGATTATCCTGGCAGGCATAGGATATATGATACACAACTAGAGCTACTTTCTGGAACCCCTATTCAAGGTGCCTCTTTTCAGGCAGCAATGCCTGCGTTTGTGTTTCTGATTTTTAAATGATCTCCACCAATAGACACTATATGTATGTCACATTATATAGCATATCGTGGTGGTTAGTTTTAGTGTCAACTTGACTGGGCTAAGAGATGCCCAGAGACCCGGTGAAACGTGATTTCTGGGTGTGTCTGTGAGGGCGTTTCTGGAAGATAGCAGCATTTGAATTGTGGACTGAGTAAAGATCACCCTCCCCTATATGGGCAGGCACCATCCAGTCTACTGAGGGCCTGAATAGAACAAAAAAGCAGTGGGAGAGGAATCTGCTCCCTGTTGAACTGGGACATTCATGTTTTCCAGCCCCTGGACATCAATGCCTGGTTCTTGGGCTGAGACTTAAACCATTGTTCTCCTCTCCCGCCACCAAGTTCTCAGGACTTCAAATTCAGACTGGAACTTACACCACCAGCTCTCCTGGTTCTCAGGACTTCAAATTCAGACTGGAACTTACACCACCAGCTCTCCTGGTTCTCAGGACTTCGAATTCAGACTGGAACTTACACCACCAGCTCTCCTGGTTCTCAGACCTTTGGATTTGAACTGAATGACACCCCAGGCTTCCTGGTTCTCCAGCTTGCAGACAGAAGCTCCTGGGGCTTCTGGGCCTTCATACCCATGTGAGCTGATTCCTGAAATAAATCTCTCACTAAGAAATGTATATCCATCCTGTTTGGTTCTGTTACTCTGGAAAATCCTGAATAATACAGAATTTGGTACCCAGAAGTAGGATGCTGCTATAAGAAAACCTAAGAATGTGGAAGCAGCTTTGGAACTGGTAATGGGTAGAGGCTGGAAGAGTTCTGAGATGCAGCTAGAAAAGGCCTATGTTGCCATGAACAGACCTTTCAATGCGATTCTGGTGAGGACTCAGAAAGAAAAGGAGAGCTGTAGAGAAGGCCTACATCTTCTTAGGGAATAACTAAGGAATCCTGAATGTTGATAGGAAGTCAGTATGGACCAGCCATCTCCACAGAAGCCGGCAGCAATTCTCCGAGGCAACAGAAACATGACCCTGCAGCCAACTCAGAGAGCATCAGTGCTGCCCATGCGTGTCAGGCCAGGCACAAGAGCCCCAGGGTAGAATGATTTAAAAATAGGGGCCACTGGGACTGCAAGGGCACTGCCTCACATCATGGGCTCCCCACCCTCCAATGCTGCTGTCCCTGGCTGCCTCGGGTGCAGCTCTGCTTTGGGCAGACTCTGGTGCCCTGTGAGCCCCAGCAATTGCCCTCTGCAGGGAGCAGGTGGCAAAGGCTAGCAGTAACTGTGAGGTTCTCTCTTCCCCACCATGGGGAGTGCAGGAGCCTTCGGGGTGTGGCTGTCCCTACCTAAATTTCAAAGGCTGGGGTCCAGGCACAGAACCACTGTGGGGCCGTCCAGCCATACTGGATGGGGTCACCCAAAGCTGTTGCGGGGGCCACCCAAAGCCATGGGGCCAGGGACTTGTAGAGCTGACCCCTGCCCTGCAAAGCTCTGGGGCAGGACCCCTGCTCCAGTGGGTCTGGAGAGCAAAGTATCTAGTCAAAGAGGATTATTCTGGAGGCTTGAGGTTCCATGTTATTTTCCCTGTTGGGTTTTAGACTTAGTTGGGACCTGTTACTCCTTTCTTCTTTCCTATTTCTCCTTTTGGAAAGGAAATGTCTGTCCTATGCTGGTCCCGCCACTGGAGTTTTGATGCACAGAGCTCGTGTGGTTTCATAGGCTCACAGCTGGAGGGTGATTTCGGTCAGGATGAATCGTGCCTTGGATCCCACTAATACAGAGCGATCGTAGAGATACTGACATTGGGGGTCAGAGCAAACCATACGATTTGGATGAGATGTTGGGCTTTAGACTTGAGTTGACGTGGGAATGAAGCAGAGGCTACGGAGACGGGATGAATGTGGGAAAGACATGAATTTTAGGGATTGGGGTGCAATGCTATAGACTGTGTATGTTCCCCCTACTAAATTCATATGTTGAAACCTAACCCCTAGTGTGATGATTTTAGGTGGGGCCTCTGGGAGGTGATTAGGTCAGAAGGGTGGAGCCCTCATGCATGGGATTAGTGCCCTTAGAAATGAGACCCCAGAGAGCTCATTCATGCCTTCCGTCAAGGGAGGACACAGTCAGAAGATGGCTATGAACCAGGCAGCAGCCCTCACCAGGCACAAAATCTGACATAGCCTGGATCCTGGACTTGCAACAGAACTGTGAGAAAAAATTTCTGTTGTTTAGAAGCCACCCAATCTATGATGTTCTGTGGTATCAGCCTGAATGAACTAAGACACATATCGTATCATATTATAGCATACTGTTCTGTTCTATCTAGGTGATATTACAAAAGAAAATTAATCCCAGCACTTTGGGAGGCTGAGATGGGTGGATCACGAGGTCAGGAGATCGAGACCATCCTGGCTAATATGGTGAGACCCCGTCTCTACTAAAAAAATACGAAAAACTAGCCGGGCGAGGTGGCGGGCACCTGTAGTCCCAGCTGCTCGGGAGGCTGAGGCAGGAGAATGACGTAAACCCGGGAGGCGGAGCTTGCAGTGAGCTGAGATCCAGCCACTGCACTCCAGCCTGGGCGACAGAGTGAGACTCCGTCTCAAAAAAAAAAAAAAAAAAAAAGAAAATTAAGGTTAAGATAACATTAAATTAAATGCAATTCTGTCAGCCACTGTGAAGATGAGAAATGGCTGTGTAAATGCACCTTAGGAAACCACCACCTTAGGAAACCCCCACTTAGGGGGACGTACTGGATGCTGCATTGACCGTGCAGTGCCAATAGCTCTGCGGCCACACGCCCACGGGACCTTGGCTTCTGCGCACACCTCCGCGGGGGGCTGAGCACGTGCAGACGGCCTCGGTGATCTGAAGGCCTGGCAGTCAGAGGCTCGATGATGCTTTGTGTTTGATGCAGCACAACTGGAGAGATTTTGAAGACTGAGCTGACAGACACACTCTAGCCTGAGACTTACCAGCACTAGAGAGTGTGGGCTGTGCTAAGCTCATTCTCCCCCACTGGGTGGCCATTGCCTGAGACTTCCTTTCTTTACCCACAAAAAGGCTATTGAACCTGAAATTATATCCCGAGCAGTCTTCCAGATGCAGAATAAAAGTCCTTCTTCCCACGATATCTTTTAGCTTTCAAAGGTTTAATTCAAAGTTTAAAAAAAAAGGCTTCCATGAGCCATTGTGTTGCTCAACTTTCGGGGGACAAACTTTTTATAGTTAATTAGTCCACAAATAAAGGAAGAGAAGAAAACCGTAAATAATAAGAAGAAAAGTTAACCACACTAATGACCAGAATGGGCATGACTCCCCAAGAAGTGTCTTTTTATTCTTCTATACTGAAGCCTTTTTAAAAAGACTGATATGGTTACTTAACGGACTTCCTTAATAGAGAATCTTTGTGCAGAAAAATCTTAAGCCCATTACTCTTAAGTGCTTACATTGCACAGGTATTAAAGATGACAAGTCATGAAAAAAATCTATTTCCTCCTTTTTGAATATCTATAATACAAGAAATGCAACTCTGGTAATAAACACATAGAGGACTCCACCATACAGAGGCAGGTATATCTGTAATAAATCAGATGCCTGTTAGGTAAGGGTGATGTTTATCTGAAATGCAACAGACAGAGTGAGGTCATATCTTACAAAGGGCTTGAGAAAGACAGAAGTCAAAGATGACTTAAGGAGGAGACATTTTCATTTTGTTTGTCATCTTATGCAATTAAATGGGAAATGAATCCCTTGAAGAATAAACACCTCAAGTACAATGAGCAGGGATGTAACTTCTTGCTGGAGAAACACAGGGAGTCTGTCATCTGGTAAGGATGGAGCTCACCCAGGGAGGCCTGGGGACCCAGGGAGTTATCTTGGGACACGCACAGAATTCTGACCTTCACCACCTCCAAACAATATGCTTTTGAGTAGCTTTGCCGCTTTGTGCCTTAGTTTCATCATTCGTAAATAAAGATGATGATTTATAAAAATAGAATAACACCAGTCCTCCCCTCTTGAGAGACGGCAAAATCGTGCTTAGAATTTTCCTTACTTTTTTCTCCCCTGGGAATCTGAAATCATCCAAATGGAAATCAAATGACATAAATGAATTAGCATATTATGGAAATACAATCTGTTCAAGCTACCAGATTGATTGGAGCTGAGTTTCTGAGTGACTCAGTGCCTTCTAACGAAGCATCTCGGCATAAGAGAGGAAAACAAATAAAGAGGTGCTGAAAATAACATTCTGGGGTTTGGAGCCAGGCGGGCTAACTCTAACGAGGTTCTATTTCAAGATGCTGTCATTGATATCTGTCTATGTGGGTCACTACATACAGCTCTGCATTCCCAGTGCCTCTGCATTGATCCTGTCTTACAGGGCGTGCTCCACTGCTTACAGGAAGGACAGAGGGGGCTTTGACATGTCGCCGAGCTCGGACTGGGCTGCCTGGGCCCATTCCAGCATCTCCTGGCTGCCGCGGGTGCCACAAGAGTGACCCACCACACAGTCCCCGAAAACACACAACACCAGCATAACCATCAGTGACTTGACTTGCTTAAACAGAGAGATCCTGCTGGAATGATTTCATCTTCTCCTTTACAAACAACTGAACACAGCTTCTTTCTTTCCAGGAAGGGAATGCATATCTCCTCTAGGCTGAGAAAGTTGACTTGCAGGGAAAAAATGCTTGAAAACTCATTAGGCATGAAAACCCAGGTGCAGTCCTATCAGAAAAATCATCATTACCGAGAAATATTTCACGCAAGCAGCTCATTCCACGTTGCGGAGAGCGTCCACCAGGACGAGGGAATTCCGCACAGCGAGTCCTCCAGCAGAAGGGCGCATCTGTGTTCTCCATGTAGGCACCGGCCACCTTTAGTCATGAACATGATCACAGGCCTTTCATATTGTAACGGGAGGTATTACAGCTGAACCAGGACATCATTCTTTCTAACCAGGTGGCATCGAACTTCCTCCCCACATCCCTACTCAGTAGATCTAAACAAAACCTCAACCAGGAAAGTCCTAACACAGGTCCAAAGCCAAGCAGTCTTCGTGGAGAAAAGGGCCGAAGGTGGACACAGTTTATACTTCCCGAGACTTTGCCTAGGCCGGCAGCGCTCCGCACGCTCTAACGAGGGGGAGCCTCACATCGGCAATGATGTGGGGCAGGTAGTATCTATTAATACATCCTATCCCACTTTCAGCAGGGGGACACTGAGGCCAGGAGAGGCGCCGCGAGATGGCACAGCTCGCGGGGTTAGAGCTGGACTCGGCTCCAGCATCTGGACTTGGTGCTCCTGGCCCCTGTATCAGGGATTCTCCATGTTGGCAGCACCTGGCGACATCAGCAGAGGCAGCTTTCAAGAATTCTCATGCTCAGACCAACCAACTTACAGTCCCCCAGAGGGAGATTTATAAAATAAATCTTGTGAAAGTCCCCCAGGCCATTCCAGCTTGCAGCTGAGGATGAGAACTACTGCTCCATACAATACAGCCCGTCTCTTAAGATGTGTGACCAGCCCTGTTTGATGAAGAGGAGGCTTGGTTCATTCTTGGTTTCACGGTTGGGAATACGTTTCTTTGCAATACATTCCTTTAAATCAAGTTCCCTTACAATACGAAGCGGGGATATCACCCTTTGGAATTCATTTTATGTGGAAAGCATTATATAGCATTGTTACCTGTAATAACCCCATGTTGAGTCACGAATGTGGAAGCTTTGTCAAGCTAAAGGTATCGAGCACATTGAAGGCATCGAGCACATTGAAGGTGTCCTTAAGTACTGGGGCGACAGGCAGCACCACTGGGTCAGAGGGAGAGGAGCAAGGTTGAGAGCGCACCCCAGCAGCGTAGCCCCCTCGGCAGCTGAGCAGAGGACCTCCCTCAGAAATGACCCGCCACCTCTGTAAAGGAAGGAGGCGGGTGCCCAACGCTCCAAACTTGTTTGAAGATCAAATGCAGCTGTCAGAAGCCATCATCCTCCGAGGTGAGCTGAAAGGAATCCCATGGACAACCCTCACTTCCAGGCACAGGATGACCCGCCCCGGTTTGGAGAAACGAGCTGGAGTTTCAAAACGACTTCTGCAGGTCTCCCGCCCCCTTTCATTTTTCTTTTTCAAAACATTTGACTATTCACGTGCCTGACATCTTCCCCGGACGGCTGCCTGGGCTTTCACTGTTTTGCTGTCAGCACGTGGAGAGCATCCCTGCAGCTGTTACCACGCGTTCCTTCTCTCTCCTTGAGGTTCTTCAGGATGATTAATGATCTCACAAACCAGGGATGTTATGAGGGTGGAGAACGGGTTAGGAGATAGTTGAACAACTTGAGCTAATGGAACGCTGAGGTGTTAGAGCTGAGACAAACTTGGAGGTCCCTTTGTGTCAACTCTCTTCTTTCACAGACGAGGAAGACACAAGAAACTAAGGTTTTGGGCCAGGAAGTGTCCTTGCCCAGGCTAGTTAGTGCCAGGCCTCCTCTCCACATAACTCCACTGCATCACGGTTAGATCCAGGGACCTAATCTACTGTGAAGTATGCAACGTATTATTTGCAAAGCTTTTCTATTTTTCTCTTCAGAAAATAAATTCCAGTGAAATTTTTGGGAAAAAAATCTATTTTTTAGTGATGGATCACTATGGAAAGCTGACACAGTATAAGACGTAAAACAATTAGTTTTAAAGCTGACTTTTAAGGAGCACAAGGAAACAAAAATGTTTCTATTCTTCTGTGTTTATATGGCCTTTTTTTTTTTTTTTTTTTTTTTTGACAGGGTCTTGCTCTGTCACCCAGGCTGGAGTGCAGTGGCACAATCACGGCTCACTGAAGCCTTGAACTCTTGGGCTTAAGCAATCCTCCTACCTCAGCCTCCCAAGTAGCTGGGACTACAGGTGTGTGCCACCATATCCAGTTAATTTTTTGACTTTCAAAATTTTTTGTAGAGATGGGGTCTTAACATGTTGCCTAAGTCTTGAACTCCTGGGCTCAAGCAATTTTCCCACCTCTGCCCCCTAAAGCGCTGGGATTACAGGTGTGACCACCACACCCAGCCACATGGCTCATTTTCATAGTACAAAAATAATTTTAGCTACTCAAGCATATTGTTCCAAAATATTTAAAAAATAACTTTATATCACAAAAAGTTAGATATATTTTATTTCTGTTGAAACCTTGCAGTAATAGAGTATAGGGAAGAAGATGACAGCTAGCCCCAATCCTGTAAGTCAGGCCTTCACTTTGGCATGTTTGCTCGTGGCACAATGTCCATCTTGTGTGTGCACACACCTCACTACTGCTCAAGTCACTCTTACATTTAACAATACCATGATCATTCTGTACACACAGTTTTATATCAAGTCTATTCCATGTAACTGTGGATCACGAGCCATTTCTCAAGGACACCGTGAATTGGATTATAGACAGCCGTGAACACTTGCATCAAGGAGAGTGAAGTCGTTGAGATGGAGAGTTCTGCACTTGAGCTAAGAGGTCAAGGTCCGCCCTGATGGAGTCCAGGTTTGGCGACGACTTAAACAGAGAGCAGCTTCCCACTCCTCCATTCCACTGCATTCCTACAGAGCAGGGTGAGCAGGCACAGATTCCAGCCACACTCCCACTTTGCCTCCCTTTCCTTCGGTGGCAGGAGAGGGTGAGATCAACTTTGAAGGGAAAGAAGGAACCATTACACTTGAAGGAGAAAAGAAGCTCTTCTGGGTCACTTCTGGTGCCCTGGAGAGGTGAACATGGAACCGGCTGATGGACAGTAGGACAGTGTGTGGCCGAGGACAGGCTGGAGAGCTTCCAGCGTCCACCTGTCTTTGTCTTAAACCACAGAAAGATGCCTCATCTGTGTTTGAGAGCAAATCTCAATGCCTTGAAGATGAAAGAGTGGGTTTTAGGAAAGGACTGTATTATCCAGCAGCTGTTCATTTTAAGAATAACAGCTTTTTGGAGATATAATTCACATTCCATACGATTTGCCCATTTAAAGTGTACAATTCAATGATTTTTAGGATATTCACAGAGTTGTGCAACCATCCCTACAGTGGGTTTTAAAGCATTTTAATCACCCCATAAGCAGCTCCAGACCTGTCTGCACTCAGTTCTCACCTCTCTCACCCCCCAGCCTAGGAAGCCACTCATCTACTGTCTGTTTCTAGAGTCTGCCTCTTCTGGACGGTCATATGAGTGGAATCTTAACCTGTGCAGCTTGGTGCCTGGCTGTTCTCGCTGAGCGCACTCTTCCCAGGCTTCACTCGTGTTGGCGCGTGCACCAGTACTTTATTTCTTTCTATTGCCCAATATAATTCCGTTGAATAGACAGACACTTTATTTTTCCATTTCCCAGATAGTGGACATTTGAGCTCTTTCTCTTTTTTGGCTACTGTGAATTGGCTGGTGCTGCCATGAACATTCCTGTGCTAGTTTCTGTGTAGACAGCTGTGTTCATTTCTCTTGGTGAACCACCTAGCAGTGGACCAGTGAGGTCGCATGGTAATCTCTGGTCAACCTTTCGAGAAACTGCAAGAACAGTTCACTGTGTTGGCATTCAGATGATCCTGCACTAACAAATGTCTAATTTAACTTCCTATTTTGAAGAGGTAACTGTTACTGAAGAGATTATTTTATTAAAAGTTAGAGTTACAAGGTCAAAACCTGCTTTGTTTTCTGTATATTTTCTCATCAACACAGAACAATTATTGAATATTTTTTGAGAATCTTGAAATATTTGATAATGTTCAAATGACAGTTTTAGAAATATTGTTATACCTAAAATAAAAAAAAGTTCACTCTATGAACTCCCATTCACAATTGCTTCAAAGAGAATAAAATGCCTAGGAATCCAGCTTACAAGGGATATGAAGGACGTCTTTCAGGAGAACTACAAACCACTGCTCAACGAAATAAAAGAGGACAGAAACAAATGGAAGAATATTCCATGCTCATGGATAGGAAGAATCAGTATCGTGAAAATGGCCATACTGCCCAAGGTAATTTAAAGATTCAATGCCATCCCCATCAAGCTACCAATGACTTTCTTCACAGAACTGGAAAAAACTACTTTAAAGTTCATATGGAACCAAAAAAGAGCCTGCATTGCCAAGACAATCCTAAGCAAAAAGAACAAAACTGGAGGCATCATGCTACCTGACTTCAAACTATACTACAAGGCTACAGTAACCAAAACAGCATGGTACTGGTACCAAAACAGAGATACAGACCAATGGAACAGAACAGAGCCCTCAGAAATAATGCCACACATCTACAACCATCAGATCTTTGACAAACCTAACAAAAATAAGAAATGGGGAAAGGAGTCCCTATTTAATAAATGGTGCTGGGAAAACTGGCTAGCCATATGTAGAAAGCTGAAACTGGATCCCTTCCTTACACCTTATACAAAAATTAATTCAAGATGGATTAGAGACTTAAATGTTAGACCTAAAACCATAAAAATCCTAGAAGAAAACCTAGGCAATACCATTCAGGACAAAGGCATGGGCAAGGACTTCATGACTAAAACACCAAATGCAATAGCAACAAAAGCCAAAATTGACAAATGGGATCTAATTAAACTAATGAGCTTCTGCACAGAAAAAGAAACTACCATCAGGGTGGACAGGCAACCTACAGAATGGGAGAAAATTTTTACAATCTGCCCATCTGACAAAGGGCTAATGTCCAGAATCTACAAAGAACTTAAACAAATTTCCAAGAAAAAAACAAACAACCCCATCAAAAAGTGGGCGAAGGATATGAACAGACACTTCTCAAAAGAAGACATTTATGCAGCCAACACATGAAAAAATGCTCATCATCACTGGCCATCAGAGAAATGCAAATCAAAACCACAATGAGATACCATCCCACAGTAGTTAGAATGACAATCATTAAAAAGTCAGGAAACAACAGGTGCTGGAGAGGATGTGCAGAAGTAGGAACACTTTTACACTGTTGGTGGGACTGCAAACTAGTTTAACCATTGTGGAAGACAGTGTTGTGATTTCTCAAGGATCTAGAACTAGAAATACCATTTGACCCAGCCATCCCATTACTGGGTATATACCCAAAGGATTATAAATCATGCTGCTATAAAGACACATGCACACATACGTTTACTGCGGCACTATTCACAATAGCAAAGACTTGGAACCAATCCAAATGTCCATCAATGATAGACTGGATTAAGAAAATGTGGCACATACACACCATGGAATACTATGCAGCCATAAAAATGGATGAGTTCATCTCCTTTGTACGGACATGGATGAAGCTGGAAACCATCATTCTGTGCAAACTATCCCAAGGACAGAAAACCAAACACCACATGTTCTCACTTATAGGTGGGAATTGAACAATGAGAATACTTGGACACAGGATGGGGAACATCACACACTGGGGCCTGTCATGGGGTGGGGGAGCGGGGAGGGATAGCATTAGGAAATATACCTAATGTAAATGACGAGTTAATGGGTGCAGCACACCAACATGGCACATGTATACATATGTAACGAACCTGCAGGTTGTGCACATGTATATTTCAACTTGAAGTATATAACAAAAAAGTTCACTCTAAAAAGCATGGGTTAAATTATGTGACAATTGATAACACTGAGCTAAAAACTCAAGTGCCTCTAATAAACTAGAATGTCCCACCTAAGACTTTTGTGTACATAAGAATTACTGGGACATCTTGTTTGACAAGTCATATATCTAGGCCTTGTTTCTAAGAGATGATGATTCAATAGGTCAGGAGTGGGGCCTGGATCTGGGTCTGTATTTATAACAGTCTCCTCCCCACCCCCAAACACACAGACAATTCTAATCAGGTCTAGCCAAAGTGGTCAACTTCTGCATTTTCTTACCATTGGTTGTGTTGATAAATGTCTACCAGATTTCTCTCCCCCATAGAAAATTTCACCTTAAGTCCCACGGACCTTCAAACTCACTTGGAAGAGTTCTTTTCCTCCTTTGTATACCTAAGTGGTTTAAAGTCTGTACATATGTGGTCTATGCATTTTTTGTCCTTATTGTTGGTGACAGGTCCTTTCCAACATATATCTCATTTCCTCAGCTAGACGGCAAGTGACTTGAAGGCAAAGAATGACATATTTGTACTGCTCGGGCACTGTTGCAAGACCTGATAATTCAAGTGCTGCCTTGACATCTCTGAGCCTCACGGGGCCCCAAGGCCTCTGCCTGAGCTCCCTGCTCTACCAAGTGTGCCCCCGCCCAGAGAGAATGGCTCCCTGCCCTGCTGGTTTCCCTATTAGCTGAACCAGCTGCCCCTATCCAGCACCCACCCTAAAAGGCTTCAGTTCCCTGCCAGCCCACAGAATCATTCCAATAAGCCAGCCACACCTTCTGCAGGAACCAGGGGCCAGGTGACCGTCCTGTTCCTAGGAAGGCTGTCTCTCACGGTCTTGGCACCTAAGTGCAGCCCCCGTGGGGCCCTGTGTGGCACGGGGTGCCCTCCTCCCCAGGGGTCAAGTTTATGTAACTAATAAGCTGCTGTCAGTTCATCTGTCCAGTGCCCGGTGTTGTGTGTTCAATCATCTTGTGCTGTTTAGGGCAGAAGGAAGTTCCCTGTCTCACCAACGGAGTGAATAGGAGGTGACAGGTGCCCAGCTAGTGATGGGCTCAATGACTGTGAGCCTGGAATGGAGATGTTGGATCACATCCTGACTCTAATGCTGCACTCGGTGCTCATCCCTCACTTGCAGGATGGGCGTGCAGAGGAGCTGGGCAGACATCGGTGTTTCTCATGCCCAGTCACTGGGTCAACAAAGGAAAACAACCCAACCCAACCATGAGTCACGTTGTATTTAAAAGCAAGTGAGGCCGTTGGCCTTTCAGTATCGAGCCTGGTTTTTCAGTCCCCATCCAGCCCAACGGCCTGCTCGCAGCCTGCTGCTCTGCTTTCCAAATGCCGCTCCACGGCAGAGCATATGTGGGAGAATGGTATTTATGCAATATGGCTCTTCTCTGACAATTGTGGAAACTCTGCAAGGATATTTGAAATATTCATGGAAATGTTTATACTGTTTATTATCAATCAGAGACATCAATCAGAGTGCTCCTTTAGAGACATCTTCAGAAATCGTGAACATTAAATGGAACGAATATTTCCTCAAATAACGGAGTAGAAATTGCAGTTACCTGTCCTCAGAAGCAGCTGACCCTGCTGAAGCCCTTACCTTTTAGGGTGGCTTTCTTAAGGACCTTCATGGCATAGAGCTGCCCAGCATCGGACCCCTTCACCTTCCTCACCAGGAACACCTTAGCAGGAGAAAACGGAATATCAGAAACCCGGAAGACTTCAAACTTGCTTTCCTTATTGGATTTGACAAGGGGATACACAAGGAAGTTTAGAGCATTTTCAACAAAACAAGTACACTGTAGAAAATGTAAAATTTTCTCCAACATCGAGGCTGCCGGAAAACGCTCAAGTTCCTATAGCTCTGCAGTGAACATCACTGTGTGTCTGTATGAAGAAGCGTCACTTGTTTTCGGTATTGGTAACTTTGCATTTTATATCAGAAATACTACCACCCCTTATTTTGAAGACTAGCTGTTTGAAAAAGCAAACAGGAGTTTTAAGGGAGATCCTTTGGTTTCAGTATCCCTCTGTAAATCCCTACTGAGACACGGCGCTGAAAGGTATTACCAATCACACAAAACAGGCTCTATGCGATTTTCAAGAAAAGCTACTTTCTCTTACTTGAACTGTCTTCACCCAAATTTTAGCTGTGAGTAGCTTAAGAGTTCCTTTCTAACTGGCTCTTAAATATACTTATGGATATTTGACAATACTTTCTGAAATACATTTTGACGTGTATCACTGAGAAAAACAACAAAAAAAGGTAATTGAGAGCTTGAGTTTAAATTTGTATTAGTGATTTTTGAACAAACTTAGTAAACAAAACTGGAGTTCCTTTGTATAAAAAAAAAATCTTGCATGCAAATTAAGAAAATAGTACTTGATTTTCCTAAAAGGGTTTTCCAATAGATGCAAACATCTGCTTGCATGATGGAGACGACACAGGCACAGGGCGCACTGGTGTGGCTGCCCACGCAGTGTGGCTGGAGGGCCGAGGTGGGCTGGCTCCTTCCCAAAACACCTCCTTTACTAAGCCTCAAAAAGCCAGAAAGACCGGCCACTCTAGATGCCTTTGAGATGTGCTAGTTCCGTGGAAACTCTAGGTGGCCCAAGTGAGCATCCGTGTGGAGCAGCAGCCTCACCTGCCGTGGGCAGAGCGATGTGCCCAGGACCTTTGCACTCTTGGCTCCCCCACAGACTGGAGGGGCAATGTCTAGACACTGAATGCAGGGGGCTGTAGGAGCAGAGGCTGCTGGGGCAGCCAAACTGGAGGGAGACCAACCAGCGTCAATTCTGCAGGCACAGATAAAGAGGGACCGGGAAGACACAAGGTCCCAGCACAGGCACGAGGATTCACGGAGTTGCTGTATGAGTGTCACGTTCTCACCATGTGCCCCTGAAGTGACTCCTGACCTCACTGCTGCCCTGCCATCCGTCTGGATCACCATCATTACTGAATCACAGTCCCTCCCCAGGCAGGGAATCTTCTAGACAATGTCCATGGGAAAGCACCCCTACCCAGGGTGCAGGACAGTACAGCATCATCCTGTGCGATGAAATGTTGCCTCTCAGACCCAATTAGGTCCCAGAAAGTCACAGGCACACCCTCTTCTCCCGGGTTGTGGACTATACCGTCAACAGTTAATATTCATCTCTGGGAGATGTAGTGTGTGTGTGTGTGTGTGTGTGTGTGTGTGTGTGTGTGTGTGTGTCTCCCCAAAGCTGGATAAACAAGCTTGTGATGCAGACCTGGGGCGATAGCTGGGGCGACACTCTCACACGCACTGTGGTGGGAGACACAGGCACAAGCCCTTCTCGGGGTTTGGAGTCCCATGGCTGTTGCTGGCACACCCGCTGTAGCCCTGGAAGTTACTGCACATGGAAGTACTCTGCTCATGGTGCTCCCTCTGTGCAGTGGGCGAGCTTCCTGACAGGCAGGTAGAGATGTGAAGGCAGTGGTCTGAGGACAGGAGTTTTGCAGAGATGAAAACATTATTGCTTAACTCTTGAGATCTTCTGTTTTGAATCATGGGAAAGTCACACGCCATGCAGTTTTAGCTTCCATCTGATGCAACTCCTTTCATTTCTCCAGCCCGTCGGTGTGCCTGATGTCCCTAGGTTGACTTGGTCAGTGGTGCTGTGGAGATTGGGACCAGCCAGGACAGTGCAGGGAGGGGGCAGGCGCAGCCCACGAGTCCAGGAGCTGGGCAAGGCTGCGTGAGCATCCCGGTACTGGAGAGGCCACACTGGCAGAGAGGAACCTGGGTCCCAAAAAAGACCGGGGGCAGGGAGGTGGAACAAGGGACAGTTGTGTTTGTGGCAGGGACGCCACATTTTTTCCGGCATCCTGCAGGTAAGTCGGGCAGTGACATCAGCGAGGGCAGGAGTGTACCTTCCTGGCCTAGGCAACGAAGAGCAGGTGCAAAACGTCGCAGCTGCCACTCCCTGCCGTGGCAACTGTGGACACCTAGTGTGGGACAAACTGGGCAACCTGGTCACTGAGTCACTGTGTGGAAGATGGAAGCCATGGGCGGTTGCTCCAGCCCATGGTGGACTTTGGTTGGGTGACAGATAAATCTATCCATTCCATTACGGCAAAGCTGACACGTTAGCTCCCAAAATGAGGCATTCTTATAATCAGAAAACAAAGGGCCAGGTTCAGCGGCTCACATCTGTAATCCCAGCACATTGGGAGGCTGAGGCAGAAGGATCTCTTGAGGTCAGGAATTTGCAACCACCCTGGGCAGGATAGCAAAACCCCATGTGTAGTAAAAATAAAAATAAAAACTAGTTGGGTGTGGTGGTGCATGCCTGTAGGCCCAGCTATTCGGGTGGCTGAGGCGGGAGGATCACTTGAGCCCAAGAGTTCGCAAACAACAAGCTCCTTCTTTCAAAAAGGGAGAACTTGGAAGAAAAAGGAAGCAAGGTACATGAAGGATTTGTGTTTGGATGGTCTGGCCTTTGGAATATCCTGAATAGGTCTGTACTTTCTATACCTCTGCACTCAACCCCTCACCCATAAGAAGTATGACTGTAGAAACTCAAAGAGCAAAGGAAGCTCCATTCCACTCAAGTCTGAACTGAAGACCAAGTCCGCATGGGGCAGCTGCCAGTTAAGATTTGGTTTAAATGATGTCAAATTTTGCATAGGTCTTGACACATGAAACCTTTCTCTCTTGTATGTTAGGCCTTAAAGACGAGATGACTGATGGTAGAAGAGAGAATTCTACTTTTGTTTTTTAAAAGAACGGGAAAAACTCCATCCTACCAGTATCTGCCAAGCTTCTCTGTGGCGCCAGCTACTGCAAATTCCTGCAGCAGGTGCTGCCCAGCTCACAAGCAGAGGACCCGGCAGAGGGGAACGGCACCTTGAAACGAGCAGCAAAATACAGCAAAAAATGCAAAAATGATATCGGTAATGAGTGCGGCAACTTGCTGGTCTGCGACTGGGATCTTGACCCTTGGGCGCCGTGCAGTTCCCTCTCCCTCTCTGCTGTCATTCTTGTCACTGAAGATCAATTTTAATGTAGTGGAAAAAGTTCCCAAACAACATTGTAACCTTGAGCTAACGCAGGCACTGGGTCTTTAATACTTAACCCAGTGGGCGCTGTGTGTGCCCCCTCATTTCATTTTTAGAACTGCCTCTCCAGCAGCTTGCTGTGCTGCATTGCAAAGGCTCTGCGAGAACCGCCACCTGGCAATAGGTGTGATGTCACTCAGAACTGCCTCACGATGTCATGGATCACCGTGATCTGCTGATTCTCTCAGCAGAATTCTCAGCTCTCTCTCAGAACTGGAAGGTTGCTGTTGGGCTGCAAGATCCTTCGAGCAGGAGCCAAATGCCCGCGTGCACTTCCCGGGAGGTTTGGGTAACAACTGCCCCCAAAAGGAAGACATTTAAAGACCTGTTCTTATCATGCTACTAGCAAAGTCATAGAAAGCAAGGATTTTTTTTTAAACTTTGGTTTGGTTCCTTTTTAGAATGCAGGAATCATAATCTACAGTTCATTCTCCAGAATATTTTAAAGGAAAAGAGGTTTCCTATCCTACCCCTGGCATTTATGCAAATAAGGAGCAGGTGAGGAGGTGGGACCAGGGCAAAGCCACTTTCCCAACCCGGGGGTGGTTCCCACACCTCCCTCCTCTAAGCTCGCAGGGAACATTGGGTCTGCATCCCTCATTTCAACACTGAACAAGCTTCACCATCTTTCATTGCTTTCCTGATTCAAGCTTTAAATTGCTTTTCATTTTGAGGATAAGGCTCTTTTCTGTGCTTTTCTCTGGTCCCAAGCACCACTCATGGACCTGCTCTCTAGATAGCAATGAAATCATGATGGCTTCGCCTTGCAGGACTGAGCTCAGAGCTCAGAGACGCCTCCCTGCTGGTGGTGAGTGCGGCTTCTGCCACAGGAACAAGCTTATTACAGCTGACCAGGCAAAGAGCAGTGACTTCGGAGAGCCTAAGCGGCTCACAGAGGCAGGCAACGGGACAAGTCACACGGATGGCTCCTGGCGCAGTTGGAAGTCAGGAGCTGGCACCAGTGCAAAAGTCTAAAGGGAAGAAACTGCCTGTCATCCATTTCTGCATCTCCAATGTCATCATTAAATAAGAGAGAAAGAATGGAGTGGCTCAGTGACAGGCGACTATGAGCCCCGTTGAAGGACTCGGCTCCCAGGCCAGGCCTGCCCTGGGACGTCACGTCCAGATTCACGCCAGGTCTTTGCTCTTTGGAGCGGAGGCGGGAGGTGGACACCTGAGGAACAGGTGCTTTCTGCAGAATGAGAAAATTTAGTGTTGTCCTTCTGTCCCTGGTAGGTGCAAAAGGGAAGACGACTCTTGCATAAGGTTGTGTTATTTGCATGTAGAGAGGAGGAATACAGTAACATGGGGCATTAGAACACACAGCTTCTCCCCCTCTTGTCATCAGTTCTGCTTAAATTTAAAAAACTCACCACAAACAAATCGACGTGGACAAATACAATTTGTATCTGTGACTCTCTAGTGACTGATATTAGCTCCAACCTGGAAATGTCTGAGCAACGCTTTCGAGAATATCTCTTCTTTCCAGAATCCAGCTCACATCAATCCATGGAGCAGACCTAAGCTTCCCTTGCCACGCCAGCCCCAGCCTGGACCTGCTGCCCTGCCCCTCACACCAGCTCTGAACAGGCGTTACCGGAGTTGGCCCATTCCGTAATCCCTGGACATCAGACACCCATGGGTGCTGCCACTATCTCATCCTTCTCTTTCCCCTACCTACTACCGTTCTTGAAACTTTACTTTTTATTCCTCATATAATAAAGACACAAGTAAAGATAAAATTAGAAGTGGTGAAAAGGCTGGAAAAGAAAGGGACAGAGTGTTATGAACATTATCATTCCAACGGGATTCTGCCAAACACCATGATTTCACTTGTTTTCCAAAACATGTTTTTTTAAAGCAAAATTAAAATTCAAAATTTGAAATCCGAACGAGAGAGCTGGAAAAGCCTTTCTCCTTTCATCTTTGATACCCCAGTTTTCTGAGGAGGACATTGGTAAGATTCACTCTGTAACAGAGCCAGTCAACCAAAGCCTCCCAGAGACTTCCTGGGCCTCCCCTGTGGGACGTACTCCAGCACTCCTTCCCTCCAGATAAAGATGATTCGGCCAATTCTCTGCTTCCACAGGTGGAATCTGTTCTCAAGAAACAACACATGGGCAACACCCTTGAAAGGTGGAAAAAGGAAAGAATGCTTGCTTGTCTCTGTTTTCAAATCATGGAGAAAATTACTCTTCTCTCTCTTTTTTCTCCACATTTCTAATTAATAGTGAGGCATTCCACTACCACATTACACAGGCTCTGCCTTCTGTGATTTTGTGCTTTTTGGTAATGGCTATTTAACATTGTGAGAAACTGAAATCTTCATCCCTCTATTTCATAAATGCCATATGAACTAGCCATATTAAATAGAAACGTTTTTAGGCCCAAAATATTGCTGGTGATTTCCTATGGTTTAATCGAGCGTATTTTGTGTATATACCATATAAACACACGTTCCTTCCACATTACCATGTAGAAAAGAGAAAGAGAAAAGAAAAAGATATTCTGCATTACAAGCATGACAAAAGATAAATTTTGCAAACAATCCAGTTCATGCGGTCTGTAGGATTATCCAGAACACTAACATACTACTCATTCTACACTTAAATTAACAGGAGCCACATGCATTTTGGCACAAAGTCATGTGAAGAATGCAAAGATTTGGTAAATGTCTACATACTACACAAAAATAGTTACTTTAAAGAGCCAGGGCTGTTCTGCTTACATGTAAGGAACGGTTGGCTTCACGGTTTATTTCAGGCCCTTATGTTCTAGAAATCAAGTTGTCAGAGCCTATATATTTCTAACAGCTAACCCAAGGAGGCAGAGAAATTAGCATTGTGCTGGAGTAAGTCACACGTCATTGTAATTGAAGAGTGTTATTGACATATTGCTGTATGTGGATGTGGCATTAAATGAAGAGTTAACTATTTCTCATTTCCTGAAAGAAATTAGCTTTTATTGCTACAATTTGAAGGTGGAAAAAAAGGAAATGAACAATTCCACTGCACAAATACATCTTAGGCAATGGCTGGGTGGGATTCGTGCCCTATTTACTCCATGGAACCACTGTATAAAGTAGGTTTTATCCTCTCCATTTAGTGGGTGGGGAGGCTGAGGCTTCATGAGGCAATCACGCAGGGTGAGGAGGGCAGCAGGCTGCAGACCCCAGCCTTCCTGGCTCCTGTGCCCAATCCAGAGGAATTGATTCTTTTCTTTTTCTTTTTTTTTCTTCTTCTCTTATTTTTTCTTTCTCTGGGGAAAACAGCTGTTAGAATGCACTTTCAAAGATACATTGGCTCAGGTCAATAACCCTCCTCACCTTGGTGATGATTTATCAAGAGCCAAGGGAGGCTATAGAGAGGGAGCAAATGTGCATGTGACAGCTCCAGCAGCACATGTCCTCACTTGGCACGGCCCAGCCCTGTGCCACTGGAATTCTGGCTATGCAAAGTGAGGCCCTGGTTCTGAACTGTCCAGGTTCCCATGATCACAGCCCTGCAGGTGAGGACTGCCTGCAATTTTCATCCAGAGGGGCTCTGTCCAGGTGTCCTTTGTGTTCAGGAATGAGACTCAAGAGCCAGCCAGGGCTGAACTTACCTTTCCATAGGATCCTTGTCCTAAAACCTTCAGCAGCTCAAACTGGGAAGGGTCTGCTTTCTCAAAGCCCTCCTTCACATGATGGCTGATGTCAATCTCCTTCACAATGCCTTCCTCCTGCAAGAGAGCAGCACGGGTGAGAAATACACTGCAAGGAGTTCCTCTGAGTCGCTCACAGCTCCCTCCTTCCCTGACTTTACCATGAGCTGGGTCTGTTATGGATTTTAGAACTGGTGTTTAAAAGTGGAGACGCCCTTTAGTTTTTTTTTGTTTTTTTGTTTTTTTTTTTTAAGATGGAGTCTCCTCTCTGTCTCTCAGGCTGGAGTATAGTGGCTTGATCTCGGCTCACTGCAACCTCCACCTCCCAGGTTCAAGCGATTCTCTTGCCTCAGCCTCCCGAGTAGCTGGGACTACAGGCGCCCACCACCACGACCAGCTAATTTTTGTATTTTTAGTAGAGACAAAGTTTCACCATGTTGGCCAGGATGGTCTCAATCTCCTGACCTCGTGATCCACCTGTCTCGGCCTCCCAAAGTGCTGGGGTTACAGGTGTGAGCCACCACACCCGGCCCGTTTAGTTTTATGGAATCACCTTGGTGGCATGTGCGGTTATCGTGTGCACCCCGTGGGCCTTCACGGTTTCTTTTCTCCATGGACTTTTGTCATTTGGTCTTACCAGGACCTCAGAAAAATCTAAGGGTACTTTCAGAGAAATCTATTTCTGGGCAGAAGTTCTGGTACGATGAATATAGCAACTACGGAACAAAATGACACCACAAGGACATTGATGGGTTCCTAGATGGAGAAGTGGTCTGGAAAATGCAGACAGCTTGTTTTCCTTCTCCTCCTGATTCACACTATCCCTGGTATGTTTGTGAAAGCTAATGCAAAGAACATGTCATTGCCATCCTATAGGTTATATTTCAGAAGAAGCAGTCAGGTAAGATTTTCCACCAGCCCAGAAAGCAAGATTTCCCTGTAGGAGAAAGAGTCTGTAAGTGAAAACACTGACAGAAAACACTACAAATTTTCATCACAGAGCTTCCTGTCCCCAGAGTCACATGACTTCCCTTGTAAAGGGGTAGGCCATCTGCCCAAGTGCCAGGCCCTGGAAATGGAACACTGGAAAGGAGGTGTTTCTCCCAACATGAGACATTCGAGCCCAACTGTTCCTTGAATTTCTCTCCGTATTTCTCTGAGATTTCCGTTCCACTATCTGTACACTTGTACAGATCTGTATCCCTTTCTACAGTTTTACCACAGGGTGAGGGGCTAAAACACTTCAGAAACTGCTGGCTAAAACGCACATCCTAAAACAGCGACCAGGAATTGTATGCATAGTGTGCTCTGGGGACCAGGGGCCTCTCATTCATCATTGCTTCTTTTCATTAAGCAACTGTGAAGTGGAGATTTTCTCCTGAGACTCAGATTATACATTAATAGCTGGAAGTGATAGAGGTGGGTTTCTCATCAAGGACTGACCTTGAAGCCAGGTGCTTCCACCCTCTGTTCTAGTCTAAGAGTGAAGACTTTCAAATGAAATCACAATAGCAATAACTTACATGACAATGTTTGAAAAATTCAGTTTCTCAAAACAGTTACTTATAAATCTTGCCATTTTACCTCCATGTTACAAACAGAGGCACATGTAAAAGAAGATGAGGTGTCTGAGCCATGGAAACTCACAGCGGATTAGAGGCCTACGCAGGTATCTATGGCTTTTCCATTCTCACAGTTAAAGGAAACACTTCTGTCTCCATATCGTCAAGGATTATTTGCTATTTTTGTAAAAACAGTGGTTTTTTTTTGTTTGGGAAAACAACGAGTAGAGCCAGAATTGACTCTGTTTAATCCATCCTGAGGTTCATATGAGTGCACTTGGAAGATGCAGAATTACAATTTTGTTGCTTCATAATTACTTCTTGAATGAGTAAGTAAAAATGCTAGAGGCACAGCCCAGCCAATGGGCATTATATTTAGATGCTAATTTGTGAGGGAACATCACATTTTAAGCCTTTCTTCCCTTCATAGCACAGGCTTACTAGAATTGCAGGACCATGCTAGCCACTGGAGACTGTCCAGCTTTCGTGGTGAAATCTCCTGGTTTATGGAAAGGGACAGAGAAAAACGAGACCCTCAGGGATCCACATGTGTCACTGCCTGTGAGAACCACTACCTTCCACGTGGCTGCTGGAGATGGCTTCCTGCACAGAAAACAAAGCCAGGAGACCAAATTCAAAAAAATTCACTATAGATACATACATGCTATCTTTCCTGTCATTGACCTACTAAAGGAAGAAAGAAATTGCAGACGATTTGTCATTTAAAGAACAACAAAATACTCCTCTTCTGTTACTAAAACACTTTCCTCACAATGTGTCCATTAACATCCTCTACCTACAGGACTAGCATGCGCTTGAGTCATCCAAACCCCAGCCTCCCTCCCAAAATAGCTCCCATCATGCAGCTGTGTTAGGGCGACGCCCACACTATGAAAAAAGGAATCACCCCCAAAGCACATCCTTCTGTGACTTCATGTTGGTAATGTGAGCATGGCAACGGCGACACTGCAGAACAGAAAGTAAAATTCAACACTGTCCAGAGGTGTGGGGCAGGGGAGGCACAAGCTGGCCAGGGAGGCATCGTGCTGCAGCCACCACCCTTTCCTGGGGCACGTTTCCCAGCCCTTGTGTATATTTCCTAAAGATTTCCATTCCTTCCTTTTTCTTCAGCAGCTTTTTGTGGAGGGTCTGAGGCCCACAGCTGTGGTGAATGAGCTCATGCAGTCCCAGGGGTCCTGGCCCCCTTCACTGCCTTTGTGGGACACGCCTTTGTGGGACAGGGCTCTGCGGCAAGAGTGACAGCATCCAGGCCACCATGCCGCCTGACCACGGACACTGGCACCTCGGGATTCCCATGGGTGTCCCCCCGCTCCCAGTCAGCCCTCTTTTTAGGCTGGCTTCATGCCTTCCTAAGCACATCCAAACTGCCATCCCGTTGCCTCCCGCCTCCCAGTCCACACCACACCCCCATCTCCACTGCAGAAGTTCGCCTTCTTGAGTCACTTTTTAACGTCTCAAATCAAAGCCTTCGACGCAGATATCTCATAACATTTCAAATTTTGTGCAGATGCTTGCTGTCAAAGTATTTAGAGCAAATGTACCTGAAGTACGTACATAATTTCATCTCCTAAAATGACACGAAAAACTCCAGTTTTCTTCCCTGATAATATTGCAATACAGTTAATCTCTCATTTCAAATCAGTAAGGTTTTTAACAGCAAAGCATCTGAAGTGTCAATGGAAAAATATCCCCGAGAGTATCACCTTTTAGACTTCAGAGTTCTGCCTTCGCAGTGACATTTTAGCTTGAACTTGTCTGAGGATGCTTAACTTTCTTTTTCACTTTCCCCAAAACCAAAATAAAACAAATCAAAACAAGATCTGGTGTTCCACGGACTCGGCGCACACTCAGGGGTCTGTGTGAATAGGAAACAGCCAGATGAAGCCCCAGCACCACAGGCCTGGGCACTGCTGATGGCGACCGTCTCTGGACGGTTCTGGTTTCTGGATCCCTTTGTGACAACTGCCCTAAGGGGCAACTGGCATGAAAATGTTATTCACATTTCATTTTGAAATATGTGTCTTTTCTGTTTTACGAGGCAGGTAATTGTATCTAGCACTTGATGAGGATTTGCATGCAATCCCTTAGGAAGATCAAGTCTGTTCCTGAATCCGCTGCATCCATGGCAGGAGCATGTGGTTTCCAGCACAGCTCCTATAAAACAGTATTTTTAAAGCTAACTTGAGAGCTTTGGGAGGGGGAGCTGGGACTGTGATCAGGTGCTAGCTCCATAAGCAATGATTCCAAACATTTTGTAACGTGAGAAAGAAAAACTAGAGGTATAAACTGTTTAAATAATGTTTGAATGTGATAAATCATGACAAGGAATTTTTTAAATTCCTGCAGAACTATACTCAAAATTCCAATGACTGCAAGAAGTCCCGGGCAGGTATTTCAGCAGCTAATGGGAGCGGCTGGGAAGCGGGAGCGACAGGGAGAAAGACGAGGGAGGTCGGTCACTGTGGCCCTGCATGGCTCTCTCTGGGCCAAAGTCACCTTCTTGGTTCATTTCCTCTGTTCTGAATCATTTGCTCTTCATGTCATTAAAGGGATCATATTTATAAAAAGTGCAAATTAAAAGTTGTAGAATATTAATAAGGACACAGGAAACAAAATAGGCAAGGGTTCACGTTATTTCCAAAAAAGGACAGAGGTCATTCTAGAAATCACAGATTCACATGTAGGATATTAATTTCCAGAATAATAACAGAAAATATTATTACACAGGTGGTTTTATGAAAATGTGGAAAAGAACAAGGAAAGCACCTTATCTCCAACTCACAGGTCCCATCAAGCCAGCACTGTTTTACTGCTGATGGCATGAACAGATGAGCACGTGGACAAGAGTCTGGCTTTGAGGGTAGCATTGGTGGAGTCCCTCCTGAATCCCAGGTGACAAAGAGGCTGGCATCGTATAAAGGCTTAAAGACAGAGCACCACATCGCAAGTCATTTTCTCAAGGCACAAAAGCCAGACACACTTGCCCAAGAACAGTATCGTGTCCTGGAGGTTCTGAACATATGAATGTTCTATGTTGCCCACCTGCTTCAGAATCACCCCAAGGAACTTGTTAAAATGCAGATTCCAGGTCCTGGGCGAGGTCTCCTGGGTCTGGAATCACTGAACTTGGCTTCACCTAGAATCTGACTTTCATTATCTCACCAAAGGCGCCCTTCTCAAGTCATCCAAATCTTACCCGTTGTTAAATCCAGTGACCAAATTTCCATCCTCCATACCACTGGGCATGGCTATTCACCTCCTCTTGCTTGAAACACTCCCTTCACCTAGATTCCAGTACATCCTTCTCCCCTAGGTTCGCTCCCACCTACCCCTCTTTCTGTGTCTGCCAAGGTCACCTTTCCCCTGGGCGCAGTCCCTGGCCTTTTGTCTCCATGTAGTTATTAGAACCTCGTCCTGTCTCAGGGCTTTACATACCATGTAAATAAACACTGACAACTCTCAAATGTCAATCTCCAGCAGGGGCTACTCCCAGAGGTCCAGTTCTAGAGGCCCATCACAGGCAACTGTCCTGAGTGTGTGCATGTGTGTGTGCACACATGTGTACCTGTGGAATGCACATACGTGAGTGCGTATGTGAGATAGACAGGTCTTGTTCTGGCTTTTTCTTACGTTGGGATGGAGCTCCTTAAAGTCCCAGCTTTATGCAGGCAGTGGGGCAAGAGGTCTGCCTGGGGCCAGCCCTGGGATTTGTCACCAATTCCCCTGCCCTGTGAGGCTTCCGTTCACCAGGTTGTCACCTGGCCTCCCGGAGAAAGTTGGCTTTATCTGTCTCCTTCTCGGGTTCCCTGCTCTATCACAGGGTTTGGCCTCTGTGTATTTCTTACTCCCTTCCCAGCTCACTCACACTTTTAAATATTCTTAAAGGGGTGCTTGATCCAGGACTTTTAGTCGTGGTTCGCATGATGGCTGGCCACACCTAGTCTACCATGCCGCTAGAATGGAAGTTCAGGAATGCTTTTAAAGGGAGAGAAGATTCACTAAATGGCTTTTTAGCCTCTTCTGGAAAGGAAAGACAGCAGCATACTTGCTGACAAGAGTAGCGGGGAGTCTGTGCAGGAACAGTCCCCAGAGAGTGAGCGCCATCTGCGGCACGACTTCCAATAGCTCGGGGGTCCTCGGCCTTTGGTTACCAGGAAAGCTGGCTGCACCAGTGAACACATGTCACCCATAACAAAAATCCTCCAGTAGGCCGTTTTTGTGATTGCTAATATGAAATAAAAATAGCTAGACACTTGAACCACAGACTCTAAGAACCAGAAGAAATCTCCCATGTAGCAGGCTGGGCATCTTCCTATTCAAGGGACCAGAATTCAGATCATCTGAGGCCCAGGACCCAGGCTCCTGGCAATGCTGCTTCCATTCTGACCAGCGCCTAGGATGTTTAGAGCAGTAACAGCTCGCGAATTCTGGGGCCTTCCCTGCTCTTTCAAGTGCCCTTTCTGCGTCTCCGCAAATGTGTCCGCTTTTGCTGGTGTGAGCAAATGTGAAATGAAATCATGGGACCAGCTGCATCTGTCCAATCAATTCCTTAGGAAACCATTTCTACAAAACATTTCCCTTCCATTTCTAAAAAGCTAAATATAAGTGAGCCATTTAGTACAGCAGAACCAGTACCCTCAAGAATGGAAATCAGGCTGGTGACATGGGCGCCTGCTGGAATCTAGGTGAAACAAAGATGGCTTAATTTAAGAGGAATAAATCTGCCACAAAATCATAGGAGGAAGGGAAGCCGGAGAAGGAAAGAGAAAGGAAAATACCGGATGCCATGTCAAGATCGCAGATAGAAGTGCTGAAATTTCAGGAGTGTGGCCCTCTCTATTTGATAGAGGGCAGGCCTACGCAGTGAGACAAGGTGTCCATTTCAACCCTGGTCATTTTCAGAGTTTGAACTGCATCTATTCGATGCGATGCTCAAATGGATGCCGCAGAATCCGTGGAGGGAAGGCAATGGCAAGAACAGGGCTGAGCTCTGTGTTCTCATCCACCCTAGAATATCGCTTTTGCTTTTTCTGACCAAAGAAAGTGATTTAGCATCCAAGAGTAGTCACTGCAGTCACCGCACGCACAGTGACAATCCACGAGTGGGCTGGCTGCTGGGACTCCTTTCCTCTTCGGGGAGAAGTCTCCGTTAAGCGACTCACTGAAGCTCCTTGGAACTGAGGCTGGGCTAATAACGTAAGGTTCCTAGAACACAGCAGCACTGAGTGGACAGAGATTATGGGAAGAAACGAGGAGAGGCAGCAAAACCAGCCTTGGCATTTCTCTCCTTTCTTTTCTCCTTCTATTCAAACTTGCGTTTCTGCCTCCCCACCCTGTCCCTGTTCGCTTTAGTGACTGAGGAGAGAGGCACCTCCCCAGTACGCTTCCTCTCTGGTTTTAATTAAACCCTGCCACCCCGCCACTGTTTCTGCCTTCGCCTTCATTGCCTGTTGTTCCCGCGGATTATTTTCCCTTCCCTTCTTCTCAGCCCTCAGTCTCTGCTGGTATTTTTATAAATCACAGTCAATGCAAATTGGACTCTGAAAGCTGTGCTTATAAACGGTGACTGACAGATGGAGCGCCACTTTTGCAGGGGCCTCCTTCCCACAGAAAAGACGTGCAAAGAGTGGAGAGCCAGGGCTTCCTGCACACACATGGGCTCCCAGTCCTGACACCGGCCATTCTATGGATGTGCTCTTTCTAATAAATCCTCCAATCCTTAACCTCCCTGGGAAACGTCAGTGTGAAGTTGTCACGGAAGCTTGGGGTGTTGGTGTCTGACACGCTGTTTTAGGTATATGGCTGCATGACCCCTTCCACTTCATCTTGAAAATTATCCTCAAAGATTTGCTTTATAAAGACTCATTTCTAGCATTGGGGAATGAGACAGTAGCTACTGACTGACATGAGTGTACTAAGATGCGTGGGAACGATCTCTAAGAAGCCTCACACTCGGGGCAGATGGAACACGCATGCAGGTTAGGTCAAGCCACAGTATTTCCTCATGGAACAGCTTTAGATGGGACCATCTCTGGTCTGGGCAGTGGGATGAGTGCCTAAAGGGGCTGAATACATCTGTATTATTTAGCACGACTTTAAAATAATGCCAGGAAAAAACCCACAGAGGGTGACAGTGATACCAGGACACATGCCTGGTGTGCACCAAATAGGACATTATTTATGCTAGTGTGTCACCCTGACTTGGAAAACTTTTTTTTTTTTTTTTTTTTTGTCTCTGAGATATATAATATGAAACTGCACCAAGAGATGAGAGAAAACTGATAACACAGGATTTAAAATCACAAGTGGAAAAACCTATATCATAATAAACTACATCATCAGTATAACCAAGAAAACTACAGTCATATCCCAGTGAGACCTATTGGGATAAATTTCCTATTTCTTTAGCAGAAAAGGGAAAATAGAATCTACAAATATCGTCTTCTCCCATACTCAGTTATCTACATGTTTCCAATGTGATCTCCTCATTCTTCGTCAAAAGCAACATGTTGGTGAATGTTCTTTACCAGAATAAGTTGCTGAAGGCTGCGATGTCTCCATTAGGCAGAATAAAAGATGCTGAGTCAACTGGGATGGAAAGAAAACGCACATCCCAAGAGTGCCCAGCTGTTGGGAACTCTGAGCTCTTCTCACACTAAGTTAGTTTCTTTTCTTTCTTTTTTTTTTTTTTTTTTTTGAGACAGAGTTTTACTTTGTCGCCCAGACTGTAGTGCAGTGGCACGATCTTGGCTGACTGCAGCCTCGACCTCCCGGGCTCAAGTGATCCTTCCACCTCAGCCCTGCAAGTAGACAAAATTAGTTTCTTTTTCAAGTGTACTGAGGAAAAAACGCAAGGCTGTATTGATCAGACCGTTCAGACACCCAGTAGAGGGATGCTTGCTGGCGAAAGAGAGGCCCGTGACGTGCGTCCTCCTCTCCAGCAGCTGAAACAGCAGCGTGCACGGGGCCAACTTACTCTACAGCACTGCAACACCACCGACTTAGAGGAAGGCAGTTTGGGCTCTGCAAGGAAAAGCTGCTTAAGTAATGGATTTTTTAAAAATGGTCCACCAAATCCATGGCAATAGATATCACAACTGATGGGGTGATGGGGAAAGTCTCATCCCCAAAACGGTTCTGAAAGGTGGGCGGCTGAGTGCCTGCTCCCCGGCAGTGGTGCCGGCGGCCGACTCATCATGCACGGTGTTTGTGATCTGGATGAGAGCCGGCAGAGCAAAATTGTTAGACTGCAAACCAGGATGAATTATTCAAATTGATAACATCTTAGCAAATGGAAATGATGTGCTAAAGGACCGGAAGAGACCATTCTGGCGGGCACAGTGATGGCGGCGGCTGCTTAACCCATGGCACGTGTGCAGCACAAAGTCATGTTTTTGGAAAAACAATAATTGTGCCTTATATGGAATTTTATATTAATTGTGATAGAGAGTAGTCAGCTGCAATGCAGGAAAGGACTACAAGAGTAACTGAGTCCATGTTTTAGAAAAAGAAATATCACTGTGAGTGGAAACGCACCTGTCCTATGGGGCAGACTGGCGGCCCCGAACAGAAAGCCTGCTTCTATTCTGTACAAATTCCATGGTCGACCAATAGCATAACGTGCACACCTTCTGACACAGGGATCTCACTCCTCGGAATTCATCAAAAACATTTACACATAGCAAGCTGTAACATTATTTATAACAGTGAAGAAATAAGAAACAATGGAAACATCCAGCAAGCGGAGAAGAATAAGGAAAATGATGATCTATCCACCAAATGAAAGTTTATGTAGGCTTTCAGAGTGATTATGCTATTTCCCATTACTCCAAAAAGATGAAATACTTACATATAAAGTAACAAAACAAGTATAGTATCTGTGTGTCAAAAATGATGGAACACTATTGGAAGAAATCAAACACCTAAATAAATGGAGAGACATGCCATGTTGACAGCTCAGAAGAGCCAACATGGTAAAGATGTTAATTGTTTACAAATGCACCTGTAGGTATAACACAACTCCCATCAAAATCTAAGCAAGGATTTTTTTTAGGTATAGATAAGTATATTCTAAAATTTCATGGAAAAGCAAAAGACCTATAACAGCCAATTTTGAAAAACACTAAAGTGGGAGGAATCTCTCTACAGATGCTAAGGTTTGCTACATAGTTACAGTAATCAAGACAGTGTGCTATTGGTGAAGCGGTAGACACACAGATCAATGGAATGGAATAGAGGACCTAGGAATAGATGCATTCAGATACACCCAGCTGCTTTTGGAAAAGCACTTCAATAGAGGAAAGGCAGCCTTTTCCACAAATGATGCTGGAGCACTGGACATTCATAGGCAAAGAAAAAAAAAGACATATGACCTAAATTCCATCCCTTATACAATAATTAACTAAAAATGAACCACAGACATAAATATAAAACATAAAACTACAGAACTTTTAGAAGAAAACATAGGGGAAAATTGTCCAAACTTAGGGCTAGGGAAAAATTCTTAGACCATGATTCATCAAAGAAAAAAGTGATAAATCAAACTTCATCAAATTTAAAGCTTTTGCTTTGCAAAGACTCTGTGAAGGAGATGAAAAGACAAGCGATAGAGTGGGAGAAAATGTTTGTAAACCACACATCCAACAAAGGTTCTATATCTATAATATATAAGGAATGCTCCAAAGTCAACAGTAGAACAAAACAAACAATCCATTAGAAAGTGGGGAAGAGAGACAAGCATCCATTTCACCACTGAAGATACACAGATGACAAATAAGCACATGAGGATATACTCAATATCATTAGTCATTAGAGAAGTGGAGAGCCGCAATAAAGTATCAGTACATACCCCCTCAGAATTGCTAAAATAAAAAAAAAAATGGTGATAAACGTCAAACGTCTGTGAGGATGCAGAGAAACTGGACCTTGTACATTGCTGGTGTGAATACAAAATGTTCCAGCCGCTGTAGAAAACAGTCTGGTTAGTGTCTTACAAAACAAAACATCCCAGCAAACGTATTCCAGGGCATTTATCTCAGAGAAATGAAAACTATGCTCACACAAAAACCTGTACTCAAATGTTCATGGCAGCTTTATTTGTGGTGCAAAAACTCGAACAGCCCAAATGGTCTTCAATGAATGAATGGCTCAACAAGCTGCAGTACATCACCTCATGGAATACTACGCACCAACGCAAAGGAATAAACTACTGTTAGTCACAAGTTTTATGAATCTCCAGAAAATTATGCTCAGTGAAAAAAAAGCCAATCTCAAAGGATTATACAATGTATGATTCCATTTACGTAACATTTTTGAAATGCAAAATTATAGAGGTGAACAGTTTAGTGGTTGCAAGAGGTGAGGGATGGTTGGTGTCGGGGTGTGTGTGTGTGCACGTCCATAAAAGGGTACCATGAGGGATCTTCGTGGCGATGGGACAGTTCTGTATCTTCAGGATGGTATTGCCACAAATGACACGTGATATATTTGCAGAGAACTCATATACACACACATGAGTATATGTAAAACTGGTAAAATATGAATAAGATCTGTTGATTGTACCAAATGTAAAATTCCTCGTTTTCATACTGCCCTGTGGTTGTACAAGGTGGAGCCTGGCTAAAGGACAAAGGACCTCTGCCACGTGTTTTGCAGCTTCCTGTGACTCCATAATCACTTAAAAATTTTAAAAATGGTAAAAAGTGATTTTTAAGTCTATTTGGCAATATTGAAAGAGCTTTGTTATAAGATTTAAAGAAAGCAGAAAAATAAACGTCATGTATATGATGATTACTGTGACATTTTTACAAGGTAGGAAAAATATTTATGGAAAATACATCAAGATATTAGAAGTGATAGTATTAGAAAATATAAATGATTAATTTTCTCCCCTTTGTTTTCTAAATTTCCTATACAGAAATAGAAAACTGGCCAAGTTTCTGGATAACGACGTTTAAAATGATAAACTATGTGACATTCCCTTTGTTTACTCACTGCTATCCTATCCAGATGCACCGAACTATAATGGAAAGTTCAGGCAAAATTAACTGTGAGTTTTGAGAAGCAAATAAGATCAAACAACTTGCTGCAAGGGAAAAAAAAAAAGGAAAACAATTTGGATATCATTTCTGGATCAAAGAATAAAGCTTACTAATTGGTAAAAAAGAAAGACTCAATATTTTTGAAGCTATTAACATTTTGTATACTCAACACACAAGATTCCTCCTGTGCATCAACATGGAATTCCCAATCAGGGTGCAGATGGCGAACATGAACGCATGCAATATGGACAGCAACATGCACTTCCCAGCACCACAGGCAGCCAGGGAGGCAGTTAATAGAGTTTTTTCTTGGGACGTGGGTGTATCTAGGGGTGGGTGGCAACAATTTACTGGAAACTGACAAAAGAACTTGTTTAAAAGTGAAATAAGGGCCAGGCGCGGTGGCTCACGCCTGTAATCCCAGCACTATGGGAGGCCAAGGCGGGTGGAATATGAGGTCAGGAGATCGAGACCATCCTGACCAACTAGGTGAAACCCCATCTCTACTAAAATACAAAAAATTAGCCGGGCGTGGTGGTGGGTGCCTGTAGTCCCAGCTACTCAGGAGGCTGAGGCAGGGGAATTGCTTGAACCTGGGAGGCGGAGGTTGCAGTGAGCCGAGATCGCACCACAGCACTCCAGCCTGGTGACAGAGCCGGACTCCATCTCAAAAAAGAAAAAAAAAAAAAAAAAAAAGAAAGTGAAATTAGATACTACTCTCTGTAACACTAGACAACTGAGTTAAGTGTAATATATTTATTTCTTTTACATTAAGTTTTCTAGATATAAATATGAAGCATTCAATTTCTTTTTCTTTCAAAGTCATTAGGATTAACTCAAGCAAAACCAGCGACGGTCCCTTTTGTAGTGTGTGTGTGTGTGTGTGTGTGTGTGTGTGTGTGAGAGATACTCCCTTAATCTTTGAAGGAAGGTTCAATGTGAACGGTATTCTCCAATGCATAAATGAGATACTTGGGGCGATGGACGAGAACTGCTTCTGCAGTACTCCCTGGTCCTAACTACTTTTTCAGTTTCCTGCTAAAAGCAGATCATTCCAGTTCTCCTGAGAGAGGTTTTCGAATGTGGCCAGTGGCCTTTCAGAAGATGTGTGGCACGTGGCAGCCCCTGCTGTGTGAGCTATTTCCTATCCTGACGATTCTTACAAATGGAAGCCATATGAAAAACAATCAACACTTCACAATTAGGTTCAAATGATTTCAGAGGTAATGTGCAGATCGCCTCTTAGCAGTTTCCGAAACTGTTGAAAAGATGAAACTTTTGGACAAAAACCTCATATAAAGGAGTTCACTAAATGACGGTTCTTCTTTCTTTTCTTTTTAAACTAACTTAGTTATTCTACGTTCTAAAAGATTATGAAGCATTTTGTTGAAAAAATATTAGATATGGTGCAAAGTTTTGAAATGGCCCCACCAGCCCACCGGGCATCTGATCGCCCTCCATCCCTGAGCATGCAGAATGGTTAGAGCTAGAAGGACTTGGCACAATACAATAACTCGAAAGGAATTAAGGTGAAATGCACACATGCAGTAGGTTTTGCCAATATGAGCTATAAATTACAGATTTCCAGACAGTCTTGGGCACAGATAGGGTATTTCAAGTGAGGTGACCAACTGAAGTAGTTTACACAGCACAACGCCCTTTCAGATTGTCTTATGACACAACTTAATTCTATCAGCCTTTCCATTGTCATTTGCAAGCACCACAGACTGAGAGGCTGAAGATCCACACCTGGTGGATTTCATCTACCTAGAGATCCTTGTTACCCAGTGCTGCTCAAAAGCAGGTCTCTGACCCCATAAACACTTACAGGGAAAATCAGGGGCTGTGCATGGATTAAATACAGTCTCAGTTCTCAATTTCATGGGTCCTTGACCCCTCACAGGACAGGCCACATTTTGTACTAACGCCTGTTTATCCCCTTCTACCTTGCAAAGTGTCTGTCACCATCTTTCCTCAGTCTTTGTTCAAAGAATCAATGAAAACTTGTGAAATGGTTTATAGCAGTGCTTGGCGGTCCCCAGCAGGCCCTGCTCAAATGCTGGGCTGCAGAATCACCCAGTGGCATGGCCTCACCCACACGATGACAGCCAATCCCTTTGTGTGGCGAAAGACGTGGGCTTGAGAACTTTCTACACTCCAGAAGCCATTACTGGCACAATATATAAATGTTCAAGATCAAAAGAAATTGTATTATAAAAATTTTTTTTAATCTACCCTAGCTTGAGGTTTGGTAAAATGCCTTGGCCACATCCCCCAGTTGTAGGTGTCCTGTTCTGCATCTGGACTGCACGCCTTGCCTGGGAGAGACTTCAGTGATGGAGGAGACAATCCCAAAAGGTTTCTGAAGCTCTCACAGTCATATACCAAAAAGTCCACTATTTATTTTAGAAAAAGTGATTTGGAAACTTGGTTAGGAAACCCATGCATTGAGGATGCTATTTCCAAATTGCTAAGTAAAAAGTTTATCATTTCCTGGGGAAAGGATTCCCTGTTTAATAAATGGTGCTGGGAAAATTGGCTAGCCATAAGTAGAAAGCTGAAACTGGATCCTTTCCTTACTCCTTATACAAAAATTAATTCAAGATGGACTAGAGACTTAAATGTTAGACCAAATATCATAAAAACCCTAGAAGAAAACCTAGGTAATACTATTCAGGACATAGGCATGGGCAAAGACTTCATGTCTAAAACACCAAAAGCAACGGCAACAAAAGCCAAAATTGACAAATGGGATCTAATTAAACTAAAGAGCTTCTGCACAGCAAAAGAAACTACCATCAGAGTGAACAGGCAACCTACAGAATGGGAGAAAATTTTTGCAATCTACTCATCTGACAAAGGGCTAATATCCAGAACCACAAAGAACTCAAACAAATTTACAAGAAAAAAACAAACAACCCCATCAAAAAGTGGGCAAAGGATATAAACAGACATTTCTCAAAAGAAGACATGCATACAGACAACAGACACATGAAAAAATGCTCATCATCACTGGCTGTCAGAGAAATGCGAATCAAAACCACAATGAGATACCATCTCACACCAGTTAGAATGGCAATCATTAAAAAGTCAGGAAACAACAGGTGCTGGAGAGGATGTGCAGAAATAGGAACACTTTTACACTGTTGGTGGGATTGTAAACTAGTTCAACCATTATGGAAAACAGTATGGCGATTCCTCAAGGATCTAGAACTAGAAGTACCATATGACCCAGCCATCCCATTACTGGGTATATACTCAAAGGATTATAAATCATGCTGCTATAAAGACACATGCACATGTATGTTCACTGCGGCACTATTCACAATAGCAAAGACTTGGAATCAACCCAAATGTCCATCAGTGACAGACTGGATTAAGAAAATGTGGCACATATACACCATGGAATACTATGCAGCCACAAAAAGGATGAGTTTGTGTCCTTTGTAGGGACATGGATGCAGCTGAAAACCATCATTCTGAGCAAACTATCGCAAGAACAGAAAACCAAACACCGCATGTTCCCACTCATAGGTGGGAACTGAACAATGAGATCACTTGGACTCGGGAAGGGGAACATCACACACCGGGGCCTATCATGGGGAGGGGGGAGCGGGGAGGGATTGCATTGGGAGTTATACCTGATGTAAATGACGAGTTGATGGGTGCTGATGAGTTGATGGGTGCAGCACACCAACATGGCACAAGTATACATATGTAACAAACCTGCACGTTATGCACACGTACCCTAGAACTTAAAGTATAATAATAATAAAAAAAAGAAATACGAACAAAAATTTCCAATGGTAAGAAATTCAATAAATTGTGATAGAATATTGTGTGGAAAAAAAAAAAAAAGTTTATCATTTCCTATGCACAAAGATGACCAGCTCTTTTTCAGTAGCATAGCAGGGATGGGCTGACAACCACGCTGATCCCTGGAGGCTAATGTGGGCTCTATCCTGGCAATGGCCACAGGTGCACAATGGCTCTCTACGGATTCTGCAGTCTAGCTTTGACATTGATCCACTAGGTTTTAGGGACAGCTTGACATGTGAATGGTTTATTATCATTAGCATATGAACACACACTTACATAATATTGCTGAATGTAAAATTCTCAAGGTAGGCTCAGCTCAAACCCTGGAGGGAGCATGTGTCTTAGCCACTTACTTATTTTTGGTTTTCGTTTTTATTTTTGAAACAGGGTCTCACTCTGTTGCCCAGGCTGGAGTGCAGCGGTGCAAACACAGCTTGCTGCATCTTTGACCTCCCTGGGCTCAAGGGATCCCCCCACGACAGCCTCCCAAGTAGCTGGGGCTACAGGTAAGTGGCACCATGCCTGGCTAATTTTTTTGTATTTTTTGTGTAGAGATGGTGGTCTCACTATGTTGCCCAGGCAGGTCTCAAACTCCTGAGCTCAAGCAATCTGCCCACCTCGGCCGCCCAAATTGCTGGGTTACAGGTGTGAGCCACCACACCCATCCTCCACTTACTCATGTTTAGTCCCACTTTTTTTTTTTCTTAAACTCCTTAATGCAAGAAAATGCTTGGGAAAGAAACAGGAGTCATTTAAAGAAAAAAAAAAACGGCACCCACTCGTGGTGTTCCCGAGTAGCACACTGCCTGGACTGAGCGGGAAGGACTCTGAGACAACTCGCTGACCCGCCCCCAGCCCTCTTTCTCTGCTGGCTCTGACGTGGGCCAGTGAGCCCTGACTCAGTGCTCACATATTATCACACGTGCAGCTCATCCCAGTGTTAGATGATGCCATTGCTGAGCCAAACACAGGGCACTGCTTTAAACAGACTTGGCTAATTCCTGCACCCATTACAAGCTGATACATTAAAAAAAGAAAGCCAGCCTACTATCATCTGTTTTCAAATGTTTCCAAATTGCTCTTCTTTCTCAGAATGACAGCTTTGGAACATTAGTGCAAATCCCCACTGAGATTTGCATCCGTATTCTTGGATCTTACTCAGAACTTAGCCCTGCTGAAAAATACACAGTTAGGTCAAAGCCTGTTCGTGGGAAACTAGTATGCGTATCTCAGAAGGAGCTCTCACCTACAGGCTACCCCAAGGCAGTGGCTGGAAACAGTACCAAGCCCTGTGTGTATATCTGTCTGTCTGTCTGTCTGTGGAAGAGTATTTGGAATTTTCTAGTGTGGTTCTTGGCGCTGCCATCACCAAGCAACTGATGCAGTTCGTAAGTTCAGCTTTCTGCTACTTCTTCCCACAGAGTGAAATATTTTTCTTATTATACTTACGGCTTTTCAAATAATGACGACCCAAGAAGCGATTGCTACCCCTTTCCCAGAAGTAAAAGATCTGCAAAGTTTTGCTTGTTCAAGAACATTTTAGCTTCTGTTTCAAGTCTTAAGATGAACATATTCCCAGACTGTCAGGCCAGTTTTATGAAGCTGAATGCGATATAAAGCTTAACCTGCCCCCTTTTGTTGTAAACATCGGATGCAAAGAAGAATTAACCATGGAACTAGAAGCTGCTAACTGAATAAAAATCCCACGGGAATTTCTGTTCCCTTTCTATTCCTCTTCCCAGCTCCGGATGTGCATCCTGTGTGGGGGACAGAGAGAAACGTTCAGGGACAAAACCTAAGTCACGAGGTCTGATGCGATGTGAGAACTCGCGGGCGGCATGCGGGTGGCCATTGGGGGGGTCCCACTCCAGCACAGGACTCCATCCTCCTCCACTGCAGCCTGAAAGCAGGGAGCAAAACCAACCTGCTGTCTGAAAGGGTTTTGTTTTTTAGTCTTTTTTGAAGCAAACAAGTCTGACCTTCCATCCCTAGGAAAAGCCTACTTATGACGAGAATTCTTACCTCGACACGAGGAGACAGTGCCCAGATCAGCAACTCCACAGCAAGTCAGAAATACAAAGATTGCATGTGCGCTCAGGGCCCACCACGTGAAAAATGTCTCCAGTTTTACAAAGGTCAATTGGTAATTTACAAAACCTGATTTTGGGATGACTTTAGGAAACGTTTGCTTCTATACTTTTTCCCTCCAGAGCTAGAATACTGTTCAAGTGACAGCAGAAAACGTCAGTTCCCGAAATCCAATGTAAAAATTGGTGACTTCTTGGTGTGTGATGCTCCCCACTCTGTGTCCAAGTGTTCTCATTGTTTGCAAGGACAGAAAACCAAACACCGCATGTTCTCCCTCATAGGTGGGAATTGATTTCTATAGCAATTTGGGCTCAAAGACACTGTAATAGCTTGAACCAGAAACATACATCCTAAGCGGGTAAGTCTGTTTTCTTCCCAGGTACGTGGTAGGTTTTACAATGGGAAAAGGGACTCCTCCTCTAAGTCACAGTTATTTGTACATCTATCTTTTCCTAAGCGACAGGGGTGAGAAGAATTGCATGCCGACTTCTGGGCAGGAATACAGTTCTAAGCAGCATGCATCAGGCTGCACTCTGGCCCATTTCCTTGTTGCGAAAAGTCACGTAGCTCTAGACACTGACCATCTGCACCCCCACTGTTCCGGGATCTCTGACCTTGGAGCCATAAAGCTTTTGTTTAAGGATCACTGAAGATGTTTTTCAGACCCCAAATTCCAGCAGCCAGTATGAAGACCCCCCACAGGGGAATGGGATTGGCGGAGAATACAGCTTCTTCCTCTCCCTGTCCCACGAAGTCACCCTGTACCCTTCCACCAATCAACGATCTCCACCCTTCAGCCACTCCAAAAGCCTCAATCCTAACCCCAAACTCCTCGGGGAGGTGGATTTGGGGTTCTCTCCCATTGCCTCATTCAGGGACCCTACGATTGAGCCTCTTTCTCTGCTGCAACCCAGTATCTTGGTGTACGGACTCTTGCGTGCATCGAGCAAGGAACCTATTACGGTTACATTTCCCCAGTCACCATTCATGTTTGAGATTTCATCATTCGGAAAGGTGACACAGAATCATCATGGAACAGGGGCATCCTTCTCCCCACCCAGACAGGTCCTTCATCAGGGCGTCATCAGACAGGTGGGCTGCCGTCACCTCACTTGTTGGTAAAAATACACTTTAGGCAGACTGTGGGGAAAAGGAAGAAGACTAGGGAATGCTGCTCTAGGAAGGACGGCCCAGGGTGGAGGTGATGGGGAATCCTAGGGTGACAGTTGCTAAAGGGGCATCTGGGGGAAAACAGCTGGGGCAGTGAGCTCTGAGCTGGAGTGGTAGGGCCATGGCTAGAAGCCTTGGGGTAAGAAGAGGCAATTTCTGATTCTCTCCCCTGTAATCCAGGGGTTATCCATGTGTACTTATCTGGAGCTGGTCTTTGGGGAGCAGGGACTAGCTTGTTCCTGGACCCTCTTTCTCTCTTCTGCAAAGTCCTGGATCGGCAGGAAATCAGGTGGCCCTCTCCTGTGCAAGGGTCCTTGTTCCAGGCCCTACCTGTTGGGGTTCTCTGCTCGGGTTCAGACACAGCCTCACCCACTGGGTGCAAATTCACTCACACCAACTCCTCAGCTCCACAGGCGACTGACTGTGGCTGTTATTGCATTTTCATTTTTCTTGGCTTATGAGTCCCTAATGACTTTTCCCCCTACTACCTGACATGTTAGAAATGGTCATTCCCACAGCCATTGAAAAATACCCATGTTAATCTATACCTTTGAGTTAACTGGCCTTTTTAGCACACTAACCCTTCATCATAGAAGAAAGTGAATTTCCGTAAGTGGGTTGTGGTTGAGAACCACTTAGTCCTGAGAAGACAGTAGAAACCCACCACTAACGTACAGGAATGCAGATGACCAGGTCATGCTGGAACAGACTCAAGAGTACAGAGGTGGGCATCTGGCTCGCCCAAATGAACACAGGACATAAGACAAACCTTCCTTCACCGCCACAATAACAAAACCCCAGAGAGAACGTAACATTACTGTTTCTGCGTGGAAAAAACACAGAAACTCTCCCTCTGAGTCCAGCTGTCTGAATCGGGCGTCATTATTCTAGGTAGGCCACCCACAGCCTTCCAGTAAGCTCCACCAGAAACCCAAACAAAACACAACCAAAAAAACTTGTCAGGGCACTCTTTGTAAAAGTACAATCCCCTAATAAACATTTTCTATTGTTTCACCCAGGCAGATTTAGATTTAGAAGCCCGCTAGAGGCTGGCATGCTGGGCATGGACTCAGTGGGTGGCTGGTGTCCAGTGTTCCGGCCATGTCCACGAGTTCTCAGGCAAGTGCCAAGAAACCTGCATGCCAGCACCCAGACCACGGGGCATTAGCCAGGGCTGACTCATCACACCCTGCCTCGCCAAACACATTTTCTTTTCCTGTTACCCAGTGCCAAGTGACTGTGCTGAACAAGAGGGCAAAGAGTAGAACATGCCCTCCCCCTGTCTGCTAAGTTCCTCCCTGATCTACGGCAGGCAGTTCCCACCCAGCCCACAGGCAGACGCAGCTGCAACCTGAACGTGCACAGGGCAGCTCCTACTGGGGTGAGGAGTGTGGGCACAGAGCACGCTTCCCAAGAACAGCACGCAGGGACGATGCCCAAAACCTAAATCAACATAAACACAGTCTTGGCCACTGCGTTCCCCCATAGACTCAATGGTCAGGTGGCTGGAGACACTCTGAAACTGAACTGTTCTCCCACTGAGCTGTGCTCAACCCAAATTAACTTGAAGTTCCGTTTACAGGGATTGAGGGAAATGAATGGATTGAATTATGCTAATATCTTCCCTTCCCATAATCCTAATTAAGTGACATGGTCTGGCCTTGGTTTCTCTGCCACCTTTGTCAAATGACAGAAAAATCAGCTTTTGTGTTTTTGTGTCTGTTATTAAAAATTGTTTCAATAAAGTATTATACCACATAATAGATATATATAGAAAAGTCCAGACAGCTTATGGAAATAATACAGATAAATGACAAGAAAGTCGTTATTCCCAGGCAAATATCCAGAGTTCACAATGAAACCTGAAATCCTTCTAGTCTCTATATACAGACTTCCCTCACTCTGTGACCCCTCACTGTCCTTATACTTTCCATAACAACTTGCAAAACATTTTAGCCCCAGTTCACCATCCAAATAGAAAGCCTGTTACACCAGTATATGTCAGAGTTCTTCAGAAAAACAAAACCAGTAGATGATATGTGTGCATGTGTGTGGGTGTGTGTGTGTGTGTGTGTGTGTATAGAGGTGTATATGTATATGCAGAGGGGTGTGTGTGTGTGTATATATATGTATGTGTATATATAGGTGTGTATGTATGTGTGTATAGATGCATATGTATGTATGTGTATATAGGGGTGTATGTATATATATGCAGGTATATATAAAGATGTGTATGTGTGTAGTATACCTATATATGGAGAGAGAGAGACAGAGAGACGGAGAAAGAGAGAATGAATCAGCCCCCACATATATAGAAGCTGATGAGTCTGAAGATCTGCAGTTAGCAAGCTAGAGACCCAGGAAGAACTGATGTTTTAGTTCAAGTCCAAAGGCAGGAAAACACCAATATCGCAGCTCAAGCCGTCAGGCAGGAGGAGTCCCTCTTCCTTGGGGCAGGGCCAGCCCCTTTGCTCTGTTCAGACTTTGGCTGGTGGAGGAGGCCCACCCATATCTAGGGGGCACCTGCCTCACTCAGTCCAGGGACTCAAATGTTAAACCCATCCACAAACACCCTCACAGACATACCCAGAATAAGGGTTAACTAAGTATTTGTGCATGCGTGGCCAAGTTGACACATGACATTAACCTGCATCCCAAGCAGTGTGTGCCCAGGGCAACACTCAAAGCTGGGCTGGGGCAGGGGAAGGGTAAGAGGCAAGCAGTGTCTCAGCCATTCTCCAACACAATGGCGACCATACGCAGGGCCGTAAAGGTGCTACATCACTGTTGGTGGTCCCATGCTCTTAACGGAAAAGGGTTTCCAGGAAAGTGGCAAACCCTGAGAAGCAGTGAGGGATCCGAGAGGCCCACACCGTGGAGAAAGTCTACAGTCACAGAGCATCACAAGTGCTGGCTTGACACATGACCCCATGATGACACACAAGCTCTGACATCCTTGCTATGAAGGTAAATTCAGTCTTGAGGAAACATTTAGTGTTTCAAGTTCTTTATGTGAGGCAGAAATTCTTGATACATTATATTGGAGTTTCAGAGTTTTTGTGTACTTGGGGAGAAGGGTTGTGCTTTTGAGTTGGTTGAGCTAGGAACATATAATTTTTTTTGTCATTTAAGATAAAGGCATGTGGGATCCTGATGTTCATAAACTTGTTATGCTCTATCTCTTCATGAGGATTAGATCTGGGTTAAGAAGGCGGCTTTGGACCTGAGATATGACACACCAGAACTACTGTATCATTCTATAGTGGACAGTGTGGGAAGGGATTCAGTAGAGGAAAAGAGTTCTGCATCTTCTTTCTTAATGCACAGTGCTAGAAGCATGTAACTCAGGAGAAAATACATGGGTAGGAACGCATGACATATGAATTTTGTCAGCATTGCCTCATGCTTCAAATGTGCACCAGCCAAACATGAAAACCTTCCAAAACTTCCTGAATGCCAAAATCATCACATCAGAGCCAAACTGAATGAGGCGGAAACCGCTGTGCTAAGTGATGAATGCTTCTCTTATTAAGGATTAGTTAATAATGACCATGCTGTAAATCACTGTGTCATATGTCCAAAGACATCCCCAATGGACTGGTGAGTAAGTTTCAGTAACTTGTATGAGTAAAAACGATAAGCATGGCCTCCTAAACTCTTCCCTATCCAGAATTCGAATTGAGTAATATGGTCTGGCCTTAAAGCTTCACTGTCATTTTGTTGAATGAGAGAAAAATCAGCTTTTGTGTTTTTGTGTCTGTGTTATTAAAAAAAAAGTTTTAATAACATATTATACCATATATTAGATGTACAGAAAAGTCTAGGCAACTTAAGGAAATAATAGAGATATATTACAAGAAAGTCAAAGTATCCCCAGGCAAATATCAAGAGGCCTCGTAAAATACTACCAAACAGAGAAAAATCTATGCCACAACTAAAGATTCACATTTTTACAAGAACTCTCAGCAACTTTCCTCTAATGATATTTGAGGAGAAACCAGGAAAACATATACATGTGAACTTACAATGATGCAAACAGCATGACCTTCCCTGACACTAGCACTATGACATCAAAATCAGCATGATTTAGACTGAGATGTGAGTCTAGTGGGCATTTCAGTTAGAACACACACTGTTAGGACAGTACCAGACACAGCAAACACACCAGACCACACCTACTGCCCATAGGTCATGGAAAGAAGTCACCAACGAATAAGCTTGGCATGCATTTCTGGCCCTCTGTGTTCTGTGGGGAAAGGGTTCTATTACCAACGGGCCCAGTTCCTGAGATTCCAAGCACATACTTCAACGCGCTTACATGAAATACTGATTTTTATTGCAAAGAACAACTAGTCTTCGTATTTCTTTTAAGGTCTTAACAAGTACCTTAAAATACAATAAATAATAGCCAAACACAATGAAGGCAGACAAGAAGATAAATTATCATTCCAATGAGAGGCTTGCAATTGTTTTCCTGACAGTGAATGTTCTCAAGCACTGTGCCAGAATGCAGCGTAAAGAACAATGATGCATTCCATACATTTTGCTTAAGATACGTACGTGATCAGAATTCAGAGGAGACCAGGATCTTAATATGCTTAGGGGGCTTCTGAGGAAGGAAAATCACAAAACACACACCCATTGTGACAGGGAAATCACAGCAGAAAAAATAGAAATGAGGTGGTCTCAAACCTCCAAGGCCCCACTTGGCAGAGTGGAGGGAGGGCAGGTGCCGGCAGGTGAAGGAGGCGGCCTCAGCGGGAGGATGCAGGCGCAACGTGCCCAAGTGAGCAGGAGGACTGGCTTCCTACCCCTGAATCTGCACCACTCTTACAACACTCTTACTTTATTTTTTTATTCTTTCCTAACCCTTCCCCAAGCATACACCAAAAGAAATGCTATCAATGGTCACTTATTCTCATGCAAGTGGCTCATTCCGTGGTCCTTTTGGGCCATATTTCTTAGCCCAACATGGTGTTTTCTTTTTTCTTTTTTTTTCCCCTGAGACTAATCCCATTCACTCATATGTGCATTGGTAATCCACACCCCCACTAAATAAAGCAAGCCTTTTGTAGGTATTGATCAGAGAAAAAGAGTTCAACTTATCCACCATTAAAACAAAAAATTCAGGGCTCCTGTTTCCAGTAGCAAGAACAATCATGTAAACGACCTTCCTCCAAGCTGGAGGTGTGTTTCCTGGGTGCACTTGTGCACACACACTCCCCCTGGAGCCCTACACACCTCATTCAGGTGACCCTGGAAGGCCAGTGGGCATATCCCTGACCTGCAAATGTGTTGTCATCTCCACCCATTTCAAGACCTTCCCTCCATCCTTGGAGGATGAGACCCTGTGCCCAGTTCAAGGTCCCTACCTTGTCCCCAATACCCTGAACACTTGGTCTTGCTCCTTCCTCCCCTGCACCAGTCTTCAGCCTGTCCCCATTCCCAGACCTGCTCATTCCCCGCCAATGGGTCCCCTCCCTCCTATAAAGCAGAAAATCTTTTGAGCTTGGTTCATCATTGACTGTTGCTCCGTGCCCCTAGTGCCGCCCCCTGCCCACTGCCGAGCCCACTCTGGGAATCACCCTCGACTCTCATCTGCTTGACCCTGTGCGGGGAGTCCTGGGTCAGGGCTGACCCGTGAGAGTTTCCAGCAGGCAGGATGGCTGAAGGGCTATTAGCAACTAGGTTGCTTGGTTCTTGCTTTCAAGTTGTAGTCACAGTTGACATGTACCCTGCCCCAAAGCCTTGGAAAAGTAATTTACACCAGGGGAGTCCAATCTTTTGGCTTTCCTGGGCCACATTGGAAGAAGAATAATTGGAAGAAGAAGAAGAAGACAACGGGCTGTGGGTTGGACAAGCCTGGTTTACACACAGATTTTTGAGAGGGAGGCTCTGGAGCAATCATAGAGAAGCAACTGGCTTTCATACCAAACAGCATGAGGGAGGAGAAAGCGGCCACCAGGAGCCAAGGTCATAAAAGTGAGGGCGTACTGAGCACGCTTATGTCAGGCACTGGGCAGAGCATTTTGCAAACATTATGTCATTCAATCTTCAAAGCAAGCAGAGAGGGAGGGATTACTGGCTCATGTTTAGAGATCTGGGGAGGGAGGTACACAGTCACCCGAAACTATAAGCCCTGGATATTTTCAGAGTCCTTAGAGAAGGAATTAGACTTCCTACAGGATACAGGACGGGTAGCTTGAGGCCAATAAATTTCAAAGCAAAATCCAGCATCTGAGAGGCACACTCCAAGCAGCACCACTTACTCACGTTGCATCTTTGGGAGAGCTGCTTAGTCTCCTGAGCCTCTGTAAAATGGGGTGATCACAGTACCTACCTCATGGAATTAATGCAGAGATGGCATTAACCAGTGTTGGTAATCAGACACTACCTATTATTTATATTATTGTTAGTATCACCCATGTGTACATACAAGTCTCTAAGTATGCATTTCTATGTGCATAAATACATAGCACACGTAGAATCAATGAATGTAACAACTATCTCTGGCTCCTCTCTGTTGAGAGAAACATGAAAATTTTCAATCCCTGCCCTCAAGGAGTTCAGACTCTGGTGATAAAGGAATAAACTAAATAGGTAGACGGCCAAGCACAATAAAATTCATTCCCAAACTTGTCCTAATCACCTACTAAGAGCCCAGCTGCTGCTAAGCCTTGGGTATGTCAAAGTATGACCCTTTCTCTGCCTCAGGCTCAGTGTGGCGGGAAAGACAAACCTGTTACAGATAACCTTTCAACATTCCAAGAAAGAGCCTTGGGAGAGGTTTATCCCAGGCGCTGGAGGTCTCCGGGTGGGACGCACCACGTTAATCCAAGATGCTGAGGCGACAGATGGGACAGTGTAGCCACGATGGGGGCTGGAGGCTTTGCAGACAGGATATCTGAGTTGAGCCCTGAAGGCCACTTGGACTTCCAGAAGTTGGGGGTACAGGGGGCCTGGGATGTGTGGGCAGGATGACTGAGGCAGAAGCAGGGGTACCAGGACAGGTGCCCCAGCGGGACAGACTGAGAAGGCAGCCAAGCCAGACCGAGGAACAGCGCAAAAGGTAACATCCAAGTCACAACAGGAGTCCAGAGGGTCTTGAGTGCGGGAAACACAAGCTCTTCTAACTTTTAGTCCTCGGAGCCCCTCCCAGTGTGTGGAAGAGATCCAGCCTGAAATGACTGGAGGGTGGGGGTGGACGAAGTTTATTCTGCAGGCAACAAGGGGTCCTGGTGGCTCTTTCGGGGGAGTGGAGACACCGCCACATCTGTGTTTCTGGAGAAGGAAGATGGAGAAGGGATCCTCTGGTAGAATGGGGTGGAGCTAGGAGAGAGCTCCAACAGGAAGCGCTTGGAAGAGAGGGGCGCTCACTCAGAATCAGCCTCTGTCCTTCTTTTCCGCAGCTCATCTGTTCCCGGCTTTTCCTCCCAGTCTCCTGGGCTCGCTGCCAGCGGTGGGATCCCTCTTCCTGCACAGAGCTGCCTCTTCCTTCCTCCTGGTGACAGACGACCCCCCAAACCCCAGGGACTGTGGCTCCCCTAGATGCCCAGCCTTGGTCTCCTGAGTGCTGTGCCTGCCCCCACTCCACCTGCGCGGCTGACCAGTCACCAGACTCACCCCCACCCGCCCTCTCCCCTCCACACAGGGGAGCCCCCAACTCCAGCCAGAGGGGGCCAAGACCTCCCACCCCAGGCAGATCTCGTGGGCAAGGTATCTGGTTAAAGACATTGATGGATTTCATGAAGAAAATATTTAAGTCAATTTAAATATTTCAGCAATTGATAAGTGGTTCAGCTTTTATGGGCTAGACCTTTAGGGTATTGTTTGTAAGATGTATATGATTTTCATATCTGTATCAGTGCTTATAATATTGTTTGCATGAAAAAAAAAATGTTTCTCATGTTTGCCATCCATTTACAAACGAGCTTTACCTATTTGTAAATTACAGGCTTTCAACACGCAGCTGGACGTGGCGGGAAAGAGGAGACGATTACTCCGTGTCTCAGCATGAAGCAATGGCAGATGGCAGATGTCAGCGCTGCCAATGTTTCAGCACTGGGGTTCCTTGCTCACTGAGTAGGAACAGTTTGCAGAAATGCTGGACAACCCACTGTGCATAACAAACTGCGTCCCAGGCTCTGTGTTTCCTCAGGAATGCATTTACTTGGAGAAGCGGCCTATGAACATTTCCCCGGAAAATGCAAAATCCATTTTGTGAAGCAGTGAGGCTGTTTTCATGGCTCTTTCCTCCTCCAGGTGTCTTCACTGCGTCCAAGCCTGTCACCCGCATCATTTGATCAAGAGTGCCCATAACGTCGTACGTGTCAAATCCTTACCATTTCTGCCTAACTGGTAGTTACAGCCTCGGCCCACCTGTTTCCGGGGTTCCCGGTCTCAGTCGGACACTGGAGGGACCTCTGTTTCCCCACTAGTCTATGGAGCAGATTCCCCCTCAGCCTAAACATTCTGCACCACAGAGGGCCTGCCACTCACAAGCAGCTTCTGTTCCACTCTTCCAAATTACCCTGAAGACATTCCCCGTCCGCCCCACGCCTCCCCTTTCTTCTTCTCTTTCTCATCTCCAATGTTAAAGAGTTTCTGGAGGAAATGACAATGAGAGTTGACAGATTTCAGTCTGAATTTCCCTTTTCTAGGGGCCTCTTCTAGGCATTTATCTTGCAACTGCTCTTTAATGCGAAGCTTTTTGAGTATTTCTGCTGTAGGAGCTCTCATTCAGATGCTGTAAAAAGGGCCGTTTTCCAAATACACAAACGACGCAGTCTAGAAAACCTGGGAACTTTCTATGGGGGAAAGTCCTTGCGCGTCCTCCCGAGCCATGGATCCAGGTCGAGGGCTGGAGCATGTCCCTGCGGCAGCATCACCTTTCCGAGAGTCGTCAGGAAGCACCCTCAGTGGCCAGATCCCATTTCAAGTGCCCTGTGCTTCAGGGAGCAGGCAGGAGCTTTAGGACATACGATCCCTTATATGTCTGAGCCGTCCTCTGTGGGCCATGAAAGTGTTTTAAAACCATCATTTTCATTACCATTATGAGGCTTTCACACGGTTCCTCATTCAGAGGCTACAGCCAGGAGGGAATAAGGCAGACACCAAGAGCCACCTGGCAAAGTGGAGATGGCCGGGCTGAAAGTCACTCCTGCATCTACCTGTTGAGTCTGACTTGAAATTCCTGGGAGAAAAGAGCAGGCTGGGGCCAGTGCTCAGCCCCTGCTACGCAACCAGAGGCTCCCCAACTCTTCCCCATCCCAGGTGATTTAAGTCACCACCAATTCCAAACCATTAAACTCAAACTGGAGAGAGTCCTGTTGTTTAAGCTGAGATGGTCCTGACAGCGGGGTGGTGGGGCCTGGCTTTAACAAAGCCCTGAGCTTGCTCTTCCGCGGTGTGCTTCAGCCATTTCTCCAGCTTCCCTCGGAACTGACCGAGCTCATCAGACCCTGGGATCCAAAGCCTGTGCTGGGATGCGGGGGTCCGCCCTCCCTGGCACCTGGCTACACGCTTTGCCTGTGTGGCCGGCTCGGGCCCTTGCTGCCTCTGACTGCCGTGCTGTCCACGCTAGGGAACAGCTGTCCCCACAAGAACCATGCGGTCCAGTCCGCGCACTGACCACCTCACCCGCAGCCAACCCCACACTCATGCGGTCCAGTCCGAGCACTGACCACCTCACCCGCAGCCAACCCCACACTCCTGCCGTCCAGTCCGAGCACTGACCACCTCACCCGCAGCCAACCCCACACTCCTGCGGTCCAGTCCGAGCACTGACCACCTCACCCGCAGCCAACCCCACACTCATGCGGTCCAGTCCGAGCACTGACCACCTCACCCGCAGCCAACCCCACACTCATGCGGTCCAGTCCGAGCACTGACCACCTCACCCGCAGCCAACCCCACACTCCTGCGGTCCAGTCCAAGCACTGACCACCTCACCCGCAGCCAACCCCACACTCTTCAGTGGTGCCGAGATCCTGTGGCAGACTCAGCCAGTCCCAGTGTAGACCTGACTCGGCCATGGACACCTGGGGCCAGTGAGCTAGCTGTCAGGCCAGTGGGGCTCAGCTTGATACTGGACAGAGCCTGGACCTGGGGCCTGCAGCTGGGGAGGGGTGCTCCTGTGTGGGCCAATGGGACAGCCGATGGCATGGAAGACAGTGTGACCGAGTTATCGGCTAGCACTCGGGATTCCACATGGATGCAGGGGTCACCGCTGGCCATTTCAGGAGACACCACGCCTGGGAGCTACTGCAGCCAGCATTGCCAGGCAGCGACATCACAGGAGGACATTTCTAACAAAACAAAAAGCATCTTCCTATCCTCGTGGACAACTGTCATGTGGTTCTGATAACCACTTTTCAGGAGAAGAGACACAAGGAACTTGGGATAGAAATAAAGAATGGAAAGAATGTCCCAGAAACCTAGATGAAAATGTAGGAATGAATCTTCAAAGTTCAGTCTGAGGTGTGTGACAGCAGGGAACATCCTAAGGTGTGCAGAAGAGGAATAGACCGACTCCTTGCCTCCTGGGACATGATGGCCTTGGTCAGGCGCAGGCTGCTACTGTACGGGAGGCCACGTTCCTTTTCATGATTGTACCACGTGGGGAAGAGCCTACATCAGCGTCCTTGCCAGAACATGCCTGGAAATCCCAGGCGGTTTCTTGGCATCTCCAAAGTACCCACTCACAGGTGTGGGCAGCGCATCAGGCAGGGACACCTGAGTCCTGCCAGCCATGTCTGAATGAGGGACAGATGGCTGCCACCTTGGTCACCTTGATAACCTCACTGTTGGTGCCACAGGTCTACCCATCCACCATATCACCAGAGGTTCTGTCTCTAGATGATTCTGAAGCGCCAGGCTCAGGCTTCCAGGCAGCAGAGCTCTGCACAGGTGCAGGAGGTAGACCTCTCCCAAGCTCTGTGCAAAGCTGTGGTCCCTGGAAGTCCACACTGGGAACGGAGTCTGTCTTACACAGGCCCAGGGATCTCTCACACCTCCCCACCCTTGCCTGGAATCTCCCCAAGCCTCTTAAGGGAAGCAATTCTGTCCACTCCTGGCCCTGAAGCCTCTCAGCCAGGAGCCACCCTTGCTAGAGGTGCAGGGATGAGCTCTGAGCCAGTCCCTGACAGCCCCACTTCTGCACCTGACAGGCCCAGGGAAGCCAGGTGATTGGCTGGAGATCAGACAGCCCATGCAAAGCCAAAGGTCTCGTCTCCCATGCTGTTCTGTGCCTGCGGCAGGATCACAGAAAGCAGAGTTGGCAACAGGGATTTTCCCTCAGACACAGTGACTTGCACAAACCCTACATTACATCGTTGCAGGTGCAAACATGAACTAAAGGAGCTTCTTAGCCCAAAGAGTTGCAAATACACTGAAAACAGCTCCCAGAATGGGTCACATGGATTAATGGCTAAAAAACAATCCATGATGAGCCACTGAGGTAAACCATGAAGACATCACAAACACAGAGGCCTTCCCTGCCCTTCCGCAGAACGCCCTGTTGCTATCCACAAAAGCACCCTTCAGTCAGCCATGAGTCACATCCATTGTGGCAAATCGGATGTTCTTTCCTAAGCAGGATTTGAGAAGTCCAAATCCTTGACATGTGCTTGGCCGTGAGCCTGCAGCCCCGCCTGTCCCCCCATGCAGACCACATACCTCGACTCAACCTTGTGATTCACTTTCCACATGTCCCTACACACCCACGGTTAACAGGGAGACAGTAGCCCAGAGGTTCACGTTGAGTCGCTAAAAAGCCAGAAGGAAAAATGAGTGGCCACGTGAGAGCGGCCGTCAGTGAGCAGCAAACCCAAAGGGAGAATAAGAAAAAGATGATGAATTTTGATTAATTTCCCAGGGCTCTAATTTAGCCTAAGAAGTAGACATGGACAGATGAACTATGGGCAAATGACAACACATCACACTACTAGGTTTCTAAGAAAGATAATGTTTGCCCAGGGAACTAGCTTACAACAGAGAGCAGTAAATCGGCCGCAGACTGGTTTGCTTATAGTCCAATGTGCAATTCACTGTATCACTGAACTCAGCTGGGGTTGCGAACAGAGGTGGGACTGAGGCAAATCACAGCACACGCTCGGCCCCCAGTCTAGACTGGAAAGCCTATTCAGAGGAAACGCACGGCCTTCCCACGGAACATGCTGAATTACTTAGACCAGCAGGAGACAAGAGGTTACATCTCTTCCCAGCAATCCATGATAAGCTTACATTTCCCAAGGGTCTGATAGAAACAGGCTTAGAGAAACCTATTGCCCTCTTAATCTAAAAGTCAGCTCACTTGGGGAAACAGCACACCACCAAAGTCCGCCCCAGTGCAGCATCTGTGCCTGGCAGTCCCTCCTCGTGGGAAGCATCCTGTCTCAGGTCTCGGATGGAATAGGAAAGAACTCCACAGCCAGCCCCAGAATCGGCCCTTGGACGCCCTGCTCTCTGCAACCAAGAGAAAGGGGACACTGGATGCCCACCACAGACCTCAGCTTTCCGGGGGTGACAGGAATCTTTGAGTTTGATGAAATCTTGGCGTTTTCTTCCTGGAAAAACGCACACATGCACATCCATATAAAATCAGTCACAGACTGTCTGGAATTCCTGAGACCCATCCATAGAAAGCCATGTTAAGAAAGCCTGTTCCCAGAGGACTGCATTAAAAGAAAATTGAATCCAAAATCTATTACTTGGCCAGGTGCGGTGACTCACACCTATAATCCCAGCACTTTGGGAGCCTTAGGCAGGTGGATCACCTGAGGTCAGGAGTTCGAGACCAGCCTGGCCAACACGGCAAAAACCCATCTCTACTAAAAACACAAAAAAATTAGCCGGTCATGGTGACAGGCACCTGTAGTCCCAGCTACTCAGGAGGCTGAGGCAGGAGAATTGCTTGAATCTGGGAGGTGGAGGTTGCAGATGAGTCGAGATTGCACCATTGCACTCCAGCCTACGCGACAAGAGCAAAACTCCATCTCAGAAAAAAACAAAACAAAAAGCAAAATGTATTACTGGCTAGCACGTTTTGGGGCTGAAAAGACCCATAAGACTTCGGAAACCCCGCTAACCAGGCACAGCCCTGCCCTGGAGGTGATGGCACCAGTCCCTGTGTAGCTAGTGACCAGCACAGGCTCAAAGCCATCTCTGAATGTATGTGGCATAATTACTGACACTAGAAAACAAACATGCAAATGACAAGTTTTGTGCAAATAATGTGATATTTTAAATCAAAAAATCTGGGTATCAATCTGGCCTCTGCTTCTTCCTGATTTCATGATTTTGAACAAGTACTTTTTTTTTCTCATTTACCAAATATTGTATGTTAAAAGTATATTAAAAATTAAGCTTACATTACTAAACGTATATAAAAGATTGTATTCTGGATTCAACAACAAAGAAGTGTATTAGGAAAAAAACAAGTCTGTAAGTAAAAAGATGCAAGTTTACTCCAAGTTAATGGGTGCAAACATAAGCATGTCTCGTATAATTATTCTCTATCCATTGGATTCCTCCCCAAGGACTGGCAGAATCTTCAACCTGCAGGGGCTGAGACCCTGCAGATGCCTTGGGGCTGGCCCTGGCTTGGCCCATTCTGCTCCTCCCATCTTCCACGGCGGGTTTTCTTCTGAGCGACCTCTCCACAGGAAGGCACCGAGGACTGGGTTTCACGAGAGAGGTGAGCTCTGGGGCTGCCCTGGCCGCTCTCCAAGTGATGTTTACTCTCATCTCATTCTGCATCTTGGATGTTTGCATGGTACGTGTCTCTTCCTGTAGAAGAACCTTCTGGATGGTTTGGGAAAAGCCCTGGCCTGTCATCGGATGCCTCTGCCCTTGCTGACCTTCCTGGGTGTGGCTCCCGGGTCCCTGCTGGGGCCGCCCTGGGAATCTCCAAGCCAGGGATTCTCACCATCCTCTTGCATTCTCCCTGGACCCGCTCTCATGACGGGTCTTTCTGGTCACTCCCAGGACTCCTCCATGGGCAGGGGCCACATGGTAGGCAGCTGCGTGGACCACAGGCGAGGTCATCTTGGGAACTCTGGACTTCTGCGTCCTTGTGATCCCTCTGGGAACTATACTTACTCTGCACGGTGATTCGAGACAGCAAGGATGGCAGAACACCTTCTCAAAGGACCGCTCCCTGCGGATTAGTGCATCTCCCTGTGGAATAGCGCATCTTCCTGTACTGACTTGGCGCCGATTCCTTGCAAAGCGTCTTCCCCTCATCCTGCAGGGCTACTGGCCAACACTGAAACTTACATCCCAATTCCACAGTCCCAGGAGAAATGCCTCGTTCTGTACTTTCAACCTCTGCCACTGCACTGAGGATCACAAGATTCACAGAAGAGATGTCTTATTTTCAGTTTGCAGGTCTCAAAACTCCGAACTAAAGTACTGGCTAGACAATTATCACTCGAAAGAAAGTTCAGCAAGTCACACATATAAATCCAAGGGAGAGGCTATCCAGTATGAGGGTGACCAGGGGACATGTTCCCACAAAAGAAGCCTACTGAGCACCTGTCACCTCTTGCACCAACCCCAAGGGTGTGACAGCAACTACATGGTCTCTGACCCAGGAGCTTCCTGCCATACCTCCAGACCCTTGGGAAGCAGCACTGAGAATTCGGAGCACCCGGGTATGGAGAAACATGGGCAGTCAAAGAGAGGCACAAGGCGGGTCAGTGATGGGCCCTGGCTCCCCTTCCCCTGCCCTGCATGCCCCGAAGCTGTTTCTGACAGCTGCATCCAGTTCACAGTTGGATGTTAGGGTCACCAGTGACAACGCTTTGATTTCTGTTTCACATGTTTCATCTGCAAAAAAAAAAACCCTTAAACTAAGGATGTAAGAAATTGCCACCATGACTTAAAACTCTCCTGGAAATTTCAGCAAATGAAGTAAGCACAGAAATAGAAATAAGAACTATAAAATATAGCTCTAAGGCAGTATGCTTGTATATTCAGCATAAACCAAAATAAATACAGCAGATGTAATAATTCAGGGTTTAGATACAAGATGAAATACACACATTAATTCCATGCTTATAAATCAAAATTAGCAAGACAGTGAATGCCACAGGGAAACCAGACAACACTCAAAGATTTACTCCTGAATATTTAATAGTGAATATTAAAATATTAAAAATAACAACTAAAGGGTATATAGAAAAGCAAAGGGAAACATTACAGAGACACAAAGGCAGATCTGAGTAAGTAGACAGGTAGGCTGGGAAGGCTGAGTATGTTAATTCTTTTCACTGTAATAGTGTTTAACCCAGTTTAAATCCAAATTTAAGGGGACTTTTTAGGAATTTAAAAATGGCAAAATTTTTCTAAACTTTACACGAAATATGGGAAAATAAAGGCATGAGAGAGAAGTTGCCCTCCCAGATGCTACACTGTGCCATGAATCTGCACTGTGACAACAGGGTGGTGCAGACGCACCCCGGGACCGATGAGGCCACCCCGCATGCCCAGCAGGCCTGGGAGACCGAAGTGCTCCATATAGGAAACGAGAAGCGCGGGACCAACCCACAAGGGGTACCGGGGAAACTGCCATGGAATTCATCAGATGAAAAATTGAGTCCATCTCCAAATGCCATCAGATACCAAAACATCTTCTATTAGTTTAATGTCAAATGCTGACACACACAACACGAAGAACTAGGAGAAAGACCAGCAAAGAGGTCGCTGCTTCCCGAACAGCAAAGAACTTAGCCTAAAAGCAACAGCAGAAAGACAGTTATTTAGCTACACAAAAAGGTCTAAAATTTAAAAGCTCATAAGCAAAATGAAAAAGCCAATGACAAACAGAAAATGTTGGGAACCACAAAATAATGTGTGCTCGGGCATGTGTGTGCATGAATGCACGTTCTAGCACTCCAGAATAAACAGTGGTCAAAGGAATGAAGAAATGCACAGTTTACATGGAGGGAAATTTAAAATCCAAGAAATATATTCTTTAAAGTAGTCTCATTAGTAATCAAACAAAGAAAATTAGATAAGTGAGAGACTTTTTTTGCCTATCTAGTTAACCAACATGCTGAGAATAAAAATATCTAACATTTGCCATGTTGAGTGTGGTGATGACTTGCTGACAAATGCCAGTGTGAGCGCAGCTTGAAAGGCCTCTGGAAAGCAATCTGGTGCCTTTGTATCAAAAATCATAATCTTGAAACAACTGACTTCCTTTTTAGAATTTTTGGAAAAAATCAGAACCGAGGACAAATAATTCTGTGTAAACGTGCCATGTTGGCATTATTCATAGTGAAGAACAGTGCGGGGGGAATAAAACCCTTACATCTTCTATATTATCTTAATAAAGGCAAATAGAATATTATATATAAAATAAAATGCATTCACAATATTTAATAACACAAGAACATACACTATAATATTCAGTTTCATTTTAAACACAAAATTCTAGGTTCCAAATTTTTATTAATTTTATAGCAAAACTCCTACATAGATATAAATTTAAGAAAGACCCAACATGTCCCAGATATTAAATATGTGTATCTGAGTGGTAGGATTGATTAGGGATTCTGATTTTCTTTCCAGTTCTCTAATTGGAATATCTGATACAATATCTTCCAAATATTAGCTACCCAATAAATAATGATAAGAAGAATGAAACGATTTCAAACTTCCAACATAAACATGTATGATTACTAATTCTAAGAGTGAAAGCATGTTATAAAACAAACACGAATAAACAGATATTGGTTTAGGAAGGTGTCTGGTGGCCTCTCAGGCTGGCTAAGCCAAGGGATGTTTACTTTTGTCAATTTCTGCAGAAACCACACAAGTGGCTGGTGATGTATTTAGCTCTTTCCTCACAGTAACCCTCCTGAGGACTCTAGGATGAGGTTCTCACATAGCTCTCATTGCAGGCTGCTTTCCCTGCCTGTTGCCCTCTGGCAGAGCCCTGGTTATGGGCTTACAGCTCCTCCACGCTCCACTGGTCATACGGCCTGGGGATAGGGGACCAGGGTGGCTGAACCTGGACCTGCAAGGCCCTCTTTCCTCCTGCCTGTGACCCCTCACTGAGGGTCCTTGGGGGACACAAGCAAAGAGGAACACAGCCCACACGGAGCTCGCGTCACTAGCACACGAGTCTCTACCCTCATGCAGGGTGCAAGACAGAGCAGCTCCATGTCCTCTGCTCCCCTTGCATCTGCACATTCAGGTCTACCCCTGCCTGCTGAAGAAGGAAACAGGAAATGCTGAAATGTAGCTCATGAGGTTGGGCCCAGGGAGCCCCTGCCTGGTCAGAGGGAGCGGAGCACAGGAGAGGAAGAGAATAGTCTCTTCCGCATGCCCAACCTCACCCACACCATGAGGACAGGGTGCCTGGGGTGCACGGGGTACCCAGAAGCTCTCAGGAGCTCTCCTTCACTGACAGGGGGTGATGGCCCGGTGCAGGGAGGGCAGGAGGCTGAGATCCTTGGTCTGTGGGAAGCCACATCAGATGCAGAAAGTCCATTTCAAAGACAACACTGACCCTGCACAAATCCAGCTCCTCTGCCCTGTCATGAGAAGGGCACTCCATCAAGGCAGGCACTCATCACCTCTGGTTAGAGCTTTGTGAACCTCGTTTTATGTAGCACATTCAGGGATGGCAGTACCCTTGTGCAAACTCAGGGAAAACCGAGGGTCCGCTGCTGCACCTAAGTTGAAGACGATGGCAGGCTCTGCAGGGGGATTTTGATCTTTTTCTCCGTGAAGGACAGAGGACGCAGCACATGTGTTCTGATGCTGGAAGAGGCACTGCTCTCCATGTAAAGTACAGACCAGCAGCAAACCCAGGATTAAATTCCTGCTGAGGAAGGCATGCAGGTGCCTCCCTGCAGAACGTGCCCCTGGGTCAGGCTGCAGCTGACTTTTTACAAAGTGAGCTCGCCACTGCAAAGCCCCATGGGTTTTGTCACATTGACTCTGTGGCTCTGACTTCACTGGCCTTTGCTGCAGTGACTGCCAGGGTCATGACCGTAAACACCGAGGTTCTCTTCCAGTGCCTGGTGGCATGAGATTGCAGCCTTGAGTCCATCGGCTGCATGGTGAAACAGTCTGGGAACTTCCCAGGTTTGAAAAAAGTTAGAGATACCTTTTAAATAGTTAATAGAGCATTCAGAGAGAAGGAAGACGAGCTCCTCGTGCATGTGAAGAGGTGTCAGACGTAGCAAATCCATGTCAAAGGGAACGTCAACCCACAAAGAGCAGCCACGCAGGATCTTTAAAAGGGCTCTCAGTCCCACCAGCTCAGAATAAATCATCTCTATGCAGTCCACTCCAGGCACACTCAGGCCCTGCCATGGTCATTCTCTCTCTACAGCACGCAGACAGCAATGGCACCACTCCTTGCTCTTATCCTGAGTGCTGGTGTGCTGACCGAGGAGGATTTTTTAATTTTTTAAACTCTTTAAAAAAAAATTCTGGATTCAGGAGGTCCATGTGCATGTTTGTTATGTGGGTGTATTGCATGATGCTGTGGCCTGGGGTATGGGTGGCCCCGTAACCCAGGTACTGAGTACAGTACCCCGTATTTAAGTTCACATCGCCCTCCTTCCCTCCTCCCCAGTAGCCCCCAGTGTCTGCTGTTCCCATCTTTATGTCCATGTGTACTCAATGTTGAGCTTCCACTTTTAAGTGAGAACATGCGGTATTTGGTTTTCCGTCCCTGAATTAATTTGCTTAGGATAATGACCTCCACCTGCATACATGTGGCTGCAAAGGACATGATTTCATTCTTTTTATGGCTGTGCAGTATTCCATCATATATATGTACCACATTTGCTTTATCCAATCCGCCATTAATGAGCACCTAAGTTGATTCCACATCTGTGCTATTGTGAATGTTGTTGCAGTGAAAATACAAGTGCGTGTGTCTTTTTGGTAGAATAATTTATTTTCCTTTGGATATATGCCCAATAATGGAATTGCTGTCGTAGTTCTATTTTAAGTTCTGCAAGAGTATGTTAAATGAGAAGTTATATAAAGATAGGAGTAAGATGGAAACAGGAAACATATAAATGACTGCAGAAAAAACAGGTTAATTCATCAGGCAGTTTGAAAAGCGGGACTTTCTGAAGTAGTAAAATATCTGACTAGGCTCTATATGAATGAAACTTGTATTACCTTCAAACATAGTAGACTTAGTAAGACACCAAGAACCACCAGGAAAACCTGCCAAGGATCTACTTTTGTCAATAGATAAGGACGATTTTAAATGAACAAATCAAGAAAAATGTAGCAAATAATTAAAAAATTGCCCTGGTCTGCCCCACTGCTCCTATACTGACCATGGCTGGGCTGGGCTGGGTGGGAAATGACTGCCCCAACCATGATAGGCACGGCCACCAACAAAACTAGACATGCAAAACGCCCGGCTCTTTTAACACAGCTTTTGTTTACGAATGCCACACGACTTCTCAGAGCACATTGGAGGAAAGATTTTCAACACATAAAAACTTTGAATAACTACAATGATTCATGTGATTTTTTTTGTCTTTGCATTCAAAAGTCAGAAGCATAACACGAGGCTATGTGTGATCTGCGCTCAGGGAGTACGGGGGAGCACTCAGAAGTGTGCGCAGAACTATTTTCAGCGCTGGCTTTTGCTGGAGTCCAGACCTGCCAAATCGAGCACGAGAGGGTACCTTTTGCCAAGATGGAAGCACTATGAAATGCAAGGTTGCTCATTTCCTGTTCATTGTGTTTATCGTGTGAGGCTTTCCAGAAGGGAAAAAAGCCAGCTTCTATTTTAAATGATGATCCACTGATGAGCAGATGGGTTTGGTGTTGCTTTTTGTTTATTCTCTCTACATCTGAAAATATTTCAACATTTTAACTTCACAGAAGTATAATGATTTTTCTTTCCTTTTTTACATGCTTTCATTTCAACGTTTTTACCTCAGGAGAGTTAAGACCTCAGAACATCACCTCCCACTGAGCTGAATGGAAGGACATTAATGAGTCTGCTGCCTCTTTATCAATGGGAACTATGTCTCTAAACATAGAACTTCCTCCATGGATTGGTTTGGAAGAATAAATTTTTCAGGTGTAAAGGAACTCACCAAGATAGCAATCTATTCATTTCACATGGAAAAAAAAAAATTTCCAAAGATGAGAGTGAACGACTTGAGGTCCCAAATAAAACAAAACAGGTGATATGGTTTGGTTCTGTGTCCCCACCCAAATCTTATCTTGAGTTATACTCCCATCATTCCCACATGTTGTAGGAGGGACCTGGTGGGAGATAATTTGAATAATAGGGGTGGTTTCCTCACGCTATTCTCATGATAGTGAATAAGTCTCAGGACATCTGATGGGATTATCAGGGGTTTCTGCCTTTGCTTCTTTCTCAATATCTCTTGCCACCACCATGTAAGAAGTGCCTTATACCTCCTGCCATGATTCCGAGGCCTCCTCAGCCATGTGGAACTGTAAGTCCAATTAAACCTCCCTTTCTTCCCAGTCTTGGATATGTCTTTATCAGCAGCATGAAAATGGACTAATACAGTAAATTGGTACCAGCAGAGTGGGGCATTGCTGAAAAGATACATGAAAATGTGGAAGTGACTTTGGAACTGGGTAACAGGCAGAGGCTGGAACAGTTTGAAAGGCTCACAAGAAGACAGGAAAATGTGGGAAAGTTTGGAACTTCCTAGAGACTTGTTGAATGACTTTGACCAAAATGCTGATAATGACACAGACAATAAAGTTCAGACTGAGGTGGTCTCAGATGGAGAGGAGGAACTTGTTGGGAACTGGAGCAAAGTGACTCTTATTATGTTTTAGCAAAGAGACTGGCAGCATTTTGTCTCTGCCCTAGAGACTTGTGGAACTTTGAACTTGAGAGAGATGATTTTGGGTATATAGCAGAAGAAATTTCTAAGCAACAAAGCATTCAAGAGGTGACTTGGGTGCTGTCAAAGGCGTTCAGTTTTGTAAGGGAAGCAAAGCATAAAGGTTCAGAAAATTTGCAGCCTGACAATGTGATAGGAAAGAAAAAACCATTTTCTGAGGAGAAATTCAAGCCGGTTGAGGAAATTTGCATAAGTAATGAGAAGCTGAAAGTTAATCCCCAAGACAATGGGGAAAACGGCTCCAGGGCATGTCAGAGGTCTTCATGGCAGCCCCTCCCATTGCAGGCCTGGATGTGTAGGAGAAGATGGTTTCCTGGGCTGGATCCAGGGTCCCAGAGCCTAGGGACTTGGTGCCCTGCATCTCAGCCACTCCAGCTGTGACTAAAAGGGGCCAAGGTACAGCTTAGGCTGTTGCTTCAGAGGGTGGAAGCCCCAAGCCTTGGCAGCTTCCATGTGGTGTTGAGCCTGTGAGAGCACAGAAGTCAAGAACTGGGGTTTGGGAACCTCTGCCTAGATTGCAGAAGATATATGGAAATGCCTGGATGGCCAGGCAAAAGTTTGTTGTCAGGGTGGGGTCTTCATGGAGAACCTCTGCCAGGGCAGTGCAGAAGGGAAATGTGGGGTTGGAGCCCCCACACAGAGTCCTTAGTGGGGCACTGCCTAGTGGAGCTGTGAGAGGAGGGCCACCATCCTCCAGACCCCAGGATGGTAGATCCACCGACAGCTTGCACTGTGTGCCTGGGAAAGCCTCAGACACTCAACACCAGCCTGTGAAAGCAGCTGAGAAGGAGGCTGTACCCTGCAAAGCCACAGGGGTGGAGCTGCCCAGTACCATGGGAACTCACCTCTTGCATCAGTGTGACCTGGATGTGAGACCTGGAGTCAATGGACATCATTTCAGAGCTCTAAAATTTGACTGCCCTGCTGGATTTTGGACTTGCATGGGCTCTATTACCCCTTTGTTTTGGCCAATTTCTCCCCTTTGGAATGGCTGTATTTACCCAATAACTGTAACCCCATTGTATCTAGGAAGTAACTAGCTTGCTTTTCATTTTTCAGGCTCACAGATGGAAGGGACTTGCCTTGTCTTGGATCAGACTTTGGACTGTGGACTTTGGGGTTAATGCTGAAATGAATTAAGACTTTGGGGGACTGCTGTGAAGGCATGATTGATTTTGAAATGTGAGGACAGGAAATTCAGTGTGGTCAGGGGCGGAATGATTTGGTTTGGCTCTGTGTCCCTACCCAAATCTCATCTTGAATTGTACTCCCATAATTCCCATGTTTTGTAGGAGGGACAGGTGGGAATTAATTTGAATCATGGGGGCGGTTCCCCCAGACTGTTCTCATGATAGTGAATAGGTCTCAGGAGATCTGATGGGTTTATCAGGGATTTCCACTTTTGCTTCTTTCTCATTTTCTCTTGCTGCCGCCATGTAAGAAGTGTTTTTTACCTCCCGCCATGATTCTGAGACCTCCCCAGCCATGTGGAACTGTGAGCCCAATTAAACCTCTTTTTCTTCCCAGTCTCAGGATGTCTTTATCAGCAGTGTGAAAACGGACTAATACAACAGGATTGGAATTCAGATTTCCTTACCCCCAAGATGCCGGGCCTCGTGTTCCTTCCCTCAAAAACCACGTGCCGTGGACTCCTCCATCTGTGCCCTGGATTGGGGGCTGTCCTGCTGCTGCACACCTACATGTACTGTCCTTGAGCTTACAATTGCGCAGCCCTAGGAAGTCGTGGAATAGCAGGATCAGTTTAGAGGCCTCGATGCTGGAGGTGAACAGGTGGGATTTGGGTCCGGGCGCCAGTATGTAGGAGCTGGGTGAGGGGGGGCAAGCACCTTAGCCCTCCGGCACTTTGCTGTTCACTTCTGCAAAGCAGAGATAAGTGCTTTGGCCTTAGGGCTGTGAAGTTTAACAGTGTTAAATAATGCAGAGGAAAACAAACATCCCACCGATATTAGTGATGACTATAACACAGTTCTGTCTTTAAAAAATGATGGTTGAAAAACTCATTCTGGCCAGCAAGCTCCAATCTAGAGAGCGAGGTTTTGTAAACCTGGTCCTCAGGTGACGGCAGCATGTGGACCAGCACGGCTGCTCACGGGGGTCACTGTGCCAGGATCACTGTGCTGGGGCAGGCCTACTCAATCAGAGCCTCTGGGCTCAGCACCGAGGTCTTCCACCATGCACCTCATGCATTTTTGATGTAGAGAAGAGTGTCGATTGGCCCAGGATATTGATGGGATCCGTGCAGAGATATGTGAGGGACCACAGTGTCACAGTTTAGAAACACAGTTTATGAGATTCTGCATTTAAAACCCACCTTGACTCAACCGCACTCAGAGAGACCAAAAAGCCTCTGCATTCGATATTTTACATCTAGTGAGAAGGCCCAGGTTAGAAGGAAACAGTAATTCTGATGTCAAGCAGCATGGAAAACAGAAGATCAGCGGATCATAAAAAACAAGCTGGAACGAGAAGACGTGTCAGTCAAGCCAGCCCCGAGCCACCGACTGGCCGCATCTGCGCAGGCGTTTGTGATCTTAGACAAGTACGTGTTTATGCTGTTTAGAAAACAATCTAAGTTGTATTCTATTTTCTGCATTCAGCTTTTTTTGAGTGCCATTATGATAAAATGTAATGTTATTATAAAATTTGAAGTTATAATAAAATCCAGGTTGAGATGTGCCCAACAGGAGCGACTTGCATTCTGTACAAGACGCTACAGAATTCTCGGCTGCTCGGGCCCTTCCCAGAGTGGTGCTGGCCTGTCGTCCACAGGCCATCTGGGGAGGAAGAAATGTATGCAAGAATGTCATGCTTCCAGAGGTTTCAGTGGTGGCTATTCTACTGCAATTATTAAAGATCCATTGTTGTAATGGCTAGTTACAAGTGGGTTATATTTAAAGAAAATTTGGAGAAAAATGTTAAATAAAAAAATGTTTCCAAGCATAAAATTGTTTTTGGAGAAAGTGAACATCCTGTGTCACCATGAAACTGGTGTATTCAAGATTCAGGCCATTAGGAAACACCATGCGCCACGTTACAAGAAGGAAGCAGCCTGTGAAAAGTGACAACCACTCATTTGGCAGAAGACGACTAGTGTTGTGGTATTTAATGCTGCTAAATTTCATGATTTGACATTTTCTACATTTTTCTTTTTCTAAGATCTAAAGATCACATTATTGAAATTTTATCTCTAGATTAAGAATGGACCTCTTAAATAATCCTCTTTTATGATGATGCAAATAACTCACATACTGTTTTGAGAAGGAAAAAAAGACAACTAAATAATCCAAGGATAGTTCCTCTGTTATCTCAGCCAAAAAGAATAGGGAATGCATAGTGACAACACATTCCTAACTGTGGCCTTTAGAATCACGGCACTTGATCGAGTTCCAGCATCGAACGTACTTAAAGGGCCGTCTTTCTATGACAGCCCGGAGGTTCTGGAGTTGTTGCCCCCATCACAGTGGGCTTCGGGCCCCCAGGTCTGACCCTTGGTTCTGATGATCAGGGAGGCCCTCCCTTACGTGCCCACCGAGCTCCCAGTCTCAGGCTGACTCACCCAGGACACACCGTGAAAAGCTGGAGAGGAAAGGGCCCAAGTGACTCAGTCGCCCGATGACTCTCAGGGACCTGAGGGCCAGCAAAGGTAGAACAAGTGTCCACTAACCCTGGAGCGTGGCCTCAAACCCACTGTGCCAGCACACCCTGGCTTCAACCAGAGTCCCGTGCATATCCAAAGGTCTGAAGGAAACTTCAAGGGTGTCTAGTCTTTTGGCTTTCCTGGGCCACATTGGAAGAAGCAGCATTGTCTTGGGCCACACATAAAATCCGCTAACACTAATGATAGCTGATGAGCTTCAAGAAAAGAAAGGTGAGTGCATAAACTTCATAATGTTTTAAGAAAGTTTATGAATTTGTGTTGGGCGGCATTTAAAGCCCCTGGGCCATGGGTTGGATAGGCTTGCTTGGATGGCACCCAGTCTGTGCGTGTCATTGTATGTGATCAAACTAAGCAAAAAGACCTGATTTTCAGTCTACCCCGCCCCCCACCCCTGACCCCCTCAGTGGGTCCCCAGTGAGGACAAATGAGACCAGAAGGCCCAATGAGCCCAGTGTGCCCTGTGTCCCTGGGGGAACCAGACCTGATTGGACACAGACTGATTTTCACGTGTAGAGGGCAGAGGAAAAGGAGGACATTAAATCTTTAAGTGGTTAAAGACACAAAACTCATAGCAATGATTTCTAATGAACAGAAAAAGGGCTGAGGAATTTTTCTTTTCTTTTCTTTCTTTTTTTTTTTTTTTTTTTTTTTTTTTTGAGACTAAGTCTCTCTCTGTTGCCCAGGCTAGAATGCAGTGGCACAATCGTGGCTCACTGCAAACTCTGCCTCGCAGGTTCAAGCGATTCTCCTGCCTCAGCTTCCCAAGTAGCTGGGACTACAGGCGCATCACCACTCCCAGCTAATTTTTGTATTTTTAGTAGAGACGGGGTTTTGCCAGGATGGTCTCGAACTCCTGACCTCAGATGATCTGCCTGCCTCAGCCTCCCAAAGGGCTGAGATTACAGGGTTGAGCCACTGTGCCCGGCCAGGGCTGAGGAATTTAACATTGCACATACATATTGTCTACGATTCTTTATGTGAAAATCCACTCAAACATCCACTCTGCTTTTGATAGCATCAGTTTTTCTCATGACAAAACCTCCCTCTCAGGGTCTGTGCGGAGAATACGGACAGCACCTGGGCTCCGCTGCCTTCTGGGGCCTAGGTCTCTCCACATCCACCTGGATGCGCAGGTCCAAGTGCTTTGCTTCTCAGGGATGGAACTGATGTCCCCCTCAGCCTTTCCTTCTCCTACACTCCACCGGCCTGAGGGGCTTGATGTCCTCAAGTGCTCAAGTGGGTTCAGCATTTTCCACAAACCCAAGGACCAGGAACAGCAGCCTGTTGAGGCCACAGAGAGGCCGGCTTCTAGTGTGTGGGGCAGTGGGTGGGTATTTCACTGTGTCCATTTTCCTTATATTCACTTTCTATTTGAATTACAGAGAATTATACCCAGAGACAGACTAGTTTAGATTTGAAAACCCTTGGAAATCACCACTTTAAATGAAGACCCACACTGGGTGAGATGCAGTGGAACAGCCCCTGGGCAGGAGGGACCGGGAGAGGGCGGGATGGGGTGGAACAGCCCCTGGGCAGGAGGGACAGGGAGAGGGCGGGATGGGGTGGAACAGCCGCTGGGCAGGTGGGGTGAGCAGGAGGGCACAGGAGAGGGTGAACACACTGGCCACTGAAAGTCGCTGAGCCATCCATGGAGATCTGAAATGTTGGGCTGGCTTCTGGTGGCATGCACTTTTTGAAATAAAACTTTTTTATTGGACCATGAATGTGTTCAACAAAATCGAACTTCTTGGGAGAATGAATATGTGTTAAATGATCATATACTATAACCCATCCTGCTGACTGTTCACAGCTGCTCACCACCATGACCTCATCAGTTGGGTGTAGATGAATATGCAGTCATTTTACCAGCACAAATTACATTCGACTGAAATGTAGCATGGAGCTCTGAGAGATCTTTCATAAATCACAAGTTTTATAGTATGCAATGAATTTTTATCAAATTCATAACATAAATTCATACATCTTATTTTGGAACATGAAATGGCATTTATTTTCTCTACAGAAAAAGTGCCAAAAAATGGGGCAGTAATAAAATTTCCATTATTCAAGATGTTAGATATGATTTCCATCTTGACTGAAAAAGCCAGAATACTTTAAAAGAACTTCTTTTAGGGGTTCTTATGTAAGAATTGCGATTATGCATCCAATGTACAGAGGAAGAAAAAACAAAATACAAAAAACCTCTTGAATAATAAAAGCTACAAAATAAAGCAGTATAACAGGTTGGTTTTAAAACTTAAATAGTTTTGGTAATTTGATGTGGATAATAATTTGAAGATTTAAGAAAAATAAATCACTGTATTTTTACCTTCCACATTTTCTCCTACTTTAAAATTCACTCACTTTGTCTTGAATTGGTTGTTGACTGCTTTGATTCATAATTCACTTGGGATAAACAGATTTAAAGCATATACACAATAATTATTTCAATATCAATTCTAATAAAGACATAGCAGTTTGGTAAGTTTTACTTGCATTAGCATTCTTCTCAAGGTATCATATTACACATAATTAGATCCTAGAAACAACCAAATTGCTACGTGTGAGCTAAAAGTGCTGAATTCGTGCTTGTTTAGAAAGCACGGCACCTCATCCAAGGCTCTGATATCCAGCTCACCCCAGGGTCTAGCATTCTGCACCCTGCAGGACTTGCACCGGAGGACATGGCCTGCTTGGGGCAAACCACGGCACTGTGGCTGGGATCTGCGGAAATGGCTCCCTCCACTTTGCCTCCTGTGAGTCTTAGTGATTAAACTGCTGAGCAACTTCAAAGCACAGAGGCAAAAACCAATGGGAAGAAGCAGCTGGTGGTCGAGAGCTTAAGCGTCCTGCACATCTTCTCTGAGCTATGGCCAGGCCGTGCTGAAACACTGCGGATGTCATGTCTAAACCGAGGTCCCCCAACTGTCTAGAGGTGTCAAAGGAGAGACGCTCCTGATGTTTTCACGTGACAGTTTGTCATTAAAACTGAAGCTAAGCCCACTGAATTCCTGAGTGCTTATTAAAGCGCCAATGGCCAAAAGAGACAAACCTCACAAGAGGGTGGCCTTCTCCTCTGGATGGCAGAGGACGTACCTCACTAGGTTTGTTTCAGTCCAGGAGGCACCACACCATAGGAAGTACTATGCCATAGGAAGAAATGTGCAAACTTGCTGGTTCTCATGTTTTTCTACAGCATTTTACTTCCATATATGCACCATGGGTTCTGTCTAACGGTAACATAGGTTAGAGCAAAATACAGTCAATACATTTGTTTTAGCTCAAGTAATTTCATCACCTTACCCCACAGTGATAGTGACCCTCTAAGAGTCAATAAAAATGTACATCTTAAAATGTATTTTATAGCTCTGGTAGGCCACGTGTGCAATGAAACAAGGTTAATAAATTTAAAATGCCTTGGCGTGTTTTGTTCCTGTCTTAGTCTGCCTGAGCTGCCATGACAAAGTACTATGGATTCGGTGGCTTACAAAACAGACATTTATTTCCCATCGTTCTGGAAGCTGGAAGTCCAAGATCAAGGTGCCGGCCATTTGGTCCTGGTGAGGGCTCCATTCCTGGCTCACAGGCAGCTGTTTCTCGCAGCGCCCTTTCGTGGTGGAACAAGAGCTCTGGTCTCTCTTCCTCTTCCTCTGAGGACACTACTCCCATGGAATCAGGGCCCCATGCTTAGGACGTCACTTCACCTTCATTACTTCCTTACAGGCCCTTTCTCCACATAGAATCACACTGGGGGTTGGAGCTTCCCAATGTGAACTTGGAGGGATACAACTGAGTCCATTAACATTCCATCCCTCATTTGTCTAACAGTGTGACCTTACTCAGCAATGACAGGGACACTCTAAATGTCAACATTTACATCTTAAAACACTTTTTACAGCTCTATTAGGTCAGTTATGTCAGGACATCACATTAATAAATGAAAAATGCCTGGGCATTCTGGGGATACTCCGCAGCTCTCCAGTAGTTAAGGAAACTCAGTATACCCCAATCTGGTCATTTCTATCTGTGATTGTGGTCTTTTGCACCTCATTTTACAGTAATTATAACTGAAATTTTAATGGAAACAAAGGGGCTATGCTGTCAGGCCAAGTTTTCAGTAAATACGGTGAGGAGTTGTAAGCTCAGAAAGCGTTCCTATATAATAGAATTCATTTCTCATGGAGAGACCATGATTGATCTATTTGAAATGCAATATTGGTCCAGAAACTCAGAAACATTTGGTGGAACTCAAGGGTTTACAATAACAACATTAGCTAAAGATTCAACCTGGACCTATTTTAAGATCACCGAGGGGGTGGCACATTTGTGTGTCATTCCCAAGATGTCTCGAAACACACAGCAGATTTCTGCTGTAGCAACTAGTGTGAGAAAACCCGAGAGCTTCTTGGTCGTCTTTGCACCTCTGAGTGCTGAGCACACGTGTGGGGACAAATTGCTACAACGATGTGGGGCGCAGGAAGCTCGAGTTTCAAAAGAAGATCATAAGTAACACATTTTTCCTTCCAGCCAGAATGCTCTGAAATACACGAAAAAAGATGCAGCTCTGGCTACATGAAAAAGAGGTAGTGAGTGACTTGGGGCTGGGAAACAAAGCCATGCTCGCTGGGATGGCCTTTCAGTCTCACAGCTTCAGCAACTTTAGCTTCTTAATTATGAATATTTTTCTCTCGAAGATTAAGGAATCGAGGAATGCTGACATATCGGTATTGATTAGTTATGGCTCTCCACTGTGTTTACTGCCATCCTAATTACAGAACCTAATTTTCACATTTACTTATAATTGTGTGCAATTGTCCAGGTTGATCTTTTAAGGTTAAAGAGAAAATCTCAAACATGACATCAAACAAGTCTTCTAATAAGGCCCATGAACTAGTCTATATATACCAGAGGAGGAAAGAAAAAGAATGACCACAGTTTATTCCAAAGACATGACAAAGGTAACACACATCAGTTATACACAAAGTCAAATTTCAGTATTACCTCCAGAGCAGAGAGAGCCAACAGCCTTCAGAAATCTCTGCTACTGCCACAGGCTGGGGCTCCCGCCAGGTGCCTCCTGGGGGAACTACATTTCCCAGCCCTCCTTGCAGCCAGGTGTGGTCATGTGACTAGCCCTGGCGAATGGAGTATGTCTGGATGGTGTACCTTTAAGAAGCAGGTGCTTCTTTCATAGTCTCTTTCCCTCCCAGCTGACTGCAGGCCCTTGAGGCTGGTGGAGCTACACAAAGAAGAAGGCTGGGTCCCCCAAATCCCCATGTGGAAGCAAAGTGGCCACTCCTAGGAACCCTGACATTAAACTAACACATAAGCAAGAAATAATTTTCCTTTTATGAACTCACGGAAATATCTTACTGATACACAAGAGCACACAGTACAGAGTCCCTGGGTCAGAGCCCCTACAGGCCCAAGAAACGCTTGGTTGGACACTGGCATGGGAGAGAGGGAGGCAAGAAAGATGAGATAAGCACAGACTAGAGATTTGTATCGCTTTTCATAAGTACAAGAGAAATATATCATCAAAATCAGTTCTAATCACCGTCACTCTAATTTTGTGGCATCAGACAAGCTCCTCACCAGTCCTTGGCTTCAGTCCCCTCCTATGTAGAATGAGGGGGTCCTACCTGGATTGGTCGTTGTGAGAAATAAAGAAATACATGAACCCATGCATGTAAAACTCCCAGAACAGTTCCGGCATAGAGTGGGGTCTCAAAAATAACACTTTAATTCTTCCTGAATATCTAATGCAGTGATATAACATCTTTCTTGAAAGAGTCTGCCCTTTTTGAAGTCTGTCATTGGGGGAAAAAAAAGCAAACCAGCATAAAATAAATTATGTATATACACAAGTGTAAAATATATAAGTGGATTCAGAAGTAGAAGATGAAGGACCCATGTCTCTGAAAAGCCATAGCTGAAGGTGCTGAAACTAACCGTCTGTCCTCACTAGCATGGGGGGTAGAGTCTGACTTCCTGCTGGCTGCTGTCATTCGTGGCAGGACTTTCCGGGACCATGTGCTCTCTGCCCTGTGGCGAAGCACCCCAAGGCGGTGAGAGTGAGACCCTGTGCCCTCCTCACTCACTCAGGTTCCAGTCACAACAGTGAATTTATTTTGTTTTTATCTGTTTGGCTTTTTATCACATCTGAATGCAAAATGTGCAGCACAAAATGAATGAAAATTGAGACCCCAGTGACGGTTAGAGAATTTTCGTACCACAAACTAAAAGTGAACTTCTTTCCAAGAAATGGGGGACCTTCGTTTCACTCCCCAGTCTACACCCAGTGATGAGGTCTGAAGTAAACAAGGCAGGAGCTCGGCTCCATCCCAGGGACCTCACCCTCTGCTGCTCCCTGAGTGCAGTTTAAGAAGAGGAACAAGGACCTCTGCAAAGTCAGCTCCACATTCAGCAGGTGGACAGCAGAATGCAATCTCCACAAAGAAACAGCATATGCACGTGTGCAGCTGCTCGCGAACCTAAGTTATAATTTCCAGGTGGGGCCAGTGAGTCGCTGCAGGTGTGGCTTTCTGCAGAAAAAATGAGGGGTGGCTGAACTGGATTCCACAGGCCCTAGCCACACAGAGCATCATGCTGCTGAACTGGGGTCTTAGGGGACTCCTCTTGGGCACACGGCATCCCTTTGCTGCCTCCTTTCCACAGGGACCCTGCACTGGGAACTTGCAGCACGCCACTGAGACATCAGGATCCGGGGAAGTTCTGCCTGTCCCCCACCTCTCGCTCTGGCTGATGTTGCCATCTAATTTGTAGACTTGCATGTACATAATTCCTATGTGTACAGAAAAACAATCAAAGGTGGAACTAGATAATCTGATCTCAACTCCACAATGTGGGCCTTGTTGCTGCCCTGTAACCTGGGGCTGCTACTGTGCCCTGGTGATGGGCACAGGGTTCCCAGAAGCTCAGGGCCCTAAGAGAGTCCAGCTGGGCAGTGGCACACGACAGACAGGGTGCGGCAGCCAACGGCCCTCCGTGCTCACTGTCAACCCAGCCAGCAGAGGCTGTGCACACGTGGCCAGGTGCGAGTACCTGTGCTCCAGCAAGTAGGTGGAAAAGGAACACTGCGCTTTCTCAGGGCTGACTTCCAAATTGGGAGGAGGAGGAGTGGGTGGTTAAGGGCATCTAGGAGGTGGGTGGCAAGGGAGTGCCCTCACGGAAAAGGAGAAAGAAGCTCTAAGCCCTTGATGCGTCAGAGCTGAAATTAGTAACGTTGGGATTGCCACTACTCTTTCAAACTGTAAGTCCTTTATAAAAGAGCCCCAGGCTTTCTGGAAACAGGTGGTCAGATTGAAATAAAAATGATGGCTATGGGGCCAATCTCCTCCTACCGCCAGCAAAAGCCAAAAGTGAATTCATGTTTCACAGCCAGCGTGAAGAAAGCGTCTGCTCGACAGTTCAACGAGAAACCACAGTGCATTCCAGGGCCCCTCCTGGGGCTCCTTTGCTCATTTTCACATAAAGGAAGAAAAAGGAGGGGAGGTATTAATCTGCAGCACTAAGTATGCACTTTTGTGAACACTTGTTCTAAATTATTGCCATTACATATCCACTCTGGAATTGAAAAATAATCCAGCTCAATTCACCAGGCAAAGAGACCCAGCCTCCACGGTCAGAGTATCTTCTTTGCCTGACAGGAGGGACTGTACCCTTAGAATTGAAATCAGTCATGCTTTATGGAAGCCTGCATGAACAATGTCATTCTACCCTTAGATATTTTATCCTCATTAAGTCACGGAAAATAAGAGCCTAAAGGGAAACTGGGAAATTGAACTTTCAGCTTTCACTATCAGCTCCAATAGAGACTGTTGGTAGAAATGGGCGCACATCACCTGTGTCTCCAGCATCTCTGCATGAAAAACACAGAGCATGGTCTCTCAGTCTCACAGAAGTCTCTCACCCAATGCTTTGCCCATACAAATCAGATTTGTTAGCAACATTTTCAAAATTTCGAACTCCCAGATTTGATATACAACATAAACTGAACTCTGGCATGAATAGAATGGAGAGAGACTTGGGATCTTACTGGGAGACAAGATCATATCCACCAACACAAGGACAAACAAGGCCACAGGCATGCAAGTGAGATACACAGAAAACAAGAACAGGAGAGGCCAGAGGAAGAAGAGCCCCTGGGCGGCTTGATTAGGGGTGCTCAGAGGAGGAGGCAAGGGAACTAGGGGGAATACAGACTGTGCTGCGGAGAGGGCATTCAAGGTGAAATAAAACAGCTCACACAAAGACACCGGGGCTGGAATTGGCAAGCATCATCGGGATGATAAAGACTAAGTCTATCTGATTACAGCAGCCTTCTGGTTTCGCTTCTTTTGTTGTTTTGCTTATACTTTTTGCTTAAAACTTGGACATAGTGGGAAATAAAATCAGAACAGTAAATTTCTAGTTCCCACATCAATAGGCTTCGAGGAGTAAGAACCTACCAAACGCTGATAAGAATCAGTCATTAGGGTCTGGAAGAGACAGCATCCATGTAAGATCAAATTCACCGATTACCAGTGTGAGCTCTGCGTCAGGCCCCGCTTTAGGAGGAGACAGATCCTATTTCAGGGCTGGGCACACCTAAAGATGGAGCCTGGCAAGGAGCATGACTTAGGGTGAGAACCATGCCATCAGCCTGCCCCAGAAGAATCCAGAAATGCAGCAGCACAATTAAAATCCTCATTGAGGACTTCAGGTCGTTGCACTGCACTGTACGGGGGATTCGTGTGGAGCGAGGCCGTTGCACGGCACTGTACGGGGGATTCGGTCGTTGCACGGCACTGTACGGGGGATTCACGTGGAGCGAGGTCCTTGCACGGCACTGTACGGGGGATTCGTGTGGAGCGAGGCCGTTGCACTGCACTGTATGGGGGATTCATGTGGAGCGATGTCGTTGCACAGCACTGTACGGGGGATTCGTGTGGAGCGAGATCGTTGCACTGCACTGTACGGGGATTCGTGTGGAGCGAGGCCGTTGCACTGCACTGTACGGGGGATTCGTGTGGAGCGAGGTCGTTGCACTGCACTGTATGGGGATTCGTGTGGAGTGAGGTTGTTGCACGGCACCGTACGGGGGATTCGTGTGGAGTGAGTTGATGACTGTTACTCTTGCCCCCGCAACACACACATGCATGTGTGTAACTGAAAGCACGTCTGTGTTAATGTGCTTCCCTACAGTAACCTTCTTACTATCTCTACTCATTTCCCTTCGCATCAGGTATACCTTAAATATACACAATAAAACTTATATTTAAAAAAATAAAAAAAATAAAAAACTTCATTGGGGCAGTGAGTACAATCAACACTAATGGATAAGTGATGGCCCCGGGCAAAGAGCATAAATAAGGGAACGGAAGAGATCATCAAAGACACAACTTAGAGTAAGGCCTTGCTGGATTTAAAAACAGATGAAAACCAACCCACACAAACCTTTGCAAGTAAAATGGATCTGCCTGCCATGTCACAGTCAATGAAGAGTCAAATCTGAGCATTATTTAATTACAAGCATCACAAAAGCAGAAAAACAGGTTGTCTCAGTCTGACTTTAGAATTCTCTTCTACACATTAAATGCCAGAAGATGCCAGAGAGCCATGTTCACTGAGCATCAGATACAAAAAGTCTGCAGCCCAGGCATTTCACAGTCACCCAGGCACCCTTCATAGATGCAGGTGATGGAAAAGGCCAGCATGCAAGGACTCAGCAAATACATGCTCCACGGGAGGCCCTGGGGGCACCTCGCAAAGATGTTACCATCATTCCACACGGCCAACAGTGCCACACCGGAGTTCCTTCTGGGATGGGCAGAATGCCTTTAGACCAGCCACAGTGTGGCTGCTTCCATCCAAATGGCACTCGGCATGGGGCATGGTTTGATATGTGCTCCCCGCCCCGAAAAAAGACATGTCGCAGTTGCAGACCCGGGCATGTGACCTGACTTGGAAACAGGGTCACTGCAAATGTGATTAGTTAAAATGAGATCACAGAGGAGGTGAGTGGCCCTAATCCAAGATGACTGGATGACTATCTAATCCAAGACGACTTCTAAAAAGGCCACTTGAAAGCAGACACACCCCGAGAAGGCGGCCTTGAGATGACGGAGGCAGCCAAGGAGTGCCTGGGGCCACCAGAAACCAGAAGGGGCAAGGAAGGATCCTCCCAGGGTGCTAGAGAGAGCTTGGTTTTGCCCACAGTATCATCTCGGATATCCACCCTCCAGGACTAAGAGAGCATAAACTCCCATTGGCTAACCCCCCTGTTCAAGGTAGTTTCTTACAGGACCCCCAGAAAACTAACCCAGCATTCAGTTTGTGCTAAAATCTCATCAGTGTACCCAGCATGGCCACCTGCGAGCCTGTGCATATTACACACTGAGTTCCACAAGACAGAAGGCTGTGGACAACAGTCCCCAAACCCAAGCCGGCCCACACTGACAGGACTGGCTGGATCCGCTGTACCGCAGAAGACAGAAGCATCTGCGATACAGAAATCACTCCGAGCTTAGACAACGAGAAAACGATGGATGATCTGTTTAAAAAGTAATCACCAGCCAGGGCGCAGCAGTGAACCAGAAAGTTCTCAGAAGTCCTGAAAAGTGGGCAAGAGATGGGCCTGGCTCGTAGAGAAAGTGACTTCACCAAATATCTGCAGAAAGAGAAAGACTTCTCCAGGGAACCGGAGAGTCACATATTATCAATAGTAGCGAGGGTCATGGGGAAATCAACAGGCTAATGAATTCTCTGCTCTACAGGGAGTCCTGGCCTGCAGAGAGCTTCTGATGGGTGCACCTCAGATTAAAACGAGGGAACTCATCTGCAGGAAGAGGGTCCCAGTGTGGTGCTGTGAGGGGCTGACGAGCCTGTCCTGTCGTCAGGGATTTACAGGGGCTACTTATTCACACAACGTATGGGTGAGGCAGAATCAGTGAATCTCATTTCACATAAGCGAACTAGGAGTTGAGGAACTTACTACTTGTTCTTATAACTAATAAGTGAGGAGCTGGAATGTGAACCCAGAAGCCCAGAGTCAGTGTTCCTGACCATTCTGCTGTAATGCCTGATACGCGAGGGGAAGAAATCAGAATCTGAATCAATGCCTGTCCTTATATCCGGCCCCAATTGATGAGAGGGACAGAAGCACAGAAAGGGACGGGGGAGAGCAGGCAGGCAGCCACCCCAGAGAACTGTACCTTCCAGGAGAGCACTGTTACCTGCCCACCTGCGGTCTGCCCTTACATTCTACAGGGACACTGCTCTTGGATATGTCTACTGTGACTCAAAGAATAGGGCTTCTGGGAAACAGATTGTGCCAGTGATCTATCCTAATTATATTCCTGAGCATGAATCAATAACAAAAGGATCATCGGACATTGGAGATTAAAAACATCAGCATGAAAGGTTGAGTTTGGAAAGTACGTTTGAAACTCAAATTCAACATCGAGCTGAGACAGTTATCAAAGGAACAGGACAAACAGACATGTTAGTCACTCAAGACCTCAGCGCTCACCACTGATGCAACCTCAACAGACACCAGTGAGCAAAAGAGCAGTTCAGGAGAAGGGCGGCAGGACTCAGCAGAAAGAAGCTTTCAGATGCAGTGTGAGCACTAAAGAAGGTGGCATGAAGTCAAAGGAGAATTCAGTGGACCTTAAATCCCAATCAAATCCCAACATATACTTTTGGATTCTAAGCATTTGGAAGAAACATTCTTCATAGATAATACCAGAGCTAAAAGAGAAAGAGAAACAGAACAGAACACAACAGAACAAAATAGAATAGAATGAAATAGAAGAGAATGGAATGGAATGGAATAGAATAAAACATAAAAAAAGACTATATAAAAACAGAACACATGACAAAAGTAGTATTTCAGATTGTGGGTAAATAGCTAGTTCTAAAACAATATGCTGGCTCACACTACAGTCAACTGGAATTATTGTGACAAAGTGCTAACAGAGTAAAATTATAATATAACCAGCACAGCACAGGCAACCAGGTCCATAAATCTCAGAATGGTATACATCTTTCTTATGCAGGTACAAGAGTAAAGAGATACTTTATAAAGGAAATAATTTATGGATTTGGTTACATTAAAATTGACCTGCATCAAAACATTCCATTAAAAAATGTAAACACAAACTGATTTTAGGGGAAAAAAAAACTTGCAAAAGGAAAGAGCTCTTAATATATAAAGAGCTCTTACAAATCAGTAAGGAAGACAAATAGTTCGATTAAAATGGCAAAAGATCTAAACAGATGATTAATACAATCAATAAACATATGAACAAACGTCAAACTCACTAATACTTAAAAAACATATTTTTAATGTGTCGAACTTCTATAAATAATAAAATGATGATATTAAAAATTATGAGAATATAGGAGAGTAAAAATCTCAGATAATTCAGGTAACACTATTACAAACGTAAATGCACAGAACTATTCTGTTCATGCCATTGACCTGAGAATTCTATTTCTGAGAATTTACCCTAAGAGAATAAAAGTGCATGGACGATTCTATGTTGAAGACCATTCATCATAGGGGTTTTAGTAATATAAAAATCGAAATGAATTTAATATTAAAAATGTATGATTAACTAAATAAAGCTTACTTTATTTGATGTGTGACCATTATACTTGTATGTGTGGAATATTTAATGGTGAAGGTAAAATTCTGAAAATGTATTGGTAAGTGATATGAAACAGTTTGTAAAAGATGATTCAAATTTTTAAAGAACTGCACATATGTATACATGAAGAAAGAATCGGAGGAAATCAAAAATTTAACAGGGTCATTTTAAAGTAGAAAATGTTAAATAATTTGAGTTTTAAAAAATTTATTTCCCTCATAATTTTCACAATAAAATGTATTATTTTAGTAATCAGAACAAATATCTTACAAAAAAATTGCCAAATGTTAAAAAACAAAAACAAACAAACAAAAAACTTGTCTGTCCAAACACACTGATTTTTCAACGATCTGTCCTAAAATATCACTTTCATAGTGCTTTTCTGCTATAAGGTTCTCAGAACCCCAAAGTTCTTTCCATCCAGTATTTACTGAGATGCAAAGAAACAAAAGAAGTAAAAAGATAAAAGAGGCAAAATAACATAATGGAAGGAGATCTGGTAACTGGGTCTGGGATTCTAACATTAGTCTTGAAATTAACTAGTTCTGTGACCTAAGCCGAAGTTCTTGGTCTTGGTTTTCTCATCTAAAGAAACGAAGACGTTGAAATGAATAATTTTTTTTGTTTGTTTTTGAGACAAGAGTCTCATTCTGTCATCCAGGCTGGAGTGCGGTGGCAGGATCTCAGCTCACTGCAACCTCTACCTCCCAGGTTCAAGCGATTTTCATGTTTCGGCCTCCTGAGTAGCTGGGATTATAGGCACATACCACCACGCCTGGCTAATTTTTGTATTTTAGTAGAGATGGGGTTTCGCCATGCTGGCCAGGCTGGTCTCGAACTCCTGACCTCAAGTGATCTGTCTGTCTCGGCCTCCCGAGGGATTACAGGCGTGAGCCACCGTGCCCAACCAAAATGAATAAACTTTGAATGCAATTTTGTACCCTAAAGTTCTATGATGCTATTTCATAATTCCCAAAAAAGCCAAGTTCAACGACAGCAAAGCTGCCCAGGGAAGTGGTTGTGTCCTCCACCCGCACAGACTGTGGCTGTCCACTGGGACTTCAATCCCCAGATATGCTTGTGATTGGAAGTCCTTTTTCCTCTCTGAAATTTAGAAAGGTGCTGCAGTCACAGCTGGTTCTATTTTGCCACTGACAGGCAGACACATATTTTTATGCATTAGTAACCTTTAGGAATCTCAACCTCTCAGTGATGTAAGTCAAACAAACACATTTAATGTTTCTAAGGAGAGAATCCAGTCTAATGTAAAATGATCTTAAGGAAGTCATTCTGTCCTTATACGATCTACTAGTCAAGGAAGATAGGCAGAAAGGAACAAAAGAATAAGGATGGGTACACATAAAACTACTTGGAGGAAAACTCCCTTCGATGTATTACCAATAAAGGAATGGGGTTCCCTTGTCGGTCAATCCTGGGCCAAGCAAATCCAAGCCCAGTCAGAGGCCAAGACCTCTGAAAGTAGAATGGCTTTTAGAATTTATTGCAATAGTATCCGACCAGTTTTTTAAGGCTTAAAGTAAGATACACAAGGTTTGGATACGGAAATCTTCGAAGAGTCATTGGTATCTTATCTCCTAGAAAGGGAAAGGCTTTCAATGAGTTTAAAACATGTGACTTGCACTGTGATGCCAGGGAAATTGCACTCACTAGAGTTGACGTGCAGGAGGTTTGGAAGGCAGGGCGGCCTCCAGACAGGGGTCACAGGCCATGGGGAAGATAGGCAGTAAGGTCCAGGCAATGACCAAGGAAGGAGGTAGGTTTGAGTTTATGGTCAATAATGTGATGATTAATACTGAGTGTCAACTTGACTGGATTGAAGGATGCAAAGTATTGTTCCCGGGTATGTCTGTGAGGGTGTTGCCAAAGGAGATTAATATTCAACTCGGTGAACTGGGAGAGGCAGACCCACCCTCAATCTGGGTGGGCACCATCTCATCAGCAGCCAGTGAGGCTAGAATAAAGCAGGCAGGAGAAGATGGAAAAGCAGACTTGCTGAGTCTTCTGGCCTTCATCTTTCTCCTGTGCTGGATGCTTCCTACCCTGGATCTTCAGACTCCAAGTTCCTCAGCCTTTGGAATCCAAGACTTACACCAGTAGTTTTCCAGGGGCTCTCGGGCCTTCGGCCACAGACTGAAGGCTGCACTGTTGGCTTCCCTGCTTTTGAGGTTTTGGGACTCAGACTGATCCACCACTGGCTTCCTTGCTTTTCAACTTGCAGATGGCCTAGACTGGGACTTTACCTTGTGATGGTGTGAGTCAACAGTCCTTAATAAACTCCCTTTCACATATAATCTATCCTATTAGTCCTGTCCCTCTAGAGAACTCTGACCAATACACTTTGTGAGGGAACATTGGGCCTGAATATAGGAGACAAACAGGATGGGGGGTTTCCACCACTGAACTCTTTACTGTGGGACGAGCAGAGCTGTCCCACCGCGGATGGACAAGTTATGTAGAGGTGAGGGGAATTTTGAGGGAATTGTGGCAGTTCACCACAGATGCACCAGTTGGGGCCTGCAGAGAGAGGCCTGGGTGATGGGCACATGTGATGTCAGACACAGCCATGGGAGCAGATGGAGAAAGGACACAGGGGAGGGACCACAGATGCTGAGCACCGGCCCATGGTGTTCACCCACGAAAACCAGACAAAGTGAGATGGAGAGAAAGGAAAAGAAACAAGACAGTGTACGCCATGGGAGGCAAGAGAGGGGCACAGGTGGCTGGGGACACGGCTACAGGGTAAGTCAAACAATGGAGTCTCTAGAGGGCAGAGCTGGTGGCGAGGCACCCCGTGAGGCCCCAGAGGACACAGCTCCCGAGTACGAATGGGACTCAGCAGATGGAGACAGCTTATCTATGAGGAGGTGGCAGTCACTGAAGGGAGAAAAAAAGGACAAGAGACAAATGTGAAGCCAACACCTGGCAACCAGGCCACGGGAGCCACTTGAGCATCTCTGTAGGACACAGAGCTGGGGAAAAGGATAGTGGTGGAGGGGATGCTGGGCTGCAGGGTGAAGGAGGAACTGGCTTCAAAAGGAGGAAGAGCATCTCTTCTTCTGGGAAAAAAAGGTAGGAAGATTGGCATAAAGATAGAGGAGACATTTAACATATAAAGAAAATTTAAGTGATTTTGGAAACGATCGTTCTGCAATGCAATGATCGTGGAGTTGATAACACGCAAGATTGCAGCTCTAATAGATACTGTAGGCAAGTCAAAAATTTCATGAATTTTTCATGGATTTAACTAGTAGCTTCAAAATGACCATTTTATATTATTAAACATCAAGAGACAAGAAATATCCAATGGGCGATGGCATCATCGAGAAGAGAACAGAAACAGATTTCTGGAGTCCACAGGCTGGTGAGATGCTCCAGTTTATGGTACTCTGCTCTCTGGTGTGCCAGCCCCAGCCGGGCACCGTGCTATTGTTGGTTTTCCTCACCCAGTTCCTGTCAGAACCACTGCAGTCATGCCACAGACAGAGCTTTTGTGCAAATGGTATTTTCTTCTCTATTAAAATGTTCTGCTCTGTTCCCATCTAAATGGGTCCAGGAGCAGTCCCAGAGACACCAATTGCACGGAAGCATGGTTTGATTTCACATGGCTCCTGATGACCATAATTGTTGCTATTATTTGCCTTACTATTTCACCTCTCAGGCAGAAAGTAAACAAAACACTTCTCAGGAGAGAGAGGGGAGAAAGGAAGAGAGAAGACATTGTGGGGCCAAATTGGAGCACTGGACGGCATTTGTTGAACTGTTCTGATTTCCTTTGATGCTTTCCCTCCCTGCTGTTCAGGATAATGCCTTGTTCTCCTACCAAACCTGGTGTGGAAGGAATCCCTCCAAAAGGCAATGGGGGTAGACAGACCATGCTTTTATTTTCTTACAGGCATTTATGTTCTTACAGGAATGGTTTAGAGAGGCTTATGGATGAATTAAATGGTTTGCAAAATTAACACTGGATTCTCTACCACGTAGATAGGCAGGGACAATAAAGGAATAAAAAGTCACATTTGGAGCTAATGACATTTTAAAACCAATTCTGGATGGAGAATTTGGAATCAGATGACCCCTTGAACTTGAAGACATTTGGTGAAACAGCCTGGAGTCTGCCCATCATGCACTGAGTCACGGGTGGCTGGTGTGGGTAGATGCTCTAAACATTTTGGCTCTGAGCGCCTCTGTTTATACAACATTCTTTCCCATTACGTCAGGAATAGGAAGCCTGTTTTCTCTGAGATAATGGAGTCAGGAAGAGAAATCATGTCCCAACTCTGCTAAATTTTGTAGCAGTCCAGGAAACAACAAGGGTTTTCTTTGTATAAGCACATAGCACCTCTCTTTCCTACCTCCCTTCTTTCTTCCCTCCATCCTTGTATTCCACAGCTGACCAGGACTCAGCTCATCCCCATCAGACATGGCTCATTCTCAAGAGGTCCCCCCAGGTGGGGCTGAAACAGTGGGGTACCTAATGCCCAGGCAGGGCCCAGCCCAGCATGTCTCAGGGGTTACTGCTGCTTGTCCAGGTCTGTAACTATTGTCCCAGGTTCAGTGATCAAGATCTCCAGGATAAATTTCATCCTAAGAAATAATTAAAGATTCCAGAGCGGGAGTCACCTGGTGCATGCCATATGTGAACACCCACTCTTGGGGGTGTTTGAAGAAGCACTGAATTGGTATGAAGGACTGAAAGTAGGTAGAGGTTTTTAGAAAGGTAAATTCTGCAAACTACAGAAGGGGAGACTGGAAATTAGCTTGACAACATCTTAGGGAGGAAGTGGTGATCAACAATAATCGGGAGAGTCAGATGAAATATATGCTGATTCCCTTCTCTCCTCTGAGGAGGCTACCAGATGGGTAGATGTGGGGAAAATGGTAAACAGTGTCTCTGGTGTTCAGGAAGAATTTAACAAGGTTTTCTCATTATATACACCGAATACAACGAAGAAATGACAACTGGCAGATTAATAGCTGCCTCAACCAAAGGGAAGTAATTAATCAATCCACATCAACTAGGAAGGCAGTTCTGAGGGCACCCTCCTGGCTTGCTCCATTCAGCCTTCTCATCAGCACCAGGGGAAGCACAAAGCTTCATGACACTGGGAAGACAGCACGTCACTTGCAGGATGATGGGATGTGTATCTCTAAAAATACCAACCAACTGGATGTCTGAATTTAAGAACAAAATAAGAGACACAAATGCAACGTCTTACTCTCATTCAACAAAAAACAAATAAGCTGCAGGGGGAGGGGCCAGATTAGCAAGGAGTGTTAGCCCAACAGGGACTCAGTAATGTGAGGATCATGTAAGTGCTGGGAGAAACGATGCAGGTTTCGGCGTGCGTCTTCCCAGGGCAGGTCTCCTTCCCACTCCATCTCCACTCTCCATGTGTCACCTCTCAAGGCTGAGAGCAGAAACTACCACCTCACCGAGCGTGGTCACCTCCTTGGAGTAGCTCCTTCCGTCATGGCGCATTGGACACCCAGCCTTCCCTCCTCCGCATACTGGTGAGCATGGTGAGGTTTGGTCTTTTTTTGTTTGTTTTGTTTTGTTTTTGAGACAGAGTCTTGCTCCATAGCTGAGGCTACAGTATAGTGGCGCCATCACAGCTCACTGCAGCCTCGAACTCTTGGGCCCAAAGAATCCTCCCACCTCAGCTCCCCGAGTAGGTGCACCTACTACGGGTGCACCACCACACCTGGCTAATTTATTTTTGTTTTTAGTACAGACAAGGTCCCACTATGTTTCCCAAACCAGTCTCTGGAGCTCACGTGATCTTCTGGCCTCAGCCTCCCAAAGTGCTGGGATGACAGGCATGAGCTATTGTGCCTGGCCAAGGTTACTGTTTAACATCTGGCTTCCCAAGTGGACCATGGGCTCCAAGGGCAGAGACAATGTCTGTCTTATTTTCAGATGTTTAGCCAGGCAATGCCTGGCACTTTGTAGAAATTCAATCAAGGCTTGCTCAGCGAAGATAAATGAACGAGTCACCACCATCAGATGTGATTTTCTTCCTATCTGAACTCACCTGGTTTTCCTGTTGGACACACTGTCTTGGGAATTTGGAAATATCCCTTATTCCTGATGGGTTCTGAGATCCTTTAGTGCAGGAAGTCCACCTGATTAATCTTTGAATAAGAACCTACCAGAGTACCATATCTAAAGACTGGCTGCATAAACAAATGGGAGAAGAAAACGATAATTCTTTTAACATACAAGTTGCTGCACTTGCCCTATTTTCAGGACTAGATAATATAGTCGCATGTAGCATATTTTAAGTAAAATGAAATTTCAGATGTGTAGAAATCAGTGAAAGAAGCTCATTGCACAAAGTGAATAGAAATGGAAAATGGAATATGCATGCATTTTGAAATTGGTCTTATCAAAATCAGTAGGAAATTAAATTTTAAACTCAAAGTCATTCTTATTATATTATCCCTATTGAAATTCAACTTGCTTTTGCCTGTAGGCAGGGAGCAATTTATTAAAATACTCTGCATATCCAATATTTCTTAAACAAACAAACAAAATCTCTTATACTCAGCTCAAAAAGATGGTGACAGATGAAGGAAGAATTAGAAGTATTGAAAAAAAAGAAGAAAAAGAAAAAAACAATAAATCACATGGTCTGTCTTAGAACCTGACTGATGATTCCATTCAGACAGTATTTCTTGGGTACCCACAGGTCACAGGCCACATGACATTAGATAGAGAAAATGATAGAAATCAAGCCATATTTCTCTACTTGCAAGCCAGTTATATATTAGCAGATACATACAATACCCAAAATGCTCTTAAATCCAAATAGATCACATTTTTATGATGCGAATACTGACAGCTTAAATCTATATAGCACCCCATTGGTTACAAAGCACTTACAGCACTTGTTCTACAAATGGAACAAGACGCATTTGTGCATACACAAGGTGACTCCATTTATATGAATGCATCTTATACGACGACTTTGGAGGGAAATTTGGTAATATTTACTACAGTTGAAGATCGTGTGCTCCATGACTCAGCAATGTCAGTCCCAGGTATATACCCGAGAGAACCTCCCCCAACACCTGCCCCTACTGTCCTCACAGGACGGATGCACAAGATCGTTCATGGCAGCACTGCTCTCACCAACACCAGAAGGAAACAACAAATTAAATAAACATCTTATTTAATTTGCAAGTAAGTTAATCTAGTTAGGTTAAAGAGTTGTGTCAATTGCAAGCTGTCTCCAAAAGCTACTGGGAGCATAAAGAACCAAGAAGAGCTACGACAATATTGAGAAAAAAAAAAAAAAAAAAAAACAATAAGATAAAGGTAGGAGAGACTTGCTGTTTTAGCTATCAAGACTTTTTTTAAACTGATGGTTAATAGGACAGTGTGGTTTTGACACGGGTTAGACAAATGAAATACAATAGAGCCAGAAATAGACTCCATCCTTATAGGGAAATGTGCGAATTCAGAGGTGGCCTTGCAGGTAAATGGAGAAAGGATGAACAATACAATAAGGGGCACTTAAAAAAGTGCTTATCTTATTTAAAAAGCAGAAAACAAAACTAGTTCCATTCTTGAGACTATACAAAGAATGCAAGTCATTAAAGACCAAAGTGTTAAAAATAAAACTTTAAAAATTTTAGATAACAGATCACTTTTACAACTTCAGAGTGAGGATAGGCTTCTTAATTAAGACACAGAAAGCACATAATGTAAAGAAAAGGATGAATCAATTCAGCTGCATAAAAATTTTAAACTTCTATATAAAAAAGTTTAAAAGATTGGCCATAAACTTGATAGCATTTACAATGCACGTAACTGATGAAGAGTTATTATACAGAATATGTAAAGAACTCCTATAAATTAACCAAAAGAGACAGAGAAAAGGAGAATAGGAACACTGTATAGATGGGGGACGCAAAGAGAAATATCAACGCCCCGGCATGGGAAGGGAGTCTGACCACACTGGCCATCGGGCAGTGCACGTTCCAGCCACAGTGGGACACCATCTCACACCCAGCCAATGGGCCGCGACTCAGTGCCTGACGTCCTGCCAACAGCAAGGAGGGAGAGAATGAGAGCTCGCAACTGTAACTGGTGGCAATGCATCTTATACGATGACTTTGGAGGGAAATTTGGTAATATTTACTATAGTTGAAGATCGTGTGCTCCATGACCCAGCAATGTCACTCCCAGGTACATACCCGAGAGAACCTCCCCCAACACCTGCCCCTACTGTGCCCATGGGACGGATGCACAAGATCCGTCATGGCAGCACCGCTCTCAGCAACACCAAAAGGAAACAACAGGCATCCAGCCCCAGGGCAACCGACACAGGACTGATGGCACAGTCAGATGAAATACCACACAGAAGCAAACATAGGAACCAAGCGCTACCCATCAGCATGGGTACAGCTCATGGATGCAGTATGGAACAAGACGCATTCGTGCATACACGAGGTGACTCCATTTATATGACATGTAAACTGCAAAAAACAACACAGTGTTTAGGATACACACAATAAAACAGGAAGAAATAAACAGGAGTGGTAGACATCAAACCCAGAGGGAGAAGGATGAGACTGGGGGGCCATAAATGGTGTTTAACTGTATCAATAACTTCTTTATTTCTTAAGCTGAATTTATGGGTGCAAAGGTGTTTCTTATAGCATTTTTGGTCCTAAATATGTCTGAAATATTTCCTAAGAAAAATCTGAAAATTTCCTAAGAAAAATCTGAAAATTGGCTCAAGTCAATATTTCTGTTCACTGAGTTGAGGAAGTTTTCTGCAAGCCAATGCTCTATCCACAGTGAAAATCTGGAGAGAGAGGTGTTGGTCAGGGGCACCTAGGAACCCATTCTGCTTTCACCCTTTGGATGAGTTCATTCAAAGACTAAGAGACCTCGACATTTGGAAATGTAAACATTCACTCAAATCTACATCTGTTAAGTGTTAAGTTCTGACATGAGCTTAGTCTAAAAGGGAGCTGGGCGGGATATCAAGAACCAAACATCACAGATACAGAAAGAGCCTTCCCTCGGCTACTTCCCTGTCTGTGGTCTCTGCGTGATACACATTACGGTTTCTAAGGGACAGGGAAGCTTGGCTGAGATCACTGTATCTGCTCTCAGCTTGTGTGGGCCATGGCACTTTCAAAAAAGATCATGCTGCTTAGCATAATTAAACCAGGAACTCAGTGCAGCCTCAGAGGGTGTAGGGTGGGGCAGGGCTCTGGGAGGCCAAGTGGTGACTTCCTTCAGTCCAGCATCCACCAGCCACACAGGAGATGGTGTGGGACGTGGGATCTGGAAGGCTTCATTTGGCCTCATAAATGGGATTAGCATGGGGGCAGCTACCAACCGGTCACCTTCTAGAGTCAAGGGTGGCCAGGTAAAGGGCTTTGGCATGGAAGTGCGGGTTGCCAAGGGAGTCATGGGAGGGGACATGACAGAAGATGCTTCCATCTGGGCAACACCTGTCATTGGGAGGGCACCGTGAACATGGCTGGCACGTTCCGGGTGATCTAAGGCTCAAGTTAGACAGTCACAGGCAAAGGAAGGATCCTGAATATTGTGAGGTTGTGGGAGGGAGGCCGAGGAATGGCTGTGGCCCAGGTGTATCAAATAAATGCCCCCATGCTGTTGTTTGCGATAACAAGTCAGGGGTGTTGGAGAAGCCAAAGCCAAACACCCACTAAATGGGCAATCAGGATTGTTTTAGGCAGAAATGGGATCGCCGCAAAGCTGACATGTTGGAAGGGGTGAGATGAGAGCTAAGAACTTCTCCAACTCGTCCTAATGTGTCCCTCCTAGAAGTCATGAAGAGAAAAGGGCAAGACTATGAAACAAAGTGTGTAAAGGTGGAAAGAAGTAATAAAAAAATGAAGAAGAGCTCCATCCTGATTAACCCTCCATGGAAAAGCTCCAGAGGAGGTGACTCTGCCAGCTGAAAGGTTTTCACTGTGAACAACGCTACATAAAATGCACCTGTACCAGTACATTCCCCTGTGGACGGCTCTGCATGGAGATGTGATGAGGACAAACAATCTAGGAAATCATTGTTTTCATATCAGTGTTTGGAAGTTTCAGAGTTTATTTGAATGGGAACATAACAGCTCACTAATAAAAAATGAGGAATGTCTTACTTTTTTAAAGAAACATTTCCCCAAATAGGTTTGCTTATATGATCTATTTGTGGGTTTGGAATGAACATGTGGAAAACAAAAAAAAAAAAAAAAGAAAAGAAAAATTCAGAAATTAATAAAGACACAAACTCCATGTTTTATAATGCCCAGAGTGGTGCGTGCTTCCCTGCTAGGGTAACTGAAGTTGCCGGAGCTGGGTTCACCGGGGACCGTAAGGGAGCTTCCCGGACGAGGCAGTCCCCAGCTGGGGGAGGCGGTGTCCAGGCACCTCATATGCCGTGCCTCGGGCCTTACCTGCGAGTCAGAGTTTCTAAAAGTCCTTCTGTCACGGGCTTGCTGTAAGAATTCAACATAAATATGGACAGTGCTCAGAACACGGGGCGCCTGATGTCTGGAGCAGCAAACTGTGATCAAACACTCGTATTTCCATAGCAAAACAATGATCCACACTGATGGAGGCAAAGAAGGAGAAGACGACCGTACGAGCCTTCCCCACCCAGCGTGAACCTACCAGGGTTCTGTGTGTCAGCGCCACAGGCCCTCCCACAGCTGGCCCCTCAGGCCCTCCCGTTCCAGGGCTTTGCTGCGACGACGTGGCACTCTTCACTGGGAATATCCCTCTTGCCTCTCCCAGAACCACCTCCAACCAGATTCTGGCAGGAGACACTGCAGCCTGCAACCAAGTCATCTGCACGGGGCCCTGGCCCCCAAGGGCCTTCGGTGTTGCCAGTAGATCCCTGTTCATTTTATCAATGACATTCCACCCCACTAAAGCCATATTGTGTTTGTAATCTACAACAGGTAGATGACACCCAGTCTTACAGCATTTACAATCATTTCAAGACAATGACTTTTATCTCCTTAATTAGATTACGAGCTCCTTAAAAGGCAACCCTGGGGTGATCACATAGCCTAAAAGACGAATGAGATTAAATATAGGGACATGAAAGTTCTTCTTGATGCTTAAATGTGTTTATTAAGACTTAATCCAATTACATTATTGGGATTGATATCTATAAGTCTCTAGTAGACATTCTTTTTTTTTTTTTTTTTTTTTTTTTTGAGACGGGGTCTCGCGCTCTCGCCCAGGCTGGAGTGCAGTGGCCGGATCTCAGCTCACTGCAAGCTCCGCCTCCCGGGTTTACGCCATTCTCCTGCCTCAGCCTCCCGAGTAGCTGGGACTACAGGCGCCCCCCACCTCGCCCGGCTAGTTTTTTGTGTATTTTTTTAGTAGAGACGGGGTTTCATCGTGTTAGCCAGGATGGTCTCGATCTCCTGACCTCGTGATCCGCCCATCTCGGCCTCCCAAAGTGCTGGGATTACAGGCTTTCTAGTAGACATTCTTGTTTAAGTTTTAAAATATCATGCTAGGCACGTAAAATGCCATGTGACATTAGAACAAAAAATTAGCATGTAGAATGACCAGCACGTGAAATGTGATATTAGAACAATAAATTAACGTGTAGAGTATGATTTAATGTGAAAGGGCCACGTGAAGTGGCATTTTAGACAGAAATGCACACATACGCACACACACAAGCACACATACACCTCCACGCGTTCAACTGAGATCTTTCAAAGGTGACATCAAAATAAAAATAGCACACAAACTTTATGGAAAAGAGCAAACCGAAAGATTGTTTTCTGCGGTGATAAGACCTGAAATGAAAACACATGACCAATGGTTGAGATATAAAGGTATTACGCTGCCCAGAGGTGCAGCAACCAAAATAGAAAGTTTTTACTTTGCAGGTTGATGTGATTCAGCCTATGGCACTAAATCAGTACCTGCTATCAGATCACCATCCTTGAGTCCTGATTTCCTACTGCCAGCAAAGCCCCTTGATGAGTGTGTACAAGGGGCAAAGTGCAATGCTGCCCATGGTAGGACTGCAGAGTTGCACACATTAGACTCTTTGACACTTTTATTATAGCTACAGCCTGAGGAGGCAGTTCCAACTCCTGCTCTTATGAAAATAAAATGGGGCACACCATACAAGACTATTTAAAATAGATCAGACTTCAGCCATCTGCACCCCACTTCTTTTGAGACCCACAAGATCGGAGTGCTTGCACGAGAGGTAAAATGATTTCCTTGGAAACACGCTCACCTGTGCACCACGAGAGACCCAAAGCTGAAGAGCCCCCTTGCTTTCCCTGCTCGATTATACAAGAAAAGCCAAAGCAAAAAGCACCTGGCATGGTGAATTTAATTCTGCAAAAATATATCCTGAATACAACTCCCTACAAGAAATTTGAATATCTAAGCAGGGTGGTGCAGGCCCTTCAAAGTGACTGCAAATTACGGTGGAAAGACACGGTTAACACAGAAGTTATGGCATTCTTGCTATAGCAATACCATCAAGACAATGAAAAGACAACCTACTAAGGGGAAAAGTCTTTGCAAATAATATGCCTGAGAAGGCACTTGTATCTAGAATATATAAATAATTCTTACAACTCAACAATAAAAAGATAAATCACCCAATTTTTAAAAATGGGCCAGTGACCCGATTTGACATTTCTCCAAAAACATACAGCCAATAAAAACATGAAAAGATGCTCAACATCACTTGTCATCAGAGAAATGCAAATCAAAACCGTAAGGAGGCACCACTTCATACCCACTGAGATGGCTGTATTCAAAAGGTGAACAATAACAAGTGGGGAAAAAAATGGATCTCGGCCGGGCGCCGTGGCTCACGTCTGTAATACCAGTACTTTGGGAGGCCAAGACGGGCAGATGACCTGAGGTCAGGAGTTTGAGACCAGCCTTGACCAACATGGTGAAATCTCGTCCCTACTAAAAATACAAAAAGTAGGCGGGTGTGCTGGCAGGCTCCTGTAATCCCAGCTGCTAGGGAGACTGAGGCAGAATTGCTTGAACCTGGAAGGTAGAGGTTGTAGTGAGCCGAGATTGTGCCCTTGCACTCCAGCCTGGGCAACAAGAGGAAAACTCGGTCAAAAAAGAAAAAAAGTCCCTCTATCACTGCTGGGTGGGAGTGTACAATGTTGCAATCACTTTGGAAAATGATCTAGAAGCTCCTCTAAAGCTCAAACATAGAGTTGCCATATGATCCAGCAATTCCACTCCTAGGTATAAACCCAGGAGAAATAAAAACATGTCCACACAAAAGCCTGTACAAAAATGTTCATAGCACCATTAGTCACAACAGCCAAAAAGTGGGAACAACCCAAATATCTATCAACTTACTAATGGATAAATACAATATCGTATATCCATGCAGTGGAATATTACTTGGCAATAGAGAGAAATACTGCTGCAACATGAATGAGCCTTGAATACACGAGGCTAAGTGAAAGAAGTCAGCCACAAAACCCCACACTGTATGATTTCGTTTATATGAAATACTCAGAATAGGCAACTCTATGGAGACAGAAAGTGGATGTAGGGCTGTGGGGGGTCATGGAGGGGAAAAGAGGGACAGGGTTCTATTCTGAAGGATGAAAACATTCTAGATGTGGCAACAGTTGCACAATCTTGCGAATATACTAAAAACACGTAATTGTGCATTTTAAATGGGTGATTTGTATGGTATGTGAATTCGATCTCAAAGCTGTATACAAAAACAAAAACAAAATGTTACGGCATTCAGGGCAATTTGAAGCAAAACAAATGCTGAGATGGTTCCTAAGAAGGGACTTTCCTTTAGTCAGGCACGGTGGCATATGCCTGCGATCCCAGCTATTCAGGAGGCTGAGGCAGGAGGATCGCTTTAGCCCAGGAGATGGAAGCAGCAGTGAGCCATGATCATGCCCCTGCACTTCAGCCAGAGTGAGAAAGCAAAACCCTGTCTTAGGAAAAAGAAAAAGAAAAAAAAGAGACTCTTGGTGCCTTTTATTATAGTGCATCTTGAAGAATGGAGGGTAATGCCTTCTTCCACACATCTAGCTTTCACTCTGAGTCCGTACTCAGGAAAGATTTGGGATTTTTCGAGAAGACTCCCAGGAGGCAACGGCTTAGTGTATGATAAGCAATTTCCTCAGGATATTTGCTTCCTGGCAACAAAAGAAAATTTAGAATGCAAACAATATGGCATATTTTGAAACAGAGTTCCCCAGGGGGTAGACAATGCTGCTTCTCTTAGCCACTGTATGAAACAGTCTAGAAGTTGGATAACCTTATTTGTATGGTGGTAAGCAATATCTCTATATCCATGTGAATTCAATCCAATTTGGTGCTACAAAAATTAAAAATGCTTGACTCAAAATTCTTACATCGAACCTGACTCAACAATCCATCGGCGCATGAAAAAAAAATTTCCATTTAAGAACTTCTAGTTAATGAATTCAGGATTGTTTATCTCTGAGAGGGAGACAAAATCAGGAGTAAGTTTGGAGTCTCAGGGAAAACACAACACTTTGATTATGGGTTAAGCCTAAAGGCATACTAAAGCATTTGTCCCTGGGCACCACTCAGATGCAGGCAACATTTAGTTAAAGTGCCTCATGGCTTTTTTCCTATGAAACTTACAGAATGGTCCCTCACAAGTTTTCTATTTCTATTATGCTTCAAAGAAAGACTTTCTCAACTCTTTTAGGGCTCCAGTACTGGCCCATCGTAGATGGTGAGATATTCTTTAGATGTTTGTTCTGTTTTTTCTGAAGTTGATATATATTTAGTACCAAAGTCATGTTTATTCACAAATCCAAACAACCAGCGAGCTAAGGCTATCTTTTTCATGTAGAATATTTATGAAAGAAAACAATGAATAAACAATTTAAGACTGGGGATTTACTCTGAAGGGCACCTTCCGGAGTGTGTCATCGGCTCGGCCCCAGTTCAACCCCATCTCCACTGCGGTTTGGAAAACTGTCAGGCCTGAGAGAGAGCAAGGGGTTCTGTTTACTCCACTCTAGGATTAAGGGATGGAAATACAGGGAGAACCAAATAAGGAGGTTGTGACTCAGTTCCTCCTGCTGAATAAATGTCTGCACAGACTTCAGACTTCTGGTTTTCAAGAGGACCCCTGAGTTCGGTGGAGTGTGGGGTACTACAGAGATGAAGCAGGCGCCCCTAAAGAGCGTCTCTTTCTGTATAAGACGTTTAAAAACCTGGGTTCTGGGTGTGAGATAAATGGCAGAACCTTGATTTAGATCTACTTTCAGGGTGATTACAGAAAGCTCTGTTGGGCTGTCTAGGGTGAGATTAGATGATTCTCATTATTTTTCTATGGTTAATACTGTTAGAGCTACCATGGTGTACGGAAATGTTTGGTACTTGTATCAATGACTTGGGAGCACTGAGACATTGATATATTGAATTATCAAAAGTTTAATTTTTTTTTGAGACAGAGTTTTGCTCTTGTTGCCCAGGCTGGAGTGCAATCTTGGCTCACCGCAACCTCCGCCTCCGAGGTTCGAAGCCTCCTGAGTAGCTGGGATTACAAACGCACGCCACCGCGCCCGGCTAATTTTTGTATTTTTAGTAGAGACAGGGCTTCATCATATTGGTCAGGCTGATCTCAAACTCCTGACCTCAGCTGATCTGCCCGCCTCGGCTTCCCAAAGGGCTGAAATTACAGGCGTGAGCCACCGTGCCTGGCTCAAAAGTTTAATTTTATTTAGAAAAGTTTTAGTGTCAGGTATATTTTATTAATCTGTACTTACTCGAAAATGGGAAATTTGCAAACTGGAATACTCAGGCAATTGGAAAACACCTTCCTACACTTATTTGAAAATTTTAAAAATGCATTAGCTTCAGACTACTTATTCTTGTTCTCTTTTACATATTTTTCTAATCATTCCTACTCATTTTCTCATCTTGATTTTTTTCTGTACTCCTATCTCCTCATTATATCTCTTGCTATTTAGTTCAACATGAGATCTTTTATGACCAAATAGCTTGCTAGAAACAGCAGTGCTTCATGGTAAACAGCCTAAGAGAAAGATGTTCTGAAGCGGTTATATAAGCACGTGTGGCATCGACTACAACGTGAGGTACATCATTTGATAAACGTATAAACAGCAAGTCGTACATTCTTCTTTTCACTCCTGAGCAGCCTGGCGATATCACTGAAAGTAAATGCAAACGGCCTTCCGCTCCTTTCCCGTGAGTAAGAAGATAATCCCACCAACACAGCCATGGCGGCAGGAAGCGGGGCAGGAAATTAATGTGAATTTCTGGATTCTGAGGGAACGAGCTGCCCATCGGCTGTAGGAAAAATCAGGGACACAATTCAGAGGAAAGAATTCAGGATGGTTAATACAGATAAAACCCATGCAACTGGGTTACACATTTCATGAGGCCAAACACTTAAATATGCATTTAGCATAAAATGTGTTTCTGCCGAGGACCATGGAGGCCTCCAAAAATGCTACTTTCACACAGGGCCCCTCAGGAGTCTTTATCTTCTCCATTGTTTCCTACATTAATAATAAATTCCTTCTAGTAACTTATCAAAACGTAATCACTGCAGTTAAAAGGCAGTGCTGCCAAATATTTGACCATAAAATCATATGGAAAGTAGCAGTAAAGAAATAATGTTACGTTTTCATAAAATTCATCCTACCAATGAATAGATGCATATATTTATTACTTTTCTTATACAGCGTTAGAATAGTTTTTAAAACTGGAAAGCCACATGTAATAAATAATATCCCTTTCCTAAAATCAGTACTTATTTCTGTCTTTCTGTTTTGAATCCTCACTTCTTTAAATTACTATCTGCATATTCTGGATTTTAGCCTGGGAGAGTACTATGAGAACACGAAGCACAAAGAAAAAGAACAAAAGTATCCTTAAACCTACTAAACACCCTGAAAGAATAAAAGGAATGATTGCAGACAGATAATACATTTCTTTTTTTTTCAATGAATGAAATGAATTTAATCCTACTTATCCCAGTTTACTATCTCAAATAGACTGGTAAAACTGAAAAAGCATTTCTACTATGTTCTGAAACAAATTTAAAAGTATTATTATATTTTCCAAATATACCTCCTATTAAGACATGCCCATATTTTTCACATACAGCCATTTAGCAGAATTTCAACAAGTCCAAAGCTGCTAAATACAACTGATGTGTCCATTTATTCTAATGAAACAGTAACATAAATACATTACCAGATTCAAGGCCCTCTGCTCAGAAAGTATGACTAGCCCGTAGCTGCTGAGAAGCTGTTGTGTCTCATTCACACACTCCACCATCATCCAACATGACCTATCCTGCTCCTGGTCAGAGGAGCTTTTCAACACTGGATTCCATTTCCTCGTCTAGGCAAAGGGTATAATATACTTACCCTCAGGTAAGCTTCTTGCACAGACTGAATGAGATAAAATATGTGTATCACAACACCTTTATTTGTGTCAAAGAAAATCCAAATCGAACTGGCTTAACCAATAAAATTCATTGCTTGGATCACATAACTGAAATATCTCAAGGTAATATGGACTTCAAGCACAGGCTGATCAGGGCTCCAATCTCATTTCTCTGTGGATTTCCCAGCTCTTTCCTCTCGTGTGTTGGCACCATCCTTAAGCTGGGTAACCTATGGTCACAGATGGCTGTAAAACTGCAAATCAGGACTCCATGTTCCCACGTTTCTCCACAGCCACTGGGCAGGGATCTCAAGTTACATCCTATTTGACCATCTTGGGCCACATTCTCAACTCTGAGCTCATCCCTGTGACCAGGAAAGTGCCAGGGGTGCAGATCTCCCTGGGGTCACACAAACACACTTAAAGACAAAAAGATTCTCTAAAAACAAGGTAGGCTTGGCTTTCTCCAACTGCCTCATCCTCTAATTGCACAGAAGAAATACCGTGAATGAACTGGGCATACAAACGTTCTCCAACACCCCTTCCCCATGCCCGTTTGTTCTTTCTCCTCTTATTTTTCCTCCGTTGTCCAACACCAAGATGCAAGGGCCACAGTCTAAGTGTGAGGGCCCGGGAACTCACTGACCTTCTAGGGGGGTTCTAGGAAGAGCCTGGAAGAGACTCTTTGTGGGAAGCTCAGAGGAGTCTCGCCACATTCTCCCCTTGACCAGGTGTGTAATGTGGGCAGGTGTGATGGACGAAAAGAGAATGGGACTTGTCCTTTCTGGTGTCTCAGTGGTCTGCTCAGAGACGTGTATCCTCCCTGCAGCTGGTGCATGAGTGAAACTCTAAATTTGTAGCTTTTCCTTAGGAGAAACATGGTGTGCACTCCTGGGTCACCTGGCAAAGCTGTAACACATGGTGGGTCCTGCAGACCCCTGGCTCCCCTCATGGGCTTTTGCAACCAGGCACTCTTCCTCTCTCCCTCCACAACAGACCACAGGGCAAGGAGAGCAGAAATGATGAGCTCTGAGCTGGGGCCTTGCTGCCCGACTGCCTCCACTAATCCTGCTCATCTGACTGAGGTCAGACACTGCTTTGCAGAGTCCATGGGCTGTGCTCCATTTATCAGGCTGTCCGGGTGGTTGGTGCTACCCATGCTTAGGTAGAAAAATGCTGAGTTAAGGTAACAGGACTTTACAGTTGGGAAGCTCATCTCCTCCTACATTTGGATATGTTTTCCCAAGTGGCCACTGCAAATTCACTCCACATCAGCCTCTCTCTCTCCGTGCCCTTGACCACCTGTCCTCCTCCTGGCTCTGCGTACTACATCCCACCTGTTTCTTGACTCATTCTCCACCCTTCCCCTTCTCTTGCCTTTCTTCTTCCTGTCTCTTCTCTCCCCTCTCCTCCTGCCCTTTAATTATTGTTTAAAAGACAGATGCTTGAGCAGTGTTTCCCAGACCTCCCAGAGACAGCTGACCCGGAGGACACGGTGCTATCCATTTGGATGGACTTTTCAGGGCCTTTCCCTGTATTTGAAGTCCTTAGTTAAAAGCACATGTCTGAATTTTCTGCGTTGCGGGGGAAGTTTGATTTAGTGATCAGAAAAAATTCCAGTCCTGAAACATGCCTGCTTTTACCCGGAATCCTTCCCTTTCAGTGGCATTTGCAGTTTGACAGGAATGCTTCCGGCACTGCATTTAATAGACCGGCTGATAGGAAGCACAGCCTGTCGCCACCATTCTGGCGGCTGGGGTGCAAGAGCTAGGAGCGGTGCTGCTGAAAGTTATTAAGACCTCAGTGAAGCAAACAGATTGCAGTATAACAAGAAACATAGAGCTTTTTCAAAACCATTCTGTCTACTGCTGAAATTTGCAACACACGTCACTGAAGGAGTCTCAGGTTGATCCTGTACAGAGGAGAGCTCTGACCTGCCTCACTAACCCACACCCTGAGCTACTCGTCCTGCCTCAGGGTCACACCTCTTTCTAAAAGGCAGCTCAGGCTGAAGATCTAGGAGTCATCTTTGATTTTTCTTTCATGTATACTGGGTCCAGGCCATCGGCAAGTCCTGTCCACCCTGGTGTCAGATGGCAGCTCCAAGAGCTTGCTAGCTCAGCTTCTTCTCTGCCACCCTGCAATCTAATTGCATGCATCACCCAAAGGATCCTTTTAAATCGAGATATGATCCCATCACTCCCTTGTGTGAAACATTAGGGCTTTCCTGGCCTTCAGGACACAGCCAGACTTTCTATGGCCTTTAGGACATAGATTCCTCCCCAACGGCCCAAGAGCTTTGGGCCCTCACAGCCACCCCACCCTGCCCCACTTTCTGGGGACACTGACTTCTGGCAGGTGCCTGATGAGGCCAAAGGCCAGTCAGCTCCAGAACCAGGCCTGAGCCACATCTCTCCCAGAAACTCTGCCCCACACCCCCTAGGGGCCAATCATCTCTTTCATTCAGCCCTGCGGAGATGTCTCCCTGGACTGCCCTCTCAAACACTGTCCTCCTCTGCCACTAATGGCTCCTGCCATGCCATACGATTTGTGTATGTTTTAGATCCGTAAATTTTTCTGTGTAGACTTGATTTGTAGACAGATATAGAAATAGCCCAGCTTCCTATGCCTGTCGGAGGCTGAACATCAGGCCCTGGAATGCCAAGTGGATGTCTACTGAATACCTCGAGCCCTCTGTCGTAACACCTCGAGCCCCCATTCCCAGAAGGACAGACACTGGGACACAGCTGTGCTGCTCATCTCGCTTCCTGCCCAGGCCCCAAGTGCAGGTGTTCACCTTCTGTGACCAGGCCCTGCCCTGCCCTGGCCCCTGCCCGTGTCCCTCCCACACTGAGGCCACAGCCCTGCCTGCGTCATGTCTGCTGCCTCTTCCACAACGTGCTATCTTCCTCAAAGCTGAACTGACCAGAATATTCGCTTTGTCTTCCTGCTGTGACAAATTCCACAAATTAAGTGGTTTGAAACACAGGGTTTTCCCTCCCAGTTCTGGAGGTCGGAAGTCTGGGATCCATTTTGCTGCTGTTGGCAAGGCCAGTCCCTCTGGTGACTCCATGTCCAGCCCTGGGGGCTGCCTGTGTTCCTTACTCCTGATCCCTTCCTCCACCCCTGCAACCTCTGCCTCCCTTGTCACATCCCTTCCCGCTTCTGCAATCAGACCTCCTCTGCCTCCTCTCACAAGGACTCTTGTGATTACATTTAGGGCCCCCCAGATTATCCAGGAACATCGCCCCACCTCCAGGTCCTTAACTTGATCGCATCCACAAAGCCCATTTTGCCACATATGGGAACAGCTCCAGGTTCCAGACTTAGGCTGTGGCTTTCTCGAGGAGCCATTATCCAGCCTTCCACACCCACCAAGGACACCATGGGCCCATACCTGAGCACCTGCGTGGCGGCTGGGTGTGGGGATCAGCGGATGCAGTCCTGTGGTCCAGGCCCCGACTAGTTCTACTTTATTTCCTGCCATTGAAATCCCAGCAGGATGTGGCCGCATTGTTCATTAGCACCTTTTTTCAGAAGTTCAGTTCTAATAATTAACATTCCCTCTCGGCTGACTCATCTGACTGGGAAACAAGCATAGATGTTCCACTGGGGGCTGAGCCATGCGACTCCCGCACCACACACCAGAAAGAACATCGTGTCTCGCACTCCCAGGCCAGCCTTCCAGCCACTGTGGACTCCCTGTGCAGAGTATTCTGGTCATAGGTCTCAAAAGTAAAAAGGAAACGTGGAGGAAGAAGATGTAGAATAAAGGGAGGAGTAAGAAAAGCATTTCTGAAGATTATTGAAGACATCAGAGGGGATGTCTTTTTTTTTTTTTTAAACGAAGGGACGCAGTGGACAAAGGCCAGGCTGAGCTGCCCAGTCACATTGGAAGGATCTGCTGACCGACCGGGGCCCCCGAGATGCTCGGCCTTTCCCACTTGAAACACAAACCCGTGGCGCACAGGCAGACGGCACCCACACACCATGTGCTCACTCCACTCGTACCAGGCAGGAGACAGCAAAAGCAAGGGCTGGGTGCAAGTGCTGGAATTAGATACCGACAGTCTCCGGGACCTCTCTCCTTATCCCCGCTCTGTCCTGTCCTGGACCATCCCTGAGACCCACCAAAGTGCCCCAAGGGGAGTCTTGAACATCAGAGAGGGAGAGCACACACCCCCGGACGTGCACTGTGTCCCCTGTGCTGCCTGTGGGGTCTAGACACCGTTGAGGACTTGCCCACTCAGTGCAGGACTCCCGCCCGCTCTTTGCCCTTTGTGATCTGCTGCATTTGGGAGACATCTCCCTGCACACACAGGCCTCAATGCAGTCCTTCTCATTCAATATAATTCAGCTTAAACAACAATGCTTTTTAGACGCCCAACCCCTGTAACAGCGGTCCCTGCGCTAGGCCTCTATTGTGTCCCTTGCGGTACCTTGCCACACACTGTGTGTGGCACACAGGGATGCAGCCTCAGTGGGGAGAAGGTGGCAGTTGGACCATACCCCAGCTGACCTGCCGTGCCGCCTGAGAGTCCCCCAGCACTCTGGAGTTTCATTGATTCCAGGTCAGACCCTATAAGGCAGATGTTATACTAATTTTACAGAGAAGAAAACTGAGCCTCAAGAAGGTCCCATTGGTGACCTTGCCAAAGTCATATGAGTGCCACGTAGCACAGCCAGAATTCACAACATGGGGGCCACCTCCAAATCCCCCACCCTGACGCTTGGATCACAGGCAACTGCTCCCCTCACCGACTGCAGGAGAAATCACCACCACCACTAACGAGACCCACCCTGCTCACCAGCACCAGCGCTCATGCCTGCTGGAGGCCATGTCAACCACGTCACTCCCGTCCAGCAACACGTGTTCACGTACATGACGGTGCAGTTGCAGACAGCTCCAGCAGGTGTATGGCGCACCTTCTACAGCCTAGGGACGGCCAGGCTCGAGAGAGGAAGGTGAACGTGCAGAACCCCCGGCCCCGATTCCAGAAAACGGCTCCAAAGGCTCTCAGCTGCAGGTCCATCCTTCCCATCCATCCTCCCCCCACCAGGCCGGAGCCCAGGCCCACAGCTCCGAGCTGCATGCCGGTGTCAGGCCAGGTGGAGAGAAGGGCCTGATGTTCACATGTGGGTGTAGCAGGATTTCTGCCCTAGAGACCTGGGCTCACACAGGGGCAGTGAGCCCACTGTGGTACCCATTGCGGGGTGGGGGGGGTGCCTGGCAGGAGCCACAGTGCTGACCTAGCCCAGAGCCACCGAGACCCCTGACAGCAGGTGCCTGACAATCCTAGTCTAAGGTGCGCCACGGCCCCTAACACCCAAGAGGAAGAGGAACAAATGCGTGTGGGAGAAAGAACTGAGCCCAGAAGGTTCATGGATCCGGGTACAGGACAGCCCTTGACAGAAGTCCAGCTCTGCCTGAGAGAAGGTGCTGGGCGCCCACTCCATCGTGGGCCGAAGGCAGTCACAGGCTGGAACAGGCAGAGGGAAGTCATTCATCACAGAAAGTCAGCATCTAGAGTCAAAGACTTTAAATCTCACTAGAAATCTCTATCAGCAATGTCACGAAGGCCATCTTCCTAGAATAAAACCTATTCTAGAAGCAACGGCATTTAAAACAAACATCCTTATTGACTTTTCCTATTTTTCTATTTCTTAAAAATTACCAGCATTAATACATGTGGAAACCTGTGTGTTTTTAAAAATGTTGATAGTTTCTCAAACTTTTAAGATATTTTGTTGCTTTTAAAATTTTTTAAGTAATCAAAGTGGTTCGGGGATTTTTTCCCAAAAATTTTATTATAAGATAAACACTATATCAGCAATATCGTGAGCCTAGATTAGACATTTTTTCTATAGAAAAATTTTTAAGGCCAAACAGTAGTTAGCCTGTAAAATACCCAATGCCAGCTCCCCTCATGTTGCTATGTGGTTCTCTCTTGGCTTCTGAGTAATTCGACTTACACTATGGTTTTAATGACGGGGGTTGGTTTCAGGTAGGCAACCCTTTTTGTCTTCATTTTAACCCTCCCCACCCAAGTCCTACTGATAATTTTGAGGCATGTAGTGAACAGGCAGTCCACGGCTAATTCCTAAGATAAAATGTCCTAAATGACCTCCAAGGACTTTGCACATATTAACCCAGAAGTTGCGCATTACACGGAGAATGGCCACACATAGCTCAGGGGCAACAGTCCCACAACAGCCACAGCTGTCCGTGGCTGCCAAGCAAACGTGGAGAACAGCCCACGGCACCTTCCTTCCACACAAGTTTCGCCAGCATTTGTAGCAGCACAGACCACCAACCAGCCCGAGGTTTTCTGTAAATTCACACACAGCAAAGAAGTATTGTGGGGTCCAGGCTGATGACACCACTGGGGAGAACCAGTGTGCTCTGTCCCAGATGGCTGAGAAAACGTGGACCTCTGCAGACTCAAAGCCTGGCCATGCATGGGGATGTGTGATTCAGGACACTTCTTAAAACTCCAGAATGTTACCGCCAGGGGTGACCAAGCCTTAAAACTCCAGAACATTACCACCATGGGTGACCAAGCTTAAAACTCCAGAATGTTACCGCCAGGGGTGACCAAGCCACATCACGAGGAAGAAATCTTCAATGTGCTTCCTGTGCAACACATTCCTCTCTTCTGTGATCTGAACACGAACCACCGCCTCTAGGCTAAGACTCAGATGCAGTGAGCTCCGCTATACCCACAGTCACATATGGACAGAAACTTCTCTTCCCGAATCCTGTCTGGATCCAAGTGTCCCTGGGCCAGAGTCTCCCAAAGAGACAGCCCTGAATCCAAGCCCCAGAGAAGCTCAGAGCCATGCAAAGCAGGAAACCCGGGTGTGGAAGGGGTGTGAGTGGGACCTGAGAATGGACCGAGGGGCAGACAGTTCAGGGAAAGGAAGATCCCTAGGGTAGAGAGGTGACCCGGAGGGAGGTCAGCATGGGCAGGGGTGAGACCAAGGAAAAGAGTGACCATCACTAGAAGATCAGGCTCACACGTGGTGAAAGGCTCCGTGTCTAGCTTACCCTGGCTGAGTGGGAGGTGGAGATAGTAAAATGAAAACACGGGCACTACTCTATAACTCCCATGGCAATTCGGGCAAATGCCCAGCACCTGTTACATCCAAGCTCTGGGAGGGTAGGGCAGGTGTCTCAGACACACATCTCTTCTTCTCCCTCATGCACACAGAGTGATTGTGGCCAGCTCATTTTAGCAGGTCACGCTCCCTTCCCTATATCATTTTTTGGAGTTCTGCTGTCATGAGCCTTGACACTGCAGTGTGACACGCTCAAGAAGACATCAGGACAGAGGTCTAGATGCTTACAACCCTGAGAGACACACTGGACGCTGTGCACACGAGCCCTGCGCATATGGACTCCAATCGATGCCATCAGATTTGCGTACCAGTCCTGTGCATATGGGCTCCGATTGATGCCATCAGATTCGCGTACCAGTCCTGTGCATATGGGCTCCGATCGATGCCATCAGATTTGCGTACCAGTCCTATGTATATGGGCTCTGATTGACGCCATCAGATTCGCACACGAGCCCGGTGTCTATAGGCTCCAATCGATGCCATCAGATTCGTGCACCAGCCTTGTGCGTGTGGGCTCCGATCGATGCCATCAGATTGAAAGTTTTTTCACTTCTCTGTTGGGTTGTACTCTACAAGGACTTGACTGAGACACACATCATAATCCATGTGTTTTCTTTGTTAAGATCTAGAAATAAGAGACAGACCCAACCTCATGCCGTGTCTCAGGTTCTCTGGAATGAAGGCAGTCAGCTATAGTCACCCCTCTGACTCCCGCAGTCTGTCTGTTAAGTCCCTGAAGTGATGAGAAACCAAGAAGAATTCAAGAAGTCAAAGGCATTCTAAAAATAAATGCTCTTTTAAAAGTTGTTTTGTTTGTCTGTGTTTCTTTCCTTCGTTATGTTCAAAGTCAACCAATCAACAGAGTTGCTTTAGCAAGTTACAGGTAAGAGAGTTTCCCGTAGCACCTTTGCAAGCACAGTGTAGAAGGCAGCAGTCTCTCCGGGGCTTGACCCTGTGACAGGGAGCCCAGGGCCCCAGGTGCCAGCAGGAGCTGACAGTCATGTGGCCTGGGAGTCTTGGGGCTCATGGAGGGCCTGCAGAGCCCCTTGGGCTTCCTGCCTCCTCCCGGCCTTGCCCAGCTCCCAGCTTTTCTCACACAGAGGCCTCTCAAAGCCATCTTCTCTGCTCCTCTTGTGTTTTACCCACAGTTCAGAACAAGAGGCTTCCTCGGTTTTTCACCCTTAGATAGATTGTCCACATGATATTTTGGATGTAAAACTATTTGGAAGCTAATATGATATCTGACCTTAGTTCTAGAGAACGAGTTGCAATTATCCTGGGCTGAGAGCATTAAAATAGGGACCCGTCTGAGCTTCTTAAGTAGTCGCTAGAGCATTTCTACCATAACCATTCCAAAATAAAGTCATTCAAAGTAAAATCTCCCCACCCCTCCTCTTATAAATTTGGCCTCACAGTTTAATGAGTAAAAGCTGCAAGCCCACAGGCCCTTGGCAGGATGTGTGGCCAAGATGTCTTGATGCAAAGAATGTGACAGTGCACTTTGAGTGCAGAGACTGCTTTCCACAGCAGGCCTCAGGCTTGCACTCTGGCTAATGTCCATCTGAAAATTCAGATTGTGAAACTACAGCATACGAATCATTCCACAGGTATGAGGCCTGTTTTTCTTATTTGTCAATGTCATTCAAGCCTTTCTTTTCTTTGGCAACAGGAGGAAATACACTGGCCAATACCTAAGTACTAATCTTTGATTCATTTTTTTAAAATCTTGCTAATTTCTTTTCTTTTTTTTTTTTTTTTTTTTGGAGACGGAGTCTCGCTCTCTGTTGCCCAGGCTGGATGGAGTGCAGTGGCGCTGTCTTGGCTCACTGCAACCTCCGCTTCCCGGGTTCAAGTGATTCTCCTGCCTCAGCCTCCCGTGTAGCTGGGACTAGAGGCGCCCGCCACCACGCCTGACTAATTTTTTTGTATTTTTAGTAGAGATGGTGTTTCACCGTGTTAGCCAGGATGGTCTTGATCTCCTGACCTTGTGATCTGCCCGCCTCAGCCTCCCAGAGTGCTGGGATTACAGGCATGAGCCACGGCGCCCGGCCAATCTTGCTAATTTCATATAGAAGACAGAATAACTGAAAGAAGAAACAATTCTTTTCTCTAAAAGGCTAGATAATTTCTACCAGTGCCTTCTCCCTTCTCCCAACAGTCCCCACTCCGTCACTCCTTGTGGGCTGACACCAGAAACAGCGTGGAAAACAAGTCTGTTTTCCAAGAGGGGCTATTACCACGAATTAACACAAGTCTGTTTTCCAAGAGGGGCTATTACCACGAATTATGTTTAAAATGACAGCATTGAAGATTAAACCATCATTGTATGTAAACTTAACATAGCTATAACCTAGGTAAAACTAGTTTCATGGTGATAATACTAATTTGAAACAGGTGTGTATTCAACGGGGCGAGGAAGGAGGCTGGCAGGAGAGAAAAAAACATTTTTCTCCCATAATATAGTGCAAGAACCTTTACAGATATGGTCCAACCAAAGTCAGCTTTGCGCAACACCACAGCTGCCAAGTGCAAACTGTCCTGACAAGGCATATTTCACTGCTGAAGCATTTAAAAACTTGAAGATAACCCTTATTACAGGGTTACTCCTATTTTGTAGCTGGGGAGATGGGTGCTCAAAAGGATGCAGTGGTTTGGCAAGGGAGACAAAGAACACGAGGGCAGCGTGAGGTGGCTGGGAGAAGGGGCAGCCGGCAAGGTCAGGCACTTCCCACGGCAGGAGACTGGCACTGAGCAGGGGTGGGAGGGAAACAGGGACACCACCTGCTCCATGCCTGCAGAATTCTACCTCCACAGGGCAAAGCAAGGGCAAACCACGCAGCCTGGGGAGCTTTGCACACCAAGCCTCATGGAGGAAGACTGGCTAGGGAGCATTTGCTGAATGGAATCAGGTAGGGCTCTCATATCAGTAGCATTCTTGGGAACACCCTCTAACTGATCTCCAGGGATGCATGCAAATGACTGCATAACATATGCAAATGACTGCATAACATACGCAAATAACAACAGGTACACATCTTGGCTGGTTGGAAATACTGCTTCTGGCCTGCTTGGTAATAAATCCTAGGTGTGTGGTTACAGCACATTCGTCCTCCACGTCCTGATGTGTAGGTGCCTCCGGCTTCCTTAGAGCTGCACCATTATTTTCCCCTAGCTAAGCAGTCAGCAGACAAGGCTTCTCACGCAGCTGCAAGTCAGATGTGATTAACAGTATTTCATATGGAATATATTTGTGTCTGATCTATTTGCTTGATTAAATCACACTGTAGCTTAACAGCCTATTTGTTGATAATTTTTACTTATTTGAATTCAATGTAATAGCTCTTACTAGTGAAAATATATCAGCAAACATAAAATGCTGAGAAAATGCAACACAACGTAATTCAGTGTAATCAAGAAATAAAAGCAGAGCATTCTAGAGAACGCTGCTAGTCTTAGACCAGCTCTGCTTATTTAACAAGCACAGATCTTTGGAGCAAAAAAGGTAGAGTATTTCTGGCTAAATTACTGGTTACCAACTCCACGTCATACAAAATAAACTCATCCTGGTCCCCCATATCAAAGGAGCACTCTCTTGGCAGCTTCCTGAAGGTCCCCAAGGCTGCAAATATCTCTGGTCGACCTGAACATTGGCTTCATCCTAAAGCTACAGCCCCTAAGCCTCTTTCCTCCCCTTTCCCTTCATGGCCAGTAGCCCTGGAAGCTGCCTCAGAGTGTTCATACTTCTCCCACCCACTATTAAATTGCTACTTCTGAGAAACTATTCGCCCCACATGTGAGAAACAGAACGAAATCCCAGGTAAATGGTAAGTCAGAGGATATGAACATATGTTCCTTTTTTATTTAGTGTGCTTCCACTTCATTCTTCTACTTCTGAACACAAGAAAAATAGTCTGAACAGTCTTTGCTGTGCTGGGTGTGGTCAAAGACAGTCAGCACAGGGGCTTACGGAAAAGGACAGGCAAAGCAAAAGGGGCAAAATCTCACTACGTTTAGTTGTCTTTTCACATAGCTTAAAAAACCAACAATACTTTGGGGATTTTTCTTGAATGTAAAGAAATAAAGTATGTGATGAAATTCCAAGCATAAGGCATATCATAGAAATTGTGACTACAAATAAGGAATTAAGCTTAATGTCTTTAAAATAAAGTATATAAATGAGCAAAAAGATGAACAAATTCAGTATTCACTAACATGGACTATTTATTGTGGGTTTGTTTTTTTTTTTGGCTGTGAGAAAATCCAATAAAATTAGGATAAACATAATTTCTTTGGGAGCATTTATTGGGAGTACCTGAAAATTATCTTAATTAGAAATGGTTTTCTTGGAAACCACCCAAGATCTAGAAGAGCTCACCTATCAAGCACCAAGAATAAGCCTTAGTGGTAAATTTCCAGGAAACTTTCTTTTTATCCATGACTGGAGTCAATCTTGTTCTTTATGCTTGCTAAGAGTCCCTTCACACTTCCTTTATTAGGATACCATGTTTTCCTTAAAAAGAATAAGCAATTAAAACGTCTTTATATGTACACATAGATAAATTCTGATGATCTGTGACCACCAGAAATAGAAATAAGTTGACAATTGATCTAATCAGGCCATTTAAATCCAAAGCTGCCAATAATTTCACAGCACTTACACCCTAATAGCAAGCTTCTTTTGACTTGTTTGCTTCTATTGCTAGACATTAAGCTTGCTGAGGGCAGGGATCCTATTTTTATTTCCCAGTTGCTTAGCACAATGCACACAGTATGTGCTTAAATCTTTTGAGTGTATGAACAATTGAGCAAATGAATAAATAAAACAAAATTCTCCTTCCACTCAGCAGTTCATCACTAGCAATATCCCAGGTAAAGCCTCGCATTTTGTCTTCCTCATTCACTTCCCATTGTCTTTCAGGAGAAACGCCAGTTACAGCTGAAATAGCTCAAATAATAGGTCACCAAAGAGAACCCTCTGGCTTTGGTAACTCCAAATGAATAACTGCTCCCTAAATGAAAGGACTTTGTATATTGATACCTTTAGCAAATTGGTGGAAGTCTTATCTTGGGTTAATAATATCACTTTTCATTAGTTTAAAATGTACATTCCCTCTTGGAAGAAATATAAACTAAGCTTTGGAGGTTGCACATTCCATCTTCTGAGGCTCTACTGGCATGTGGAAAGGTTGAGTGGGGGGGAAGATTCCTTTCAGCTCCGTGGACCTATGGTTCTGCTAAGTTAGGACAGTGAGGGCGGTGCATTTCCTTGCTCTCAAAGCCACCTTAGCTCAGTAGGCAACTGGCACGGGTAACATATTTTGTAGATAAGTGCACAACTCATAGGCCAGACACTGAGAGGGTATCCTGTCCCAGCTGGGTGATGGTAACTCCAGCTCAGCAAATGGGCCAGTGTCTCCTTTCCTCATCTATGAAATGGACTGTTGAATGAGATGCAGGTTACTCTGCCCAGAAATGTATTGTGGTTCTTAGGCAATACTGTCAATGCCCTGAAAGCAGAGCTCTCTGGGGGGGTGATGGTCTTGTAGTCACGGAGACCTGACATCTTTCTGGGGCACTCCATGGAATTCTATGCAAGATACCCAGTCTTCCTCTACAAACCCCCAAAGTTATAGTTGCCAGAGCCAACAACTTGGCCATCTCACTTGGTTCTATGATGACAGAGGACAAAAATATTTCATTGAATTTCATTTTAATCTGTAATACATAAGCTGTTTCCAAATATGATTAAGTAACCTGGCTTCTCTGTCACTTAGGGTTTAGCAAATGTTGGGTTATAGGTGTAAAATTTATTTTAAAATCAAGTATGTTCAGAGAAGTTTTGCCAAGTGTAAATGTAAAAGAGAGGAAAAAAAGAAGGAACTTTAGAAATTTCTCATTATTAAAAAAATAAAAAATGAAAATAAATAAAATCGAGAATGAAAACATTAGGACGGAGTCTCTCCCTGAAAGCCTTTTAAATGAAAATACTGTTTTCAACTTAAGGTAACTATGTTAATTTCCTGTTTATGTCACTAGACTTTGAATTTCAAATAACAAAAATTTTCAAAGTCTCTGTATATTTCAAAATATAAATTTCACAGAAATAATTTTAAAATGTTTCCCATTATAAAATGAGTTATCTTTTTCATTCATCCAAACAGAGGAAATACACATCTGTGTTCAGTACTTTGTGTCCTATTTCTCAACCTCAATCCATTGACAGACCTCCCCTGCTCAGTTTTACATTTTTTGATGAGTGCTTCTTGGCCTATAACCAGCTGTGAACACACAAACCAACAGGCAGCCTTCTCAAGTATGGGTAGGGAGCAGAAGAGGAACTCACCGGACGGGACACAAAGTCAGCTGCTTGTGAGAATCCTCACTGGGCGGAAGTGCCCTGAGGCCAGGACTTCCATGTCTTGTGTCTTTTTGGACACAGTACCCAGAAAAAGACCAGCCCCAGACCTGGTCCTCGATAAACACTTGCAGAATTTCCTTGGAAAGCTTTCAACAAGACTCTCAAACTCTCACGGTTTTATTCCCATAGCAATAGAATAAGGATAGTAACATACGCTACCCCGATTTTCACAAGCATCAAATAATAGAAAGCCAGGGAATGCATTTGTAAAGAAGAGAGCATTGTGTTAGTAGTGACCATCTTTTTTTTTTTGAGACGAGTCTTGCTCTGTCGCCATGCTGGAGTGCAGTGGCGCGATCTCGGCTCACTGCAACCTCTGACTCCCTGGTTCAAATGATTGTCCTGCTTCAGCCTCCTGAAGAGCTGGAATTACAGGCACATGCCACCATGCCCAGCTAATTCTTGTATTTTTAGTAGAGACGGGGTTTCACCATGTTGGCCAGAATAGTCTCGATCTCCTGACCTTGTGATCTGCCTGCCTCAGGTTCCCAAAAGGCTGGGATTACAGGCATGAGCCACTGCACTTGGACATTATTGACTATCTTGAGACTTCCAGCACCTACTATGGGATCTGGCACATAGGAAAGCACTAATTGACTACTTGCTGTTAGACCACATTTATTTTCAGCCCATTTGACCTCCTACGTCGCTGATGGTTTATGTATGACTTCTAGAAATTTTATTTGTACATCAAAAAAACCTCGTTTTCTATTCCCACCCCCACCTTGTTTCCCACTGTATTCTTTTTGGAGGCACTTCTGCAGCCCGGCCCTCCTTGCAGAACCCTAATACCAGAGGTGTGTGTATCCAGAATCAGGCAGATTCTTGAACTCCCACTGGTCAGCCAGCGTCTAGCTGCTCTTCATAAACAATGCCTGGAGTTTGCTCACACGTGTGCCTCTTCTTGACAGAGACAATAAATGGAAGGAGACAAGGAGATGTCTAATAAACTTGGCATTGTGATGAAACAGGAAATAAAAACATGTATCCAGATAAACATAAATACTATTCTGAGTTTCTGATCTTGTCAACTTCAGATTTTTTAAGTGCCTGTGTCCCAGCAAAATGATTTGTCTCCCTGAAGGTGTGCTTAATTTCTCTCAATCTTAGACTTAAAGCAAGCCCTCCTCCAGTACTGGATTAACAATTTTGTTTGAAAGATATGTTTTACCCTTAGGAACCGGCCACAGTGATCCTATCTAGTACTTCAATTCTGATTTAGGGATGCCATAAGAGAAACTTTTTAAACAAGTAATTTTCTTCTACTTTTATGTCTATTCCTGAGCTCTGCTTAGAGGTCTCTCAATTGTTAGAGAAAACCCATGCCTGTGTCTAATATCACGGCAGCCGGGACAAAGAACACCAAGATGAAACATCTGAGATTGTTCCAGTTGAAACAAACCAACCAAAACCACATAGGTGCCAGCCTTGAGGCAAAGGCGGGACAGTGTCAGGCAAAATCTTTGGGTCCCAGCCTCAGTCTCCCCATCACCATGTCTCTTTTTCACTTAAACACATTTCACTGTTTTGTCATCTATAGATTCAACAATGTGATTTGGACACTGGGATTCAGAGAATAAGATTTGATGGTCGAAATAAAAAACACCACAAGAGAACCGTCCAAAAGGAAACCCTAAGATGCCAAGATGTGGGACAGGTAGAAAGGACAGGGCTTTGGGAGTACTCTGGGTTTTCAGGACGAATCTGTATCAACCCCGGCGCTGTGAGGATATTGCATCAGGCGCTTTACTCCTGAGCGCCGTTTTAGATGCCTAAGTAGATCGTGCTGCTGCCCGTTCTTCCCCGTTCTGTGAATTCTATACTGACTTCAAATGCACGAATGAGCTACAAGATAAGGTGGAACCTGCCAGCCGGGCACGGCTGACAACACCTGATCAGCGTCTCAGAGGGCGGAGCTGGGGGGCTTCTCCACTCGGGACTCTGAGGGACCCCTGCGAAGCGCTTCGCGCCACGCGGCTGTCCAGCTGCAGAGAAAGACCCTCCTCACCCGGGTCACCCGTGGCCCACAGGGGACCACACCACACCCCGTGCAGCCAGCGGCGGATAAACGAGCTGGAAATGCAGTGGGGGTGGAGTTGGCCCCCGCAAGGACCCACGGACCGCCCAATTACTACGGAGTCCGAGCGATAACGTTGGGAGCCCTTTGGTTGATTTTCGGAACCGGACCAGCTTTCCAGTAACTTGAACTCCCTGACGGGTCTCGGGGTCCACCCAGAGGTGGCGAGACGGGCTTGGGCTGCCACAGCCCGCTTGGCGCCTGGCACCTGCGCGCCCCGAAGGCGGCCGCATTACCTCGAGCCGGCTCAGGCTGGAGCTCTTGGAGCGCGACTTCCTGCGCAGGTACACGGAGAAGAACCTGCGCACGGCGAACTTCTTCATGCTCAGGTCCATCGCCCCGCGCCCAGCCCGGAGCAGCCGCAGGGCCGGGGGACGCGCATCCCCGGCATCCCAGGCGCCGGGCTCAGGTTCGCGGGTGGGCGCGCGGGGCTGGGGAGCCCGGCGCGACGGCCATGGGCGTGGGGCGTGGGGCGCGGGCTGCGGTCACAAAGGGCAGGCCGCGCCGGCCACCGCGGCCGGGGCCCCAGGCGCTCCCTCCGCCTCCTTCTTCGCCTCCCCTGCGAGTACCAGCGCCGGCCACGCGCCACGCCTACACCACGCCCACCGCCACTACCGCCAATCAGCGCCCTTCGCTTCGCGCCCCGGCACGCACACCTCCTCCTCCTCCGCCCCGCCCCGCCACTACCGCCAATCAGCGCTCACCGCCCCGCCCGTTCCCGCCCACTACCAAGCACTGCCAATGAGCGCCTACAGCCCCGCCCAGGAGAGCCCCGCCTCCGCCGATACCTCCAATCATCAGCGTCGCCCTGCGGCTCCAGGTGCTCATCCCTCCTCCTCTTTCTACTCCTTCCTACGAGAACCAGCTCCGTGCAGCCCCGCCCCCACGCGGGTCCACCCACGGCCCCGCCCACACCATTGCCCGCCAATCAGCGCCCGCGACTGCCGCATGCCTAATGAGCACCGGCCCGGGACAGCTCCCGGCTCCGGAAGGCTGTGTAGCTGCTCAGGAGCCGCGCAGTTGCGGGCATTCCTGTCACGCAACTTCGGCCTGGCTGCTCTTTCTTCCAGCTTGGGGCCGTCATTATGTTTTCCTTCCTTAAAACATCCCTATGCACACTTTGTCATCATGTTTTTCTCTGCTGAACCAAACTTTAATTGTTGATCAGCAAATGCTTCTAGAAAACCCAAGCAAAACCGCAGCGGCCAGCGAGCGAGGCACCCCCGCCTGCCAGCGGATCCTGCAGCCCGGCCCAGAGCCGCCTGCGGCGGGACCGGCGCCTTCCCTCTGCCGGAGCGGACAAAGACGCCCGAGGGCGGGGGCTCAGGCAGCCCGCGGGGCGCCTCCCTCCCGCGGCTGCAGAACAAAGACGCATCCGCCCTCCGCAGCCGGCCCCATTCTAGGAAACGTCTACACAGATGGCTTATCAGGGCCCGCGCTGGGAATACCCGGGGCGGGGTGACCTGGGTCTAGGGCAAGGCCCGGATCTGCCTTAAAGGGAAACACTTTTTTTTTTTTTTTTTTTTTTTTTTCTTCCTAGAAATGCTCACCAAGGGCTGCAGGAGGGCCGGGATCTGCGGGCTCACGACCCGGTGCAGCCTGGGTGCTCTGTTTTCCTCTTGTGCACGTGTTGAGTTTGTGTTTAAAAACAGGGAGAAACCGAGCCCATTGACATAGCACCATCACCACCTGCAAAGACCAGAAACGACTGTGGTGGTGAGTTGACAAGTCTTGCTTGCTCTTTTGCAGTGCGAACTGCAAAATCCTCGCGTTGTTTTGCTCCTTGGACTACTCAGATGTTACGTTAATACTTGTGATAGGCTATTTTGGCTAAGGTGGGTAGAGGTCAGAATGTCCTTAAATAAGAGCTTTAAGCTCATGCTGCATCCGGGCTGAGGTGAGACCAGATAGGCTCTCTGGGTTTCCTGGAGACCCGCGTTGAGCGGTGCTACTCCGGAGTGGAAGCCGGGAGTTTAGCACCAGGACTCTGGCGCTGCACCTTCCTTGCTTGGTGAACTTGGGTGCCGTTGCACGTTGTTCCCACGACTCATCTCTAAGAAGAAAATATGAGTGAAACCTGCCTCATCTCCCTTACTGGATAGCAAGAGGCTTATGCAAGATCACGGATATGGGAGTGCTTTGTGAATTTAAATAGTGCAATTGATTTTCATATTATGTATTAAAGGATTTATAATAACTATTTTTCTTTAAGAACCGAAGTGCAGGACCCCACAAGGACACCAAACACCTCTTTTTGCTGCTTTTCAAGACGATGCGCCAATTAAGTGCCCATGAAAACTGCTTTTCCTGCTTCCTTTAAGGTTCTGCTGGGAGGGTAGCCTCTGAGTGCCCTGTATCCCTGCTGGGATCCTTAGGCATCCTGGCTCTAGGCAAACACAAAGATACTGTACCCAGCACGGGAAGCTGTAGGTGGACCTCCAACTGGACACAGACGCCAGGGATGAGGGAGGGCCAACCCGACCATGCTTCCCTCGGAAGGGGAGCCAGTAATACTGGCTGGAGACAGGGGTGCAGAATGCCAACTATACCAACTGGTGGGCATCCTGTTCAGGACAAAAGCCCAGAGGCAGGCCTAAGTCAAGGCTTGTGTTGTACCGACAATAGTATTTTGACGTGATCTGACAAAATTGGAAAGGAAATATTTCATGGGACATTCACGAGTTCCCCAAATTTGAAGGCAACAAAATTGTTCTGTTGAACTTGGGGGGAAAATCGTTCAGATTTCAACCACGGAATTCATTGCTAGAACAATAGATATGTTTGCCTTTGTTTTTCTCCTGGTAAAATACAGGTATACCAAAATCACGGAACACTACTTCATGTGCCTATGTAATGAAATCCTCCAAAACCACTAAATCTAGGGTAGGTATAATATCAAGATGCATTGTAACCTAAATCCAAATTATCCTCACCAAATACCAGAAAAGAAAGTGAACTTGATAAAGGCTCTTGCCCAGATGATGGAATGGGAAAGGATTCAAGAGCAGATAAAGAGCTTGGTAGACCTTTGAGTATCTCACATTTTCTCTGACTCAAGCACAGTAAGTTTGAGACTGAATTCCATGGTGACTGCTACTTCTATGAATACCAGATTAGCTGATGCGTGGTCAGTGCAATTCCACAAGTGATTATCGATCATCTACTAACATCTGGCACTGTGGTGGTCATTTGTGACACAAAGTGATTACAATATCTCAAGAAGTTCACAGTCTTATGGAAGAGAAGGTGAGTGAACAGGCAAAGCTGATGCCATTTTTATGTAAAGTGAAAGAAATGTGTAAGAGATGAATGAGAAGCCAATACTAATTGGCGAAGTCAAGGAGAAGATGGCCTTTGCTCTGAACGCCTGAGGGTAAGAAGATGAGGGAATAAGTTTCTTGGACAGACAAGAGGCGGCGAGAGTCCCAGGCTGAGGAATAACAGGGCACAGTCTGGGGACTGTGACAAGATTTACCATCTCTTCTGGGCTACACAGATATCTTTGTGCTGTCTGCATATGGGAAGATGCCACATTCTCGGGGCACCCCACAGGAGTGTGTTAAGAGTGACATCCAAGAGCCTCTAATTAGTCAAGTGCCACAAATGTCTGTTCATCTCCAAACAGCCCTACAGGCTGCTGGAAGTTTCAAGTTTCTAAAACTCTCTTTTATTCTCATATTTTCAATAAAATGCTAAATTGCACTTCAAGTGAAACTTTATATATCTTTAAAATAAATGGAAACAATGTGGGGAGCTTTTAGACTTCACAGGTAAGTGAGATCGTGGACATTTGTCTTCCCTTGTCTGGCTTATTCCACTTAGTATGATGTCCTCCAAGCCCATCTGTGTTGCCCGCAGGTAGCTATGTGAGGCGATGGGTGTGTTCATTAGCTTGATTGTGGGAATCCTTGCACAAGGTATACCTACAGCAAACATGATGGGGTGTCCCTTAAATTATGCAACTTTTGGCTGCACAGGGTAGTTCACGCCTATCATCCCAGCACTTTGGGAGGCCGAGGCGGGCAGATCACCTGAGGTCAGGAGTTCAAGACCAGCCTGACTAACATGGAGAAACCCCATCTCGACTAAAAATACAAAATTAGCTGGGCGTGGTGGCACATGCCTGTAATCCCAGCTACTCGGGAGGCTAAGGCAGAAGAATCCCTTGAACCCGGGAGGCGGAGTTGCGGTCAGTGGCGATCATACCATTGTACTCCAGCCTGGGCAACAAGAGCGAAACTCCATCTCAAAAAAAAAAATTTTTTTTCTTTGTCAGTTATACCTCAACAAAGCTGGAGAAAATAAAAAGAATGAATGAGGAAGGACATACAGAAATCAACAGCAACAACACAGAGGAGGAAGACCAGAAGAGAGACACAGAGACCAGGAGACCAAGAAGGAACTTAACCCAAAGAAAAAGTATACTGGCAGCCGTAGCTTAGTGAGGGAGAAGAGAGCAGAGACGGACAGCGCAACTCAGGAACAGGGTTGGGTAGAGGCAGAGGCACACTGAGCCGTGTTGGGAGACCAGAGGACAACATGTACCCAACACGGGTATGAAATACCTCAGGGCCAGGCGTGGGGGCTCATGCCTGCAATCCCAGCACTTCGGGAGGCTGAGATGGGCAGATCACTTGAGCCCAGGAGTTCAAGGCCAGCCTGGGCAATATGGCGAAACCCATGTTTTCTCTACTAAAAACTACAAAAATCAGCGTGCCTGTGGTCCCGGCTACTTCGGAGGCTGAAGTGGGAGGATCACTTGAGCCCCGGAAGCGGAGATGGCAGTGATCTGAGATCGTGCCACTGCACTCCAGCCTGGGTAACAGAGTGAGAGCCCATCTCAAAAACACTAAAAACAAAAAAACAACCTCAGAGCAGATTGCGTAAGTCCACAGAGCAAGAAAGGAAACTGGGGCAAAGTAAAGGAGTGAGTTTCTTCTTCTACCTCTGGTCAGTGTGTAAGGATGGGATGCTCAGAGCTGGGGGTACTTTGGGCCCATGGGGTCATGCTAAGCATGGCATGGCAGAAAACTGGAAACATTCTGGATCCTTGATAACACTGTTAAGTTACTGCATTAGCCAATTCTGCAGCCAAACCTCTTTGAGGCTTATTTCTGTGGAAAATAACAAATCTTTTCATTGAGCTGAGTTTTCTACCATTTGCAGCCAAAGGAATCCTAATTGATACACTCAGCAAGGCACTCATTATTCACTTGGTTAATCCATAGACTTACATCTAGTTACTACATCTAAATTTTTATAAAAGTTACTTAAAGATTATTTAATAGTCATAATATTTGTAAAACATTATGGTAGAAAGTGCTGTAGATTAATTACAATTACGGTTGTAATTCTAGGATGGAAGAATTACTTGTTTGAATGTATTCGCATATCATGCGTTTCCCAGTCTCTTCCTCTGTACTCAGCACTGTGCCCTCTCACAAGATCATCACAGGCTAGTGACAAATGATCAGATACAAAAATATACTGTGAGTCAGCGGAACGTGCCACGCTTTAAGGCAGACAAACATGCAGCTGGCCCATGCGGAGGGAGGAAGGACTAGAGGGACATAGGGACAGTTTTTCAAACCAGTCAAGTGGGGACGAGAGCAGAAAGAAAGATCATTTTGTGCAAAGGCCCTGGGGTGAGTGACACTGTGTGGCCAGAGCATGGGCTCAGGGTGTGGGGTCAGGTGGAGGCAATGACGTTTGTTCTCAGCTTAACAAGGGGGCCACTGAAGCATGAAGCTGAGGATAACAGGGACACACTTGTATTTGAGAAAGTTCTGGCAGCAGGGTGCACAGCAGAGGAAGCAGATCAGGGAGGTGCCCCGTGACAGTCTTGTGGGGCAGGACAGTGTCCTCATGAAGAGCAAACCGCAGTGGCCACAGTGATGGAGAGCAAGAGGCCGAGGTGGGCAGTAACACTGGGAGCAGAATTTTCTGGAGACCCATGGGCTGAGGGGAAGGAAGTGGGGCTGGACGTTTCCAGGATAAGTCCTCGGGTCCACAGGCACCACCTCTGAGTGACTCCTCCCCCTTCCTCATCCCCTCCATTTTACCGCCTCGAAATCGAAATCACAATCGCTGAGCCTTTACACAGTTCACTCAGATGGTTCCCTGTAAATCCACGATTTGCAAAACTGTCAGGTTTTATTCCAACATGACCACAAACATGGAAAAACAAAGACACGTGTAAATTATGTGAGATGAGAAAATAACACATAACTCTAAAAAGGGAATTTCATTTGCAAATGTTTTTTGAGGCAGAATCTCACTCTGTCCCCCAGGCTGGAGTGCAGTAGTGTGATCTCGGCTCACTGCAACCTCCTCCTCCTGTGATTCTTGAGTAGCTGGGACTACAGGCGTGCGCCACCTTGCCCAGCTAATTTTTGTATTTTTAGTAGAGATGGGAGTTTTGTCATGTACGACCGGTCTCGAATTCCTGACCTCTAGTGATCCGCCCACCTCAGCCTCCCAAAATGCTGGGGTTACAGGTGTGAGCCACTACACTCAGTGTTCATTTGCAAATTTTTTTATTGTTTGGTATAGTTTCACACCACAAATAATTCACATCCTTAATAACCCACAGAAAAAAACTAATATTCAAGAACTAACTAGAACAATTTTTTAAAATATGAGGAAAATGAGACCATAATTTTTAAATTATAAAAATTTAAACAAGACCTGTGATAATGGAGAGCCAACGGTAGTATGTGAAAGCGACTGTGTGGGGCATACTTGGTTGTATTCATGTTTGTGACTCACTAATATTAATCACTTCTCTCCCACATACACCTTGGCATGAATGAGTTAGAGAAGAACCACGGCAGGAGCCCAGCGTCATTCATCAACTCAGGTCCTCTGCACATCTGCCGTGCCTGCCGCTGTGGGCTGTGCTGAGCCTGAGACCTGAGCGGCTGGGCGCAGCAGGGACTCCTGTCCTGACAGGCATGGCGGTCTCTGGGGTAGCACAGACAAGCCAGGGTGTGTTCACTCCCAGGCGAGAAGGGCTTTAGAGGGGGAGAGAGAGCCTTACAGGAGCCCTTAGTCTTGCAGATGACTGCTACCTTCACAGGTGATGATGAGCAAGCACGAGCCAGGTGCACAGGGACAGGTGAGGGTGTTCCGTCGGGGAAGCTCAGGCTAAAGGCCAGCGAGAGCATGGTCCTGAGGAGGTCCATTTGGCTGCGGTGTGAGGGTGTGTTGGAGTGGGGACAGGGCAAAGGAGGGGTGCTGGGTCACATGGTAGAGAGCCCCAAGGAGTTTATCCCTGAAAAGGAGGAAGAGCCTGGGAGGCTTTCGCAGGAGGATACCATCAGCGTCGCCTGGGCGTGTCTGGCGAAGGATGTCTCAAGTCTGATCCTGCTCACCTACTGCGCTCATGGACGAGCCACCATCCCCATGCTGGGGAGAAGGCTGCGTCCACCCCAGGAGGGTGACCTGGGTGTGTCTGGTAAAGGGTGTCTTAAGTCTGACCCTGCTCATCTTCTGTGTCCACCCCAGGACAAGCCACCATCCCCACTCTAGACCAGGGTGGTCACCTGCTAGCTTGGCCGCCCATGGCCATTCCACACAAATCCAAATCCAATCCTCCACTTCTCTGCTTATAACTCTTCCAGGCTTCTTACTTTCTTGCCAGTAAAGTATAATAAAACCCAAACTCCTCGTTCTGCCTACACTGACTCTGCTACAAAGACCTTGGGTCTCACCACCCACCTTCCATCCCGCTCTGCCCCACCCTGCTCCTGGGCTCCACCAGCCTGGCCTTCCCTTCATTCTTGGAACCGCCAAGGCCATCCCACCTCCAGCCTTGGGTTCTGGCTCCTTCCTCTGCCTGGACCCCTGTTCCGGCTGGCTCTCAAGCTTTGGCTTCCAGCTTGAATCAGCGCCTCCCTGCAGAGGCCTTTCTGGATAGCCTATCTCAGACAGGCTTGAATTAACGCCTCTCTGCAGAGGCCTTTCTGGATAGCCTATCTCAGACAGGGCCTTTCTATACTACTCTCTAGAACACCTCATGCTCATTTTCTTTACAAAACTTCTGATAATATGTGACTCTTCTTCCTTTTCTCCTCCTCCTCCTTTTCCTCCTCTTCTTCCTCCTCCTCCTTCTCCTTCTTCCTCCTTGTCCTTCATCTTCTTTACCTTTTAAATACTTTTCTCCAGTAATCACAATATAAGGCCCTAAAGGACAGGAGCTTTAACATCCCCAGAGGCTTCTGTGACACAGAGCCCAGCGCACAGCAGGCACTCCATGGATATCTGCTGCCCTTGTTGAATAAACAGATTGGAGAATGAGGCCAGGAGAATGGCAGGGTGTGGCCGAAGGGAAGTGGATGAACTCCAGGGTTAAATTTAGAACAAACAGGATTTCAGGATTGATCATTTGAAAGGAAAGTTTCTACCAACTCTCTGAGATACGCTAAGTTTGAAAATTTCAAGGACAAATAGCTATAGGCCAATTTAAAAAAATGCTGAGAGGCTGTTCCACAACCCTGACACTGCTCAGGTGTCTGAGAACACAGGATGGCCTGGAGAGTGAAGGAGGGGAGCATGGAGGGAGGAAATTTGGCAGCATTTCCATCACCCTTCCTCTCCGCCACCCAAAGGGCTGGGGAGGTGCCGCCTCCATTGTTGCAGCCCAGGCAGGATGACTTTGTGGGGCCCCTTGGGGAGTGCTGATATGCTAGGACCAGGTGGCTTAGGTCTGGCATCCACTGGGACCATCTGGAGGGGAACACAAGGAGGACAGAGAGGCTGTGTGGTGGCTAACCCTGTCCATGCAAGGCTTGTTGGCCAAGGACATATGAATGCTTCCTACAGGCCAGGCCTGGGCCAAGGAGGGGCCATGTGAAGTCCTCAGGGACCCTGCCTGGAGTGAAGCTAACAGGGGCCTCCAGGAGAGAAGGGTCAGGCTGGGGAAGAGAGGAGAGCAGTCGAAGCCCATTCTCTCCCCTCCTCTTCCTCACTCCTGGCTCTGGCCCTGAGAGGAACAATGAGCCTAGAGGAACAATGAGCAGGTGTGGGGTAGGGGGAGAGGGTAGTAGGGGATACACAAGGTGGAGAGTAGGAGAGTCAGCAAGCTCGGACTACGGGCTGCCTGCGCAGGTGTCTGAGAAGGAGCCATCCTGAGGACCGGAAATACTAACCAAGAGCTCAGAACTTAAAGTCAGTGTGGGCTGTCTGTTGTCCAAGAGTGGGAAGAAAAGCTGTGGAAAGTGACAGGGTCCTCACTGGAGAAGGGGGCGTTTGTCCCACTGGTGGACATTGAAATGTGTGTTTTGACCCAATCTCAAGCCAGGATTGTTCAAGTCAATGAGGTAAGTAAGCAGAGGGAGGAACCAAAAAGCGGGTCCAGGTTTGCAGCATAAGACCTCATGTCACACCGTGGCAGCCGCAGAGGACAGAGCCCAGCCCCCAAAGTGAGAGTCCCGCAAGGGCGCTGCACTTGGCCTGCGGGCGGGCTGAGGGTGGACCCCATAACCCCCTGGATGAGGAATCGTGGTTGAACACTGGCACTAAGCAGGGGGCCAGGAGCGTGGGAAATCCCCTGGGAGACTGTGGCCATAGCCAGCCTTCGCACAGGGGCACGGCCTCAGTTCACTGCCTGTGTGAAAACAGCAGCACCAACTCTGGCTGACAATTTAAAGTGGTCTTGAGTTGTTTTTGCCCTAGGTGCCTAGCAGAAACAATCACAAATGCTTTCTAGAGGAATCTGCACTAAAGCCAGGCTTCAAAGAATTCCCTCAGACACAGCTCCAAGGAGCGCAAGCTCACAATCGCCGTGTGCAAAATCCACAAGAACGCTGAAGTCAGGAGTACAGCCCGCAAGACAGCCAGCCGCAGACTCGGCTGTGAGTAGCCTCCAGCCACTGGACCATCCAGGGGAGAGCAATGAATGTCAAATTTGATAAGCTTAAGGAAATAAAAGCAAGAAATGAAAATGCAATTAAAGACAAGAGACTCCAAGTGACCAAGTAGATAAAAAAAATGAACAACATCGTTCTTGAAATGGAAAGACAGAGTACTTGACACGAATGACATATAGCTGAGCATGTGTACCATTTATTAAAGAGCAAATTAGGTGTAGCTAGAGACAGGCGAAAGACGGATCTAAAAACCACCGTGGTAAGCAAGAGCCCGTGATGGACTGTACACTGGGAAGTAAAATATCTTGAATTAAATTTCTACCTGCTGTTCAGATCCTATGACCTGACTTTGGCTGAAATTCTCTGAGTCTCTAGAACAGTGGTCCTGGGATGGTGGAGGACGGGTCCCAGGGGACATCTGTCAGTGTTGGAGACATTTTTGATTGTCACAGCTGGGCAGGGCTACCAGCATCTCATGGGTTGAGGCCGGGCACTGCTGAACAGTCTACATTGTACAGGACAGGCTCATTACCAAGATTTGCCCATCGAAAATGTCAGTAGTCTCTGTTCCTTCTGCTCAGTTTGTTTGCGAACCTAAAACGGCTCTTAAAAAATAAAGTCTGTTTTTAAAAATGTTGATGGTGAGGTTGAAAAAGCCCGCTCTAGGATGAAGAGGGAGGAAGAAGAGGAAAAAAAACCAACCCTTTTCTCACTAGGTCGTCACCTATGAAAACAGCAGTTTCATGCAGTTGAACCAATATGGGGAAGCGCTTTGTAAATTGTAAGGTGCTCAACAGAGTTCTTCGTAGAAATCCTAGCGTTTCACACAGAAAATTAATGAAATGGCTGGGAAGAGAGTTGACTCCCAAATATGAGAATTTTTATCTGAAAACTCCCCTATTAAACTGTATTGTCTTATGCAAGGCATGACCATGTGCCTCGCTGCCCAAACCAGAAGACTTACTGTGACCTCCTGACATGTCCTTATTCCCTACGTGTCTAGTTACTGAGATTTGTCAACTGTGCCTTCTACATGTTTTCCCCGTCTTGCCTTCTTTCCAACCCTGCCCTCCATAACACAGCGTGGGCCCTCCTCAGCTCTTGCCAGAAAGTAGTAATTACTGGCTAAAGGAAGTGAATCTGGTTCAGTTACCCCAGGGCATGCATAGCTCCAGAGCTGGGAAGCCTCAGACTCTGTTCTTCCTGGCCAGGCCTTCTTCCATGTTTGCCTCTTCTCCTTCCCCCAGGGAGCAGCCTCTGCTCCTGCCCGGCTGACTTACTCCTGAGAAGATGAACTGTGGTGTCTCCATGGCATCATTCACACAGTGGCCACGGCTGTCCTTCCTGCCTGCTCTGCCTCTGCCCACTGGCCACGTCTCCTTCCAGCATTTTCCAGACCCAGCATTCAGGAAGCCACACGGAGATCCCTCTACCCCTCAGGCCCTGTTGGGGTCTCTCCTGAGATCCTCTAATTTGCTCACTGTGCTGTATTAAAACTTTGGGTTCCCCTTTCTCTCACACCAACGTTAAAATACTTTAGAGAAGCAACTGTCTGTAGCGTTCCATGCATGTTTGTAAACAGACATTACTAGGATTATTTTCAGTGGGTTGCTAATTAGGAAGAGCTTTGGTCTACATTATTATTTCTGTGACACATTTATCTAAGAAACAAACACAGTGAACCCCCTTATGCAACGAAGATGCTGAGGCTCTAAGAGGTTAACCCGGAAATAAGGGATTTCTCCAAGCCTATACGTAAATTATAGAGGAATTCAAAAGGAAGGGAGTTAGCAGGAAAGAGGAAACAGGTTACAACTATAGCAGGAAGGATTTCTGTAGCTTAAAAAAGAAAAAAAAAACCCTCATCATAGAAAAATTTCTCAAGATCTGGCATGGGTACAAAGGAGAACATAAAATCTTTGCTAGATTTGTTTTAGCAAGAAATTTTCATTGTTTAAAAATATTTCATAAACACCTATAATATTTCAGGCACTAAATACCTCTACTAGAGATGAGAACTTGATGAACACATAAAAGCCAGACAGGGAGCTGAGAATAGCAGGTGTGGCAGCCCCGGGAGAGGCGCGCCTTGTCGTGCCGTCTCTCCCTCCCCTCATCAGGGGAGCTCGGGAGGAAGCTGGGGCTGGGAGGCTGCGCCGCCCTTCCCCGCTCCGCTGGGCTCTTCCCTGTTCTCGGCAACCTACTGGGTCAGGTATGCAGAGACAGCCTTCCCAGAACACCTGAGAATGCGCGATAAAACAAGGGGGAAATCTTTTCTAATGAAGTGTGGCTGGTCCGATAGTAAGCAGGGAAGAATAAACGCAGGCAAAACATGAGGATAAGGAGATATTGTGAGGGCGAGCACTGTTCTGAGTAGTGCTTGTCCTGCAGGCTAATGTGAGTCTCTGTCATCTAGACCAGAGGTTCAGCGAGGGGCCAAGCAGGGTGTGGGGTCGGATCGGGCATTGCCGTAGAGCAGACTGGAGGGCGTGACCTTGGAAGAACCGCACTGTGAAGAAGGAGGCTTGCCTCTTCAGGTGGGAGTAGGGAAAAGAGCAAGGGGTAAAAACTGCCCTCTCAGACTTCTGCGGTTCACACTTCAGCCAGTTGGAAGCCAAAATCCTCACTCCTAGTGTGACATGAAAAACTCCAATCCAAACTTAGTTTTTAGAGATTCCAGATCGGTAGCATACGGAAGACCAGGCAGAGGCAAACGTAAGTACAATCAGGAAGAACATGCTTTAAACATGTCTCACAGTTTAAACGGGAAATTCTAAGGGGCATGAGCTCGCAAACATAAATCACTAAATAATCACAGATACAAACTGTGGGCAAGAGTCAGTAGAGACAACAAATTCCAAAATCAGACCTGTACAGATAGCAAAGGTTAGGAATTTGTATAAATAATATAAAGTATGTGTGTTCAATACATTTGAAAAACAACAAGGAAGGTTGAAGCATTGCAAGAAAACAAGAGATTGTAAAATGACCAAGCAGATTTGTAAAAATAAGCAAAACTTTAAAATTGAAACTATAATAATTTAAATAAAAAATCCAATAGATTGGCCAGGTGTGGTGGCTCACGCTTATAATCCCAGCACTTTGGGAGGCCAAGGTGGGCAGATCACTTGAGGTCAGGAGTTCAAGACCAGCCTGGCCAACATGGCAAAACCCCATCTCTACTAAAAATACAAAAATCAGCCAGTGTAGTGGTGTACGCCTGTAATCTCAGCTACATGGAGAACTGAGGCAGGAGAACTGCTTGAATGTGGGAGGTGGTGGGTACAGTGAGCCAAGATCATGCCACTGCACTCCAGCCACTCCGTCACAAAAAAAAAAAAATAAAAAATTCCGTAGATCGATTAAACAGCAGTTTGGAAAAAGTCCAAGACAGAGTTGGTAAAAGAGAGGTTGAATCTGATGATAATTGAGAGAAAGATAGAAATACAGGAAAAATGAAAGGGGGGTTAAGAAATATGGAAGATAGAAGGAGAAAAATCCAGCATGCCTCTGACTATTAGAATGAGACAGAAGAAACAAAGAAAAATAGAAAAGCACTATTCAAAGAGGTGAGGCAATACTACAGAATTTTTCAGAGTAGATAAAATATACCAATCTTCATATTTATAAAAACCCCCAAAATCCCAGGAGGATTCAATGAAAAGAAAACAATATCTAAATACATCATACTAAATCTTTGAAATACCAAAAACCCCCGCAAAAAAAAAAAAAAAAAAAAAAAAAAAAAAAAAAAAAAACCTCTCCAGAGCAACCAGAAGAAAAGACAACTTTTCTACAAATGAATGTTAATTACTGTCAGCTACCATCTCAACATCAACATTGAAAGCTGAGAGAGTGGAATAATATATGCGATGTGCTAAGAGAAAATAACGTTAACCTTGAATTCTCTGTCCTACAAAAAAAAAAAAAAGAAAATTTCACAAACAAGGGCAAAACAAAGACATTTCCAAGTAAACAATCAAAGAAAATTTGCTTCCAATGAAATTGTGTGGGTAAAGCTAGACACACACGGGCTGCATGAAAGTAAATCATTTGTGTATTGCATAATTTGTGGACTTAAGTTGGAATTGAAGTCTTAAATATGCTATTTTAAAAATAGCATATACAGGACAGTGATCAGTTAAAACCTTCTTATCTTCATATTTTTCTGCAGATAAAGAGGCTTGATTACCTTTAGACAAAAATTCAATAGATTGGTTAAACATACATGCTAAAGTTAAGCATATATGCTAAAGTTTCTAAAGCAATCAATTAAACGAATATAAATCCAATGTGTAATTACCAAACTAATAGAGGTCAAAGTATATAACAAGAAAAAAATTTCAAATGATGTTAAGAAAGCAGGAAAAAACACACTTGGAAAAAGTAGGATAAGTAAAAAAATACCAAGTGTTGGGAATGGCCACCACCATGGGCCCTGAGCGTCGCTGCACCTTCTTGCTGAGTATGTGAGGAATGTCAGGCACTGACCACTGTGAACCCAGGTCATTGCTCAGCGTTGTGTTTGCAGTGAGCAACCTCGGGAAATGAGGTAACATTTTCCTCCAAGACAAAAGCAGGCTTGCTGACCTCTTGTTACAAAATACCAGGTTCCCCAAGCTCAGCTTTCCTCAACTGAGATGCAGTTTTACTGTAAACATAGAATCCATCTAGGCCCCCACAGGATGTGGGGGGCAAAGAAATCCTATGCAAATATGATACTCAAGCCATTTTCTGTTCCTTGAATTAAAATGTCCTTTATCTCTGATCTTCCAATATCCACCAACTCTTCCAGTAGCTAGTATTAGGCTAATTAGTAGTTTATAAGTGAGGCAAAATAAAATCCCAGACCATATATGACCTAAATAGAAATAAATCAAAATATGTAAAAAAATAAAGTCAATGTCAATGAGCTAAACTCTCTAGTTAAAAGACAGACAGTGCCATATAGGTTTACGATAAATGTAGTTATAGAAAAACATATATAACGAGACATAAAAAGTTTCAAATAAAGTAAGGGAAATAGATACATCATGCAAATAGTAATGAAAAGAAGTAATATTAATGTCATACATAGGATACAAAAAGCATGCATAGATATAGGAAAAGCACTATATATTGATGAAAGTTTCAACTCACCAGGAGGATACAATAATTCTAAGCTTACATGTACCAAATAATATAGCTTCAAAATATATTAATCAAAAAATGACAAAACCAAAAGGAGAAATTGACAAATCCATGATTATTTAGAAAAATTTTCATCTCAATAGATGTCTTGGGCCATTGTATATCTTGCTACTGTCATCTGGATGATGTGGTACCTGCCTTCACTTTTGTTTACCAAGATTAATACTGAATCCTCTTAAAGTTCTGACCTCCAATGTCACTCCTTCAAGGATGCTCTCTGTGACCCCCAGACTTAGTCAGGTGCCCTGGTAGATGCTCTCAAGATACTAGGAATTTCTTAGATGGGAATACTTACTTAGGTGTATGTGTGTGAGCATTTAATTAATGCTTTTATTAGACTATAAACCCTGTGAGGGCAGGAATTGTGTCTCCTTGGCAAACCACTATACACAGTACCTGTTACTGATGGCTGATCTACTTAGAACCAATATTTGCTGAATGGATAGAGGAGTGAAAGCAGTCACTGAACTGGCAGCCAGATGGCCACTACTGCTTTTTTGACATGTACTTTGTGCCACAGGATGAAAGTGCAGAATAAGAATTAACTTGTGACAATTGGTTCCCTCTCCCTCTTCTCCTCTCCTTCCCTTTTCCTCTTTTTAAGCCAGTAATTAGCACTAACCTTGGGCAACTGAGGCAATAAGTCAGGAACTCTAAATACTATTTTTAGGTTTGCTAAGAGCATACAACATGTACTATTCAAAAACGAAAAGAAAGATAATTATCTACTAGGGCACAGATGTTATATTCACAATGGTACATCCTGAAGTTCAACACAGGGAAAAGCCCACATTTCTTCAAATCAATGTGCGTCCCATTTACTGTGCCTCCTCCCCCAGTCCATGACATCACTTCTTCCAGTTATTCTTGTGATTACATGTCCTTCTGGGAACAACTGGCTGGAGATTCTGGTGACTTTTCAGGAAGTTTGAGGCTCCAATCCTATCATCATTTTCCAGGAGGAATTGCTTTAGCTAAACCTCCAGGTCTTCTCAGGGAAGGATCTGACTTCAGTTGCAGACATGAAGGTATACTGCAAATGTGTTTTGGCTTAGACGTATTTTAAATAAGGGTCCATACATATTTTTAAAAAAAGAGAAATTACAGCCTAGGGGCTTGTGATATCCATGTAGCATTAACATAACGAGTGCTGTGGCTTAATTGTATCTGGCAAAAAGACACCTTGAAGTCCTCACCCCTAGTACCTGTGAACATGACCTCATTTGGAAATAGGGTCTTTACAAGTGAAACCAAGTGAAGATGAGGTCATAATTGGATTAGGGTGGTTCTAAACCCAATATGACTGGTGTCCTTATAAGGAGAGACACACACACACAGAGGAATGCCTGGTGAAGGAGGAAACAGAGATTGGAGCGACGCATCTCCAAACTAGGGAACGCCAAGGATTGCTGGCAACACCAGAAGCTGGAAAGAGGCATGAATCAGATTCTTCCCTACAGCCTTTAGAGGGAGTGAGGCACTGCCCACCCCTGATTTTGGAGTTCTGGTCTCCAAAACTGTGAGAGGACAACTTCCTATTATTTTAAGCTGTCTAGTTTGTCTGCTGTCTTATGGCAGACCTAGAAAATGAACGAAACTACTTACGCATCCTTTAAAGCTAGGTATTAAAGTTTCCTATTTGATAAAGACTTGAAAATGTAACAAGATGCATAATAGCATCTGCAAGTATTTACCTTTCATTATGGAGAATGGCAAAGGGTGACCAGGCTGCCAATAAGATAAATTACGGAGCTGGAATCAGAGCCACATTAGTTTTTGAATTACTAACCATGTGGGGGAACCTGTTGAAGTAAAAGAACACTGAGAATGGGGTCAGAACACTTGGGTTGGAGTTTCTGTTCAGTCGCTTTCTATATATTTCCCCTAAGCACTGGTACACCCTGTTCCTTCTGCCAGTCACAAACTCTCCACCTTCCCTCCTCTCCCTTCAACCTGCTCACCTCTGTCCCTCTCCTAGGCCTTGGCTCAGACTCCACTCCTGGGAGGTCTGTCCTGGTTCCTAGACTGGGTTACAGGACCTCCTGGAGGCAGCCCTGCCATCCTCATGGGAATGTGCCCCTTCTTCTCTGGATCCACCTGGAGACCCCGGACGCTCCAGGAAGCCTGGCCCCAGCCCATCATAGTCAGTGTTGTACACACAGAGATCTTGGCACATAACAATTCATTTTTAGCTCTAAATAAGTAAATGTATGAATTAAACAGTAGCATTAACTTTGCCATAGTTTAGCAAACTCAAATTATCGTTTACATGTGTCAACATTTCAACTTAACCACAGATTCTTTTGCCTCCCAATGGACATTTGGCTGCGTCTGGAGAAACTTGGTTGTCAGAAGGTGAACTAAAGGATGCAAAGACAATCTGTGCATGTCCCTCAAAGCTGCCAAAGTGGGCCTGGGTCTGTAGTTGCTCCTTAGAACAAAAGGTTTGCATCTAGGGCAGGTCCTCTGTGCCATTAGAATTGTAGTGGTCAGGTTGTAAATCGGAGTTGATAGGTCCTATTGTTAGGGAATGTAGCTGTAGGAATTGGGAAATTTGCCATGGTCCCCGAGCACTGAACCCATGACCCGGGGGTGGCTTGGTTTCCTTAACCTTAGTGCCCATCTCAGTTGATCAAAGGGCATCTATTTCAGTCTCTCAGATCACGTGGAATCTCTCGATCAGTTCCACATGGGCCAGCCTCTGACACCTTGGCTGCGGAACAGAAGCGGAGGCTGGGAGGGCAAGTCTAGATGCAGGTAGCAGGGAGTCCCCCTGGACCCACATGGCCTTTGCCCTGAGAGTCAAACCTTCCAAGAGGCCCTGAAAGAGAAAGAACACAACCAGCCAAGCCTAGGACTGGACAAACCAGTCAGCAACACTGAAGTTTACAGGATAAGTCCTGGGCCACGGAGGAGCCAGCCAAGGTCAGCCTGGAGTCTTCTCTCATTCATGACATTGCATCTGTGCAAAGCGAGTGCCCTGCCAGGAAGACCTGGTCCAGCCTCATGCCTTGGCTGGGGCCCCTGACATGCTCCTCCCTGGGGTCACCCGTGTCCCAGCCTGGCCATTCTGGGCCACAGTGCAGCTCTCAGGGACCTCCATCGTTTTACCAGGGGGCTCCTCACACCAGAGCTTACCCCGAAGAAGTGAACTCCTGAGCCCCCTCCAGCTCCTAGGATCCTTGACTCGTACCAAGCAAACCCTTTTGTCCTCTCCCCTTTTGAATCTCCTTTGAGATCTCAGAGGTAGGCATCCCCTGCTCCATTCTAACTCAGGCCCCTTTCCCCTCTCCAGCAAGTTCTCCTGCTTCTCAGGCCATGGTGGGTGTGGGCCTCTGTGAGAGCCGCTCCCCTGCGTGCCTTCAGCCACCACTCCTCCCTCAGCTCCTCACATTCCCACTCTGTCCTTTCTCCAGGCTGACGCCCAGCCCTCCAGACCTCCCACCCCAGATCAGAGCCATAAGTCCCAAAGCCTCTGGGGATGTCTTCTAGGCACTGCCAGGGAAGAATTATTCCACAAATATCTGTGTATCAGTATGTGCCAGAAATCGTTCTCAGTCATGCCAATCTCCCAGTTTACCATCTTTTTGCCCTAGTGTTCTATTTTTTTTTTTTTTACTCTAAACCTCTCAGTAAATGGCACTGATGTCATCATGATCACAGTTCTTCAAATCATCCTGATTTCTCCCCTTTCACGGTCCTCCCAAGCCCAGCCCCTTATCCATACTTTGCATCCTGTGCGTTTAATCGCTCAATCACCACTCAAGGAGGATCACTTGCCTCCTCCCCATGGCCGCAATGGCCCGAGGCTGTGGCTTCATCTCTTCTTGCCAGGTTAGCGCAGTTCTCTGCTAGTGGGGGTGTGGGCCTCCAGGATTCCTCCCCAATCTGTCGGCATCGCTGTTTTGAAAATTCAAGTCTGGTCAAGCCCTTCCCTACTCTACACCGTCAATAATTTCCTGTACTTTTAAGGATAAAGTTCACATCTCTCAGCTGATCACTCAAGGTTTTACATGCCTGTTCCACCTCTTTCCATACCGCTCCCTAACAGCAACTCTTTACTACTGCTCTTATTTTAAATTATCCAAATGTAGCACATTTCAAAAATAGCCCCACCATTTAGCCAGTTTCCTCTCATCCTTTGAAACTTTGCTTAAGTTTCTCCAGGAGGCTTCCTATATACACATGACATACACGTGCACACACATGCACATGCTCATACACACATGCACATACACGCACATGCTTACACACACATACACACATGTTCATGCACACTCACATGCTCATACACACATGCACATACACGCACATGCTTACACATACATACACACATGTTCATGCACACTCACATGCTCATACATATGCACACACGCTCACACACACATGCACACAGACACATGCTCATGCATACACATGCACACACACGCTCACGCACAGACACATGCGCATACACACACGTTCATAACACATGCACACAGATGCACACACATGCACATGCTTACACACACCCGTGCACACACATATCCACATGGTCACACACATACACACATGCTCATGCACACATGCGCACACACATGCACATGCTCGTACACACGCACACACATGTACATGCTTACACCCACGCACACACATATGCATGTTCATACACACGCACGCACACAATATGCACACACACATGGCATGCACACACATCTCCTCCCTGATTTTTATGCTCTTTTTCTGAGGACCTGGAGAACATTGTGCACGCCCCCATCTTACTATATACAACTGCTGCACAATTTGCCTTTGTACCTGAGACTGGGCAAGAATTACTTGAGAGCAGAAGCCATGTCTCATTTGTCAAACAGGCAGCTGGTGTGGGAAGAGGACAGGCATTTAATAAATGTTTCTGGATTGAACACGTGAGTGAGTTCGTGTATTCCTGAATGACTCGCCATTTTAGTAGTTTCACCCATCGCCGCCACGTAGCTCACTTCTTACTCTGTTTCCAGCTCTACCCTCTCTCACTAGCTGGAATCCCATCTCCAACTGTCTGCAACTGGCTCCATCTGCGCATCACTCCGATCTGTATTACACTAATTACTCTGGCGTCTGCATCTCGTCCTGAGGTCCTGAACTTTGGGATGGCATCAACCTTCTGTGCCCATCCGACTCAAAACATGGGTGCCTGGCAGAGGAAGCATCTCACTCTGTCCCTCCTCACCCGCCTTAGGCATTTCACCCATCACCAAGGCCCTTAGAATCCACCTCGCACCGTCTCACCAATTCATCAGTCTCTCTAAGGCCACTGGTACCTCCTGCCAGCCCTACTAGTGGGCTCCTTCCTTTGCCCCTCCCCAGTCTGGTCAATATATTACCAACACATTATCCCTCTCCACTGCTCTGCCCTTCTATCATCTGTACCACAAAACGTCACTCAATAAATTCAAGCTGCCATTCCAAATGTGGCCTCATTTGTCACACCAGCCTCAAGCCTCATCTTGCACCACCCAGAGTCGGCTCCACCCCACACCCAGCAGGACCAGGTATTATTTCCACATCCGTCCCTCATGTTCCTGCCCCTGCGCCAGTCTGCACTCCTGCCCCTGCCCTCCCCTCTTCCTTCTTCTTAGACAGTCTATCCATCTTTTAAGTCCAAACTCAAATAGGACCTTTGTTCATGCATTTCCTCATTTCCCACTAGGATAAAACTTATTTCTCCTGTGAAACCCTGAGCACTTTATAACTATTGCATTATAACTTGTGTTCTAACTACAATCTGTTTCCGGGTTATCCTCCCTGTTGAATCCTATGCTATGTATTTTAATTCCCAACAAAATAAATGAGCATGGTGCTGAGGGAATCCTCCTCACGGTATATAAATTTCCAGATTTTTAGGGAATGAGAGCCTAGTGTCACCCTATCTGACATTTCTGAGACCAGTGGTCTTTTAAGGGTAATGAAGAATTATTACTATAATAATTCTTTGGGAAATATACCTTACTCATTCATGCAACCTCCACTCCCAGGGCAATGCCTTGCATGCAGGAAGTGCTCAGTAAAGGCTGTCTTTCTGCTAACTTTCATTACCAGAGGTGTAAAGGGATCGTCAACACAAACTTCAGAATTGCATGCCCAACATGATCGCGATAGGTAGTGGGTCATTGTGGAGGGAAGAGAGAAGTAGTCTCTGAGTTAGTCTTATTAAAACAAATCTTTATTACCCTTAAAAGAACATTGGCCTCAGAAATGTCAGATGGGGTGACATTAGGCTCTCACTCCTTAAAATCCTGGAAATTTATATACCATGAGGAAACTTCCCTCAGCACCAGGCTCATTTGTTTTGTTTGGAATTACAAAAAAAATGCACAATTAACTTGCACCACAAGATGCGGAGCTAGAGCCCCTTTCTACTGTGGAGGGAATGAGAGAAGGCCTCCCTGGGGTTTCTATTTTGGGGTCTCCCACAGGAAGCCTTTCCTCAACACATTCTTATTCATAGACATTGAAACAATACAAGCATTTAATTTGCACCAGGAACTAGGGTAGCAAGAAGAGGGGGCATTCTCCAGCTGTCTAGAAGTGGGAGGGAGGAGGGGTCCATGTTCACCGTCCTCTTTTCACAGCCATCACTTTAGGCTAGAGGTGGGAGGGAGGGAGGTCCATGTTCATCGTCCTCTTTTCACGGCCATCACTTCCGGGTCAGGAAATTATGATGACTGTTCAGGCCTGTGTCCTGCCTTCACTAGGGCCAGCCAGTGGCATCCATATTCTTGCACTGTTGTGTGTGAGGGTGAACTGAGTCAGGCTTGCCCAAGTAGGTGGCATTCTACTGGTTCAGGAAAGCTCAAATTTTTGGCTTCACGTTCACTCGGTTCTCTCTGTCTCCAGTCCTGGCTGAAATTCTAAGTGATTTTTTACTTCCAGAGCCATCTGTAAGAAAGGCTCTTCTTGGAACCCTGAATATTGCAGGTCTCATTTGGGCAGGTAAGAGGGATTTGAGGTGGCTGAACAGAACCCATGAGGCTCAAAGTGGTTCAGTTTAACACTTTGAACCTGAACATACGAACAGATAATTTTTTAGAATTGTTTTCAGCACCTAAAATTATGGCCATGGACAGCTCTATGCAAAGGTCCCCTGACTGCAAGGACCTGCCCCGTCATGTGGTCATGTTACCCAGGCCCTGCCCGCCCAGCTGTGGAAGGCAGGCTGTCAACCCAAAAATGTCAGCACCTTGCTCAGATCACTCCGGTATGTGAGGATCACAATTTAGATAAGAACCCAGGTTTCTCAGTTTAAAATTGGTATTTTCTACTTTATCTCATAGTTATATCATATATATATAATTTGGTGAAAAGCAGAACATATTCTCTACTTCTACAGGCTCCATCTGCAAGCATTTGTACAATTCAGCAAGTACAGAAAAGTGTTGGATCATGTGGGCAGCAATTCAAAGATTTTTTTAACCAAATTATGCAATTATCTCAATGCACAGGATTATGTAAGAGTATCTAAAAAACAGGTTATTACAAGCAATAAAATCAGAGATTTGCAATTGATTGGTGTTTTATGTATTTCTAAACTTGGCAATGGGTTTGTATTACCCACTGGGCTCTTTTGTTGCTTAGCTTAACATTTTTCAGAAGTAGACAATTCTTCACGGGAAGACAGCGGAAATCCAAGGAAAGCTACAAAGGCCGTTATCAAAGAGAAAAATCTCCTTGAAGCACTTTAGCTGTCACTTTGAAGTGTTAGTGACATCCTTTGGCAGTGATTAAATGTGCCACATGCCACTAATCTTATTTAGAATCTGGAAAGATGACAGCAGCCCTTACACAGGACGCTTCGATCTGATGACGATGGTGTTTATGCACTGATGTGTGGCTCACGGGCACATATACAATACCATCAACTCTTCCATCTCATACCTCATCAGAGCTTTCCTTCTGATCCCATTTGGAGAAGAATATCACACCTGAGGAAGCCACGTGTAAGTTGTTGCTCTTGTATGCATTCAGGTGTGCACACACTGTGGACGCACGCCGCACTATGCCTCCCAACGGCTGACAACATGGAGTCGGGATGCAGGAGCGTCCGCCTTCTCCAAGTGAGTTCTCGGCACTGCCATGCTTTCGCTAGCCCTTTCTTTACTTCTGCTACTAGACTTTCAACACCACTGAGTGCTAGAAGAATTTAAGAATGTTAAAATAGATATGATGAGAATACTGTTTTTTGAACATCTTCACATATGAAGAGTAAAAGTCAGAGGATAGAGCTTCTGATTATCTCATAGAAGAAAAACACCTTCACATTACATGTGGCACGAGCCATTCGGGAGTATTATATCTTCTCTTCTTTATTTGCTATTGTTTTCTTTTAAAGCATCTCACCACGAACTCACTTCTCTGTGCGTTTTATATTCCAGCTCTCTTTCCCAGTTCACAATTTTATTCAGAATCTTAAATTAACTGTCCTTGGGAAGTGTAAAACTAGTTTTACCCAAAGGATGGCTGAAAATGCATAGTCTTCAACACAAGATAAATTAACCTGTTTTCCTTTTGATGTTTCCCATGAGTAGTTTGATCGTTTGCACCTTATTCTCTTCAGGGAACTTAGGAAAAACCACATGGAGGTTGTCTTCTCGATGGCGCAACCATGAACTGCACACATTTCTTGACTTAATCAAGTTATGTCCTATTTTTGCCCATAATGATCTTTATGTCACTGAAAACCAATGTGCACATTTGTCAGTGTCAGAGCACCCTCTCACCAACTCGACTCTGATCCCTTGTTGTTAAAATCCTAGCGGGTGACCTGCTGGGGTTCCCCCGGCTAGGGCGACAGTTGAGTCCTTAGTAATTTCAGACGGGGCCCGGAGGTCATGGAAGAGATGCTGGTAGTGGTGAATTGTACTGAGACTTTCAGGCTCCATCTGAATCAGTATAGAATAATGGAAGCTTTTTTACATTCAGCAGGCAAGCACTATAATTAAACTCACATGTCATCAATATTCCATCAGGGTGCAACTCAGCCGCCTGTCTCCCTGCCTAGTGCTCTGGGTGGCTGGGCTGTCTTCACCCAGCAGCAGGCTATTTGCCAGGGCACCCACTGTGGAACACTCTGCCTTCCCAGGGTAGCCCCAGGCTGCAGAACCTGCCACTAGGCGTTGCCCATTACTCCACTTTTCTCTCCTAATGACTTTTTGTTGTTGTTGTTCAGATGGAGTCTCATTCTGTCTCCCAGGCTGGAGTGCAGTGGCATGATCTTGGCTCACTGCAACCTCCATCTCCTGGGTTCAAGCAATTCTTGTGCCTCAGCCTGCCGAGTGGCTGGGATTACAGGCATATGACAACATGCCTGGCTAATTTTTGTATTTTTGGTAGAGATAGGGTTTCACCATGTTGGCCAGGCTGGTCTCGAACTTCTGGCCTCATGTAATCCACCTGCCTCAGCCTCCCAGAGTGCTGGGATTACAGGCGTGAGCTGCCCTGCCTGGCCCTAATGACGTTTTTAAGGAGGTAAATAATTCCCATTGACTTAACTCATCCCTGAAATTTAGGTCCAGTATAGCCGGGCCAACACAGTTATTGAATCAGACATGAGAAGACGGAATCGACATCGCAATCAGCATTTAGAGCGGCTGCTAAGTGCTGCCATCAATCACCTTCTCTTCCCAGAAAAGTACAGATGTCTCCCTGGCTTTTCTTTTGAGATGGAGTCTCGCTCTGTCGCCCAGGCTGGAGTGCAGTGGCCAGATCTCAGCTCACTGCAAGCTCCGCCTCCCGGGTTCACGCCATTCTCCTGCCTCAGCCTCCCGAGTAGCTGGGACTACAGGCACCCGCCACCTCACCCAGCTAGTTTTTTTTTTTTTTTTTTTGGTATTTTTTAGTAGAGACGGGGTTTCACCGTGTTAGCCAGGATGGTCTTGATCTCCTGACCTCGTGATCCGCCCGTCTCGGCCTCCCAAAGTGCTGGGATTACAGGCTTGAGCCACCGCGCCTGGCCTGTCTCCCTGGATTTCTTATTAATAACCAGAAATACAGCAGTCCAGGCCCTGCACGTATTTTGTTATCACTTGATAAAAATAGCTAATAGCATTCTATCTGTGACTCCTGGTTTATCTCATAAGTTAAATGGATGGAAAAGAGAAAGGAATGCTGCTTGAAATCCCATCTCAGTGGCACACAAACTCCAGGTAGGGGCTCCCTGGTCACAGAACCGAAGTAAGTGAAGTAGCACACACAAGAGAAATATCGGAGAAAGGAAAATAACTTCTAGAGGAACAATTTCTTGCACAAAAAGCAAAAAAAAAATGTTCATTAATACTTATGTTTTATTTAAACATTTTCAAATGCTTACAGTTGTGGATTGTAGAAGGCTGTGCAAAAATCATGAATATTTTTAATCTGTCTTAACAGGCTTCATTCCCATCTCTCACTGTGATACTGAGCAGAACTCCCCAAAGAAAAATCATTTCTCAACTGTGAAATTAGGGAAGACTAACAAGATGTGATAGCACACTGTATTCTGATCGAAAGTGAACTATTCTTCCATCGTATTGGTCGAGTTTTCAAAAACACTTACCTATACTTCAAGGCGAAAGATTCTCAACATCCTCTAACAAATGTTTGCCTCAGAACCATTGGAAAGAAAAGATTTAGAATTAATGACAGAGAACAATGTACCCACGGCTGCATTTTGCTCTTTTGAAAATTAGATATTTTTCTGCAGATAATATCACAGAGCCACAATAAAAGTTATCATTTACGCGTTACATCTAGTATTGAACGTGAAACAAGCACCCTCGAATACTGCAACGAGCATGAAAGGGCACGGGCCCCACTGCCAGCTGGGTTAATTCTAGCAGACACTTCACCCAAAATGCTTCAGTGTGCATCAAATTGACATGAGCTCCTACAAAACCACAATATTATTTACACACCTGAGATTCAGCACACAGTTTCCCCAGTTTCCCCCCAATATCCTTAAAATGATTTATTCTGCACAATTCCATCACAAATAAAGTTTTTCACTTATTTGTCGAATCTCAACAGTACTCTTGAATGCAATATCCTCCAATTTTTGTTGCTGTTCAGACATTTACATTTGTGAACAAAGAGTTCGGGGCAGCTGCTCCGTAGACTGTTTCATAGTCTGGACTGATTTCCTGGTTTCTTCATAATTAGATTGGGGTGAAATATTTTTAGCTGCTGTACATCACATTAGGAGACCTGTCATGTCAACGTGCACCATTATGGGAGACGCTCGCTTCTGTCTGCCAGGTCTCTTTTGTGAAGATAACCTTTCGTATCGTCATTAATAAGTAGGATATGGGGCAATAGCTCCTCAACCTTTCCTCTCATGGCTTTAGCACTTATAAAAAATGTAAAAGAAAATTACCAGGTGTCCACTTTCAAGGCTGAGGGTGGGGGAAGAATCTAATTAACTGCACGCACCTGGATGGCAGAATCCCTCTAAACACTGACAACCCACCCCAAACCCAACCTTTACAACTATTTCACCCAACCCTTTTCAACAGAAGTTCTCATTTTTGTTCACATATATTGAATATTTCCAAACTATTCAATTTACCTTCCACAGAAATTGCTTTTGGATCTGAGACAGAGCAGGGCAGGTAACTGAAGACCAGGCTGGAGAGGTTCTAGCTTCACATAAGACACCAATAATTTCAAAGTTCATCAGATTATAGTAGTTAATGATCATACTTCAGTGTATCTAGGGTAAGACTGACTACAAGGTACATCAGTAGTTTACACGCCCTACAGGAAGAGAACACCAAGGACACATAACAAGCATCACTGTACTGCCCACACTGATGTTGGTGACAACGTGCAGACACAATATTTGTACCCAGAGTCAGTGGTGAATGATGTCATGTGTGCAAAGTAGTACAAACAGGTCAGAGAACAAACAGAGCAGACTCCTGGGAACCACCTGTATCCCCAGTGGCTGCCAACTCAAGCCAGCCTGCAGAGGATTCTGCCACAGCCTAGGCCGGGGGTTACACGCCTGGCTGGTGGATCTGAGACAGAGCAGGGCAGGTAACTGAAGAGCAGGCTGGAGAGGTTCTAGCTTCACATAAGATACCAAATAAAAAATTAAAACTCTCCATCAGAACCAAGATGCATATGTCTTTCTTGTTATAATTCAAAATATCTCATAGCTAGTAAGATCCTACTGACTATAAAAGGTTGGAAACACACGAAGCAGCTAGGACTCCCACACTGGGCTGGTGAGAGTGTGAACGGGCGCCACCGGTTTGGAAAACAACAATCTCATCAGGTGGAAGATGTGCAGGCCCACGGCTCAGCCACATGGAGCAGAGTCCCAGCAGGGGTACTCGGAGACACACCCAGGAATACCTGTAGCTGCCTTTGCAGGATAGCCACATGCCAGAAATCACAAGCTCTAGCAATGGTGGAACAGGTGCCCTGCGGTAGACGCACGTGGTAGAACACTCCACAACAGTGAGCACGGGCTGCCTGAGGGTGCACAGCACACGCCTCTAAACACAGGGGAAGCTCACACCTAGAACCATGAACAAAGGGAGAGACACGGTGGACGAGAACCGAGAGCTTCTTATTTACATAAGCCTCAAAAACAGGCAAAACACAGCTATTGCTTAGAAAATGCTACATGGGTAAAGATATAAAGAACACAAGGAAATCATTTACAGAGGGGTCTGGTGTTAGCCGCCTCTGAGAGGAGATGGAAGGGAGGGAGGGGAGAGGCAGGGAAGAAGAAGAAGGGGGAGGAGAGAAATGAGAGAAGGAGTGGGCAGGATGATGGTCTGGGAAATGCTCTTCCACCCAACCCAAAGCCATCTTCCTCTGTGAAGGGTTGAGTGGGGGTGGAACTCAGTTCACCCCAGGGGCCTCCCCTGCCCTGCCGGAGTGGTGTGGTTGGGACACAGGGGCATCTCCCCACAGGCCTGTGCCTCCTGAATGAGGAACAGCCATTCCCCTCCAGTAGGGCCTGGGCAGGTGGGCACTGATTTGAATGGAGCGGCCCAGCAGGTGCTCCTGTGACTCCGCTTCCACTTCCAACCCTGATCTCTGGGATGTGAAGATGGATAGAAAGACCATATGAAGCAGCCCCCGATTTCCCAGAGCTCCCAGCTGAGGTCGCATTCACCCATACAGGCAACAAAGCAAGTGCAGCACTGCGTGGTTCACCTGCTGTGGAGACAGCCTCTCTGCCATCCACAGGCCAGAATTCCCTGTGGGGAAGGGAGGATGGGAAGGGCCCTGATCCCCAGCCCCTGGCTCAGGTAGGTGCCATCGCCTCCCAGGGCTGTTGTCCAGATTCACCACAGTGAGCCCCGGCAAACAGATGGCGCCCAATTAACAGAACTATTCTTGCGGCACTGGGGTTTGGTGAGACTCTCTCTGACTCAGAAAGGGCGTAGGATGGCTGCTCTGTCCTTGGGGCCCCAAGCCCAGAATCTGAGTCTCTGACTCCCTGCCAGACCCTGGTCGAGACCTTGGACTCTCCTAGCTGCTTCCTCACCCAGGAGATGGGAAGAGCCCCCTCAAGGCAGAGACGGTGGGGGGCAGGGCTGGAGCTACGGGGCACCAGTCACACCTGGAGCCAGGTCCCAGGAGCCACACGAGGAAAAGGAGAACTTCATCGCGGGCTGGGAAACCCAGTGCCCGGGTGGTTGAGGGCATTGGTTTCTGTTTGGAAACACACAGAAAAACAAGCAAAGTTAGATAAGGGAATGAGTGTCCTCGTGCCAGGTAAATCAGTGTTAGATGATAATTGTCCTGCTATTAACGATTTTATTTAAAAAAAAAAAAAAAAAAAAACTTTAGGGAAGCTTTAAACAGATACAAGGATAGAAAAGTGTCTTCTTTTCAACAACAAAAATGAAAGTAAATTCACCAAAAGATGGTACAGCTGAAGCTCAAATATTTATGATAACAACATTCCTTGGTTGTAGAAAAAGGGGAATACGCTCTCATTGCCTGAAACTAACAACATGGAACTCTTGTGGGAACCAGGGGAGGGAGGTGTTGGTGAGCAGTTGTTATGATGGTTAATTTAGGAAGTTGTAGGAAGGTTCTGCAGAGCATTCGACAGATGACTAAAAGGACAGGAGCCGGACATCTGGGCTGTGTGGCTTCTAAGGAGAGTGTGCTGGGCATCGGAAGGAGAAGAACGGGAAGAGGCTGAGCCCTGGTGCGGATTCGCCTCAGAGGTGCAGGCAGACTTTGCTCACTTGAGAGCAGGGTAAGTTCTGCTTTTGAGGCCAGAAGTCATACGAATGCAGACAAGAGGCCTGAAGACCGAAAACCTGAACTGCAGATGTGTTTCCGCAGAAAGGCTGGCTGGGAGGAATTCACTTTTCTTTTTCCTTTTTTTGAGACAGAGTCTCACCATGTCACCCAGGCTGGAGTGCAATGGCACGATCTTGGCTCAACGCAACCTCTGCCTCCCGGCTTCAAGCGATTCTTCTGCCTCAGCCTCCTAAGTAGCTGGGATCACAGGCATGCGCCACCACGCCTGGCTAATTTTGCATTTTTAGTAGAGATGGGGTTTCTCCATGTTGATCAGGCTCATCTTGAACTCCTGACCTAGGTGATTCGCCCATCTCAGCCTCCCAAAGTGCTGAGATTACAGGCATGAGCCACAGTGTCTGGCCTAGGATTTTTGACTCCTGGGCGTGATTTGTGTTGGGGGTGGCACCAAGCTGATGGCCTCAGTGAGGAAGCAGGGTCAGCCCTGCTGAGCCCAGGGTGCCTCCGTGACTATGCTGAACACTGCATGTGATGCCTGACAACCCTGTGCACAGCCTTGGCCCACTGTACGCAGAGATCGCAAGGCTTCCCGAGCCAAACCCCTCAGGGTCTTGCAGCTGCGGGGCTGGTCACCATGTCACTCAGCTGTCTGCTGCTCTCTCCTCTGGTGTTTTACGGACACATCACTTTACGCAAATCCCACAAACGACACAGGGCAGGGGTGGGGCAGCAGCGGGGGATCAGAGAGCAGTTCAAAACCACGCACTGAAAACTTTGCAGACAAGGCCAGACTACTTGGTAAAAGTCATCTTCCATGTCAGGATGTCCCGGGACACCCTGGCAGAGCCAGCCCAGAGCGCGGGGAGAGGGAGGCGCTGATAATGATAAAATCCTGCGGGATGGGAGTGTCGGGCTTCACCTGTACAATTCAAGAGTGATTTGTGGTGTCGAAGTTGGCAATTCTGACCTTCATCTGTACAAGGGAAACTTGTTGAACTATTTAAGTCTGAGAAACTTAAGGCCCTAAACTCTCCATGCTCCTCAATGGCATCACTGGAGAGAATCTCTCCAGAGACTCTCTCTGGAACTCGCCCCTGCTCTGTACGAAACACGTGGGTCAGCATGGGGTGCAGAGAGCTCTGGGCAAAGGGCCAGCATGCTGGGAACCCGCCCCGACGTGCAACTGAGTAATTAGATACCCCGACCAACGACATCCATAGGCTCCTCGAGAATCATACATGCTTCTCTGGTAAACTGTGGCCCCAGCGACCCTTGGGAGGTGGAAAGCCCCCCACGACACCCCCCCTCCGGAGCCGCTTTTGTGGTGCTTACATGGGGATCATAGAGTCATCAACTGACTGTGCAAATTGGACAGGTGTGCAAAATGCAGCACTAATGAGCATGAAGAAAAGCAAGTCAGATAGGCTAAAAAACTTAAGACAAAAAGTGCCGTTTCCCAATTTCAGCCCTATTAATTAAAAACCAAAATTAAAACTATGTGGAATCGCTCATTACGTTTTTAAATTAAACACAGGCTGACAAAACTAATTGCACTAACAGTCTCCCCCAGCTGTTCCCGGCTGGCCTCTGCGCGGTTCTGGAAGGCTCTGGGTGAGAGGGTGGCGGGGGAGGGGAGAGTGGGCCATCCTCAGGAAGACGATTGTCGCAGGACAGAGCCAAAGCCACTCAGGGAGGATAGGTTTTGTTGCTTTTACTTCACTAACCTGGAAAGAAAGTATTTGCTTCCAATTTTTTTCTTCTTTTCTAAACAGAGGCTGTAGCCATAAATATGCATTTTATTGAACATCTACTCTGCGCAAGGCATAGTAGGTTATTAATAACTCCAGGGATTGGAACATAAGGAAAAAGGGAGTCATCTGGCACCAAGAGCTCAGAGCTGGGGGAATCTGTGGTTATTTCTGGTGCTGCCACTGGTTAGTGGACACGGGTGGAAGCCAGTGCTGGACGGCATGGTGGCTTGACGTCTTTTGCCTAGGCTGGCCCTGCTGCCGTACAGCTCTAGCACCGACTGCAGGATGGGTGACCACCGAACCCCAGGAGCCCACTCCCTCAGTAACAGCATATGGTGGTAGCTGCTTCATCTTACTGGCTGGTTGTAAGAATCAAAGTAAATTAAGAATCTTTAAGCACTAATACATTTTTTGTATTTTTTTTTTTTTTTGGGGGGGACAAGGTCTCTATGTTGCCCAGGTTGGCCTTGAATTCCAGGGTTCAAGTAATCCTCCCAGCTCAGCCTCCCAGCATGTTGTGCTCACAGGCGTGAGCCAGCACACCTGGCCAAGAATTAATTCTATAAACTGGAAAGTGTTAAATAAACATTTCCTGTTATGAAAACTGAGGAATTTTAAACTCTGTTTTAATTTTTTTCCACTACTTTTAATAACTCATTGTTTCATCAATTAGATGAATACATGATGCCACTTTTATTTAAAACTAAAGAATCCATAATTGTACGTCCATAAGTAATCAGTGCTGTTGTTTTGGTATACTTTCTTCCAATGCGTGAGTAAGTCTGCCTCCTATATCTCATTGTGTGTGTGCCTGTGTGTGTGTGCATGTGTGTGAGAGAGAGTGTGTGTGAGAGAGAGAGAGAGAGGAAGGGAAGGAGGAGAGAGATTACTGAACAAATATTTGAGTGTCTGCCTAACACACAAGACATCATGCCAGGCATAGCCTTCCTAGGGACACAGTGACAACCACGATAAACACAGCTCCTGCCTCATAAGCATAAATTCTATTTGAAGAAACATAAAGTGAATAATTACCTACACAATTAATAGTGCAATCACAAAAAGGATCAGTATTTCAATGAATCATTTGGGTTACATGAGAGTGTGTAACAGAACACCCACCAAACTCCTGACCTCAGGAGATCCACCCGCCTCGGCCTCCCAAAGTTCTGAGATTACAGGCATGAGCCACCGCTGTATGGCCGAAATCTTTTACTATTTTAATTTGCAATTATTCGATTAGTAGTCATGTTTAAAACTATTTGGTGGCAGTTTGTATTATTTTTCTATTTGTAAATTATGTCCAAGTCCTTTGCCTCCTTTTTCCTATTGCAGAGTCAGCAATTTTCTTATTGTTTTCTAAGAGTTTTTGGTATCTGACTGAATTAACTCTTTATCATAGTCTCCCTATATAATAAATATAAAATCTACATTTATATTTTCTAGTCTCTTTGCCTTATCACTTTTAAATTTTGACATATTAATAGTTTTCAATGTTTTAGTAAGTCAAATCAAATAGCTTCTTTTTTGGTGTAATTTTCTTCCCTTTGCATGTATGCTTAGAAAGCCCTTTCTCTTTCTGAAATCAGTTAAATATTCAAGAGTGTTTCGAGTACAACATGAAGGGAGGATCTTCTTTACCCATAGCCAACTTTCCCACAAGTTGTGTTGAATAGTACACATCTCTCCCTTTATAACATAGTAAATACTGAAGAACTATTTCAGGACGTTTTACTCCAATTCAATACCTCATTAACACGAATTCTTTTTTTTTTTTTTTTTTTTGAGACGGAGTCTCACTCTGTTGCCCAGGCTGCAGTGCAGTGGCGCAGTCTTGGCTCACTGCAAGCTCCGCCTCCCGGGTTCACGCCATTCTCCTGCCTCAGCCTCCCAAGTAGCTGAGACTACAGGTGCCTGCCACCACGCCCAGCTAATTTTTTGTATTTTTAGTAGAGAGGGGGTTTCACCGAGTTAGCCAGAATGGTCTCGATCTCCTGACCTTGTGATCCACCCGCCCCGGCCTCCCAAAGTGCTGGGATTACAGGCTTGAGCCACTGTGCCCGGCCTAACACGTATTCTTAACAGGACTAGTGAGAGTCCTTGCTTTGTTCCTGATTTAATGGGACAGCATTAAGTGAGTAAAGATAGGTGTTGTTTATCATATTATGAATGTTTCTTAATTTTTACCTACTTAATATTTTAAAATCAGAAACTGTCTAAAATGTTATCAAATTACTCTTTTTAATCTTTGAAGATTATCATAGGTGTTAAATTCTCTGCCTCATGTACATTTAATTCACTGGTATTCTTTTTTCTGGGATATTGCCATGCTGTAATTTGGCTGCTATTGTGGGGTGACAGTCTTTTCAGTAAGGTAATTTGGTATCAGTTGGCAGGCAAAGGACGTATTGGACGCAGGGGTGGTAAGAGATGGGTTGGCACAGGAGGTACGAAAACTCACTCCAAATTACAGACACTTTAGGTATCTGCTTTCTTTGGGGACACAACAGCTCTGCTTGCAAATCCAGTGCCTGTGTTACAGGAATGCAGTTTTACATTTGGAAAGAGTCTCTTAGCATTATGAGGGGTTATTTATGTTATGAACACCAGTTAGTTTACACCAGCTCCAGGAAAGAGATTCAATATGAAAATACGGACACAGATTCAGATATAGTGTTGGGAGTATCTGAATTTGACTTGTGTTTCATTTAGCTGAATTCTCTGGTTTAGCTTATAAACCCAATATGTCATCATAACCCAGTAAACCAAATTAACGATTATGGACTGAATTGTGTACTCTCCAAAATCATATGTTGAAGTCCTAACCTCTGGTTACTTCGATTGTGGCTGTATTTGGAGACAGGACCTTTCAAAGGGGGATTCCATTAAATGAGGTCTCAGAGTGGATGCTTATCGGCACTGACTGCTGTCCTTAGAAGAAGAGGAAGTCTGAATACACAGAGGCACTGGGGCTGCCTGTGTGCACGTAGGAACGGCCACGTGAGGACAGGGAGGAGGCACCATCTGCAAGCAAGAGGAGAGCAACGGAAGACACCAGCCCCACCAAAACCTCGATCCTGGGCTTCAAGCCTCCAGAACTGAGACATGAAGGGCCTGCTGTTTCAACTGCCCAGTCTACTTCTGAAAGGATGAACCAATCCATCACCAGAGGAGCCTGAGCAGACTAATATGTTAACAGAAAACTGAGCTGTCTCTACTGTTTCTCTCATCAAAGATCAGAATTGAAAGGTGGCCACGAAACAAAAACCAATAGATAATCTTCCTATTCTATCATCCCAGAAGGCAAGGATGAAAATCTTCACTCAGGGCAGCTTTGCTGTTCCCAAGGGCTATTAAATGCAGCTGGAAAAGAGAGCTCCCAGGAGGGCAGAAAAACCTGAGAGTGACAATGAACATGAATCTAATAGTGCTCTGCAGCCCACCCCAGCCCCCAGAACCCAGGCTTTGCACCCTGAAAAAGCACAAAGCACAGTCCACTTCTCTACTGAGAGCAGGTTCTCCACCACGGTCAAGGAGTTCTTCAGGGAAGACATTGCTTTGTGCGTGGGTGGATGGAAAAATATAAACAGGGTTATTCCCTCTTTGGGTCTTTGGTTTGTCCCTTCTCCGAAAGGAATACCTTATTTTCCCCAGCAGCGTGCCTTCCTGTGGAATAACTATTCCTACCATCCCTCTAAGAACATGCAACAGGGGAAAACACCTGCTGGTAAGCTGCCTCCAGAGGCCCCACCCTCTCCCGGAAGGGCCTTGGAGGGAGGAAGTCGGGGAGGAGGAGAAGGGTCAGGGGTGGACGGGAGGATGAACAAAGCAACTGCTGGGACACAGGCTTCGGCACTGCACCTGCCTGGAGCTGACAGTCAAGCCTCACTCGATGCTAACGAGGGAAGAAATACGGTATCAGAAAGAGCATGAGGGTCAATGTCAAGACCTGAGTTTAAGTTCAAAATTGATTATTAGCTGTGGGACTCTCCACAAACCACTTAGAGTTGAGATGTCTCTGTTTTATTATCTGTAAAGCAGGGCCACCTCTACTCATCTCATAGGTTTCCTGAAAGTTCAGTCATGGTTGAAAGTGCTTTATAAACATTAAGTGTCATAGAGGAAATTTGTGAGAAGCGTTAATAACTTATGTGTCCATCTGCACACTGCACATAGGATAGTCCATTCTTTTTAGCATTGCTTTTGCAATTGATTTAATTTCCCATGCTCTGTTCAGCTTCTGAGACCATAATAAACATTACCCTGAAGTTTCTGTTTTCATTTCCATTGGTTCCACTCTAAGTAAACCTTGGCAACCAAAAGGGCATCATCCCTCCTTCTACTGAGCCAGATGAGCTCACAGCCGGAACGCTGCTCCATGGGACTGAAAGTAAACACTTTAAGTTTCCTGGTGATAACTGTTGGTCATGGCCAATGTCAGCACACTCATTTAAGAGGTGCATTTTCTTAGAACCAATCACTGAAATACACACTCAACACCAAATGTGAGCTTCAGAAGATATTTTAAGGGCATCAGGAAGATGAAACTGTGCCTGCCCCTTGGGGCACGGAAGAATCCACACACACAAACATTTCTACACATCACACTTGTATTCTGCTTCTGTGTGCTTACATGTTGTTTCTTGTAAGAGTAGAGATTGCAAAACTTAAAAAACACTGAATGGTAACATAAACAAAATTATTAGGCAAACCACAGAGAATTGCAAAACTGACCATTTTTTAGCTACAAAATTTCAGTTTTATACATTATATATTAAGAACCTACTGAGCAAGAAAATATTCTATTAAGTGGTATTTGCAAGAGATTATTCTAATAGAAGATGTGCTAGAAAAGAAAAGAAAGATGTTACAACTAATGAGGCCCCTACTGGATTTGAGGTGCAGATAGCCAGCTTTCGCTTCCTGAACACAGATAGTCCTCATGACTCCTTTAGGAATGTGAGCTCCATCAGAAACATCTGGAAGTTGAGGATAAGAGAAAACAAGTCTGGCCAGGTGTAGCGACTCACACCTGTAACCCCAGTACTTTGAGAGGCTGAGGCAGGAGGATTGCTTGAGCCCAGAAGTTGGAGACCAGCCTGGGCAAAATAGTGAGACTCTATCTCTACAAAAAATAAAATTAGCCAGGCATGGTGGTGTGCACCTGTAGTCCCAGCTACTTGGGAGGCTGAGTCAGGAGGATCACTTGAGCCCAGGAGTTTGAGGCCACAGAGTGAGATCCTGTCTCATAAAGAAAGAAAAAATAAAACAATTCATTTCACAGTTAGTAACTGCAAAGCCAGAGTTCAAATTCTGATCTGATCTTAAAGCCAAAATTTCAGTAAAAAATTTAAGAGATTTAAACTAATGAGGTTGGGGGAGTGTCAGGAAAAGGAGACTCTGGTCACGAAACCACTTGTGTCAAACTGACTTTAGCATGTCCCTCATGGGCCTGCTCTGCTTCCTGAGTCAGGGACCTTGGTGCCCAGTGTTCACCATCTCTAGCCCTCGGGGAAGCACCTGCCACATAGCTGGGCCTCAGTCAGTGCTTCCCACAGGAGTGGACAACGAAAGGACAGAGACAGCCCTGCGCTCCATCCACGATTTCCCCTCCATGAGATCTCAGGGTGCTGTGTTCTTTTTTCTTTCCTCCCTCTGAAACGTTCTTTTTTCTTTTCCTTTCTTTTCTATTTTTTTTCTTTGAGATGGCGTCTCGCTCTGTTGCCCAGGCTGGAGTGCAGTGGCGTGATCTCAGCTCACTGCAACCTCCACCTTCTGGGTTCAAGCGATTTTCCTGCCTCAGCCTCCCGAGTAACTGGGATTATAGGTGCGCACCACCACTCCCAGCTAATGTTTTGTATTTTTAGTAGAGATGAGGTTTCACCATGTTGGTCTCGAACTCCCAACCTCCAGTGATCTGCCTGCCTCGGCCTCCCAAAGTGCTGGCATTACAGGCATGAGCCGCTGCGCCCGGCCTGTGTGTTGTTTCTTAACAGCACATCCTTCCTACCTGACAGGGATATTATGGACAATGGAAAGCTACTCACCAAGGAGGCGCCTTCAGGCTCTTGGAATGACAGTGCCACACGTGTCATCAGTGCGTCTCTGTTCCCGCCTCCATGTGGCCTAATTCGGGACATTCCTGCCTCTGGGGAGCATTATGGCTTCAGTTGTTAATATCCAGTCTGAGCTACTGGCTGCAGGCCAGAACCTTCATCATTTTATCTCAGTATTTAAGGAAAAAGAACCCTGGGGGAAAGGTTTCCGAATCTTACTCATTAAACAGTTCGCTGCCCAGGCACTTTCACTGATTTGAGTCTGTGGATGGCCAAGGGCACCATCACCTCCCCCAGTCCTGGTGGCCCTGTGTCTGGTGAACCACCACGTCCACCTACAAATATCTCCAGAGCCAGCCCTCCTCCTTCTCCCGCAGCCCTTCCCCAGCAGCCCCTGCTCTGTCCCAGTGCTGCACAGAATTGCCACCCTGTCCCTCTGACCCCCCACCCCACACCCATCAGAACCACCTGCGCTCAGAACCCTTTACTGGCTTTTCATTCAGGAGATCCTTCAAAACCTGGACCCCATCTTCCTCTCCAGAAGGAACGTGCCACCCTCTTCCCAGTTTCTGCTTTGGAGAGTCTGAATTTTCCCCGACACACACGGACCTGTCTACACTCTGCCCTGGGGTCCGTCTCCCTCCTCACTCCTTTCATTGGAACCATCCCCCTATCGCCCAGTGGCCTCCATGGCCAGGGTGTGCACGGGCCCTCCCTGACTGTGCTTCTCTGTTCTCAGGTATTGCCGATCACCCTGTCTTTCCTGCTGGATGAGACGCTTGTCTGGGGTAGCATGAGCTGCCCGGCTGGCTTCCTCTGTCAGCATCCCTCAGGCAGCAGCCCAGGATGGAGGGGGTAGGCAGAGAGGCCTGGGGCATGAAATGCAGCCTCATCAGACCCCTTCGCTTTCCAGAACAAGGATTTCATGCCTCACTTTCACAACAGTGGGCTTGAGAAAGTGACATCCGCACAAAAGTTTCCTTTTCAGTTATTCCTCCATCCATTCCCCAAAACACAGCAGTCATGAGTTTTCATCTTTACATGCTGAAAATTTTACTAATCACGGATTCTGGAATTTTGATGCCAGAAGACACTTTAGAAATCTACCAAAGAAGTCTGTTCTTGGGATCCCTGTTCTTCTTCTCATGCAGTCAGAGGGGTTCCCACAATATTTTAAAATTTTAAAAAGTCTCTTCTAAATTTCTTTCCCAAGATAAAACTAACAACAACAATCAAAAAGATAGTTTTTCTTTACTTTGGGCTAGAATTATATCAACGTAACATTGTACAATTAGTTGACTTACTTTGACCAGAATTTCATGGGTAGTTATATGTCTGAATAATACAATTTGAAAAAAGTTCCTTAAAAACATTTAAAATGGTCAGTTTTGATATAAAAATTTTTCAAAACACGGAGCTGCTGGTGAAAAATGACAGAGATCATTAGAAGGCTGAAATCTACTGATTTCATCAAATGCCTTTATTTTGACTATGGAGAAACTGAGGCTCAGGGGCACGGGCATATTTGAGCTCATTGGGGGCTGGAGTCCAGGCTCCTATCCTGTGGTCAGTGCCATCCACACACCCTGCAGGGAACAGCAGCCACAGTGTCAGCAAGCTGGGACCCATTCCCTCACGTGCCACTGCTCTCTGCTAAATTCAATCTCTGCAAAAGCAAGGACCCAGACCCTAAGTCACAGCCACAGGGGATGTCCTGCCTGGCTTGTCTTACATGCTGTCCTTTGTCAAATACTCAGTTCTTTATGAAAAAAATATTATTGAACAAAAACATTCGAGATCACACTATTGCACTCCAGCCTGGGCAACACAGCAAGACTCCATCAAAAACAAAACAAAACAAAACATTTGAGGACAGTGCTGGAGTACTAGAGGTTGTTTCCTGCCTGTGACACAGACAGACAGCAACACTCCCTTGGAAAGTCCATTCTCCCAACAGAATCTTCTGTGCCTCATGCAATTACGTCTGCCCATACCACCAATGCCACAGGTCAGCCCTGTGCACCCCCAGCCTCAACCCATTTGCATAAAGTGCCTCCTATGTCGGTGTCATGGCATGGACCAGGAAGCCATGGTGATTTGTGCGTCATCCCCCGCAGCCTGCACACCAGGTCCTGTTCCACTGAGCTCCAAGTCTATCAGAGCACCTGGCCACCTGGCTCACAGCACTGATTGATACACATGATAAATGAATAAAAGGACAATTATAGAATTTTCTACCTAACTTGGTATAGCCAGCTTTATTTCAAATAGCTACTGGTGATTTTGCACTCACATAGGTGGTGTGCAAGTTACCAGAATGCTGAAAATAGTAATTTGTTAATGGGACAGTCAAGGAAGATGAAAAAGTACACACCTAAAAACATATCTATTTATATTCTGCACAGAAGAACTAGCATCAATTAAACCAGCTTTCAGTCTCATAGCTGTCAGGGTGTTCAGGTTCTGTCTTCCATACAGAACATCATCTCCAGGGCTCACGGACAGAGGAATGGCCCCGAAGATACTAACTCAGGTGAAAAATTGTGAGATTTCACCCTCAGGTACACACACCATGGTGTGACTTACAGGGGCACCCTGAGTTATATAAGAGTATCCCTGAATTGATGTTAAGAATACTAATAAAGGATGAACTGAGTCTCTCTGCAGCTGCCTCGGGGCTTTGTCTGGTGTACCTATGCCCAATGTCACCCAGACCCAAAGAAGGGTTTGCAGCAGCAGCTGGAGAAAGCCAAATCTCCAGGAGCTCAGTCCCACCTTCTCCTCTGAGAAGACCCGCATGTGACGTCCCCACCTGTGTGGCGCATGGTTAAGAAGAGTACAGGAAAGAATGCAGGGATGGCAGCCAGGGCACAAACTAAACGCAAACTACATTCTGAAACATGTTCTCATCCGAAAGACTCTAGAGCCTGTGCAACCCTCATTAGAACAAGCATCAGAGACGTGAAGTTTGCTACTGAAGGTCTCCCAGCAACCTGGAGGCGGCCCTAACCAAACTTAGGTCACATGAAATGAGCCCGACTTGCAGAGCTTGTTCTGAACCTCGTTTTGGGGAGAAACTTGGTTGTTCACGTCACTGAGAAGGAAGCTGAGTGAGGATGAGAAAAACAGAGGCAGAGCTGGATGAGAACAAGGTGCAGCTCTGCTCAGCATGGCCCCCAGCCTGCTTCCTGGGCAGGAAATTCAGATGTGAAATCCAGTTTCTGAGAGGCTCAGGAACCTGCTTTGACTCATGATGATGAACCCAATCATGTATTTATAGCTGAAATCAAGTGGAAAACCCCACATCACCACAGGCTGTGATCTGGAGGAGCAGAGATTAGCGATCTAGAAATAGAAAAGTTATTGAAAGCCAATCTTCTCCCAGTGATTGATCCAGAAATGACAGTAGGAAACAGCTGAACTCACTTCAGAAGTTGGTGTCTAAAATTGGAGACTCTCTCAGCAAGGCCTGCCAGGGTCACGGGGTCTGCCCATCTAGTGAGTGCTCTGCTGTGCATCAGAGAGAGAGGGTGGGACTGGCATTTTCCCAGCAAAGGAGGGGCCAAGGGAGTGCTGTTTAAAAGCAGTGGATGATGCCTAAACCCATCCATCTTCCTAGCACATCAATAATAATGTTCCACCAGCTAGTCAGGTACTCAGATCCTGACATTGGTCAGTTGTGTGAAAATGCTAGAAAGTACCATTTCAAATGCTAGTATGTGTTGTTTATAAAATACAAGGATAATTTCACCAAAGAAGATATACAAATGACCAAGAAGCATATGAAAAGATGCTCAATGCCAGTGTCACTAATCCTTAGGGAAATGCAAATCAACACCACAAGCAAATCAACACCCCGAGAAGATATCCCCTCTCACCTTTTGGGATAGCTACTATCAAAACAAACAGACCAGAGCATAATGAGTGTTGGCGAGGGTGTAGAAAAATTAGAATTCTTGTTCACTGCTGGTGGAAATGTAAAATGGTGCAGGAGCTCTGGAAAACAGTATGGCCATTCCTCAGAAAGTTACACACAGAATAACCATATCATTTAGCAACTTTCACTTCTGAGTACATACCCAAAAAGAATGGAAAGCAGAGCCTCAAAGAGATATTTGTACACTCACATTCATAGCAGCATCATTCACAGTGGCCTAAAGATGGAAGTAACCTCAGTGTTCATTGGTGGACGGATGGGTGGCAGAGTGCGGTGTAGGCACACAATGGAAGGAAATGACGACACACACTGCAATGTGGATGAACCTGGAGAACGTTACATGAAGTGAAATAAGCCGGTCACAAAAAGACAAATACTGTATGATTCCGCTTACGTGAGGTATTGAGAATACTCAAATCACAGAGACAGAGAGTAGAATGGTGGCACCAGAGGATGAGGATTAGGGGAAAAAAGAGTTATTGCTTAAAGGGGAGAGTTTCAGTTCTGAGAGAGGAACAGAGTTCTGGAGATAGGTGGTGGCAATATTTGCACAGCAGTGTGAGTGTACCTAATACCACTGAACTGCACACTGAAGCATATGCTTAAGATGGTAAATTTAATATCACATGTTTTATCCATAATTTAAAATTTTTAAGTGTAAAGATAAATGTAACCACAGCATATGTGCATGACATATAACAGCACATAGTTACACATAGTTATGTTGATAATTTTTTATTCTGTAACCTATATTTATCATTTTAAACTACAGAAAATATACCCAATGAAAATTACTAATTTTCCTGCTATTTTGTTTTAACGTTCTTGAACCATAAGCTCAAAACACCTATTGATACCTTGTGGTGCCTGCACGTGAATAAAACCTAAATCCTTCTGATGTCTCCATAGACAAGATATACAGGCCAGATTTCAAGTCATTTAGTCAGCAAGAATGTCACAGGAAAGCAGTTTCTCATAGGTATCAGCTTTTCAACTTCCCACACCTGAGGACCACTTGGGTGGGTCTAAGAGAGTGATTGTACACCCCTGACCCCCTACAATTGTGAAAACTCAGAATCACCAGCCAAAGAAGGTAACCGGGATAAACTGGGTAGAAACAGCAACTTTTGGAGAGAGGGGATCACACTTTTAACACTACGGCTAGGCATTTTGAATGAGGTAAAACCTGAAGACAATCTGAATAATGAGAACCACAGCCCTCGGTGTCGTAAGGAACCTTTCAAGCTAGTGCCTGCCAGACTCTGAAATCCCTGGGCTCTGAGTGTACAAAGAAAAGGGGGGAGTTCCTGTCCGCATCATTGGTAGAAAGTAAAGACACAGATGCCGGAGGGGAAGAGCACAGCCCACACACAGCAGGAGCTCATGAGATGTTTGGGGATTGACGAGCACATCTACAGAACAGTCTCCTCGATTAAAGCATTCAGTGTGCAGGGTAGGGCCAGGGAAAGGACAATGCCAGGTTCCCGGAGAGCTGGAGTGACACCGATGAGTAAGAGCAGGACCGCAATGCCACCGAGCAGTGCAAGTGAGGTTTGGTTTCTTGGAGCATTTGGAGAAACTGAAGGAAATGCAGAGTGAAGACAGCGTTCCTGAACACAAAGCAGGAGGCGTTCCTGAACACAAAGCAAATCCAAGCCCACCCTCATTCCTTCCCCAGTGTGGGGCCCTTGGCACCTCACCCCTCAGTTCATATGGTGGGGCAGTGTTGAGAGTCCGTCGCTTTCAGCCGGATTGTGGCCTTTTCCATTCCAAGCCACAAGAGCATCAGACGTGAGGCTGTGCTTCATGGCCAGGCAGGGACATGACATCTGAATGACTCGGGGCCAATCAGGAAAGCAGGAACCAATCAGGAAAGCAGTTGTTTTCAAGAAAGTGTTTCATATAAGGAATTGGCTGAGTAAGGTTGGAAGGCTGGGAAGGCAAAGGCGAACCCCCAGTAACCCCAAGGTAGTAACTGCAGGGAAGCAGCTCTTTAGACCGAGGGAAAAGGGTGGTGATGTGACAATCTGGGAAAACTGAGAAGGGAGGCACTGCCCAGCTGCTGGGAGCCTCTCTGAAGGGGCACAGGGAGGCTGGTTCTAGGAAGCTGGCAAAGTAAGTGGATATGTAAATAAAAACCAGAAACTGGTTCCAATAGCTTTTGCCAGAATTAAGAGGTTTCTTTTCTTTTTTTTCTCCTTCCTTCTTTCTTTTCTTGTCTTTTCTTTTCTCTTTTCTTTTTTCTTTCTTCAGGGCCTCACTCTGTCATCCAGGCAGGAGTTTAGTGACGTGACCACCACGGCTCCCTATAGCCTCAACCTCCCAGGCTCAAGTGATCCTCCCACCTCAGCCTCCCGAGGAGCTGGGACCACAGGTGTGTGCCTCACCACATCTGGCTAATTTTTGTATGTTTTGGTAGAGATGGGGTTTCACCATGTTGCCCAGGCTGGTCTTGAACTCCTGGGCTCAAGTGATCTGCCCACTTCAGCCTCCCAAAGTGCTGGGATTACAGGTGTGAGCCTCCGTGCCTGGCCAGCATTAAGAGGTCTTAATGGGGACAGTGATAGGAATAGGAGGCAGAGCTGGGGGATCAGCACCTGCTCCTTCCCCTGGGTTGGCTGTCTCTCTAGCACCCTCTATTCACAGGGCACATGGGGCAGCAGACATGGAACATGGATGGGGCTCCCAGTCTACCCTGCTACCCCGGGCCACATGTAATGTCAAATAAAAAAATGAGGATTGTATAAAGCCACTGCATGGGGTGACAAAGTCATCCCTGGTGACCTCAGGTAGGAGGCTGCCCCCATGACCTACAGATGTGTTATAGATGCTAAGATGATCCTGAATAAGAAACAGAGGGACAGGAATGTCCTCTGATATATGATGTATAATCTAAAATAAAAGGCATGTGAGTAATCTCAGCATTTTGGGAGGCCAAGGTAAGAGGATTGCTTGAGGTGAAGAATTCGAGACCAGCCTGGGCACTAATAGCAAGACCTGGTCTCTACTACAAAAAAAAAAAAAAAAAAAAGAAAAGAAAAGTTAACCAGGTGTGGTGGCACACGCCGGTAGTCTCAGCTGCTTGAGAGGTGGGAGGATGGCTTGAACTTGGGAGGTCGAGGCTGCAGTGAACCCTCATGGCACCACTGCACTCCAGCCTGGGCGACAGAACGAGACTCTGTCTCAACAAGAAAAAAATGAAAACAAAATGAAAGGCACTTTCACATCAATAAAGCAGATGGAAATGAGAATGGCACAAGTAAATGGGATCCTTCTTTTCCTTCTGTTTGAAAAGCAGGTAGAATGACAGAAGTGTCCCTGGCTTCTCATCACCTGCTCTTAGGGCTGTGACCTGAGCATGGACTGTGCGTCCCTTACCTACAAGGGCAAGGCTCAGGTTTCTCTTCAGGAGCTGAGCCGAGGCTGGGACTAGGGTGGCCTGTGCCTGGGACACCAGGGAGGCTGAAGTGTCTGAAGCTGCCCACTCTGGGGGTCAGGGTAGGGAAGGCTGTGGGTTAAGCAAGGACACCTCCTCAGCGTACATCTCCCAAACCCAGAACTCAAGGAAGAGGCAGGTGTCTGGGCCACACAGGGACTGACCACTCAGCCTCAGCACAGACCCTTGTCCCCGGAGCCCCGGAGAAAAGAAGCTGCCTGTCTTATCTGGGAAGTGTGAAAGCCAGGCACTGCAATGCTGATGACGAAGACTGAAGAAGAGAGTGCCCCACGTCTGGGCTTGCTCAAGGATACCAGGGCGTTTGCCTGCTGGGGTGTTTGGGGTGCAAAGGCCAAGAGGGAAAGACCCCAATTAATGACTGAGACTGAATTTCCAGGCAACTCCAGCACGTTTTTGGGGAAAAGGTCTCAGAGCAAATTAAATCTGTTCTGAAGAAGTTTTTAAACAGTATCTCAGGTATCCCATGCTACTATTGTGAAAATTCATGCATGCCGTGGAAGGACCAGGCAATAGTGATCACTGACTCTCCAGAGGATTTTAGATTTACTTACAGGATGTGTGCCTTAGGAGTGACCTAAAGAACGATCGTTCTAACCTTGTACCCCTGAGTAGTTTCATAACATGAGAAAATAATAACAGCAATTCTCCCCTCCGCATAAAAGTAAAACAAAATAGAAACACAGTTTCTGCAGAAAACGTCAGATGTGATTTTTCTTTCTCTCCTCTTAGCCCATTCAATCAGCAATTCCTGCCTTTGACAGGAGAGTGCTAGGCAGCCTCCAAGATGTCCCCACAACCCCTGCTCCTGGTAGTCACGGCTTGGTGTGTAATTTCCACCCTGTGAGTGTGAACTGGACCTAGTGATTTGTGTTTAACATGCAGAATATGGCAGCAGGGATGGGCAGTCACCTCTAGGCAGGGTTATAAAATGGCATGACCTCCACTTTGGGCTCTCTTGCTGTCCCTGGATTGCTCACCCTGGGGGAGCCAGCCATTGTGATACAGGCCTGGTGAGAGGTCCATGTGGTGAGGCTGTAAGGCCTGCAACACGTGCATGAGTGAATTTGGGAGTGATTCCCCACCGTCATCCTTTGGATAAGACCACAGCCCTGCCTGACAACTGGATGTTGCCTCATGAAGAACTGCTGAGCTGCCACCACACTTCTGCCCCACAGCAATGGTGAGACAGTAAATGCCTCTTTTGTTTTTTAATGCCAGTAAGTTTAGGGGTAATTTGTTATGTACTAAAGGTAGTTAGTACATGGTGTAAAAAATTGAAACGTCCTATTTAATTCTGAGTAACATGACTGCTACACTTTGAAGTGATTAGTCTTCAATGCATATCCCTCTTAAAACATAAGTGTGATCTTAATTTCAGACATCAAGATTATCCAGGTAAAGTGGGCTTTTGCATAACATTTAAGAACATGACCCTCACCTCTAAAGGCCTCTGTAGTCACAATTTTGATTCTCATATTTGAAATGCGACAATTGATAGTTCCTACAGATGACAGGAGCTTCTGTACTCTTAAGGCTACCCTCAAACATCAGCTAAAATTCCACTAAGTGTCCAACATGTTATTTATTTATTTATTTTTAGACAGGGTCTCACTGTGTCGCCTAGGCTGGAATGCAATGGCATGATCTCAGCTCACTGCAACCTCCGCCTCCCGGGTTCAAGCGATTCTTGTGGCTCAGCCTCCCAAGTAGCTGGGATTACAGCCATGTGCCACCACGCTCTGCTAATTTTTTGTAGAGATGGGTTTTCGCCCATTGGCCAGGTTGGTCTTGAACTTCTGGCCTCAAATGATCTACCAGTCTCCGCCTCCCAAAGTGCTAGAATTCTAGGCATGAGTCACCATGCCTGGCCCCAACATGTTATTTAAATGCAATGTTCCTTTTGCCTGTTTTATCAGAGCCATGCAGAGTAAATGGTCATTTTTCAGACAAGTAGAATGATATTTCTGGAAAAGTTGAAGACAGTCATTAAAACTCAGGCAGAGGCAACAAGAACCTCATTTTGTCACTAGTCCTGGTCTGTTGTTATTACAGTAAAGAAGGCGTGTCTGGTAACCTCTCTATTCAGAATTGAACAAGACACTCTGACCTGTGGCTGCATTGGGTCAAAAGCATTTCCTATCAACATCTGGGACTGCTGGGTCTAAATAGCAACAATCTCAAGGCAGTCATATTCAGTACTCCTGGAGCCCCCTACGGTGTACCGACACTGGTGACCTGTATATTGGAGGTGGAGTGGCTCCACCACACGACTCTTCTCATGATTGAAGCACAGACACTCAAATTCAACCACACCAGCCCAGCTAAGTTATTCCAATAAGAAAAGACTCAACACAGCCTCAGATGGCAAGGTCAGCAATCTGACAGCGAGTCGCCGCGGGTAATTTGTCAACATCCACTTTCTTCTCTGTGCTCTGAAATCTACATAGTGCAGGGAAAAATGCAAAGTCAGGGTGCAGATATCAGGCTGAGTCTGAAAACCTGATCATAGGGACCAGCAGAGGCTGCCCAGCACATGGGAGGGAAGGGTGGAGCTGGACATTGGCCAGTGAGCTGGCCAGAGCCGGGATCTCAGAGTGTCTCACACCAGTAAGTCAGCAGCCTCAGAGATGCAAATTGGGTGGGGCAGAGCTCACTGAGGTTCAGATTTGCAGGAGGACAGCAGGGAATTAGGAAGGTCCATTCTCAGTTCAGAGGGAGGAGCCCAGGGGTCTGAAACCTGTGGCCAAACCAGGCGTGTCTCCACCTAGTTGTGATTTATGAGTTACAGCCAAGTGCACGGCCTCAGCATTTCCTGTGGGTCCTGCTAGTTGCTGCTGCTGGATTAGAGCTTATGCGTACATTCTAAAGTCTACTTGGAAAAAATGTACAGACACAAAGGAAAACCCCAGGTTAAAATGTTATCGGGAGGTTAAAGAGACCCAGGGCGGTTATGAGGGAGGCACTGCTCCAGGTATGTGGGGACTGAGAACACTGGGGGGAAACAAGTGCCATGCACACACTGGCCGCTGCATACCTCCTGCACCACACGTGATACTCAACCAGAAGCCGCCAACATTCAGGGAAGAGAAGGAAAGCCGGCAAATACTATTCATCTGCTAGATTCACAGCAGATAACAAGTATAACTAGTCAACCCACGGATGCTAATTAAAAAGATACTTAACTGATTCCCTGACATGTCCCCCTCGAGCGCCAGCTAGCACTGCAGAATATTTCCAGTCACCATCTCGGTTCTGTGGGTGCCATGGAGGCAGAGTACCCATCACTTTATTTGCAGGCAGAAATTCCAATTGGATATCTTCAATTCTTTTTCTTGGTTTCTAGATTTCTAACTTGAGTCTTACCATCCAAAATAGTAAGGAAAAAAAAAAAATGCTTACTCCTCTACAAGTGCTACTGCGATCGTGTTTACGAGGTTTATTTTCTGAGAGAAAGGGCTGACGTTGTACTGGACAGAGGGCTGATCTCAGAGTGGGGCCGGCTCACTGGATGAGAGCAGTTGAGGATGCCACCGTCCCCTCTGTCCCAGAGAGCCTTTTGCTTCTGTGTGTGGTGGGGACAGGAAATCCTTGCCTCCTTCACAGATATTGCCTCTCCAAAGGGAAGGAAGCCTTCCCCTTGGCTGAAAGAGAGGCAGTGCCGTAAGCCTTAAGCCTCAGCAGAAGGAGGCTCCGCACTCTTCCGCGTCCCTGGCCTGGAGCGTGGGTTTGATGTTGGCGTGGGCTTGCTGCAGTGAGCAGATGTGCAGCAGGCTGACCTGCAGGCCCTGGGTGGGCACCCGAGCCCTCTCCCAGCCCTCCCCAGAGCTGCCCCTCCCTCCCTACTTCTTCCCATTTGCTATACCAGGTGCATACTCACTGTAAATGGAGATGCAGAACCACAGTCCCCTGCTGCCTGTCCCTCCACCCTGTGTCACCTGTGTGCCTGTGGATGAAGGGCACCTTCTCTGCACTGTGGCGCTCTGAGCCACCCTCCTCCACATGCACACAGACCCGGGAAGGCCTCCTCTCAGGACCGGGGTGCAGGCTGCGGCACTAGGGGTCTCTGTGCTGTGGAGGGTCATGGGAAGCACTGGTCCTGGGTGCAGAGCACTGGTTATGGGAAGCACTGGTCCTGGGTGCAGCCCTGTCCCCCCACAGTTGTCATTCCAACTGCAGCTACCATGAGGGGGTGCCCAGGACCAGGCTGCACTGAAGTCTGGTTGCCCATCAGTCCACAAGGACCCTGGAGGAGAAATGACTGAGTTGCTGTCCTTGGGGGACTCCTGGTGCCCTCTCGACAAGTCTGCACAGCCCTATGGACTCCCAGCTGCAGAGCACCTGGCCCTGAGCCCATGAGGCCAGCTGCTGTCTGATGGAGGGAAGGTCTACATGGCTCAGGAGGCACAAAACAGGACAAACATTTGCAAACTCTAATCCAAACTTGTCCAAAGCACGGCCTGCAGGCAGCACACGGCCCACGTCAGCTTTGAATGTGGCCCAACACAAATTTGTAAACTTTCTAAAAATATTATGAGATATTTTTGCGATTTTTTTTTAAAGTTCATCAGCTATTGTTAGTGTATTTTATGTGTGGCCCAAGACACGTCTTCTTCCAGTGTGGCCCAGAGAACCCAAAGATTGGACGGCCCTGCTAAACTAAGCTTGCCATAAGACACGCCAAAGCATCCAAAATTTCCTCACCATTTGCTGTTAAAAATAGCTTTGATTTGTTATCCAGACCTACTGTGCCATTCTAAAGAGTTACTATCAAATAAATAGAAATAAAAAGCCATGAACATTTTCTCCTCAGTGAAATGTTCTACGGAGCTGTTGCTATCTTCACAAAGTGTGTCAACAGCCCCGAACAGAGCTGCGTCGCTGGGGAAAGAGTTCTAGGCAGGATTGTTGATTCTTTTTACTGATCAAGAAAATTGTGTACTGGTACTCTTAGAGCCCTGGAGAGTCTGAAAACAGGAAATGCTGAGTTCCTCATCAAGACAACCTTTTATAGCCATCCATGTCAATAAATAGATTATTTTTAAACAAGAAAGCAACATAATGCATTCAGGAAGTTATTTGCAGGAACAGGAAACCTCTTATTTGAAAGAGTTATTGACTTTGATTGGGGACAATAGTGTTTTGAACATGGCAGGTGGGCGCTGGGCAGAGGCTGCTGCCTGGCTGAGAGGGTCACAGGCATGTTAGAGGCCTGTGGTGTCCATTCCGACGGGGACCACGCTAAACCGTGGGACTGCTGACCTGGGAGCGGGGAGAGGCAGCTCAGGGGTGGTCCGTCTGAGCGACAGCAGGACACGCAACCCAGCAGGCAGCAAGGACAAGAGGTCGGTATCTTTAGAGGGAGACCGGGTGAGGAAAGGACTTTGGAATTAGGAAATACAAAGGAGGAAATCAAGGAATGTGTTCAGAAGCTATTTATGGAAATAAGAAAACTCTTACTTCAAAGATGTGGGATGTGAACCAGAAATAAGCATCATGATGACAAAGACAGTGTTTTGTTTTTGTTTTTGAGATGGAGTCTCGCTCTGTTGCCCACGCTGGAGTGCAATGGTGCAATCTGGACTCACTGCAACCTCCGCCTCCCGGGTTCCAGCTATTCTCCTGCCTCAGCCTCTCGAGCAGGGATTACAGGTGCCTGCCACCACGCTCAGCTAATTTTTGTATTTTTAGTAGAGACAAGGTTTCACCATGTTGGCCAGGCTGGTGTCAAACTCCTGACCTCAGGTGATCCACCCAACTCGGCCTCTCAAAGTGCTGGGATTATACGTGTGAGCCACTGTGCCTGGCAAAAGACAATGTTTAAACTTCATATTTCTACAAAATATTCCGCCACCAACACAGACTCATAAAGAGCAAGCTGCAGTGCACCAAACAAATCAGGTCCTGCGGTTCTCAGGTTCTTCTGCTCTCCTTGGGTTCCAGTGCCATGGCCAGGACTTTCTGCATAGGGATCCTCTGCCCAGCTTGCCAGCAAGCGGAGGGCACCCACACTTGGGGGCAGGGCCCAAATCTTCTGCTTAAAACAGGACAAAAGCCAAAGGGAGGAGGGTCTCTCCTACATATCATCTTCACGTCTCCTTTGCTCCTGCCTGGGAGGAGGCTGGCCTCCCCTTCCCAGTGGGGAAGCCCCTGCAGTTCCGGACCACCTACCCCTGCTCCTTCAGTCCCACTTTCTCTCCCACTCTCCCCCAGCCCAGCCTGCCATCTCTCAGCCCTGGTCCTGCCCCAATGTCCACGCTGTCTGCTAATCAGCTCCCTTTAAAGATGTTCGCAGGACAGTCATACCTGCAAAGGTAACCAATCCCACAGAGAAGAGAGGCTGTGATACCTGGCAAGCCCTGGAAAATCCCTTCCCCAGTGACATGCTCCTGAGATCAGCCCTGCTGGGCGGTCCCCTCCACAGCTGAGGACAACATGCGGGTTCCTTCCTTCTTAGAGGGTTAAGACATGAGGAACTCACCAATAGGAAACATGAAGATCTAGTAAAGTTTCTTCTCATTTCAATCCTATTTCGTGCCTGTTTCCAGTTCCACTTACTAGAATTCCTCAACACTGTCCCAATATTTGTTTTTGTGTTTTAGCACTCCTGTTTTAAATCGGGAGGAATGCTTTCACTTTCCCAATTACTCCTTATTTGTTTCATCTTGTTTGTTTTTTGGCTATTGTGGCTATTGTGTCATTTCTTCGCAGTCTCTCTAGGTTTTTAAAGGTCTCTGTTCTCTGAGTTCTATACGCTGCTTCTGAGGTCACCATTTGTTTGCTTTTCTCTGGGCAGGTAAGGAAGCTGTCAGTTGTCGTAAGAGAAAGTTGAGTGTAAACAGGCTTCGCCATAAGGGATTCACTGGCTCGCCAATGAAAAGTCCTGGGCGGCCACATGTGGTGGCTCATGCCTGTCATCCCAGCACTCTGGGAGGCTGAGGGGGGTGGATCACTTGAGGTCAGGCATTGGAGACCAGCCTGGCCAACATGATGAAACCTTGTCTCTACCAAAAATACAAAAATTAGCTGGCCGTGGTGGCACACACCTATAATCCCAGCTACTCAGGAGGCTGAGGCAGGATAATCACTTGAAACCAGGAGGCAGAGGTTGCAGTGAACCAAGATCACGCCACTGCACTCCAGCCTGTGCAGCAGACTAAGACTCTGTCTCGGAAAAAAAAAAAAAAAAAATGTCCTGGGAGGCACAGCCTCCGCCACTGCCTTATCCACTTCTCTTCTCCTGAAGGGCTGGCCCCGCCCCAGGCTGGTCTCCCCTAGAAAGCATGGCCGGTTCATCTCCAGAAGCGCAAGTCCACCCTGTGATTCCACGTCTCACTCTCTAGCGGCTCGGCTCCCTATTACACGGTAAGATTCCTCTTGATTTGAAGTTGGCCATGATCAGATCTCACCTAATCTCCCTGTAGAACTTGTAACCAGGACCATTCCAGGAACACACTTCAGACTGTCCCCTCCTGGGGGTGGCCCTGTGCCGAGCCCTCCCGTGAAGCCAGGCATCAGATAATAAGACTCTTCCCCTTGAAACTCCACAGTCATCTGCTTCATGTTTCCACAGCACTTACCACAGTGTGCTGCAAACACTGCTCCCAACGTCTATATATTCATGCTCAACCAGACTTAAACTTCCATTGTTCAATCCACACGTTTTTATGTATTCTACAATACCAAACACAATTTACTACACTTCAAAGAGGCTCATGATTATGAACTGAATTTTTTCTCTTGTCCTTCTTGTTTTGACTGATTAACTGTTGGAGAAACTGGAACTGACAGAGGATTTCTTTAAAAGTCCAGCACACAGGAGTAGTGTGTTGTGATGTTCTCTTGAGAAAGCCTGGGCTTCTCTTCAACGGAGTTTTAGTTAACTTGGAGAAATCTTCCGTTTCCAGAATGCTCGATTCTACCACATTTAGGTGAATTTCTATACAGTTGTTTTGTGTATTTTGAAAATTTATAACCTTCAAGGGCTACCAGGTTCACAACAGAAAGCTTGAGGTAGTGGTAGGATGGAAGGTCTGAGGTTGATGCCTTCCAGAAAGATGGAATGGAAGGACATGGGTGTTAAGCCAAGGTTAGATTTTACACGTAAGAGGCAGAACTGCCTGTTTCTGAGAAATGTAGATATAAAATAGAATATATTAAACAATACAAATACCTTCTACTCTATGTAGCTAAAAATAAGAAACATGTTCATATCAGTATTTTTTTTTTTTTTAGACAGGGTCTCACTTTGTCACCCATGCTGAAGTGTAGTGGTATGATGTTGGCTCACTGCAACCTCCTCCTCCAGGCTCAAGCAATCCTCTTGCCTCAGCCTCCCAAGTAGCTGGGACTACAGGTGTGCACCACCACTCCCAGCTAATTTTTCTACTTTTAGTAGAGACAGGGTTTCACCACGTTGGCCAGGCTGGTTTCGAATTCCTGGCCTCAAGTGATCTGCCTGCCTGGGCTTCCCAGAGTACTGGGATTACAGGAATGTATTTACCAACCTGAGTAGGTATTAATGCTATTCCATTTTTACCCTTGAAAAGAGGGAGGAAGATATTTCTGGATTACTCTAAAATTTAAATTATATGATGCCTAGGACTCGCCACAAAATAATCTGGAGCTGTGTGGGTAGGTGGAGGGGGAGAGGGAGTGGACGCATAAATAAAACAAGACTGGCCTGGTCTGGTAATTTTGGAAATTATCTGAGACAGATCTGTGGGGGTTTATTACATTCTTTGCTTCCATATGTGCTTGCATTTTTTATGATGAAAGTCATCTTTTTTAAAGCAGGGGTTTAACCTCTCAAGCAAATGGGTGTGATTGTCACTTTTAAAATGCTTCTGATATTAGAATCACTCCCAGAGCAGCATGAAATAAGTCATTTTTAAAGCTAGTATAGGATGTAGCTGTGATCCTGGAAAAATATAAAGCTGGTTTCGGGTATGGATCCACACCTGTGCTGTGTTCATACCAACAGCCCGGCTCAGGAACACACGCCAGCCATCAAGTTGTGCAACCGGCACCAATTTCTCCCGCCAGCCAGAGCCTCCTTACCTTCCCACCTTATTTCCGGCCACTTTCCAGCACCCATTCTTACTCGGGGTGGGTCTAAATCCTCTCTGCTCCTCACAAGGCTTTTCCATGCCTATCCTGGCTCAGAGCATCTCTCATCCCCCTGACTGGGCCTCCACCCTCCACAGGGAACCAAACTGTGGGAAAGCTGGATTCCACAAGCCGCCCTGCAAGCCCACTGATCGCAGAAGGTCACCTTCTACAACAGCTTAGCTCCAAATCTTCTCTTCGCTAAATAAAGTTGTATTTTACTTCCACACAAAATAAACAAAAACTCAGTTTTCTGCCTTCAATCCTTCTCTCTCTTATTTCACAGAAGGAACTTTCGTTCTCTTAAATAAGGCTTCCACTCTGCATGTCTTTCCCAACAGATAAGATTGTTTACGTCTACTTATAGTTCTCAATGTTTGCGGTTCTGCGTCACCCTCAGAGTTACAGATTACTGTGACTCATGCCTGGAGAAGCAGCAAGGTGGGGTGAGAAAGGCCAGGTGACCTTTGTCCAACCATGGCTGGCAAGCGACAAAGAAAGGGGGCTCAAAACATGGCCTCAGAAGTCTCGATCCCCCACATTTCTGCTGCACCTTGAGCCCCCTGTGCTTCATGGGGCTGGGCTCTCAAGTGCAAAGCAGGTATTTTTTGACCACACATGAATTTCTAAAATTTGGCAAAAGGATTTAAAAACTCTAGAAATGGTGTGTGTTTAGATATCCGTTCCCCAAATAAATTTATTTGAGTATGACTTTTGATCATGGTCATTAGTAGATAAAACCGTATTTGTTTACAAGTAATATTAGTTCTATAGGATTTAGTTCATATAGGATTTACAAAACCCGGTTGACCAACTACCAGCACTAACAGATAACTAAATAATAAGTTTGGAGAAAGAAACTGTGAACAGAAAGACTATTAAGTAGGAGATGTTGCTTTTTAAATCACAACAAAAAAATAAATAAATACTGTCACCGGGCGTGGTGGCTTATGCCTGTAATCCCAGCACTTTGGGAGACTGAGGTGGGTGGATCACCTGAGGTCAGGAGTTTGAGACCAGCCTGGCCAACATGGCAAAAACCCATCTCTATTTAAAAAAAAAAAAGTACAAAAATTAGCCAGGCATGTTGGCAGATGCCTGTAATCACAGCTATTCGGGAGGCTGAGGCAGGAGAATCGCTTGAACCTGGTAGGTGGAGGTTTTAGTGAGATATGATCACACCACTGCACTCCAGCCTGAGTGACAGAGTGAGACTCCATCTCAATAATAATAATAATAATAATAAAACAAATAAATATTGTCATTTTTTCAATGCAAATCTAGAAAACATGAGATGAGGGATAATGTGTAGGACATAGCCAGAACGAGCTTGAATGTGACAGGAGACTTGCTGAGGCCAGAGGCACAGTGCAAACTTCAGTCAGATGCAGAATCGGAAAGGTCTCAGCCTTGCTGGCCCCTCTCCTCCCATCTTTGACTCTGGAAAGGCCTGCGAGGGAATCTGTTTGGCATATCGAGTGAGGACCGCTCTTCTCTAACAGCGGCCGCTTGTCTCTCCCATATCTTCTCAGCCCTTCGGCTCTGAGTCAGGCTTTGTTTCCCAGCGAAGCACAAAAAGCAGGAAAGCAGGGAAAAGTGGAGAAGGTGGAAAGGGCGGAGAAGCAGCACCAGAGCACAGATCTACCATGATGTGTCAGCCCATCGGCATTTGGAAAATGCAAGGAAGGATGTACCAAAACTCTGCAGCTTTACAACACTGTATTTCAGAAATCTTCTGAGTTTAAGAAATAGATGCCATACCCCAAGACAAAAAGAATCAGTGGGTTGCACAATGAACTTGTACCATTTCCTGACACAAATGACGCTCATTTCCCAAGAAAAATATGAGTCATATCCATGGCCTGGGATGCAAAATTATAAACCAACTCATTGCTCCACTGGAAACCATACCCCGCTTCTAGATTCCGTCTTGACAGAAAGTCCAAGTATGTCATCTGCACCCTCCACACAGCATCTCCTACTCCTAATTCCTTTCTGACACCTGCAGCCACTGCTGGCCAGTGTGACCAGTGCTGAGCAGTGGCCCCAGGAAGGCTGAGCTCTCTCCCTGCAAGTTCCACCTGGATTCTGTGCCCCGAAGGGAAAACGGTTCCTGGTGATTCCCATGTCCCAGTTCCTCCCTCCTCTTGTGATTCCAGCTCACAGGACCAAGCCTCTCCCTGGATCCCTCCCCCGACCCAGATCTTGCTTCTGGCGGCCTCTCTCCCGGAGATGCAAAGTCCTGTCTTGATCTTTGTGGTCCAGGGCTGGGGCCTGACACCCATAGCAGGTGCCCAGGATGTTAATGCCACCAACTTTCCCCATCCCCTGCCAGAAATGCCCTGTCCCCCAGCGGCTCCTGCTGGGATCCCTTGCTCAGCTCCTTCTGTGAGTCTCAACACCACCCACCAGCACCCCGTTCTCCCCCAGGGATGATGGACAACTTAGGTTTAAGTCTTCTGATGCCCAGCAAGAATATACAAAGAAAACCGGCCTAACCAATATAGTGTTTAATAGTAAAATCTGGTTCATGCGTAAGTAGAGTTCTGAGGGTTTTCAGATGCTGCTGTTATGTGTAAGCTACAGGCAATTTACCCAAGGAATGTGATGTTGAAATATGTTTCAGAATAAACTTCCGCTTGAAAATTACAGTCAATCAAATGTACCAGCTTTCTCTTCTTCTTCTTCATTAATGAATTGAGGAACATAAAAGCTCAATTAAAAACAAAGACTCATGCGTCACTTAGTTCTTTTTAGTCCTTTTAATTTAGTAAAACATTGGTGTTGAGGTGACACAGGAAAATGGAAAGTCATTGCTCTGTTTCTGGCTCAGTATTCACGTTCAGCTTACATCATAAGTCCAGAGCTGTGGGGAGTGTCTTTTTCCTACCTCATCAGAGCCTGGAATGCCCACAGGTGGGCCCGGTGTTGGCAGCACAAAGGAAGCATAGAGAGGGTGAGACAGCCCTGGGGAAAGGCAGGGGCAGGGAGGAAGCTCCGAGGGCAGGGACAACATGTCAGGTTTACTGCTGAACTCCAGGGTCTAGAACAGAAGGAGAGGGAAGAGGGACTCCATAATTAGCTGTGGAATAAGTGGAATCCCAAGAAGAAAACTGGGTGGGAGTGTGGAGATAAATACTAGTAACAACGACACAAAGAAAGCAAGGATTATAGCCGGGACAAGCTCATTCATCAGAAACCATGAAATGGAGCGTGTTCCCCCACACTCAGCAAAATAACGGCCCTCGTGCCTGTCCTCAGAGTACCCTTTGACCACCACCTACCTCAGTAAAGAGACAACCCTTGCGTTTGACCACATCCTAAGCCCCTTTTTCCCTTCTCTGTTTCTTCTCAAAGGCCAGGTGGTCATGCGGGTTCCAGCTTTTATAACCACATTCCTTAGACCCAAACCACCACGCTAGGTTTTAAAAGTAAAGGCATGAATGAAGAAATGCAACGAGAACTAGGGGAAGGTCTACCAGCTGGTGGACATCTCGGGTGGGTCTCGCCGCTTGCCCTTGGTGAAGCCCAGCCTGAGGCCACAGCCGGCAGCTGTGCTTCTGTGGAAGAAGATCTGAGCCCTCCCCAAGGGTCACAACATGCAACATGACTCCTCCCACGGGGTACGGGCAAACCCTTACCATGGAAACACATGCATTTCCACGACAACTCATACCTACGTGTGCCTCTGTGTTGGAGAGTATTGCATATTGCAGAAGTCCAAAAGTGCACAAAGTTTTAATTTTATAAATCACATGAAGTGATGTTCTCCTAACTGGGAGAAAATATTGCAAGAGCCAAAAATGTAACAACGTATTCCCAAGCAAGCAGTGAGTAAACAGGAAGCAAAGTGTTTGCTCCTCATGATCAATTATAATCTACAGACCACATTCCCTCCACTCTAGAGACCTGGAAATATGTTCTAAAAGTATCTCATTAGTTTAAATTATGATCTTTAAATTATTTTATTAGTTACTTGCGTGGCCATTTAAATAAGTCAGATTTTACTGGGAATAAATCAACGATTCATCTAAGGACAAACTATGACTCAAATATTTCCCTCCATTAGTCAATAAATGTTCCTTTTCCCAATGTGCTTCCACGCCAGGGAAATCAATGTCTCTGGATAACTAGATAGGCACAAATATGTCAGAGCACATCAGACTGAGAACACAGAAGGGAAACGCATTTGGAGCTTTTTGCATCCAGGGCCTCACTCTGTCACTGACATGCTGGTAGCTGATTCTCGACTGACCATGCGAGTCAGAGAGGCACGTGGTGGGTGAGGCTGGGACAGCCTGGAGACACAGGAGAGAGCAGCTAGCGAGAGGTCCTTGGCGTGTTCAGCAGCTGTGGTCCCTAAGGTCCCAGCCCCCAGACAGGCCTACAACAGCCATGGCACCTCCCCTTCCCTTCTCAGGGCTCAAAGCTCACCAGGCAGCAGCAAGGGGCTACCATGCAGAAGTTCATCTTGGACTCTATCCCAGACATGCTCCTGTAGGAACCCAAGAGAACTGGAGGAGTCTATAAGGTGTTGTCATCTAAACGTAGCTGGGGACAGAGATCAGAAAACAGGGCCCAACGTCCCCAGTGAGGTAGGAGACAAGACTTGACTCTGGAGGCAGGGTTCAGACACTGGACCAAACTGAGAACCTGCTAACACAGGGACGGGGGTCAGGGGATGTGCCCATCAGTGTGCCATGCCAGTTTATTATTGCCATGGCAACACCCAAGCATTACTTGCCCTTTTCATAGCAATTACCTCATAACCCAAAAGTTACTGCCCTTTTCCTAGAAATTTCTGCATAAACTGCCCCATAATCTACAGTTAATTTAAAGTGAGTATAAATGTGACTGCAAGGCCTGCCTGCAGCTGCTACTTTCTGCCTAGGGGGTGGCCCTGCTCTGCAGGAGCAATCACAGACCTGTAACACTGCTGCTTCAATACGGCTGTTTTCTTCCACCCTACCATCTGCTCGCTCTTGAATTACTTCCTGGGTGAAGCCAAGACCCTTTGAAGGCTAAGCCCCAATTTGAGTCTCACCTGTCCTGCATCACCAGGAAGACCAGAGACCAAAGGCGGGGTCTCACCCGGTGCAGTTATCCTCAAACCTTCACCCTGCTCTCCGCCCTCGTCTGCTCTGCCCCAGAGGCCCCAGGAATCCAGGCAGACTCTGTTGGATGTATCCACAGTGCAGCTCCATCCCCGGAAGCCTCACTTCCAGCCCACATCGAGTTTACCTCCCAACTTGAACATTTGTCACACTTTCCCCCGAACAACTTGATTTGTTTTCTAAGAGGAATTCTGAACCTACTTGTTAATAATTAAATGCCCTTTTTCCTTCTTTCCAATGTATAATAAGAGAATGTCTTACAAATCTGAAAAGCAACCAGAAACACTGTGCCAGAGGAGGGGCTAAGAGAGGCTATCCTTACTTGAGAGAGTGCGGTACTGAGGGCCACAAGTGGCTGCGGTGAGGCCCTTGCAGGAGAAGGGAGATGTCACTGCGGGGCGGCGGCTCCAGGGCCCTGCAAGGGCCAACGGGCTTCCATGGAAGCGCCCCAGCCTCCAAGTCCCCATACAGTGGGCAGAGCTCAGCACTGCAAGGAAGCTCAGACATGACCCTGATGGAGTGTGGGTGGGTGTGCTGGCTGCGGGGACAGAAGCCGTGGAGGGCAATGGTTAAAACGATCTGTTGGCCATTTCTATCACTGCCCATCCCACTTGTCCTCCCTCAGACACTCGGGACCAGAGTCAAAGGATCCCAGACCTCTGACTTTCTTTCTGCCCTAGGTTCGTGGAGGCGAACTGACGGATTCATAGGCCATGCATCTTTGAGAGTTGTTGGAGTACAGTTTCATTCCCTAGGATTAGGGAAGATCTCGGATTCAAATCCATAGATACTTCCTGAGCTCCCACTGCATCCCAGCTTTTGTAAGAAATCCTCCCCGTGCACCATCACCCTTGACCCTCATGACAATTCTATGGGCATCACGTTTCTTAGGGTGAAGAGCCTTGTAGGACTGAGGTTCAAGCGGGGTTCACACGGCCAGGTACCTGGTGCCCTTTCTCCCACCAGGGGCCATCTCCTACTGAGAGGTGACAACGTGCAAGCAACTCTCCCCGCTCTCCAGGCTTCCTCCGCCTCCAAGTCCGCTCTGGCCGCGCAAGAGACCTTCAGCCTGCTGAGCTGTGGGGCCCCTCTCTAGGGCTGGCAGAGGCCGGATCTGGCTCCCTCTGCTGGCGGGGAGGTGTGGAGTGAGAGGCGTGGGCGGTAGCAGGGGCTGCGGGTGGTGCTCCTGGGCCTGCACGGGTTCCGGGTGGGTGCGGGCTCAGCGGGACCCGCACTCAATGCCACGGGCTGGAGCCTGCTGGGCTTGATTAGGGGATGAGCTCCCTCTGGGCTGCCGGAGTGCCCAGGCTGGGTGCCACAGAGTCCCTCAGCCGGTGCCAGTGAGAGGTGAAACCCGCTGGGCTTCTGGGAATGGGTGGGGACTTGGAGAACTTTTCTGTCTAGCTAGAGGATTGTAAAGGCACCAATCAGCACTCTGTGTCTAGCTCAAGGTTTGTAAATGCACCATCATCCCTCTGTGTATAGCTAATCTGGTTGGGACTTGGAGAACTTTTGTGTCTAGCTAAAGGATTATAAATGCACCAATCAGCACTCTGTGTCTAGCTCAAGGTTTGTAAACGCACCAATCAGCACTCTGTCAAAACAGACCAATCAGCTCTCTGTAAAATGAACCAATCAGTAGGATGTGGGTGGGGCCAGATAAGGGAATAAAAGCAGGTGACCTAATCCAGTAGCCCTAAGCTGCTTGGGTACCCTTCCATACCCTTCCATGCCTTGGAAGGTGTGTTCTTTCACTTTTCGCAATAAATCTTGCTGCTGCTCACTCTTTTGGTCCATGAGGCCTTTATGAGCTGTAACACTGGCTGTGAAGGTCTGCAGCTTCACTCCTGAGGCCAGCCAGACTGCGAGCCCACTGGAAGGACTGAACAACTCCAGATGCGCCACCTTTAAGAGCTGTAACACTCACCGCCAGGGTCCGCGGCTTCATTCTTGAAGTCAGCGACCAAGAACCCACCAATTCTGGACATACTACCATGGAGTGAGCCTACAGACAATGTACTGTGGTGATGGATGATGGCCCCATGGCCCCAGGAGGGAGGGGGACAGAGCGCGAAGGAAGGGGCTGAGACGAAGGAACTGTGAGGTCTTTACATTAACAGCCTCAAGTCTTAGGACTAATGAGAACAAATGACAGGGATAACCCAGGTGCCTTTCCAGACCCTACATGAAGGAGTGAGAATCTTATTTGGCAGCGACACCAGTTCTACCCCACAGAGATGGGAAGGGATCAGGACAGCGTTGACCTAGGGGCTGTCCTATGCTTAGGTAAGGTCGGTTCTGCTGAGTCATGCCACCAGGAGCAGGAGTCAGGGTGCGTATTGGGCACCAGGCATGAGGATCTGTCACTAGGAACAAGGATGTGTGGAGACCGTGCAAAGCAATCCGAATTCTCCAGGGTTATATCTGTGTCACTCGGTGGGCTCCTGAGCTCCTTTTGTGCTTTTTTGTGTGCAGGGAGGTGAAATGACCGAGCACAAACCCTGAAATCCAAGCAGGTTGGTGTGACCTTCTGAAACCTCTGATGCCAAACCAACACCTCCCAGATACACTGGAGCCAGCTCACATGCTCTGTGCCCAAGGCCATGTGGCTTCTGCTGACAGACCCTGGCCCATTGGTGCATCTGATCCTGCAGCCCATGTGGCTTAGCTTTCCTCCTCCCTCTGCCCAGAATTCCCCACCCCTCACTTGCCCACTTCTGCTCATGCTTCAGCCTCCTCGCTTCCTCTAGGAAGCTGCCTTGCTCCCCGGCTGAGCTGGGTCCGTGCCTGTGTCTCCATGGTATCTACGTCACTGCTTTTAACTGTGCTGTGTTTTGAGGACCTGTTCAGGAGCTGTTTCCTCCACCAAGCTAAGAGCACTCACAGCAGCACCCATGGTAGGAGCTCTGTGCATACCTGATGGATTAACATGTGCCAATTACAGCGGGGCCACAAATCCAGGACAACACCATTTCCTTCACCTGAGGTTTGAAGGAGAAAGAACAGGGGAGAGGGAAGAATAGCATCAAGTGGCGAGGGACTGACTGGGTGCGGGGCAGAGGACAGCTCTGTCTGCGCCCATTCTCCATGCTTTTGAGATAACCACACAAAGACAGGCATCTGCCCTGCCTTCATGGACACCTGTGACTCTGCCTTGGCCATGACCTTGGCAGGCACAGACAGCAATGCCCCAGCACCTGCCTCCATGGTCTCTGTGGAAGTAGCAGCATTGTGATCATCGCAACAGTGGCCACCACTCGCAGAGTGCCTCCTGCGTGCCGGGAGCCGTGGCAGGTGCGATACCTGCCTCACCTCGTTGACCCTGACAAGGTCACACGGCAGGGGATCATTAGATCCAAATTTCTAATGAGGAACACGGAGCTGTAGTCTGCACTGGACACACACACACCCCTAGGTGAATTGATAGCACAAGGCACCATTACCGAGTTCCATGGTGCTATGTATATATTCACTATTGAAAGAAGAGCGACACCTCCCTGTCTGTGAGCGTGGCCTTGTTGCTGTTCTCGTGAGGGCAGGGGGAGACCAGTAGAGGCCAGCGGGGTTTTTTACCCAGAAGCTAAAGAAAAGGAAGAGGTGGTTTGGAGGGAAAATTGTTGACTGAAGAATTCCAAAAAACGATTGGGAGCCAGCTGACTCCACTCTATTTATTTTTATATTAAGATGATTTACTGAATTATTTGAATTGCAGGAATCCAGTCATTTTAATTTGCTCAGATGTGGCTTGTTGAACTTTGATTTTCTGTGCTGAAGAGCAAAGAGAACGCTCAAACAAATTTAAGTCGGGCACATTTAAATAAGGTGCAGCGTTGCATCGGCGGCTCTGTGTAGAGTGTTATCAGGATTTGCTCAATGCGTGTGCACAGAGATGCAAAATTGCCTTTCACCAGAATCAATCTTGGGTTACGTGTGGTCCAAAGAATGCTTCTAAGCCCCCTGCAGTAGGAGTGGGACCTGGAAGATATTGACGATGAGACAAAGGTCCCCAGACCACCACTGGGGAGAGGGTTCTGTTCACAGGAGTGGGGAGCCTGCTTGGGAAGGAGCAGGGGCAGAGCCGGGCCGCTCTGCGTGACACAGCGGGACAGGGATTGGCTGGGGGGAGATGGAGTGAGTATTCAAAAGGCAGGAGGAGGGAGACAGGGCCGCAGACCTCAGGGTGGGAGGGCTGTGTGGGGGGTGGGGAGGCCCTGATGGGTCTCTGGAGGGTGAGGAGCTAGCAGGGCTTCCAGGTTCGCTGTGGAGCAGCTGGGGTGCTCTTTCGTCTGCTCTGCCTGCCTCCGAGCTCTCTGGGTGTCTCCCTTGCTCACTAAAGCTTGTGTGTGGTGGATCTTTGAGGGGGGACTTGAAAAAGATACAAACTCTGCCACTGGGACATTGCACTGAGTCCCCGCCAGGGTCCTTGACCTCAAGTTCCCACTCGTCCCACCCGCCTGGCCCCCTCTGCCCAGCCCCAGCCTTGCCAGGGCCACATTTTTACCTCCAGTATGGCTGCAGAGGGAGCTGGCCACGGGTGGCTGGGTTCACAAGTCAGGAGTAGGTGATGAACCAGGGCCACGTGTTCCCCCTAGCAATGAGCAGAACCGTGGGGCAAAACAAAATCACTGAGTTTGGAGGAAAAAAGGGTGAGAACCAGGCAGCTAGGAGAGGGGCACACAGTGTTGCCGTGAGGGGGTGACATGATCCCCAGGCAGGGAGGCGGGAAGGTGAGAGCGACAGCGTCAGCATAAGACTGGCAACAGACAGCACTGAAATTGCAGTTGTGCTAAGGGGCTAGGACATGCCCAACGTTAGCCAAACAATAGGAACCCTGCATGGGGGGAGCCTGAGAACCCTCTTTCCACACCTTCACGCTCACATGGACCTACACAGGGCCGTCTCCGGCTTCAGTTTCCTTATCTGCAAAATGAGATCGTAATTGTGCTCCTAAAAATTACAAGGACTGAGTTACTACGTGTAACGAAGTTAGAAGAATGCCCTCACCGCGCACAGCCTGAATGCAGAGCAGGAGATTTCAGCGGAGTGGAAATAAGTCCACCCTTGCTTCAGGGCTAACTTTAATAGCACGCACGAAAACCAATGAAACGCTCTGAGTACAAAGGCAACCTCCTGCCGAAGGCCAGCCCTGAGCAGGCTCCTCACTCGCCCAGGTGAGCAGGGCTCTGGCCGCTCTGTGCCTGGAGGCTGCGCCAAAAGCGCTCCCCTTCCAAAGCCCTTGCATTCTCCATGCTCTGCACCATGTTTCCATGTGGATTTACACCACTTCTTTACCCCTGCAGAGAAGACTGATTTCCTGTCCCAAAAACAGAACTCGTGTCTGAATTGACATGAAGATGAACTCAAGGCCAGGAGCCCGGGATGAAGGTAGCATCCCAAGGCATTCCTGCAGCATTTCCGGAGCTCTCTACACACAGGCACCTGCCACGGATATGTGTGCATGGCCTCCCAATGTGACACAAGAAAAAGAGTCAACATATGCCCACAGTGGAACAAACATTAAATATTTAATTGAATGAAAAAATAAGTAACGATCCTGAGACAACAGTGTTGGTTAAACTGGGCTTGGCCAGTTCCGATTTTTAGAATCTCCAGGGGATCCTGGAATCCACTCCTTCCCACTGGATTCATAGGTGTTGGGCTCTGCTGGCCCTGTGGTCAGAGGTGATACACCCCAGGCAGGCCAGGGGGAACCTCGCGGGACAGGTGTGGGAGACTGAGTGCAGGCATTTCAGACAGCTGCTTGAAGCCTTGGGCATTTTAATAAATGTCCCCCTATTTCACAGGTAAAAGTTTGGTGCCCCTGAACAAAACCATCCAACTACAGCTGAGGGAAGACAGCCCTGGTGGAAGCAGCTCTGTCCCCACGAGGGTTCTGCTCTGCAAGGCTCTGTGCACACACCGAGGACACCAGGACCAGAGAAAGCCACACAAAAGTTTAAACATTTGGCCCTCAGGCTAAGTGGCAGGAAGCAAAGCTGAGGCCCACCCGCCTCACCAGGAGGCCCCTGGTCCTACTGCTGTGGCCAAGGAGTCCACACTGCCTTCCCTCCCCAAGGAGATGGCAGAGCTGCACGGTCCCACAATCCCGCCACATGCCTCCGGTCTAGGGATTGGGTGAGGGGCTCTGGGAACCCTGGAGATGGCCTGTCTGGGGAAGGACCAAGCTGAGGGGTGGAGGCAGGAGAGTGAAGATGTGAGGCTGCTCTGGGACCACATCACAACCCGCGAGTCTGACATGAGCACCCAGCATTGGGGTAATGGGATCTTTTCTCCCGCAGCTTTTTCACATAAATCCACTCTTCTGGAAAGGTGTATCAAGCTGTCCTTACATCTAGAGTAAGTCCTCGAGAGTGACCACTGAAACCTGTTCATTCCACATGATCAGGGCTAAACTGGTGTATTCCTTGACAGAGCATCCTAGCCCCAGAGGCAATACAGAAGTACAGACATGTCAGCACAGAAAGGCAACAGGATTCCCATCAAGTATCTGTCACAAGATCAGACAGTCTGAGCTACCTGCACTGCTAGAATTGTCTCAAGGTGCCAGACAGCTTTCTACAATTCTCAGGATTCTTCAAAGGGAAAAACTCCCTCTAAGAGCTCAAAGACACGCGTTGGAACTCCAGGCATCCTCTGATGGAGCTCCGTGAGCCTTGGTTTTTCCTCTCTGTGGATAAGGGCACGTCCGCTCCCTGGGGGCAGGATGGGACGGTGGCTCAGCTCTGCAGGTCTGCAGTGAGACTCCCTGGGTTGCACTCTTAAAAGTCCCTTCCTCTAGATAAGCCTCAGTTTCCTCAGCTATAAAACAGAGGTACACCATCTATTTAGCAAACACTGCCCCTGCACTGTGGCAAGTCCTAGAAGCAACTTGTTTCAAATTTAAATGGCCATGTGTAAAAATATGAACAATGTTGAAGACACAGATCTGTTCTCGTTTTTTCTCAGGGGAAATCTCTGACCATGGAGAGACCCCAAACAGGCAAGCTGTGGACAGGTGTTTACGGGGCTTATTCTGTGGCATGCCATCTTGAGTATAAAGTTTAATAAAAGACATTAATTACATGAAAGCATTAAATACTCTGTGGTATGCCATCTTGATTATAATGTTTCATAAAGGGCATTAATTACATGAAAGCAATAAATAAATAATTTGATCAACAGTAAACAGCACAATAATCAACAGTACACAGTCCATATAATATATTCTTGATGGTTTTAAAACATAATGAAAATAGGAAATAAAACACGGCAGGTTCTGGAAGATTCAGGCGTTGCCAACTCATCCCAGGAGACCTGCACTCTGTCGTAAAGCTGTTTCTCCTTTTACACCGGACTCAGCATCTGATTGTCCTGAAAATTATGACCCCAGGTTCTAACCTCCACTACAAGTGCTGCCAGGACTTGACCTCAGGAGTTCCTTGGTTTCTTTCCTTCTCTGTTTTCACGGCCCCCATGCCAGGTTAGGCCCTCCTCATCTTATGACTCACTCACACTGTAACAACCTTCAAAACGATTTCCTGCTCTTAATCTCTCTCCACTCCAACCCAGCCTGAGACCTGCCAGGCTATTCCCAAAATAACTCTTCTCGTGTGTCACTCCCTGCCCCAGGCGCCCGGCACCTTTCCCGCCAAGCTCCCTGCCCCCCTGCTCCTGGCTGTCTCTCCTGCACACAAGCGTGTCTCACCTCCTAGTTCTCGGGGTGCTGTGCCCAGCCGGGGCCTCCCCTGCTGCCCTGTTAGAAGCCTTCATCCCTCAGAGCCCAGGGAGCTCTGACCCTCTCCGTGATGTGTTCTTAACTTTACTCCACATTTTGACATGATTTATCTGCACCCCACCATTAGTACCATGCGTGCCATGACGTACGTGACATTTTCTAAGACCCCTATCTAAATATTTCATCTTCAAAAGGAGTGGAGGCTTCTTTGGTTTGAGGCAAAAGCATGTTACAAAAGAACAGTGCTAACTAGATTGCAGACATGTATGTAATTATCTATTTATCCATCTTCTATACGCTTACACAGGGGACAGGAAATGAGAAACTGAAATGCCAACAAAAGAACACAAAGACCAGAATGAGAGATCAAGAAGCACGTGAGGCCGGGAGGAAGCCACACAGGCCACAGGCTCCTGGGCAGCTATTTACTGTGTCGCAGGAGCAATCACCCATCAGCTGAAGTCCTCCCTCTATCTGGGGTTAGTTACAGGAGGGGGCATCCTGTATTGGGGGAAAAGAACTGCAGATGCACAAGCATGCATTAAAATTAAATGGCATTGAAGAGGAAGAAGCAGAGAAGTGGACGTATGGGCTCCCCACCTCCTACAAGTGTCCCCTGTCAAGATTTGCTGTCTTGGGAAGATAAAATAAGGGAAAAATAGAAGAGTAAAAAGGGTAAAGTAAGGCGATAGAGAGAAAAGTAAGTAAAGTAGTCAGAAAAAAAAATAAAAGAAGCAAACAGCTCTCCTCCTCCTACCTCTGCTCAAACTATAAACTAAAATCACCCCCTACTGAATATGTGCCCAAGAAGAAGAGGCTGTGGGAAAAGTGCTCTGTCGAAACCAGGGACCAGCGTGTGCAGCGATGGACGACGGAAACCCAGCCATGGCAAACTCAAGGACAAGACGGAGTAACACTGGACAGGGAGCAGATGCTCTGCCGAGCAGGAAACTTTTGCAAGCCAAAGTTTAAAGATACACAGGAACAAAGTAGAATAAACAAAGACAGAAAAAAAATGAGAAAATTGGATGCTAAAAAAAATCCTACTGCAAGTTGCATATTAAGTAAAATATTAAGAAATGAGGAAAAAAAGTTACGAATGTCATCCATTATTATGCCAAATAACTAGCTGGCCTGTTTGACTTCCAGAGAGGATCAGGAACCATCTTAAAAACAAAACCAAACAACACAGCAGGCTCCAAAGTGCTTTTTAACAAGGTAAACAAGGGTACTTACTAACAATATCCCATAGAACTTAGAGAAGGCTTGGCGGAGGAGAGAGAGCATGTCGCCTAAGTAAGAAATGATGACGATTTTGGCCGGGGAACCACACCATCTTTCTCTTCAAGCATGGTACATCTCACTCCTCCACATTTCGGAGAGCAGACCTCCACGGGAGTGTGTAAACATTCAGGCTAATTGTCACTTGGGATCATCCGCAACTCAGGAGAGGGCAAGAGGCAGTTGACTGCAGCAAGGATATGACAATGTCACTTTTAGTAACTGACTCAGTCCAACACCTCGGAGTCAAGTGCTTAATATAGGGTTACTCTTTCCGTTGGGTGGCAAGTTTAGCGAAATTAACCACCTGTTCCCTTGCAAATCTGCCTGTCTCCAGCCTAAATCAGGAGCGCTTGGCACACAGCTAGCAGGAGGTGCTGTGGTGATTGGATTTGGCCTCCTACCACTGCCTGTGAAATCCAGATGTTCTGGGACCTTCACCACTCCTGAGAAGGCTGCAGATCAAGCTGCTAAACAAGCAGAAGTGATTCTTGTTGTCTTTAATATCCTTAGTTACGCGTCTTTTCTGGAGATTCTACTTTCGTAAGTTTAAAACTCTGGTTTCCTTGCACATCAGTAGTGCCTGTACTAAAGAAACGGAAAAAAAGGAGCATCTGAGCCGTGCACTCAGGGTCCTGCAGCTCCATCGCAAAGCCCCAGGAAGACTCCCTATTCCATATTTGTGGACTGCTCCAAGTCCACTTAGTCAGGATCTCTCGCCCGGTCTGTGGCCAGGGAGATCTAAGGTACACTCGAATTGTTCATAAAATGTCTCCAGCAGTTTTTTAGAAAGGCTGCACCATTAATATCTGCCCCCTGAGCCCCACAATTTAACATGATGTTGCTTGCATCCTTCTGAATACAGTGTGCCCACCAATTTGAAACTCTAGCCATGTCCACTAGGTTTTTGTTCTGGGCTTTCCCAAACAACAGCTTAACTGGAGTCAGCAATTTCAGGGAGAAAGGCCACAAAAACAAAAGCAATTCATAAAAAACAAGTTCCACTCACCAAGCTTAGACACATCCCTTAGGCACAGGTTACTCCTGTGGTTTGCCGGTAAAGGCTGGAACCTCACCTCTTCCATAGACATCTCTCTGTCCCCTCCCTCAAAGAAATTCCTCTCGCCCTTCACGATGATTCTCACCGTTCTGTTAAATGACAAAATTGATAAAATGTCTCTATTGTGCATTGTCTGACACTGCAGCTCATCAGGAATTTGTGAGTCATTTTTGACAAGAGGATAGTGAACCTCTTTATGACTGGGGCTCACTGTCCATATATCTCCAAAGGGTTGGATGGTCCACAGGCTCTCTGCCTCCCACACATGGAGGTTATTTGCCATGTGGATACCCAGAGACTCCAGAAGGAATTTCACTTGGCAGATGATTTGACCAACACAGGAACCGGCTGCTGTATTTCCTGTTGAAGCACTCACCTGGGCCACAGAGGAGCGGGAGTTAGACAGTCTGGCTGGCACTGCTCATCCTTTAGGGGAACTTGCTGGGAACATCCCATATTGTTTGGAAGACTCTGTAGTCTCTTTCTGTTCACCCCTCTCTCCATTCACAGTCTTCCAATACAATGAAGTCACCACCCCGATGATTCTTGATTCCTTAACTAAATTGTGGAGAGATTTCTAGTAACGTCCAGGATAAAAAATATCTGAAACTGCCAAGAACAAAGCCTGGCCCCAGAAGAGTTCATCTAATACTTTTTGAGACTCCGACCACCTGGTAACTGGGCAGGGGCACTGCAGTCTGAGTTGCAATTGCAGGATCCAGGAAGCTAATGCAAACCTCTCCCTACATGGTGAGAACCCTTTACCTTTCCGTAGCTTTAAATAGCACTCACATTCTGCTAGAGCAATTCTGCATCTCTAGCTGAATCTATTGTTGTTGGTGGGAAACATACCACAAAGCATAATTATCTGAGTGACCTGAGCACTTACTGCATCTTTCTATGTTGAGAGTAAAGACAGTAATTCACTCATTTGAGAACTATTGATTGAGCATGCTTGCTGTTTTATCATCTAGTGTATTTACCATTCCTCCCAGCTGGGTTTTAGATACCAATGTGATCCATACGCTGTTTGTTTACATAATTCTGCTTGTAATATCCATTTATTCAATAAATAGATATTAATCACTTAGGCTGTAGGATCAGCTCCGCAAACACGGTGGTGAGGAAGAGAGATGCTATCCTGGCCACTAAGGAGCTAATATTCTGGGGGAGAAAATGTCACTAAGCAAATAACGACATAGACAAATCTACGAATACAGTTGATATGGCTGCTGTGCAGTGAGTTGCTATGTGAATGGGCGCAGGAAGACTTGAGCCCAGGTTGGAGAGACAGGAACATCCTCTCTGAGAAAAGGTCACTAACGCTGAAAATCAAAAGGCGGGTCTGGATCCTCTAGGAAAAGAGAAGGGAGCAGAGTAGCCCACATGAAGAATACTCAATGGCAAAACCACAAACAGAACAGCACCCAGGAGCAAACCCGGGGCCAGAGACAAGCGCGGTGTCATTGAGAAGACCCACAAAGATGTACATGGCCAAAACTGGCCAAAAAACGGGGTAAGCCCTTGTTAAAATTTTTGGGTTTGATCCTAAGTGCAATGGGGGTCTTGCAGGGTTTTAATTAGAAGAATGTATTTTTCTGATTGTGTCTTTTAGACTGGGTTCCCCAATTCCCAGGCCTCAGACTGGTACGGGTCCATGGCTTGTTAGGAACCAGGTCACACAGCAGGAGGTGAGTAGCAAGCAAGTGAGTGTGACCTCTCCAGCCTGAGCTCCAGCTCCTGTCAGATCAGCAGCAGCACTAAATTCTCATAGGAGCATTAGATTCTCATAGGAGCTGGAACCCTATTGTGAACTGAGCATGCAGGAATCCAGGTTGCACACTCCTTATGAGAATCCGATAGCTGGTGATCTGAGGTGGAACAGCTTCATCTCCAAACCTTTTCCCCTCCCTGCACTCCCCCATCTTCCATGGAAACGTTGTCTTCCACGAAACTGGTCCCTGATTCCAAAAAGATTGGGGACAGCTGTTTTAGACTGCACAGCAACTGACTCTGATATGGGGAAGAGCCGGGGTGGGATTAGCAGCTAAGAGGCTCCAGCAGCTCTCCAGGAAACAGCAGGATGTTGCCTGCACTTAGGCTGTGCGGAGAAGCAGCCCCACGTGAGATCTGGATGGTGGTCCTTCAGCTGGGTGGGGACTGACTCAATACGGGGGTGATCAGACATGAGAGATGGGAGATGCTCATCGGAAACCCAAATAGGTAGATGGAAATGCGTCATTTGTATTCAGATGATTTCTCCAAGTTTCTCTCTATCCCGGACTTATCTCCCGAGCTTCAGACTAATATTTCCACTCGCTGGTAGAAACCTTTATTCTAATATTCCCCAGGGAACTCAGTGAACATGTTCACAACTCAAATCATTGCCCTGAACCATCCATTAGAACAAACAGTTCCTCACCCATTCTTCCTTAACCTAGTAAATGGTCATCAGCTGAAACTGTCCATTTTCTGCATCAACTTGACAGGGCTTCACGGTGCCCAGATACTGGTCAGAGTTATTATGAATGTGTCCATGAGGGTGTTCTGGGAGGAGATGAATGTTTAAGTTGGCGAATGGAGTCAAGCAGATGCCCTCTTCAATGTGGGTGGGTCTCACCCAATCGGTGAAAGGACAGAACAGAAAAGCCAACTCCCCCACAAGTGAGAGGGACCCCTTCCTGCCTGGCCACCTTGAGCTGGGGCAGCAAACTTTTTCTGCCTGTGGATTCAACCTGAAACACCAGCTCTTCCTGGGTTTTGAGCTTTCCATGTCTCAAACTATACCATTGGCTCTCCTGGGTTTCAGGTTTTTGGACTCCATGAACTTACACCATGGGCCCTCCTGGGACTTCAGCCTGCCAAGTGCACAGATCTTTGGACTTGCCTGCCTCCATAGTTGTATGAACCAATTCCTTATAATAAAATCTGTGTGTGTGTGTGTTTGTGTGTGTGTATGTGTGTATGTATATATTTGTATGTGTGTATATATGTGTGTGTATGGATACAGATATAGATATAGATACACATCCTATTGGTTTTGTTTCTCTGGTGAACCCTGACTAATACACCAGCTAAAGAGGAAATAATATTGTCTAGGGAGAAGGTAAAGTTAGAAAAAGACTCATATAAGCTATAGGATATCCCCACATTGTAAGTAAACTATAGTGCAACCCAAGAAATAGAAATGAGAGCAGAAGTTGACCACAAATCAAGTAGGCTGGAACTGTGGCAGAATGTCCCCTGGGCATGCGGTCACCTGGCTGGAGATGGAGACTACATTTCCCAGCTCCATTCTGCCAAGTGCAGCTATAAGGCTAGGTTCAGATCAATGGTATATGAGGGAATTGATGAACTCCCAAGGAATCTCCATGAAGATGAAGCCACTGTCCTAGACTTCTTCCTTTTCCATTTTCTGAAGGCTGAAAATCCAATTTGAAAATGACCCAGTTTACACTCTGCAAACAAGAACCACAACCTAAATGATGGTGGAGTGAGAAGATGGAGGGAACCCCGGTCGCTGGATGACCTGGTGGAGCAGAGCTTCCACACCAGCCTGGACTGCTCAGTTCTGGGTTGGATCCTGGGAGGGAGGCTAATATCTCTCCTATTTAAGTCCCAACATTCTGAAATCTCTTTGCTACAGTGTTTGGCTTGTACCGAACTGAAACAGACATGGGAACACACACACTGGGCTAACCAACATGGATGGATGGCCGTTCCCTCAGCTGGAACGGAAGGCACGTCTGCCTGCTCTGCTCACTGCTGTAGCCCCAGAGAACGGGGCAGGATCTGGCATGGGGAGGACTCAGCGACTATGTGTGGAATGAATGGATAGTGGAAGAAACGCAGACTGGCACTGGAAGGATGGTGAAGAAGTGGGGAAAGAGTCTATAGTTAAATCTCTTTATAAGGATTTGCTTTGTAGAGAGTGACTGTAAGGATCTGGGGTCCGGGTGGGATTCCTGTCTGTGCCATGCCATGGGCATGTGTGTACGTGAGTGTCATAGGAAATGCTGGGGTGTATTTCCATAAAAATGTAAAGAATCCAACAAGAGAAAGGACTGTGACACAAAATAGAGTGTCGTAAATTTCCTGATATGTGTAGCAGGTAAAGTACTTTCTTCATATCACTAGAAAGGAAGAAGAAGAGGTTGGGTGGGTATACAGGAAAACCTGTTGGGTCACAGGCAGGAATTTTAGGATGTATCTGAGTGATGACTCTTAAAAAAATTCTGTCTGGTGGGAAGCAAGGTCAACCTCTGGAGAGGATGCTGGCCAGTGGAAGTCAGGCTGAGGTCAATGGAGAAGGTTGAAAATAGTCATTGTGGAGAGAAAGCAAAGCGAATATAGGGCTATGGTCAGAATAAAGGGAAGTTCTCAGAGGCTGATGAGGTCAGGTACTATGCATTTTTATAGTAACAATCTGCCCAGTGTGTGTTTTTCCCAGAAATTGTCAGGTATTAGACAGACATGGAGAACAGGAAACATTTGATTTCTTCTGGGGCTGTGATTTTCCCTGATGATCAAAATTAAAAGGCTGAAGGGCAACTTCCATTGAATATTGCAGTAGAGTAGGTACTGCCTCTCTGTTGGAGAGGGAAAAAGCTGCTGGCAGGAAGGGCTGGTGGACGAGGTGGTGAACTCGTCAGCGGATGGGAAGTTCTGACAGGACAGGCATCTGCACTGTGGCTTCTTACCCAGCCTGGTGGGAGGATGGGAAATGGAGGCAAGAAAATGTGCTCAATGATTTTGTCAATTAGAAGTGATTAAGTTTCCAGGATGACAAAGTTTAGAATAGATGGCTAATTTGGAGTAGAGAAAAACATCACTGGATATGAGGACGCAGAGGAACAAAGAGGTCAGGTGGTCAGATGTGTTTTTCAGGAGGATGCGGAAGATGCCAAGTAGACAGCAGGCACGGTAGTGGTGAGGAAGACTGGTATGGATTCCAACGACCCCTATGAGTGCACCCTAGTAACTAACACAGGTGGAGCGGACGACTCCTAAGAGGAGAAGAGAGGAGAGGTGGTATCATCAGACTGCCTGAGATTAAAGAAGCAAATGTTTGTCCAGCTAATAGAAAGGCTGCAGTCAGAAAGCTACCTGAAGAGGAAGGATGACATTGACCAAGCACCTGGCACTCAGATCTCAGGGGCAAAGGAGAGCAAACTGCTTCCACTTGAGAGGATCACAAAGGAAGCGGGTTCACAGGAGCCATCAGATCCTAGTTAAGGAAAGCAAGAGGAGTCTTGAGAAAAGAGTCAAAAGTAAAGGCTGACCAGATAGACGGATGGCCAGCAGACTAGTGCTTGGGAGGGCAACTGGAGAGACAGGCCTTGAATGTGTGGAAGGAGGTTGTCACCTCCCTCAGGGAGGTTGTCACCCTGAGTGGTGACCAGGACAAAAGGGGAGGCCAGCTTGGTGGACTTTGCTCATCTTGCAGGAGAGCACCTGGCCAGGGACACCCTCCCTTGGGTTGATAAATTAGTCAGATGGCTGGGACTCCATCTTTTAACCTTGGGTATTTAGTTGATAAAGACACCCTAGTGTATTTTCCTGACAGGCTGTTGAGGTTAATGAGGACAGTCTGATACAGCTGGATTTTTATCAATCCATCATTGTTTCTTTTGTAGACACACATCAGCTGTCATTTTAACCAACTCTTGCTGAGAATGGATTCTTACCAAGAATGACCATCAAGTCCACGGCTTTGGGACATGCAGAAGGTATTGCAATTCTGGCTTTTCAAACTGGGGCCTCATTCAGTCGTCTACAGTCTTCTGATATTTTTACAGTTCACCAAGTCATAGATTGAAATATGCAACTACTCAATAAGGAGACTTGCCTGAGGCCAGGGGACTGGAACCACAGTGAGAGCAGAAGACATGTTTCACATTTATAGGTTCTACTTTCTCTTTAAGATGGTTGCACTGTGTGTTCCCAAAACAGGAATGCTGGGAGGCCTGGAACAGGTCTTCTGAGTCCTGACTCTGCCACTTGCTAGCCCTGTGACCTTGAGAAGCCCATGGGGACCCCAAGAGCTGTAATTTCTTCATCTTATGAGTGGAAGTAAGTCCCCGACACTGCTTATCTTACCGGTTGCTATGGCTATTCAGAGATGAGTTGTACATGAAATACAGCATGATTCCATGTTTATACTAGGCACTAAATCATTACTGATATTTTATTGTTCAAGTTGTAACATAAGACAACATATATATTAACCTTAACATTTAAAAATGTCTTTGACCTAAACTGGGGCTGATGATTTCTAATGCTGTAGTTAGATGTTCTTCCCTTTCACCCTGGTGTGTTTGCTTTTCACTTTTGGCACATCTCCTTTTCAAAACTAGGAAGCTGCTGGTGTGATTATATTGGGTTAGCATCGGGTTTGTTAGAAAGCAATTTCTCCATTTTGCTTTTTATTAGGACTACGTAAAATCGCATTCATCTTAAGTGTGTGCTAAGAACGTCCGTAAACCCTTGTGTGATATTTCTCCTTCTGAGCCTCGTGCTTGGTAACACCTGCTTTATAAAACCATCTCCCTGAAAGCTTGGGATACGATTAACTCTGCCTCCCTCTCTTCCTTGACGCGATTGTTTCCTTCAGCTCTTCGTCTGCCTTCCTCCCGGCAATAAACCTCTCCAATTTCCTTTCCTAGAGGCTTCCACTCCAGGGTTCAAGGATTTTCCTGCAACCGTATGCCTTCTTTCAGAGGAGGAGAAGGCGGCGTGAGTGTACAGAGCATGATTGGGTCTAATTCTCCAATATATCTGTCCCTTTTGAATTGAGCTAACTTTTCACAGTCATTTTTTAACCATAATGCTCATCTACCAAGCAATACAGGGGAAGTCGTGTTTATCACCTATGTTATAATTTTATTACTTGCAGAATGCTTATTCGTATATGGATGAAAATGGCTACATGTATTGATTAAAACTCCCTTCCCAATTATGTTACTATGGGAACAGCTAGCAACATTTCAAATGTTAATTACCTTTTGTTACACCTGGGTCACATTAGCCGTAACTTTCTGCAAGGGAGGGGTACCCGCTTTGTTTGGATTGGCATTCTGTCTCATACACAGGGTTCAATTAACATTAGCTGAGACTATTTTTTAATTCAAAGAATATGCATATTGTCTTCCTTATTAAGCCTAGAATGTGATTTTCTCAGGTTGCCACATTAATCAGATAGAGATGCCATGTAGTTATAACCAAAGCTAAGGCAGCTCAACAGCATGTTACACATCTAAGAGGCTGACATATAGGAGAGATGTCATTTCCTTCTTAGTCTGCATCATTAAAAAGATCTTTTTGTCTTCTGAATTCTTTCTCTTGGTTGCTCAGCATTTCTTCACAGAAGGAATATGAAGGAAATAAAGTGATATACAGCAGGTGGAATCACAGAAGCAGGATTTTGTTTAGAAAAATGTAAGGCTGCATTGATTGTGATTACAATTCAGAAGAGCTGCAGCTGCCAATGTCCTTTCTGCAATCCATTAACCTTATACGTACCTTTCTACTTTAAGGGATTTTTTCCACTCAAGAAAAAAACAAAAGGAGAATGGAAAAAATTATAGAAATGTGAAATGGGACTTACAATGAAATAGAATAGTTTGCATATTTTTCTCAAGTAACATTTTATGAGACAATTTCAATTCTTCCAGTTGCTGTCTTCAGAAGAGCTTAAATATAATTCTGGATATTATTTTCATTTTACAAGAAGATATTGGCTCACACTTCTTGCAGAGAGCTGAGGAGCCAGAACTTGACTTCGTATAACACAGGAGTTATAGCTGGAAAAGAACAATTCTCCCCCCAAATTAGGACAAGTTCAACAATATCCTAAATCACAGTGATTTTAAATACTCCTCATGCTTGTAAGAGATTTTAAAATAAAACAGCAATCTGTGAGGTGTTCATAACATACAGTCTATAGCCAAGGTGACCCAAGGTCAGTGTCTCCTTCTAGGTGCATCTGCAGGTAGTTAGCATTTGCCAAACACCCGGCCCAACAAGAACACTGACCAGGCATGCGTGTGCTGCTGCCGAAATGTAGCCTGGTATGCTCCAGGGCACATGTTTTCTAAAACACATATGTAACTGATAGACTTAGTGACTGACTAGGTGTGAACACAATATAAAAGTTGCATTAGTTATTACCCAATTTCTCTGATGCACTAACGTTTTAAGTCACCATGTAATAGCAGGTCTAAGCTATAACACAAAGGACTGTGACACAGGTGAACACAGCAAGACACCGAAAACACACTTTGATGCCCGCTGGCCCCATGTTTCTTCTGCTGGTCCTATCTGGCCATGCGTTGGCTTTGCAAGTATCCAGACTGCCTGGTTCTCCTGGATCTTCACGCAAAAGAAACAAGTACAAGATAGTGACCTGGAACACTCCTCGCCGGCATCACTGCATTTGCGCAAAGCCTGTAACTGTCCTGTCTCCGCCCTGGGCTCCAAGGCTCAGTCCTCTGATCTTTCCTGACCTGTCCTTCCCCTCGGCTGCCTTCCTCTTTTTCCTTATTACAGTAAAGTTCTGTTTGTACTGCAGCCTATTCCATTTATTGGGAATTGAATATATTTCTTCTATGCCAGGATTTAAAATTAGGATTGTTATTATTGTGGTTTGTGGTCTGGTTACAGAATTTCTAAGGTTTGGGTGTTCTATCACAGCACCATATTTTCTCAAAGCCTTGTTCTCTGCAGTGGGTGATTTTGCACAATGCAAACTTCTCAGGTACTTTCTATCCAACATCTACTCAACATCTTATTCTGATATGTTCATCTCAAACATGTCAGAATCAACATGTCAACATGTCAATACCTCCTGCAGGATTTCCTAACTCCACAGATGGTATCCGTCCAATTGTGCAAGCCAAGAGCAAGGCGCCAGCTGGGACGTTTCCCATATCCAATCTATCATCACGTCCCATTAAATTTTACCGGTAGTGTTTCTCTAATGTGTCCGTTTCTCTTTGCCTCTGCTGCCACCTTCATCTCACACCTGGATCACTGCCGCAGCCTCCTCTCTGGCCACAGCAGTCTATGAAACACTAATCTGAGCAGATCACCACCCTTTGCACAAACCCTTAGGAAACTAGAAGAACATTCCCTCGATTTGGTAAAGGCTACATTACAGAAACATCCAGTAAACATCACACTCAGTGGAGAAACTTTAAAATCAGAAGCAAAGATGCCCATTAACGTCACAACTGCTTAGCATGGTACTAAAGGTCCTTACAGACAAAAAAGAAGAAAGAAGCAAGAAGGAAAGAGTCAGAAAACAAAAGAAGTTAGTGGTATAAGATTTGGAAGGAAGATAAAAAACATCCTTATTGGCAGATGACACAATCCTAGACATAGACATTCCAACACAATAGAGACTATTAAAACTAATGAGAGTTCAGTAATGTTGATGGATTTAAAGTGGGCTTAAAAATTAACAGCAATTCTCTTCATCTACTGATACAGACCAAATGTTTGTGTCGCCTCAACTCTTATGTTGAAATGTAATCCGAAGTGTGATGGTATTTGGAGGTGGGGTCTGGGAGGTGATTAGGTCATGAGAGCAAAGCCATCACAAATGGGATTATAAAAGAGACCTTATGAAAGAGACCCTTAGGCCGGGCGAGGTGGCTCAAGCCTGTAATCCCAGCACTTTGGGAGGCTGAGACGGGCGGATCACGAGGTCAGGATATCGAGACCATCCTGGCTAACACAGTGAAACCCCGTCTCTACTAAAAAACACAAAAAACTAGCCGGGCGAGGTGGCGGGCGCCTGTAGTCCCAGGTGCACAGGAGGCTGAGGCAGGAGAATGGCGTGAACCCGGGAGGTGGAGCTTGCAGTGAGCTGAGATCTGGCCACTGCACTCCCGCCTGGGCGACAGAGCGAGACTCCGCCTCAAAAAAAAAAAAAAAAAAAAAAAAGAAAGAGACCCTAGGGAGACCCCTCACCCCTTCCACCATGTGAGGACTTGGCAAGAAGGCACTGTCTGTGAACCAGGGAGCAAGTGTCCATCAGACACTGGATCTGCAGGTTCCTCGATCTTGGACTTCCAGCCTCCAGAACTGTGAGAAATGAATTTCTGTTGTTTATAAGCCGCTCTGCTTATCGTTTTTCAATACAGCATCCCAAATGGACTAACACACCTACAATAACCAATTACAGATTTTATTAAACTTACATGGTGAAATTTTATCAAATACCTCTCTGTACCAATTGAGAGGACCACATGGTTCATGTTGTTATCAACAAGAAAAGAGAGGCAACCCAACCCAAAAAACAAGCAAGGAATGAAAACAGTTCACAGCAAGAGAAATTTAAATGAGTGGCAAGTATGTGAAGATTTCCTCAACTCAGTAAATGTAACCAGAAGAAATAAAATGAGGAGATGACACTTCAAGCCATCATATTTATAAAATGTAAAGGCACTATAGAACCAAGAGTTGGTGAGTGTGGGAAGATATGGGGCCTCCTGCAGTTCTTCTGGGAGCGTCCCCTGCCATGACTGCGTGGAGAACACTCGAGCAGTCATGAAAATGAAGGAGTATCATCTGTGGTCTTTCCATCCCATGCTGTATAGCCTGGAGACCCCAGACCCCCAAGCCCTCCACGACCGGATGAGTACCCAGGCAAGGGGACAGCTACTTAGGCAGGCTTTACACACAGCACCCAGGGGGAAGTAAAGCCCCATGCCAACTGTCTGTGCAAAATGAAATATCACACACACACCCTGTTACCATCTATCTTAAAGGATACATTCATATCTAAGAATATAGAGAGGGTGGGATCGGGAGGAAAAGTAAAATAATATTAAACAAGAAGAGTCTCATTTTGAACAATTGTGCTAGAGTTCCTTGAATAGTAGTAACAAAACTCGGCATAGGAAGTTTTTGAAAAACATTAAAAGAGTGAATGGTCTTCAGATTTATCGGTGGAAGGGTAACAGCCATTCAAATGGGTAAGTTCAATTTAGGAGTGAATATTACTCAAAATAGAACAAAGTCCGACATACCTATAATTAGTGTGCAGGAAGAAGAAAAGCACCCAGCAAACTTGAGAGTAAAGGCTGATCAGAGAAGAGAGTTAGTAGGCAAAGGAAGAGAAAACCAGCATCTGCTAGACGCCTCCTTTGTGGCAGCACTGGACGGATAACCCTTTGTGTAATGTCGGGGTTGCCGGGAAGGGGGCAGCTCCGCTCTCTGTGCAGATGGATGGCAGCCCTGCAGCCATGCAGCCCGCAGAGCAAAGTCGGGTTGGAGCATAGCTCCGTCTCACCCACACAGTTAGGGAGTTCCAACCGCATGGTAGGGAGACTTTCAGGAATAAGTGAAGGTTGGTTTCCAAAGTGCAGCATGATTCTTAGTAAGCAAATATTGTTGATTCATTGCAAAGGTAAATAGAAACAGTTTCAATGGAGCAATGAGGAACAAAATCGGGTGACTGGGTGGTGGGCAGGTGGCAGAGGCATGAAAATGGTTCATAAATTAAGGATAGTGAATATGTGGGCATGTTTAAAGTTATGCAGGAAAGAAATGGAAGGAGTGCAGAATCAAGGTGAAAGGTCATTATAAAGCAGGAGGTCCAGACAGGTACACCTGGATTAGATTGGAAGGTGACTAAAAAGGTGACCTAAAGTGTATAAATATATTACCTTAATTATGGTCATCATTATTACTTATCTTTAGAGTAATCTTTCTTTCTTTGCTTTGCTTTCTTCTTCTTTTTTTTTTTTTTTTTTTTTTTTTGACAGGGTCTTACTTTGTTGCCCAGGCTGAAGTGCAGTGGTGCAATCTCGGTTCACTGTGGCCTTGACCTCCCAGGCTCAGGCAATCCTCCCACCTCAGCCTCCAGAGTAGCTGGAACTACAGGTGTGCACTACCATGCCCAGATAATTTTTGTATATTTTATAGGGACAGGGTCTCACTATGTTGCCCAGGCTGGTCTTGAACTGCTGGTCTTAGGTATTCCACCTGCCTCAGCCTCCCAAAGTGCTGAGATTATAGACATGAACCACCACAATTGGCCTGAGAATAATAATAATTATTATTATTTTTGCTAATATTATACAAACACAGAAAAAAGGAAAATAGTCTCTGGTAGAACTAAATCTATATACTTACATTTAAATTTGCATTTATTTATTAAAATATTTGTGTTTTTTATTGGATCTAGAAAAAAACCTGATTTAATTCAATATATTTTTTGTCAGTATATATTAATTCTGTTGGAAACATAGTAGGATTGAGCTTGATGTCAAATAACAGAATGAAATCACTTTTAAGAACAGTTAACTTGGATTTGACACAGAAAAATCCCAATTCTCAAAAAGCTAAGCCACACCAAAGAAACTGCTTTATCAGGATGTTGAAAACACTTAGGATGTTAAACATAATTTCAGTGTAAACAGAAATGCTTTCCTGCTTGCAACTTCCATTCCTCCTGCCTTGGGACCCTGGCAAAAGCTAAGAAGTTAGAAGACATTCCAAGATGCTTCTCAGGCCCTGAGAAGGTATTTACATGCCCGCTGAGAGTTCTCGTCAGCAGACAGTGCATACTGCTAAACAGGCCTTTACCGCTAGGCCTTTACTAGTACTATTTACAGGTACAATAAGTAACTTTCTCTAAAGTTTTACCACAATGACTTCATTCTCATACAATTGAACTTACTGACTTCCAAGTGTAATTATATTTTTGAAATACATACTTCTGAACTGAAGTCTCTACCATTAATTTTCATGGGCAATACATCATAAAATAAATGCACTGTACCACAAATTGCAATGTATTAAGTTCTGTGGAGTAAGTGCAGCCAGTCACGTAGACAACTGGGAGAAATATGAAACAGATGTGACACACTGCTGTTGATATTCAAAGTAGAGAAACAAGGAAGAGGTGTGAGCCACAAGCTGCAAGTCTACAGTGGGGTTCCATACACATTGCCCCAGTCAGGTACCATCGGCTTGTTTCAGCACGCCCCTTATCCTGGTTGTGCCTCAGTTTCCTCCTCCTTAAAGCAACACTGAAGTTCATCTCACCTCTGCTTCCCTCACCGGTTGTTGTAAAGATGTAATGAGATAATGGATGTGGGGTGCTCGTTAAGCTGGGCACACATGTAGCAAATCATTACTTTTATTAATGGAGGAATAAGAACAATAGTCCCAGAAGTCAGAAATAAAAACACAACATATCCTTAAAATGTCCTTAAAAATAAACACATGGGCTGAATGAGGTGGCTCATGCCTGTCATCCCAGCACTTTGGGTGGCTGAGGCAGGAGGACTGCTGGAACCCAGGTGTTGGAGGCCAGCCTGTGCAACATAGTGAGACTCCATCTGTACCAAAATAAATAAACATATAAATAAACAAACACATTACCAAAAAGAAAACATGATTTGATGGCTTCGCTTTATCCTAATCTCAAATCACATTGTTGTTCTTTACATCATCATTTTTCTTCATAAAAGTCAGAATCTCAAAGGAAATTGGTCAAGATCCTGATGTGCAGGTGGGTTAAGAGGATTAGTAAATGTCAAATAACAAAATAAAAAGAAGAAAGGGATGAAATTAAGTCCTGGCACATTCCTCAGTTAGTCGTATTTCCTCTTTCTGGCCCAGACATCTCCTGGATTTATAGGTGCGTAAATGTCCCTTCTCATTACCAGGACAGCTTTAACTACCATCAAGAAGTATTTTTCAAATAAACACTTCAGTCTCTGTGTCTGAAGTGTTTATTTGACTGATCACAACTGAGAACAAATTACGGGTTGACAAGGTCCTATTGTGGGCAGAACAACCGTGATTTTCCAAATGGAAGCACATCTTTAAAACTGTAAGAGGGTTGGCCGGGTACAGTGACTCATGCCTGTAATCCCAGCACTTTGGGAGGCTGAGGCGGGCGAATCAGGAGGTCAGGAGATCGAGACCATCCTGGCTAACACGGTGAAACCCCGTCTCTACTGAAAATACAAAAAATTAGCTGGGCACAGTGGCAGGTGCCTGCAGTCCCAGCTACTCAGGAGGCTGAGGCAGGAGAATGGCGTGAACCCGGGAGGCGGAGCTTGCAGTGAGCTGAGATCGCACCACTGCACTCCAGCCTGGGCGACAGAGCGAGACTCCATCTCAAAAAAACAAAACAAAACAAAACAAAAAACTGTAAGAGAGATTCAGTTTTCATGTATGCCGTATTCTATTATCAAAACAGAATCTTCACTCTAAAGTGCTATTCAAAATCCTGATGGAATAATAATCAAATTGATGCAATTTAAGTTTAATCCTGTTTACTTTTAAAATTATCACACAATGTCTTTTTTCCCTATCCTTACCAGTCTCATGGTTTACCATTGTAAATATATGTGTATGTCAATTTAAAAAAATACAATGAAATCCCCGAACATCTGAAAGATTCCATTCAATTTTGCTGTTCTTATTAAAACTTATTTCAAATCTACAGTAGTCAAAGTAACACTTGAGTCATAATCGCTACAGCATGCTTTAGCCTTTCATCAGTCGTATCTGACAGATCATCCTCAAACACTGCTCTCAGCACCCTGATGTCCTTCTGGCACAATGTACTTCGTTCTGTACTCTTCAGTCTATTTTTTTGTAAAATAATATGTATATATGCATGTATGAGTGTGTGTGTGTATGTGTATAGTGTTTGCAGGGTATATGTGTATGGTATGCGTTGTGTGAGTGTGTGAGAATGTGGTATGTGTGTTTGTACCGTGTGTCTGTGTGTGTGTCTATGTCATCAAATACTATCTCTTTTGATTACATCCTGGAGGTGCATGTGTTATGCATCCTTGTTCTCTTCCAGGAAGATGGACTAGGCATGTATTTCCCTATTTCTCCCACTAAATACAACTGGAAACCCTGGACACTTCATGGAAGATGGCTCTGACAGGTGGAGAAAAGAAGGTAGTTTGACTAAGGGCCTCAGGACTTGAGGAACGACTTGGTGGAGGGTTCCCTGGGTTTTCCTTTGCCTCATGTGTACTAGACCTGGAGACAAATGAATCAGCAACCCATCAATTCCAGCAGGCACAGACAAAATAATACCCCAACAAAAGCCTGCTTTCTCTAGCCACAGGACCAGGGAAGGGGCAGAAAACTCTTAGATGATAATTGCTCTACTTTAGTCAAACAACACAGAAAAACCTTGGCTCCACCTTCACCCATGCCAGTAAAGGCTGTGTGGGTGGCCTAGAATTCGACCCTTATTAGTCTCTAAGGAGGTGCCCTGACATCCCCCCAGGGGTGTCCTCAAGTGGACAGTGAGGACTCTGACCACTGCCCAAGGGTAACAAGGCCATAACTCTTCTTGGGATTGGTGGAGGCCACACAGGGAGCTGGAGCCTCCACCTCCAGCAAGCAGGAATAGCCCCACAACTTCCTTCATTGTAGTAATGAAGTGGCACTACCATTTCCTAGGTTGGAGTCATGTGAGACCCACTCTGTTAAAATAGAAAGCTTATATAAGATCCAGAGTCTCATAACATAGTGCCCCAAAAGTCTAAGTTCAATTAAAAAAAAAAAAAAAATCACTAATTACACAAAGAACCAGGAAGATCTCAAACAGAAAAAAAAAAAAAAAAAAAAAAGATGCCAAACCAAGATGACACAATGTTAGATTTATCTGACAAATATTTCAAAGCAGCCATGATAAAAATGCTTCAACAAGCAATCACAAACCAGCCTAAAACTTTCAATGGAGAAACAGAGCCTCAGCTAAGGACTGGGAGATATAAAGAAGAACCAAATGGAAGTTTTAGATTTGAAAAATACAAAACAAAAATGAAAAGTTCACAGACTGGGCTTAATAGCTGAGTCAAGGGAACACAGGAAAGAAACAGTGAAATGAAGGATGAAACAACAGACGTTCTCACCTCAAAACCCAGACCAATAAGAGCAGCATAAACCCAAAGCAAGCATAAGAAAGAACATAAATAAATAAAAGAAATTGAAGAAAGTGAGAAAGAGAGAGAGAGAGCAGAAATCCATGAAACTGAAAACAAAAACAACAGAAAAAAATCATGAAACAATGAGCTGATTAAAAAAAGAAAAGACTAATAAAATTGACAAATCTCTTGCAAGACTGATTGACAGAGAGAGGAGAGACACAAGTTCATAAATTACCACTATCAGGAATGAAACAGAGAATCTCTACAGATCCTGCAGACTTGGCAAGGATAATAAGGGCACACTATGAACACCTCTACACACATAGATTTGATAAATTAGACAGAATATGCATGTAGGGATGCCCACCCTGCTGATGTGGCCTGCTCAGGAGTGGCTGGACCTGGGTAAGAGGTTCACACGGGTTTCAGAAGGACGCTCAGGGTCACTGGGGGAGGAAATTCTGGCATCCCAGCTACCCAGAGAATATTTTTGGAGGGAGGGGTGCAAACTGTGGACAGGCACATCACCTGACTTTCACAGACTCTCATCCTGTGGTGAGGGCAAGGCCAGCAGCAAGCAGAAGGAGCTCTCAAATGCTCAGGGTCAGGGCAGGGGCCCCTCTGGTCCAGCTCTAAACACTGTGCTGAGTACAGATGTTTTTTTTCTTGCCATTGCCAATGAGGTAACACTCATCAATACAGAGGACGACTAAGGATCTGGAGTCAAGAGTTAACAGCCTTCAGGAAGGTTTAGCAGGCTTTGCAGCTATTCCTTTCGTTATCTAACAAGTGTCTGTGAGGGTTCTTGCTATAACTCAGCATCTGGCTGGGCCAAGCATGCAGTGTGGGGTTAGAAAGACATGCATGGATGGGCTGTGGCAGCCTGGGGAGAGTGCCATGTACCTGCAGAACGGTTGTGAGCCTCTCACACCACGATGAGGTCACAGTTCCCCTGCACTATCTCTTGATGTGTGATGTCCCACTGAGGTCTACAAGTGGGTTGTGTCCCTCGATGTCTGGAACACACACTGAGGTCACAGGGGTCTGCCTTCCTGGCACCCCCTTCTAGATGTTGCCATGTGGTCAACGAATAAGCAGACAGCACCCGAGTAGCTGCCGAAACACAGCATCTATCCCGAGCTTTCTCTTCCTTAGTGCTACTTTCTCAACACTGCCTGTGTCTCATGTCTCATTCCTCTCTCCCCTGGGTGGAAGCACAGGGAGAGAACTCTGTGAAGCTCTGGGTTCCTGACAGCCTCGTTAGAAATGAAGCCATAAAGCACAGGCACAGATGAGGAGAACAGGGTTATGTGACCCCCTGGAGATGGCACATCTGGAAGTGGCGTCCCTAGAAGTGGCGTCCTTCCCCATGCTGCTTCCCAAGTTCAGTTTCTGACGAGCTTCCATCACCTCCTCTGCCAGGCCACCTATGCCTTCCCACGGCAGAGCTCTGCCCCATGCCCTGGAACACAGCTCACTTTCTCTCTTTTCATGGCGGAGGAAACCCTGCTCCAGAGGGGACCCACGGCCACTTGGATCTCTGTGTATCAGAAGACTGACACCAGGTCCACAGCCGGGTTTTCACACCTGAGGAGGTGGGAGGGGTTTTTGTTTGGTTGGGTTTTAATAAAGTCATGCTTGATTAAATAAAATGAGAGAAAAGTAAATGTAAGGAATTGTGAGGGAAAAAAAAGAGCAGATTGTTATGAGCAGTTGGTGGGATATCTGTGCAGATAGACAGTGCAAAAAAATTATAGGACACAGCTACTGATTTTTTCTCTGTTCTCTTTTTAAAGGACCAGTGCGTAGATATCTGGGTCACAGCCCTGGGGAGAAATACAAAAACATTCACGCATGATATGGAAGGAAAATAAAGAATAGAAATATCCAGGAGTAGCTGAAAACACATGAAGAACAAACACAGATGCACGATTTATGTGTCCTGGAAGCAAAACCATTCCTTGCCCAATGCAGCCATTTATTCAGCTTTATTATTCTAGCCAGTAAAAAACACAAAACTGAGCTTTGTGAAATATCTGGAGGGAAGCAGAGGAGGAAAGTGTGGCCTGTGATGTCCTGGGGTCAGCGCTGGCCACATTATCTGCAGAGGCACCTGGGGTCATGGTGGAGGAGGCTGACAGGCTTGCTAGTGGGCCCCTCACAGCCAGCGGTCACCACACCCTATCACCCCCGTTGACCTATCGCCGCCGCCATCACCCAGTTCCAAGTCCCAGTGCTTCATACCTTGGCTTCCACAATGTCCTCCCTGCTCCCACCTTTCCCGGTGGGTTTATGCCAAGAGCTCAGTCGGGTTAGGCTTCCCCACACCCTGCTCTAACCATGTCCATCTCCCGGCCAGCCGCCAATGATGAACTATCCCTTCCTGTGACTTCGAGCCTAATCTCAGCCCACAGGGTATCAGGCAGGGTTACCCCCAGCACACTGTGGGGATGGGAAGAGGTGCAGGCAAGTGTTCTTCCTGGGCTACTGGTTTACAACACAGAACACATTCTCACACAGAGACGGCAGCTTGAATCATGCTTAGGTTCTCATGAGAAACAGAGAAAAGGCATTTGACTTAGAGCTGAGCCCTGGTGCTCTCGTTTCGGGTCCTGGGAAGAGACAGCTATGAGATGGAGCCAGTAGGAGGTGAAAGAAAATGGTTTATTTACTGGTTCCTTATGGCTGAATTGTGTACCCTCAAAAAGATGTGTTGATGTCCTAACCTCTGGAACTGTGAATGTGATGTGACCTTATTTGGAAATAGGGTATTTGCCAATATTAGCAAATTAACACAAGGTCACTGGGGTGAGCCCTAACTGTGCCCGACCGGTGTCCCTAAAGGAGGAGAGACAGAGACACACAGAGGGAAGACAGCCACCTGCAGACAGAGGCAGAGGCAGGGCAATGAGTCCACAAGCCAAGGAGCACCTGAGAAGGGAAGGGCCTGGAACAGGCTCTCCCTCCCCGCCTCAGCGGCCACACCTCCAACTCGGACTTCCAGCCTCTGGATGGGAGAGAACAGAGTCCCTTGCTTGGCCACGCAGTCTGTGGAACTTTGTTTACCGCAGCCCCAGGAAATTAACACCAGGTCCCAGGCAAATTTTTGTCAAAAATGCGAGTTGGCTGTGGCAGCCTGTGCTGGGCCTGTATTCTGGTCTATTCTCTCTGCTGCAAGTCAGGCCTCAGGCTGCACTGGGCACCCTCCCTTCCTGTCCGGCCTATGCTCCTTCTTCAGTTCGCCCTGAGGAAACTCCTTCTCCAAACACCAACCCACCCAACGCAGGGGGCTGAGGAGCAATCCTGACCAAACCCTTCTGCCTCACCAAAGCCTTCTGTCTCGCAGACGTGAGAAAGGAAAGGGCAGTGGAGGGTAGGCAGAGGGAGCACTGGGAGGCCCCAGAGATCGCAGAGCACCCCTCCAGGCAGCCCGAGGTGGGAAGCAAGCCCAGCACAGCCCCTCTTGGTGGCTTCCCTCCAACTTGGCTGGGTCAGTGAGTGACTCCCCTGCAGAAGCAGCTGCGTCTTCAACTACAGTGCCCATGGGAGGCATGGACAGTAGCTGCCACCATAGAACCCGGGCCTTCTCCCTGCATGGGGCACCTGAATGAGTCTGACCAGGCTTCCTGCCAGCTGCCTCTTAAAAAGGAGTAAACTTATCCAGGAGACAAAATTGTGGGGATAGATGAAAAATGCTGGGTGAGAAGACGAATGAGAGACAGCTTATCCTAGCGAATACTAAAATGTGATATTAATAATAGCACAAAAAGGCAAATTAATGGAACAAAAATCCAACAACAGATGTAAGCACAGGGATACATTCTGAGAAAGACGTCATTCGGTGATTCTGCTGTTGTGAGAACATTACACAGTGCCCTGGCACACCCCGAGGCTGTCTGGTGTAGCCCATGTTTCCTAGGCTGGACCCTGCACACACACAGCTGCGCCGAACACTGGAGGCAGCTGCAGCACCCTGGTCGTGTATCCAAACATAGAAAGGCTGGGCCAAGCGTGTTGGCTCACACCTGTAATCCCAGCACTTTGGGAGGCTGAGGCGGGCGGATTATCTGAGGTCAGGAGTTCAAGACCACGTTGGGCAACACGGTGAAACCCCGTCTCCACTAAAAATACAAAAATTAGCTGGGCATAGTGACTCGTGCCTGTCATCCCAGTTACTCAGGAGGCTGAGGCAAGAGAATCACTTGAGCCCTGGAGGTGGAGGTTGCAGTGAGCCAAGATTGCACCACTGCACTCAGGCCTGGGTGACAGAGTGAGACTCCATCTCAAAAACAAAAAAGAAAGAAAAGTTGTAAGTCCTCACTTCAAGTTATTGTAAGGTTTTGGAAACAGACTTGAAGCCAAACGACATATAACTAAACCAGTTTTATCACAGGTTAGTTGATGTCAACAAGAGTTAAATTCCTGCAGCATATTTCAAGTCACAAAACCATCACCAAGCCTCTAAATAAAGACCAAACCACTTCTAACATTGAACATGGAAATAAATGTAAGCTATGTGGACATTTAAGAAAAAGAGAAAGACAAATAGAACAATGATTTCCTACTGACTCTAGGCCAGGGTCTTGAGTCGCTGGAGCCTGTCCCGGCAGCTCAGCAGCTCAGCCTGTCCTTCGAGGCAGCCCACAGGGCTGGACACCATCTAGGTCCTTCGAGGCATCCCGGCCAGGACACCATCTCGGTGGGCATCAATTCTTTTTCACATCAACACTGTATTGAAATGACATCGAATGAAACAACGTCATTTGAGGACCTGCTACACAGGTAAAATTCCATATTATACTCTTATGGGACCACCTTCAGATGCGTGGTCTGCTGGTGACCGAAACGTCCTTCTGGGCTGCACGGCTGCATATCTAAGAGGTTAAGACATCGTGATTTGTGAAGTCAGAATGGAAAAGGAGGAGTTATAATAACAAATTACTCGTTTGGAAAAAATAGTTAAATCCCTCATTATACACCTCACAACCCAAAATGTCAGAAAAGACAAAAGCAAATGTGTGAAAATTTAACACTGAAGTACTAGAATAAAGTAAGGGTGATCATTTATGCCATCTTTTGATGGATACAACTTTTGCAAGTGTAAAGCCTGACTACATTTAAAACTTTCAGATGTCAAAACACTGTAACCGAAATTTAAATAAACTGCAAATAAAGGTTTTGCGGCATGCATGCAAAGCATCAGTGCTCCACGTACAGAACTCACACAAATGAGTAACAGAACAAGGACCCTGCTCATGGCTGTGCAGTAGGACCCGGAGCCAAAGGGAGCCGAGGGTGAGGATGGAGAACGGGCTGCTGGGACACATGTGGGAGGGAGATCAGGACACAGGCTGTGAGCAGAGGCCGCGCGCTCACCCCTGCAACAGCAGGAAGGAGGTAGAGTGCGTCTGTAGGTAACTGGCAGGTAAGGAAGAGGAGTCTGAGTTCATCTGAGGCTCAGGTTTTGCAAGGGGGTGGAGGCATTGCCATTGCTGGGAAGAAGGAGCAGAGCCTTGCAAAAAGGTTTCCAAAAACATCGAACATCTGGGATCATTGCTGTGTATCCCCCTCAACAGAGAGCTGCAGAATGGCCCAGGTGCGCTGTAGGAGATGGAAGAGAACAGGAACCAAGGACCAGCCACAGCCTGGAGGAATGGGTGCCAAAGAGGCTGGCGCTGGGCACACACTGGCACCAGGAGGCTCTCCCAGCTCTGCTCTGCTGCCCTGAGTATGGGAAGAAGTCCAGGGAATTTTGCAGGTGGGAGCCAGGCGAGGAGAGCTGGGGTTCAAAGGAAACTGGGACTTTAACCGGGAAGAGCTCAGCAGACCACTGGCAATGACAGATCCCGCAGGCGGAAGTTGGAGCAGCGTGGGGTTGGGAGGGAGGAGGGAGTGGGGCGCACAGCAGACACTCCATCCAGGGTGGGTTTTAGATTCCAATGGTAGTGCATATCTCTCTAAGATCCAGAGTGCACCAGAAACACAGGTCAGCATGCTGAAATGACCCAGAAATTTCACCGGGGTGCCTTTCACAATTAACTGTACTTGAGGCAAGCCCATTTGGTACAGATTTTTCACCAATGATTGTTTTATTGATTTATTTGTCGTTTTTCTTCTCTTTCTTTCTTTGTTTTGTTTTTTTTTTTTTTTTTTTGACTGAGTTTTTGCTCTTGTCGCCCAGGCTAGAGTACAATGGCGGAATCTCAGCTCACTACAACCTCCACCTCCCAGTTCAAGCGATTCTCCTGCGTCAGCCTCCCGCGTAGCTGGGATTATAGGTGCCCACCACCACGCCCAGCTAATTTTTGTATTTTTAGTAGAGACAGGGCTTTGCCATGTTGGCCCGGCTAGCCTTGAACTCCTGACCTCAGGTGACCCACCCGCCTCCGCCTCCCAAAGTGCTGGGATTACAGGTGTGAACCACTGCACCCGGCCCTATTTGTCATTTTTCTATGAAGACAAAAGCAACTGTGCACATTTACCTTCACTTCCCCTTAAATAGCTTTCTGAGCTCCAGGCACAAAGGGAAGTAGGGAAGGTCTTATCTAGCACAGAGCACCATGCAGACCGGCAGATAGCAGTTATCAGAGGCTGGCATGAGGGGAAGTTAGTCCCCGCGGTGCTGATTTAGGAAATAATGCTCAGCCTTATATGTCAGGCTGTTTGAGTTTCCAAGGCACCCCTAAACTAATCCATCAGGAAGGAAGAAAAGGCTTTGGAGATCATTTTCCCCTTGAAAAGACATGTTTGTTTGAAAAAAAGCAATAGTTGTAAGGCCATATCAAAATCTAAACCAATACATATTGACTTTTTAATGATACAATAAAATGCAACCGTATCTGAAAATACTAAGACACGAGCATTTGTACACATTCTTTTTAAAGTGGTTAAAATAACTTGGCCCCAAAACATGAATTCATGAGGACGTGCACCCAAGAAAGTAGCACATATTTCAGTACAGACGTATCTCTAAGTCTCACCCGCGGGTGTAAGATAGCTGCCTCGCACATGTGCACAGAGGTGATGTAAACCCGGCAGGACTTTCAGACCGGTTATGTCTCAATAACTGACCTTAAGTTAATGAAAAGTGAGATCCCAATATTTCTAAACACACCAAACAGCTCTTTTGCTTGTTTGTAAACCTAGAGAGGGGTGGAACAGGCTAATTAGGTTAAAACTCTAATCATTAGATTTTTTCTTAATTGTGTGCCTGTACACAGGCATATATGAGTAAGGATTAAAAAAAATTAACATTTAAAAGTTACTAAGAATTTCAAGAAACCAAAGACCTTGGGGATTATTTACTAACCACAGGGTAGAAATCCTCAATAATTTGACCAGAACTTGACTCCAACAACAAGGCCAATATACTTGGCACCAGCCGATAAACTGTTTCTCTACATGTACAGGTAGCAAACATTTTAGGGACCACACAACCTCTGTCACGCCTACTCAACCCTGTCTTTACAGGAGAAACTGCCACAGACAACACGTAAATGAATGTGCATGGCTGGGTTCTTAGAATGCTTACTGGACATTGCTACCATTTAGTGAGCTCCTCTTATGTGCTTGCAATGTGCTATTTAGAAACTCTCAAGTTGGGAACATATTACTTACATTATTCATCTTCCAAGCTCACTACAAAGAATAGGTTTCCATAAATGCTTCTTTATGGACATTGAGATTTGAATTTCATACAATTTTTATGCATCATGAAATCTTCTTTTGGCTTTTTTCCAACTATTAAAATATGTAAAAATCATCCCTAGCTCACATAGCCGGAATGCACGCAAGGTTTGATATCAATGACAGCTTTAAATGAATTCACGCTTGTCTGAAAGGAGAAGTACCCTGCAACCTCTCCTTCTTCTTTGCCATTTTAACTGCCTTTGAACAACACATGTCTGTGACAATGTATCTATGAAAACACGTCTATTTTGCATGGTTTTCTTAAACCCCACAATGAATACTCTGAAGGGAGCTCAGTGTTTGATCATGTGTTATTAAATGTCAAAGAAATGATTAAATGAATGCATCTCCAACTCTACTCACTTATCACTAAAACGTTCATCAATGGAGGGATAGACAGTCTCACTAGTTTCAGATTGAAGCCAACTACTTTTGGCTCGGAAACTGCAAGGGAGCATGATCATCAGTCTTGCATTGATCCTGACAAGCGTCATCCTAGTTATGCCGATTAAAGCATATCTGGGAGATCTTATCAAGAATGTTGATATTATAATTTGCAAATGCTATGTGCCAACTTTCAACCGCAATCTCCAGAAGGAATTTTATGAGAAATTTCTGAAAGCATGGCAGCTTTGAGATACGTGGGAGAAAGAAGTTAACTCTAAACACTTAGCTGACTTAAATTCCAATTCAGAAATCTTCAAGCCCCAGAATACCCTGAGTGCTATTTCTTATAATTACTATTAATAAGACTTTGACTTACATAAGTATTCCTCATTGAAATAACTCAAGGCACACTTTTAAACAACAAAATATTGTAAAATGGGCATCTTTGTATTAAATTCCTATTCCTATTTTAGGTAATAAGTATTCAAATTTTGGTGAACCCCTATACAACAATAACTACCATTCAGTGAGCTCCTCTTATGTGCTTGGAATGCACTATTTATAAACTCATAAGTTGGGAACATCATATTAATTACATTATTCATCTTCCAAGCTCACTACAAAGAATAAATGGAGAAATATGTCACCTAAATAAAACAATGGATGGGTGATATTGAACACAGAATATCTGCAATGCACTTCTTTTCTCTAAAGGAACCCGGGAACCCAGATGGAAACCCAAGGCTGTCTAATTGCAGAAACAGAGCTGTCAATCACCACCTAGAACTCTCTCTGCAAAAATAAAAGTGTAAGACAAAGAAAGGCATTATCAAAGAATCTAGGAAGTCCTTATATGAGAAACTAGCACTAAATAATTCACTTTTTGAGAAAGTTTGAGCATATTTCTAACTCTAAGTAAAGGGAAATCTTGGTCATAAGAAAAATGACCTCTGTGTATTAAATGTCTAGTTATTGTCTGGTATTTTACATTTATATCAAATCCTCATTATAGACAGAGTAGCTCCTTCCAATCACCCTTATTTTAGTTAGAAGGAAACTCCAGCACGGCGAGTTTAATTTGTGCAGAGTAGCAAGGCGGCACCTGCCTTGCTGCCGCCTCTAAATCACAGTGAGCCTAAAACCTCCCACAAAGCAGGGATGAGCTCCTATGTTTAATCTCAGATAGTTGAGGAGAAGACGCTTTGAGAAGCTGCAGGTTTAATACTAAAGGGTGATTTCACTGTTAAAAGTCATCTTACATACACTTCACAGAAAATGGAAATGACTCCACTAGTCTGTGTACCTTTTAACACCTGAGTTCACACAAGCAAATGCTCCATGATTACCTCACAAGGTGACTAATTTCTTAACAATTTCATGAGGATCTCAACTCAAAGTCTGCCACTCAGATTGGTGTGTCTAATTAAATGGTTTAATATCAAAACATCTACAGATAAGGACAATTAACACAGGAAAGGTGGAAAGGCTGGGGACATCGAGGGTGCCACTCAGGGTCTCCTCTGCTTGGATGGGTTTCCTAAAATGACTGCAGCCTCCAACAAGAGAGTGAAAATACCAGAGAGGCAAAGTTAGATCTGACAACACTAAGAAGCCATCTGACGGCCAGGACCCAGGCATGGGAGGCCACCTCCGGGCCACTGTTCAGCACACAGACAGATGTTGAGTTTGTACTACAGGTTGGCATGAAATGAGATCGTGCGCCAGGGCAGCTGAACCAGTGCTGCAGGTTTCGGTGGCTCAGTGGGGCTGGCAGAAGTCAGCCTGCTTCCATGTGGACTTAAACAGCCACTTCTCGAGGTCTGAGTTTCCGCATCCTCAAAATGAGGAAGTCAGAGCAGATGACCGCCAGGGACCCTCCCAGCTCAGACCTTCCAGAGCTATAAACCCTGAAGCTCAGTGAGGCAAGAGGCTTGCTGGGGCAAGCTGGGGTTGACACTAGGATGGCAGTGAGCAGAAAAATGGTTCTGGGATGTTCATGGCAAAGTCATTTGTAATATAAATACACTTTCTAAAATGCTAAATGCTCATCTGTAAGGAAATGATTTAATGTGCTGTGGCACTTTCCCACAGTTATTTAATAGAATAATGAAGATGCACCTGCAAGACATACTGTTTGGTGAAAAAAAGCAAGCTGTGGCTTATAACTACAGGAGTCCTCCTTCAAAATGCAGCTACTATTTTATATAACCAGATGTAAAGTGTCTGTAAAGAAGAAAAATCACTCTATGGATAGATGCTGCCATGGTTTGGCCGTGTTCCCACTCAGATCTCATCTTGAATTGTACGCCTATAATTCCCATGTGTTGTGGGAGGGACCCGGTGGGAAATAATTGAATCATAGGGGCAGTTTTCCCCATACTGTTCTTGTAGTAGTAAGTTTCATGAGATGGTTTTATAAGGGGTTTCTCCTTTTGCCTGCTCTCATTCTCCTGCCTGCTGCCATGTAAGACGTGCCTTTCACCTTCCACCATGATTGTGAGGCCTCCCCAGCTATGTGGAACTATGAGCCCATTAAACCTCTTTTTCTTTATAAATTACCCAGTCTCGGTTATGTCTTTATCAGCAGTGTGAAAATGGACTAATACAGACACCTTTGGTAGGGACGAGATTTGGGATGGGAGGATTCTCTATGCTCCCAGTAGACTTTAGTATTATTTAGAATTTTTTTTTTTTTTTACTAGAACAATATATTCCAATAATCATTAAAAGTAAACAGCATCTTGGGTGTTGGTCCTGTGGCTGCACCTGTTCAAATTTATTTAGTGAACTTGGTCCTATAGTACCGACCTCTCCACGCTGACCCACAGGCCCTGGTGTCCAGTCACCATTCTCTCCCTCAGTGTGTTCCCCCCGGAGCAGCTTCTCCCAACAAACACAGAGTCCAGGAGCACAGGCCTAGCCCAGACACTGGGTCCTGATGTGGCCATAGCCACAGCTGCACCCTTTCCATTGCCATATCCCTCCCTTGCCAGAGATTTTACCAGATGGTGCCTAGTAAAAGAATTTTAAAACTTCCAGAAGATCAAGCTTTCCAAATGGCTCTCTCTTAACAGAAAATTTCTAGTTTCATGAACAAAATCACAGATAAACACGCTAGAGTTTCGTAGAAAGTACAATAAAAAGCCAGGCAGCTTTCCGGGCAGTGCTGGGTGATCGCAGCGGGTCTGCGTCTGGGCCCCTCCTTCTAAGGCCAAGCCTCAGGGACGGGAAAGATGCACAGCTGCTTCAGGAGCATTTCACCCAGTGAGTGGGCAGCTGAGTTAGCAGAGCTGGACTTTAACAGAAGCCCCTGCCCCACCTTGCAACCTCGCTCATCAGCTCAGCTGCTTCCCCCAGGAGGTGCCAGCTCAGATTAGGAGCCAGTGCCAGCCTCGGCCGCAGAGCCAGATCCTCTACCTCAAAAATAGCCTGATTCCTATCACGCTTCCCCGCCGGCAGGGATACCACCATTTGTGCAAAATGTTTAGGTACACATTTCACACGTACAGGCTCATTAAAATAGTCCATTTTATTTGGAATGTCATAGTGGAGTAAATATAAATACAGTAGGAAAACAAAATCAGAACCAAAATATAATCAGAATGTAATACAATCAGAAAATTAAAAACATAGGCAGAATAACTTAGTAGGTGAAAGCAATTTGCATGTTAGGAATTGGTGAAGAAAGTGCAGTGTGACTCAGAAGGTCCAAGCATCCGTCCTAAATTCCAGCCCTGTGTTCCAACCCCTGCATGATTCTGCCCCAATTCAAAACCATGCTGGAACATGAGCTTGGAGACTGGAGATCCCACACACAGAAGGAGAAGCTGAAGACACTTAAAGTGGAACAGCATTCTCTAAGGCTGGGCAGACACTCAACAAAGCGGGTGAAAGTGACGAAAAATGGAGGAGCCTCAGGGGGTGGCAGGCACGGAGGGCTCCCTTTATTTTATTGTATTTTCCCTCTTTCGGTTGTGAGGACAATCCACCATGGTTCTAAAATCACCGTGGCCCACGCCACGTGGAACCCACAGGGCCCACAGCCACAGATGCTTGGGTGGCACTTCCAAGCCTGGTGGCTGCAATGGGAGCAGAATGGCCACCCGGCTTCGGATCCGCGACCCTCACTAGCCTATCCCTGAAGTTCTGTAAGAAAAAAAGCCAGGACACCTTTCTGACGGGGCTGCTCGAGCTTGTTGTGGATGAGGAGCTGTTGAATTCTCCATTCCATTCTCTGAAATGGAACTCCATTCCATCGGAATTCTCCGATCCCATTCTCTGAAATGCTTGATACGCGTGCTTCTCCATGTGAAGCAAATGCCTCCCTTTTTGAGATGTGCCCTTTAGTCTACTACTTAGACTTTACCTCCGATGACACTTCAGTTTCCATAAGCTTCAATCGCTGCATTTTCAGCCGGTTCCTCTCTGCACTTCTGGAGTAATTTCGGTTACTCTTTGCACAGCTCCCTCTCCGAGTCCACAGAACTCATCACAACTGGCAAGATACCACGGCCTCCAAGGTCTGTCCGCGCCTACACTTGGCGACTATGACAACCATCAAGTGATGCAAGGCTTGGGGCCCGGCAAGGACTTAGAGAAAAAGCTCTGTAGAGATTGCAACAAAAGAACCCAGAATATTGTCGGAGTGAGGCCCAAGTAAAGTTGTCAACAAGTCAGGGCAGATGTGCCTTAAATGGACCCCTGTCTGGTGGGAAGGTTGGGCTGAGGCTGGCAGGCTTGGGTGGCCCCTGCCTCGAAATGCCCCAGGCTGTCATTTCCCAGCCCTGCCATCCTGGCTCAGTGCCCAGCCTCTTGCTCAAGTCCCCACTTCTGGAAAGTAAAGCATTAACTTTTCAGGACCAACCGAGGTGTTGCAGTGAATAAGGTGGCCCAGGCCCCCCAGATGGTGCGGGAGTGACAGAATATGAATGCCCCACCTTCTTCACCCCAGGGGGGTCCCGCACGTGTGTACTACCTTCTTCACCCCAGGGGGGTCCCGCACGTGTGTACTACCTTCTTCACCCCAGGGGGGTCCCGCACGTGTGTACTACCTTCTTCACCCCAGGGGGGTCCCGCATGTGTGTACTACCTTCTTCACCCCAGGAATGTGCACTGCCTTCCTCACCCCAGGACGGGGGGGGGGGCCTACACGTGTGCACTGCCTTCTCTCAGCTGGTGCCATGGGACCCCCAGTAGTACCAGGAAGGCCGTGCCAGTGCATCAAAGTGGCAGCCAGGATCCAATAACAATACATACATACAAACAGAAGCAAGGGTACTGTTTCTCAGTTGGGTGCACTATGATTAGAAAATAGTCTGAACTAACTCTACAGTTAGGAAATGACTGAATTTTTCCCTGAGTCATAATTTTCTTTTTCTTTCTTTTCTTTTTTTTGTTTTTAGATGTAGTCTCATTCTGTTGCCCAGGCTGGAGTGCAATGGCACAATCTTGGCTCACTGCAACCTCTGCCTCCCGGTTCAAGCAATTCTCCTGCCTCAGCCTCCTGAGTAGCTGGGATTACAGGCACGCACCACCACACCTGGCTAATTTTTGTATTTTTAGTAGAGATGAGGTTTCTCCATATTGGCCAGGCTGGCCTCGAACTCCTAACTTCAGGTGATCCATCCTTGTCAGCCGCCCACAGTGCTGGGATTACAGTTGCGAGCCACTGTGCCTGGCCCCTGAGTCATAAAGTACATTTTTGTAATATGTTTCATGGACACTTGAAAGGTAAGTATAATCTATTTTGAGGGTGTGGATTTCTCTCTTTCTCTGCATATATGTCATACACATGCACATGTATGGACATGCATGTATGTATGGGTATATCAAATATGCTATATTAAGTGTGTGCGTGTGTGTGTGTATAAATATATTTGCCTCTGATTTGTGGTATCCTAACAGCGATGAGTTAAAGTTTCCTAACTTTGTAATCCTTTTTCTTCCTGTATTTTCTGCAGTTTTTGCTTCATAAATTTTGATGCTGTTACTTGATTTATGGAGGTCCACAGCAGCTAGCCCTTTGTTGTAGACTGCGCCTTTATCATTATACTAAGGGGCCTTAACCTTTCTTTGTTGAACTATTAACCTTGTCTGTTATTCATATTGAAAACTGATATTTAAAAAAAAAAATCCTTTTATACTAGACTTTTTGAGTTAATCTTTCACAGACACATTATTTAAGGTGCATTTCTTCATCCAAGTGGGTTGTTTTTGCTTCTTCCCTCCATCTGAGAATTTTGTGAGGTGTGCTCACTCCACGTATGCTTTGTGACATGGCCACCATGCTGGGCCTCAGCTTTGTCACCATGTGTCACCACACAGGTCCTGGTTTTCCTGCCACCTGTTTCTAGTCTGTGGCCATTTGGCCTGGTTTCCTAGTTCTATGCTGAGTGTGCAGGTTCCTATTCTTTTAATGTGGACCATCTGCAACTGGTTTTAATTTAAAAGTTTTATGATCAAAACAAACATCTATTTCTTGATTCATCAACTTTACACAGACTCCTGTCATAGCCTAGTCTGAAAGAAAAACAAGTTAGCTCACCCCCTCCCTTCCTCTCCACTTGCATTTTTGGTTTATTAGACTATAATACTTCATTTTTCTACCCATTCAATACCTTTGCATTTGACTTCTTAAGTTGAAATTCTCTCTACTAACTCTCTGCTCGGAGAGTTGAGGCAATGAAAACAGACTCTTCTCACCTCATCTTCCACTGTTCTAGCTTTTGTTATGTTCTCTTCTGAGAGCAGAAATGCCAAAGAATAATCCCACATTCTTTGGCTTTAGTTTTATATTCAAATAGACTTTTTCTATTTGAATATCAAACCAAAACCTTCTGTTTCTCCTGGTTTTTCCATTTATCCCTCGGTTTCTTGGACTGAGTAAAAAAAGTCTTCTTTTTTCTTTTTTAAAGAAAGGCTTATGTTCTTATGTCACTCCATTATCTGATTTTTCTAATATTTAAAAATGTCTCAATTTTCTTTCTCCTTGGAAACAACCTTGGCTTTGTATTAAATCCTCACGGATTATGTCATGCGGTGTTTTTCTCCTTAAAAATTCCATTTGGAAAAAAAAATGTACGTATTATAACGACAGAGACTAGGTGGGCACGTGACAGGAGGAAACTGGTCTAGCAGGTACCCCCAGTTGCCACCCCTCACCCTGTCCTTCACACTCCCAGCACAGCCCAGCCTCCTTCTCCAGCCTCCAAGAGCCCACAGCAGGTGGACAGCACCAGGCAGTCACGGGGAGCATCCCTGGAAGCCACCTCCATGGGAGCCTCGAAGGGAGGCGGAGGAGGTGGGGCGCATGCATGGAACCAAAGGAGTGTGAAAGGACAAGGAACTGGGTGAGCCGGTGGGGGGTGGGGCAGGCCCACGGGGAGACCCTCACTCCACCTGCTTTCCCTTCAGACACTGGAGACAGGAGTGAAACTCTGAGTTTCTCTTGGCACAGCTTCCTTGGGCCAGCCTGGAGGTTCCCGACCTGCCCCACACCACAGAGACTGGCTCCAGATATGCCAGGAAGGGAGGCTCCTGGCAGCCCAGGCCCAGAGGGAAAGCAGTGTTAGCTGAGGGGTGGGGAGGAGGCAGAGGGCACATCACCTATGATTCCCCAGCTTTGAGGGGAGCTCACAGAGGCGGCTTTTGGGGGAACCGACAGATGTACTAAATAGCACCATGCTGAATTGCAAACAGCCTGGCCCCAGAAGCTGATCAGAAAAGAATGTTTTCAGCCCAAGAGTAAGATGTAAGAACGTGCTGTGAACCTTTATGATTCTGTGAAAACACGTGGCTTTTAGGTCCTGTGGAAATGCCCATAGGCTACAACATGGAAGATTTTTTTTTAAGTTTAAAATCTTACTTCACATAATTAGTTTGATAAATCTACTGTTTATAAGCAAAGTTCTAGCCACGGCCATCGGATGTGGTACAAGAATAAACTGAAAAGCAGACAGTACCTAGGACAAGGACAGACCAGAGGCTGAGGGTTTGCAAGTAGCTGTGGAAGATAAAGAAGTAGCAATCCCGGGGAAGGGGCTAAACTCCATAGGAGAAAGTTCCATTCCACCTCCGATTCTTAGAGTTGCAAGTACCAAGTTGACACAACACTTAGCAAACTCTTAGTCACCTCCCAAGAGCCCAGACCCTGCAGCAGAGGCTGCTGTTTGCCAATGATTGTTCCCCAAGTCAGAGACACAGAACGGAAATGAAGGAAGGACATGCGTCCTGCCACCCACATCAGACACACGTCCCTTGCATGAATAACTTAGACATTTCTGAAGTGACTCACTGATTGATCCAAAATATATAACCATGATCACCTTAAATCACATAACCATGATCACCTTAAACAAAGAACTGGATCTTGTGCACTGATGCTGCTGGCACCATTGGAAAGTGACTCTTGCGACTTGAGTTGTGATATCGGTTTCCATAAGCTTCTGTGAATTCTTGTCAAAGCTTGAAAACTGAACGCGGCAACAAGTTTAGGTGAGGAGTGTTTGGCAGATGAAACCCCTCCAACCGGGAGGTGACGGGTCTCAGGGAGTGTGTCTGGCAGGTGGGGAGGAATCCCAGGCTTGGAATCTACGGTCCTTAGCGCTGTCTCCTCCACCACGTAAGCCAAACCTGATTTCTGTGAAGAATTTTCCACTTGCACTCATGAAGACATGGCCATTCCCAGGTATCTAAGTGTTCCTCAGCTGATCAGAAACTTACATGACTTTATCAGAAACACTCTGAGATGTACACTGTTGTGTTCGTTCACCGGGACCATATAGCCCAACAGTTCCTCGTAACCTGGGGGTGGTTTCTCCTGAGAGCGTTTATACAATTAGCAGCTAGCCTCCTCTTTTTCAGGTAGCCCATAAAGACCTGGAGAACAACAAAACACACCTCACATGTCCTTCAACAGGCCGTAGAATCATTCTGCCAATGTGTGAAAGAATTGAAAGTAACACAGTTTACATCATATTATTATATTGCATATTACAATTATAGATCATACTTTCAAACACACACACACACACACACACACACACACACACACACCTGTAATGCCATATATGCTGTAACATGTTACCAGTTCCTGAGGTTTGGAAGATGGATCATGAAGGTTGTGGTGCCCGGGGGCAGTGCTGCTCCTAAAAAAACACCAGGGCACCAGCACCCAAAGGCGCCAGGACCCGGAACATTAGCACCCTCAGGTATCAGCGCCCTAAGCACCAGCACTGTAATGTGCCAGCACCCTAAGGTACCAGAACCTTCAGGTACGGCACCCAAAGCCACCAGCCCCCTAAGGTACAGCACCCTAAGCACCGGCACTCTAATGTACCAGCACCCAAAGGCACCAGCATCCCGGACATTAGCACCCTCAGGTATCAGCGCCCTAAAGCACCACACCCTAAGCACCAGCCCCCTAAATCACCACACCCTGAGCACCGACACTCTAACGTACCAGCACCCTAAGGCATCAGCACCCTAAAATATCATCAGCAGCCTAACGTGGCTCCCTGGCCTGGTGCAGTGTTGCTAGATAAAACAGTCAGATTGTCAGGAGGCAAAGCCATAGTTTGTAAAAATTAGCAGCTTGCAAAACTGAAAATCAGAGGCCAGACTACAGCTTCAGGAGCTGAGCACCAGTGACCCTCTGACAGGGGGTTTGCCACCCATGAATTTAACCAACTGAGGGCCAAAAATATTTGAGAATAAAACCAAATGGTCATATCCATATTAAACAGACTTTTTTCCTTGTCATTATTCCCTAGACAATACGGTACAACAACTATTTCCATAGCACTTACACTGCATTAGGGATTATAAGTAATCTAGAGATGATTACAGAATACAGAAAGATGTGCTTAGGCCATGCGGAAATACCGCGCCATTTTACATGAGGGACTTGAGCAGTGCAAATGTTGGTATCGGCAGAGGTCCTGGAACCAGATGCGGAGGGATGACTGTATTGGGGTGGGTGCTCATCTGTACGAATGGGGAGGACTGAACGGGGTGATTCAGAACAATGTTCCCAGGCCCAGTCACTCATCAGATCCCTGCCCCTCATGGCAGAGACCCAGGTTCCATGTGGCGTGGGCAATTCCCAGGACCTGAAAGCAGGGGTCCCCCGGGGTCTCGTGAGCTTCCAGGGTGAGAAACTGCTGTCACAGGGAGCGCTGCAGCGGCTACAAAAGAGTCACCCATGGGCACGTGACAAGCATATTCTCTCTTCCAGTTTGGGCATCTTTACTCCGGTCTCTGAGCCATGTTTCTGCAATGACCAGGGGAAGGGTGGACAGCTTCCTTCAGCTGACTCAGAGAAGCCCTCCTCCCGCTGGCCAGACTCACACCCTCCAGCACACAATCCAGACAAATTGCTTGACCAGAGGAAGCCGGAAATTACTAGTGTTGTGTTGATTTTACAATAGAATCAGTAGAATGTAGAATCAATACCACGTGCTTACTTTCTCAGTTCTAAAAAACGGTATGGTCTGGATGCAAACAGATCAGCTCTTGCTTTACAGCTGGGGAGAGCTGGGCATGGGGCAATGTCCACGACATTCTTGGAAACAATCATTATAGTGTGCTAAAACTGGCATTTCTCAACACGTGAGGTGTAGCTGCAACCCTAGTTTGGTTTACTTCAGCATTTACTTGGTGTGCTGCCCTTCACTAGCCAGACAGACCAAAGGAGGAATTGACTGCTGCAAAAAGTGACCACAGTCTGACACATAGAGTGCTCCCCTGCAGAACTGCTCCCCTGTGGAAGTGCTCCCCTGTGGAAGGGCTGGGCCCACGGCAGGTGCGCCAGCATGCTCTTCCCTCTCATCACTCCCTCTGGCCCTCCTGCCAGGGCTGCTGAGTAGGGAGCAGCCTAGGCAGAGCAAGAAACAAGATTGACATCCATTGGCCAGACACCCACTTCCAGCTGTCACCTCTGCTGCCCGTTCACAGAGCAAGCAGTTGAGGGCCCTTCACAGCTGCCTACAAGCCCTGGTGCAGGGAACTCACACTGCCCCAGGCAAGCAGGGAGTGGGACATCAAAGTCACCTGCCATTGCTCAGGATGTTATTTCTTTCTCTTTTTGTATGTGATGGGGTCTCACTCTGTCACCCAGACTGGAGTGCAGTGGTGCAATCACGGCTCACTGCAGCCTCCACCTCCTGGGGCTCAGATGATCCTCTCACCTCAGCCTCCTGAGTAGCTGAGGCCACAGGTATGCATCACTATACCCAGCTAATTTTTTGCATTTTTTATAGAGACGGAATTTTGCCATGTTGCCCAAGCTGGTCTTGAATTCCTGGACTCAAGCAGTCTGCCCACCTTGGCCTCCCAAAGTGTTGGGATTACAGACACAAGCCACCATGCTCACCTTGAAACATTTATCTTGAAGGTCTAAGAAAGCAATGTTTTCCTCCAATGTAACTTTGATTCTCTTCTCTTGGCTTTTCTTGATATGTCTGGATTGTTTGATGCAACCAAGAAACTTCCCATGCTGTAAGGGCCACATATTTCCCTGATCAAAGTACTAGTTTTCTTATTTACATTCCTCTATAACGCAGTGTGTGATAACCCTGGACACACAATTCCTGTGTGTGACGAAATTCAAGGGCCCTTCTCATCAAGTTTGACTGCCAGGTTGTCTAAGGGCTTCCCATGAGGAGAAACAATCCCACTGCAGGAGGATTTTCTCCACCTTTTTTGGTAACCGGTCTAAAGAAACAAAGATTTTATGTTTCATCAAGATAACTTTCTGTGTTGCCTTCATTAGATTTTCTGATTACTTGGAAAAATTGAGCTGTAGAAGGATTAAGATTCTTACATTCATGTAAGTTTCTATATTACTTTTGAAGTCTTTGATCATCACTCTGGTTAACTGAATACCTGTCAGTTTACAGTGACTTGTGATTCTGTCTTGATCAACTGTTTTGAATCTTTTGATATCTTTGGCACATTTCTCCAGAACTTTTATCTGGTAAATTGTATGGGAGGCATTGTCAAATGATAAATTATATGGGAACTTCCTTCAGTTAGTTTGGTTTATGAGTTATGGACATTTATGAATATGTTACTGATACAAATATTCTAAAAGTTACATAAATTCATAAAAATGTCATCAGTCATAATTTTGACGTTACATTAAATGTTTTATACATTATTATTATGTGGACATGCTATTCTGAATATTCTGATGATTATATGAAATTTACAAAAGTCTAATGATCCTGACATGACACTATCAGTCATGATTCTGGTTGTTATCGTAGAATGCTGCATGTCATAGAAACAGCTAAATTTTCTTGTCAGTTGAAAATCTGCATCAAATTTTAACTGTGGCTATTCTAAGTTTTTGTCATTCACAGCTATTTTTCTAAGTTCTTCTCTACAAACATTTGAAATCAGCTTTAGTCCAAAATTGCTTTTCATGAAAAAGACTCTAATAAATATAGGTACAAAAAGAGAAAAAAATAGTACAATTAATGAAAGAATATGCAAATTTATGTTCTGGTTTTGTTAAGTGGTTATCATGTTTATTTCCCCCCAATCTGGGAAATTCGTTTTGATGCCATTAAGTATATGCTGCTATGAAGAATCTGTAGTATCCCTGTAGTCATCCGGTTGAGGCGTTTTGTTAGGTGCCGGAAAGGCAACATTAGGAAAAAATCTCAGATCATAATAATTAAAAAAAAACACCTGCCGGTGCAGTGGTTCATGCCTGTAATCCCAGCACTTTGGGAGGCCGAGGCAGGCGGATCACCAGAGGTTGGGAGTTCAAGACCAGCCTGACCAACATGGTGAAACCCTGTCTCTACTAAAAACAGAAAATCAGCCGGGCATGCTGGCGCATGCCTGCAATCCCAGCTACTCGGGAAGCTGAGGCAGGACAATTGCTTGAACCCGGGAGACAGAGGTTGTGGTGAACCATGATTGTGCCATTGCACTCCAGCCTGGGCAACAAGAGCGAAAATCCACCTCAGAAAAAAAAAAAAAAAAGAAAAAGAAAAAGCCATCCAAAGTGTGTTTTCCAATGAAGAGGCAAGTGTGATCGTTGGGCCCTGCGGTTTATTCCTTGCAACTACAGCTAGAAGCTGTTGACTGCACTAGTAAAGAGCATCCTAGCCATTAGACAATCAGCATTGGTCTTATAAATGCAACCAAGTCATTGATTTATAATTAAAAGCGGGAAGGCGGTGGGAACTTGTGAGACAGAGTAACAAATGTCAGAAGCCATGTCTGTTTCTTTCTGCTTGCCAGCATCATTTCACAAAACCCCTGATTCTGTAATGACCTGCAGCTCTCCAGAAAGGTGCTTTGAAGACAAAGCAGGACAGAGCACACAGCCCCCCGCATCTCCTGCTCGACTCGCTCCATTCCTCAGGAGGTAAATGACCCTGGCCTTGCCTTTTCCCACACATAACCTCTGATGAGGTGAGTGGCAATGCCCCTGTAATCTGTGACCAGATGTACACTTATGCCCAAACCTGGATGTGATGTTGTACGGACTGAAGCTCCACCACCTAGATAGAAGCCGTGGGCGGAAACCCTGTGTGGGGCGGTCCGATGCAACCTCTCTAAGGGACTCCCTGGGGCCATTGCCTCAGTCAACAGTCCCCAGCAAGACTCCTGAATAAAACTAACTTTCATTACTTAAAAGCCCGATTTGTTCTTTAGTCAGCATTATTTAATAAATATTCTTTAAAAGTACAAAAGTAGATGGAAAGGCCTCATAGCAATTTCTTATTAGTGGTGGCTACTGAGGAGACGGGGAAGGGGTGGATTGGGGAGAAACAACAAAACTGGAATATCTTTTCCCCAGACCTTAATTCCTTTTTCTTTTCCTTTTCGTTTTACCAGAAAAAAAAAAAGAAAGAAAGAAAGAAAAAAGAAAAGAAACAAGAAAAATACTTTAAAACAATGTGCCAAAAATAGTAACATCAACCTGGATGCTGGGAGCCTGGCATCTGTTGAAGTCTTCCAGCACTTCTGTGTAGCTTCATGATCCCCCAAAATAGACCGATAAAAATACAATTTAGAAGTATTGCTTTCCATTGGGATGAAGCATTCTCAGAAATATCTGAAGTCCACCATGAAGCCAGTAGCACATGAGGTCTGATTATCGGACGCTGTTGGAGAGAGCTGGGTCACCCAGCCTCACAGCCTAGGCCTTGATCTTTGCCTGTGCACTTGGAGGGTTGTGACCTCCATGAGGCTACAAACATCCCGGGACAGTGAACCAGGAATCACTGAACCACATTCACATGGGCTTGCTATGGGAGTTCACATGATTTGAAAAGCAGATGCCCACTCCAAGTCCATTCAACAGCCATCTGCCACACCAGGTTCCAGACTGTTGAATCTTCAACCAGAATCAAAGAACAGACTCGCCTTTGCAGAGATTACTGTCTAGGGGATGGAAGCACAAAGAAGCACGGATCTCCCACAGACAATGTCAGGTGCAGAGATGGGGGTGTACCCAGGGCACAGCACAGGGGCCCGGTCAGAACCTCTTCCTACCAGAGGTGATGATAGGAGGAGGTGTGAAAGCCACTGGAGGCTGAACCTGGCAGAGGGAGGAAGGGAACAGCCAAAGTGAAGGCCGCTCTGGTTCAAGTTGGTGTTCAAACAAAAATAAGTTAAAACAAAAGACTTCAAGTGAAACCCTTTGGCTTATTAGAAATGAGAAACTAGAGTGGCTGGGGTGCGGGGTGGGAGGCAGGGGTGCATACTTATGCATTTGCCCAGTTTTGCATCTGATTTTGGGAGGTTTGGGACCCTCTTTGCAGAAGCTTTCACGAGCCTAAGGGTGAGATGCTCTGCCCCGTGTGGATAGAGCCTACCCTGTACTCAGGACCATGCCAAACCATTGCACATCATTTTGAGCCTTCAGAACATGATATAAAATTATACTTGGATGTCACATTATCGGCCAGAATGGAAGGGAGTACTTTTGAAAGCCTAATAGCCTTAAGCTGCAAGAGTCCTGTGGATGGCGCTATTCCCAAAGTCACAGACCCTTTATGGACATGCAAGGCTGATGCCGCCACTGTCAGTAACTGCAGTGGCGTTGGCCATCTTGATCAGTTTGTCTTGGAACTCATCCTTGAATTAATTGGGATGTTCTTCTGCATTGTCGTCCAGGAAATTTAGAAGCCAACAAGGGCAGAATCTACTCCCAAAAAGACATAGTGACCCTTATAGTATGAGTTTTGGGTACTAACCCCATGGCTGACCTTTCTGATCTTTCCTCATTCTGGTCTTATATTCCTTCTTCTTATCTCATTTTCTTCATCTAATTTTAATTTTATCTTGTACCATGTATTATGGAAGCTAATGCTAGTCTCTTCAGGAAAAAGGTTTCGTAACACAGAGGTCACTAGCAACCCTCGTGGACAGTTTCCATGGAATGTCCCAGGCACAGGTCACATTTCAGTGGGTTCCCGAGCTCACTCCAAGTGGGGAAGCGGAGGCTACACTGGTAGAGTGTTCAGAATTGGTGGGTTCTTGGTCTCGCTGACTTCAAGAATGAAGCCGCGGACCCTCGCGGTGAGTGTTACAGTTCTTAAGGACAGCGCGTCTGGAGTTGTTCGTTCCTTCCAGTGGGTTTGTGGTCTCGCTGGCTTCAGGAGTGAAGCTGCAGATCCTCCCGGTGAGTGTTACAGCTTCTAAAGGCAGCACTTCCAGAGTTGTTCCTTCCTCCCGGTGGGTTCATGGTCTCGCAGGCTTCAGGAGTGAAGCTGCAGACCTTTGCAGTGAGTGTTATAGTTCACGAAGGTGGTGCGGATCCAAAGAGTGAGGAGCAGCAAGATTTACTGCCAAGAGCTAAAGAACAAGGCTTCCACAGTGTGGAAGGTTACCCCAGCGGGTTGTGGCAGCTAGCTTGGGTGACAAGCTTTTAGTCCCTTATTTGGCCCCGCCCACATCCTGCTGATTGGTCCATTTTTAGAGTGCTCATTGGTCCATTTTACAGAGTGCTGATTGGTGTGTTACAAACCTTTAGTTAGACACGGAACGCTGATTGGTGTGTTTTTAGAGTGCTGATTGGTGCGTTTACAAACCTTTAGCTAGAGAGAGTGCTGATTGGTGTGTTTACAATCCTTTAGCTACACAGAAAAGTTCTCCAAGTCGCCACCAGACCCAGAAGCCCAGCCGGTTTCATTTCTCGGTAGGTGCCATCCCTAAACTGTTTGGGAGAGAAGAGGAGGAGAGAAGTAAAAGAGAAGTTTCTGGGTTTCTTTGTTTATAAAGCGGATATGAGCAGGTTTACAGGCTGAATAGAGTAAACCAATAGAGAAATGGTAAAATGAAAAGCTGAGATTTCTAAGGATACTGTAGGGTATGGAGTAGGATCACTGCTAGGGTGTGGGAGCAGAGGATTAAGGGGTATTGACCTCCAAAAGTAAAGGTGCATGCAAGCAAAGAGACATTGGTAAGAGGGAGGCAGGAAGTTGAAGTAAGCTGATAGATTGCTTCAATTTTCCCCAACAACAGGATATGAGGTCACCTGTTTAGAGATTGGGAAGGGTGCTGAGGGGAGAGAGGAAAGTTAGGTTAGGCCCTTGAGGGACAAGGGAGCCAATGGCGCCTGGCAGGAGCTTGGGAAATCATGGCTAGCAGCAATTCTCACTCTTCTTATTAGTTTATAACACCCATTAGCAGAACCCAAGCACTCTTGTCTCTATACCTCTGTTTCTCTCCTTAGCAGGGGTCTAAGATTTTGACATCGACCATTTGGAGTAAGGGCTTAAACTGAAATGAATTCTAAACTCAAGATTTTCTCCCTAAGGGCCACCTACTCAAATGGAAGAGCAAAAGGGTCTCTTCCATATTCAGGTGCTAGGAAATAAATGTAAGTTATCAGCAATTCATCACCATCTTACCATCCAATGGTATATAATTACTCTGTGCTCACAAGTAGTGGCTGATATTTGTGAAGTAATTAGGAGGTTTCTGGCAATCAGTTCTTTTATGTGCCAGTTTAGACACTCAGCCATTGTTCATTAAGGGTGTTGAGAAAGGTAATGAATTTAAGCACAGGTCTGTGGGGCCTGAAGCACTGCAAGAGTCACTGGGGGCATGTGACAATGTGCCTTATTCAACAAAAGAGGGAATGTATGTGGCTGAGGCTGGCAAGCCGAAAACCAGCAACATGGAGCCGGTGCTAAGCAGTGCCATGCTTTATTTATAAACCACTTCCTCCTTTGGGGGTACTTAAATATTTTATACATTTGTCTCATAAAATGTTAAACAACCTCACCTTTACCATGACAGCGTTTTCATACACAGAATGAGAAAATGTCGCAGAGTTTGAAAGTTCCTGTCCTCTTGTTACGGCAACCAGTGAAACATTATTCAGTCAGAAAGAAGTCTCAGTTCAGAAACTGTAAACCTTTATGTCTATAGCCTTGCGCTGCCACTTACTTTAGATCCAATTTCTGAATTGTATCATTCACAAAAAGACAATCTTGGATTAAGTTGCCATCAAGCTTGGAGAACTCTGAGAAGGCCCTGAGTGTGTCCATGCTGGAGAAGCTTTGGCAGGATAAGGAGAGCTGGAAGGGCGTCCTCCCGCCCGGCCACTCCACTTCGGCCTGTGCTGCAGAGAAACTTCCGCAGCCGTCAACAAGGAAATATGTTTACAGCAATTATTCGCAAAAGCAAACAATGTGACACAAAACAAAACGAAAACCTGAAGCAATGTGAGCATCTATAGTAAGAATTGACAATACTCTCATGGTGGACTAGTCTCCATTTAGGACAGCAGTCCCCAACCTTTTTGGCACCAGGGACCGGTTTTGTGGCAGATGATTTTTCTATGGATGAGGGTGGGGGACAGTTTCAGGATGATTCAAGCAGGTGACATTTATTGTGCCACTTTATTCCTATCCTTATTACACTGTAATAGATAATGAAATAATTATAGAACTCACCATCATGTAGAATCAGTGGGAGTCCTGAACTTGTTTTCCTGCAACTAGACCGTCTCATCTGGGGGTGATGGGAGACAGTGACAGATCATCAGGCATTAGATTCTCATGAGAAGCGGGCAACCTAGATCCCTCGCATGCACAGTCCACAATAGGGTTCAAGTTCCTATGAGAATCTAATGCCGCTGCTGACCTGACAGGAGGCAGAGCTCAGGTGATCATGCAACTGACAGGGAGGAGCTGTCAATACAGATGAAGCTTCGCTCGTTCACCCAGCCCTCACCTCCTGCTGTGTGGCCCAGTTCCTAACAGGACATGATCTGTAGCCGAGGGGTTGGGGACCTCTGATTTAGGAAAACACTACAACAGACAGCTCTGAAAAGCTTCATAAGAGGCAGCACAGTGGGTGATTTATGCGTACAAATATGATTCCACTGAATAATGTACTCATTGTTAAAAATAGGTGTAGGTTCCCAAATGATAAAGACCATGGTAAAATTTCAGGAACAGTCAGACCCCTCGACCAATGCAGAACAGCTGATTTTCTAGTTATTTATCACCCAAGTAAGGCTGAACATATACAAGTAAGTTGGACATAAAATCTACTTGTATGATATTATCTGTTTCACCACCAGAAAATTGTTGGGGGTTATAGAGCTGAGGACATTTGGACTTTATGTCTTACGTGACAGAGTTGAAGTTATTTGTCTCAAAGCATATTCAATCCACTGGGTCATTTTGTTCTGTTCTTTCTTGGATGCTACTTCAAAGCAGTGATCTCCACTGAGATTTTCTCAAGAGTCCTGTGAAGTCATTCTGTATAGCAGGGGCACGTCGTAACTGTGTGTTGCTTGAAGACTATTCTCAGGTGATTTTCACATTAACCCTTTACTTCTGCCACCTTGCTATTTGCTACTTAGTGTCATTAACAGATTGGATTCCATAATGCTTCCCCTGTCTTTTCTTCCTGTTCCTTTTGATTTCTCCCATAAAATATATCCAAACTCAAAGGAAGGTCACGAAATATCAAGATTACATGTCTTGGGGAAAGTCAAGATCATTACATTTTTTTTTTCCTGGCAACAAAAAATCCAATCCAAAGAGTGCAAAACTCTAAAATATCATGCACAGTTCATCCTGTCCAGACAGCGGGCCTGCATCCACGAGGCTGGCCCAGGGTCGCCACCCACCCCACCCTGAAAGCTCTATGGCCCGTGTCAGGGTATCAGGAAGTGAGCTCTCCTCTCAACTGGAAGCAGGAAGGTGAGAGGGGCTGACTGATGATGGGAAGTTCAGAGGGAGCCCGAGAAGCCTTTTTCTTCCAGTTGTAAAGTTCATGAACCACCATCCAGCTGCCAGTCATGATGGCAAGAGGAAATGAAAATAGAATATCTCCTGGCAGAATTGACAAAATTGGAAAATCTCTGAAGACGTGTACTCCCAGAACCATAACTGATGAAGCGGGTGGGGAGGAAGGGGCTGGGAGGGGAGAAAAGGGGGCGGGAAAGGAAAGGGGGCTGCAAAGCATGTGGAGCCTAAGCTTTTTTACAGACACGAAAAGACAGATGCACGTTGTCAACTGTCACAAAGGAGGTCCTTGATTTTCAATTTCCCTGCAATCCTGGCTAAGAGACACAATTTTTAAGATATTCCTCATCAGTTGCCAAATATTGATTATTCTCTGTTCAGTCTACAATGAACCAGATCACACTTGTAATACTATTTAGAAGCAAATAAATCAGCAAAACTATTGGCATCTCTCCATAATATATCGTGTGGCTGCCATGACCCTTCACCCCAGAGGCAGCCTGGTGTGATAATTAGTAGGTAATCAGTTTGCTTTTTACTCTAAAAAGTGCTTAATTGTCTCCCTTAGATTTGTAGGCGTGCGTAGCCAGACACCTTGAGAAATGACTCACGCCTTACTCATTTATAATCAATATCAAGCAGACTGTGAAAAATTTATAAATTAGAGATAAGCATCACACTCCAGAGGTACAATGAGAATTCTAAACTTCCTCTCTGCAAATAGTTAAATAAAAAACAAAATGAGCTTTTTCACAGGAAACTACTACTGCCTCCTTTTAAGCTTCTAAGGCATTCACTGAGGGGCCCCCTCCCAGCTTTCCAGGCTAACATCAGGATAATCACCCCAGGTACCTGGGTCCTGAATTTAACTCCTGTGATGCTCTAAAGGACTCTGGTGATGGTTCTGAACTCGACAAATGCTGTACCCAAAAGAGTGTGTTCCCTGTTTAGATGAGCTCTAAATTAAACTCAAATCCCCTTTGGTTATTTTTAAATCTGTAGTAGTTATTTTCTCATAAAGAGAAATAACTTTGATTAGGAAAGGAAGCAATTTCTCATTGTGAAAGAAATAGAAAATACAGAAAAGTATACAAAGTAAAACAAAAATGTCATGCCATCGCTCAGAGAAAATCCTTTTAATGATATTTACATCCTCCTAGAATTTACATGCATTCATACCATATTGTACTCATTTTTAAATTAAAGTACTATTTTTGCTATATTACTGTCTCATGACCTGTGTTTTGCATTTAGTACCTGTGGATATTTCTTCCCTATCAATGAATGTATTGAATCCATAGTATCTTATTGTTAAATATTCCAATCCTGTATGAATGTACACATAGGTTATCTCCGGTTCATTATTATTATTTTAATAAAATGACAGAAAGAGTCATTATAACTCAGACAGTCCTGAAAGTCACTGTTTTGGAGGAAGTCCCCCAACATTTGGAAACCCAACCAGTGAATTCCCCAGTTGGTCACCCAGAGATCTGGAAGGCAGCAGGGAGGTGGCTGGGAAGTGGGGCTTTGAAGGAAGATCTTGGGGGGACAGTCCAGGGAGAAGAAAAGGGTCTGAGGCCAAGAGCGGAGACCCTACAGCAGGAAGGCCAAGGCGGACCCTCAACACAGAGGAATTCACCATAAGGACAAGGACTGAGAAGTATGCGGGCAGTCACAGCTGACACTCACAAGGTGATTGCACCGTACCTTGGAGCCAGGCACTGCCTTTCAAGCCCAGCGTGTGTAATTGTCTTACTAAGTTGACTCATTTAACTGTCCCCATGGCCCTGGACATGTTACCAGTATTGTTCCCATTTCACACGGGAAGAAAGAGAATATGGCTTTAAATAAAAACGACGTCACTGGATACCATGACATCTGCCAGGAAGACAGCAAACTTTTACACAGAACTGGAAAGATATCAGTCCACAGAGTTTCAAAAGAAAAGTATTAGTAGAGAAATGTTTGGGTTCAGCAATGGAATCTGCCACTAAGAAAATTTCCAGAGCTATTAGAGGCCATCCATCAATTTCCTGCCAATGGCTCTTGGGAAACATTCCCAGGCTTCACACAGCAAGTATGTAGTTACAGCTAGAGATCCAGGTGTGCATGTCTGCAAGATGAGTGCTCCTGAAAACACCTATAGGTTTCCAAGTATGGACAACTGAATACAAATGCTAGCAATATTGCTTTACTGGAAATTGTAGAAAAACTCAAGAAAAATTTTTAAAGCGACCAGGAGGGTGGAGAAAAACATCCTAACATCAGAAATAAAGTTTACAAGAATGAGCAGATATTTATAAAATTCATGACAAGCTAAGTTATCTGCAGTGAGTCACTCAGATTTAACTTGTCTAAACTCATGGCTTTGACAATTTTAACATTTCGTCTTTTCTTTGATATTTCTCATGGTGCTATTCCATATGTAAATAGTTTTAAATCGGCACAGCGCTTAAAGCTAAAATGCAAAAGCACTGTAAGCACATAAACTTAGAAATAAGAACTCTAAGAAACCCACTAGGTAAGGATCCCTAACTAAATTACTTGAGCACAGCTGTTAAGTGAAAGCACAACCCTAGACATCGTGGAAACCCTTAACCCTCTCATTAAGGGAATTCCCATTAGAGCGCCTCTCTAAAATCTGGGTCCTGGCGTTTCCCCTGCGAGCTCACAGAGCAGGCTGGGAGTCTGTCGGCTTCACTTGGAGATTTTGCTCCATGTCTAAGTCAGGCAACCAAACGAGTAGAACAGGTATGGAAAAGACAGGAAAAGAGGGTGTTGTGTGATAGGAATATCAAGTAAAGGGGACCCCACAGTCATTGAGACCAATCGCACTGCAAATCCCTCCGTCTGTGCCAATGCAGCCTCCAGCTAAAAGTCTCCAGTGATGGGAGTGGTGTCTCCGCATAGGAGACGCTGGATCTTTGAAAGTTCTGGATTTGAAAGAGCTAAGTGTAACCGGCTGGGGGCAGGGGCTCACGCCTGTAATCCCGCACTTTGGGAGGCCGAGGTGGGTGGATCACGAGGTCAGGAGATCGAGACCATCCTGGCTAACACGGTGAAACCCCGTCTCTACTAAAAATACAAAAAATTAGCCAGGGTGGTGGCGGGCGCCTGTAGTCCCAGCTACTCGGGAGGCTGAGGCAGGAGAATGGTGTGAATCCGGGAGGCAGAGCTTGCAGTGAGCTGAGATGGTGCCACTGCACTCCAGCCTGGGCGACAGAGCCAGACTCTGTCCAAAGAAGAAAAGAAAAGAAAGAAAAGAAAAAGAAAAAGGAAAAGGAAAAGGAAAGGAAAAGAAAAGAAAAGAGAGCTAAGTGTGCACAGGGCTTGGCTCCGTGCAGCTTCCACTTGTGGTCCCATGGTATCAGGGGGGCAGTCGGGACAAGCCCAACCCCTTTCTGTAACACAGCCAAGTGTTGGAAAGCCTGCCTTCTTACTGTGTTCTTCCTCCATTGTAGATGACACCAGCACCTTCATTGTTTCCTATAGGGCCTGCTTTAAGTATTCATTAAATATTTATGGGACACCTACTAGGGCTGGGCCTGTGCTATGCACACACACCAGTGCCCAGGGCCCTGACGTCCCAGTAGGTAAGGAGTGGGTACCTGAGCATTCTCTATGAACATGCCCTTCATGGCTTCTTGTCCTTAGAAGACAGGATGTGGCCTGGACACAGTGACTGGGGTGTGGTCTGACCACCAGAGAGACCTACCTTGTGGTAGATTCTGCTGCACCCTGAGAAACCATCTGAATTAAGTCCAGCACTGTTAAAAATTATGATTCCAAATGAACAAGCTGCCCTATTGCTAATTTTGAAAATAATTTTCAGCCTATTATCTGTTTACTGGTGACTGGGGGGCTCTCAGTACCTAAAAAACAGTTAAAAATCTATCAAAGTAGTAGAGAGGAAAACAGACTACTCAAAGATGGGCCGTGCAATTAATCCATGGAGAGCCTTTCTATCAGGAAAATGAAATTAGATACCTATATTATTCCATATACAAAATTGAATTGATTATAAGAATTTAACATTAAGGAAAAAACAACCCAGTCTTTATGTTTTTAAGTAGGAATAGCTTCTTTAAAAGTTTCAAAATAAAAGTACAAAAATGTTGAAAGTTAAAAACTTTCTTCCTGGCTGGGCGCGGTGACTCATGCCTGTAATCCCAGCACTTTGGGAGGCTGAGGTGGATGGATCACGAGATCAGGAGATCGAGACCATCCTGCTAACATGGTGAAACCCCGTTTCTACTAAAAATACAAAAAACTTAGCCGGGCGTGGTGGCGGGCGCCTGTAGTCCCAGCTACTCGGGAAGTTGAGGCAGGAGAATGGCGTGAACCCAGGAGGTGGAGGTAGCAGTGAGCTAAGATCGCGCCACTGCACTCCAGCCTGGGCAACAGAGCGAGACTCTGTCTCCAAAAAAAAAAAAAAAAAGCTTTCTTCCTACAAAAGAACTCATACATAGACAAAGTTAAGTTAAAGACAGCAAACTCTTTGAAGATGTTTGCAGCATTTGTGACAAAGGATTGATTTCCAGAATTTATAAAGACCATCAGCAAAAAGACAATAACCCAACGGAAATATAAACAAAGGGTATGAACTGGCAATTCACAAACAGGAAAACCAAAATGTCCAAGTAAATATTTGAACAGATACCCAGCCTCACCAGTGGCAGGAAAATGCAGATGAAATATTCCACGTATTGCATGGGCAAAATGTTTGAAATGTCTGAAAGCATCAAGGAGTCCCCCCTCTGTGAACAGAGCTCTCAACAGAGGGTAATTGGCAGTACCAACTGGAAACGCACGTATGTCACGGCACGACTCCATGCCTACATGCAGAACTGCCAGACACATGCAGCAATGTTCAACAGCCCAGATGCGGAGGTAATGTGAGTGCCCATCAAAAGGGGTACAGATAAGCAAAATCAGTGACACCTGAAGGAGAAAAGGCAGGTTGCAGAAAAATATGTACAGTATAATTCCATTGATGAGCCTTAAATACACAAAGCCATTCTATACACCGTTTATACACATTGTTTACGCATACATTGCTTATATGTAAAGACGTGGATGAGAAGGTTTACACACTGAATTCAAGCCAGTGGATGGCGTTGGTGGGCGAGGAAGGGGTAGTGAGTGCCACTGAGAGTTCTACAAAGGGAACGTCAGCTTTATTGGAACGTGATCTGAGGCACAGGGACTAAATGTGATTCTGGCTCGGCAGGGACTCAAATGTTATATCTAAGGTTTTAGTGTTGAATGTCAAGTCACCCTTTGCACTTTCCTATATTTAATTTCCTGCCCCATCGAAAAAGGGAAAGCACACAAATTAAATAAATATTAAACTGGCCCTCCAGTGGATAATTTAACAGCCCCTAATTACAGACCGGCTGATGGAATTAGGATCATGAGAGCCCTGGTGTCCTTTAGTACTGTGCTGAGTGATCATCCACCGCTTAAGTGCACCCAAAGTATGCAAGCCAGGCGCGGTCACACCCAAAGGGTGGCTCTTCACCACCCCTCCAGAGCCCCGCCTTTAAGGGCCAAGCGTGAGGTTAACAGAAGGGACAGAAACCCCAGAAAATCGCTCTCCTGGGAGTTCCATCTGGGTAGCTCCATTTCAGTCATTCTGCCCTTACCCTACCAGCCCTGACAGCTGCCTCAAGAAAGGCCAGGCCAGGCACAGTGGCTCGCGCCTGTAATGCCAGCACTTTGAGAGGCTGAGGCAGGCGGATCGCCTGAGGTCAGGAGTTCGAGACCGACCCTGGCCAACATGGTGAAACACCTGTCTCTACTAAAAATACAAAAATTAGCACAGCACGGTGGCGGGTGCCTGTAATCCCAGCTACTCAGGCTGCTGAGGCAGGAGAATCACTTGAATGTGAGAGGCAGATGTTGCAGTGAGCCAAGCTGAGCTGAGATCACACCACTGCACTCCAGCCTGGGTAACAGAGCGAGACTCCATCTCAAAAACAACAAACAAAACAAAAAACAGGCCAACAGCCCTAGGCTGGGTGCCATTAACACTGAAATAAATAGAGCCCCATTGCTAACACTCTACACAGACTGTGTGCACAGGGCTTTTCAAATGTCTGTCCATGCACAGGAGTGCCTGGACAAAGGCAGCTCAAGAAGAAATCTCAAGAAGAGATGCTGAATTCTCTGATTTCTCACAAAAACATTTATTGCTGAAGGAACCCTTGGTGTGGTATCCTTTCTGGTGTGGGTCTCAGAGTTGTGTCATAAGAGAGACACAGACCTAAGGTTCTAGTTAAAGGAGAAAATGCATTTGCATGGCAAAATGCAAAAAGTAATGCTAAACCCCAACCAAATCCATGAGGATTTCCCTTCTGCCTCCTCCCAACACAAACATGAGGAGCTGTAGCAGCTCTCCCTGCGGTGGCCACAAGAGGGGAGGATGGCGCTAAGCTGTACTGCATCCTAGGTCCTTCATCCGCCCCTCATTCCTGCAGCATCCTTCCCAGCAACGCCTTCCTCTTCTGTACTTTTCTCCACCGCACCTGCCAACATGCCCCTCTGCATACTTTTTATTACTTATAATGTCTACTCAATGCATCATTTCATTAACTCTTAGTTCCCTGTTAGCAGGGATTTTTCATTATTTTGTTAACAGGCGAATGGGGTGCTCTGTGTTCCGTCCGTGCCTGCAAAACACGGAGGAGCCAGACACACAAAACAGGCTGTAGAACGGAAACATTCCCATAACAGAGGCACAAGTCACTCTGACTAATGGCGCTGAAATAATGCAAAATCATCCACCTACCAGACAGCAGAATTCTTCCCAAGACATTTGTCACCGAGCTAGAACACTGGTATCAAAGCAGCTAGCGCACTCCCCAAAGACACTCTGGTAACAAAAGAGAAAAAGAACGGCCTGCCGCAACACACACCCGAACTAGCACTTATGTACTTCATTCCTGCATATTTCTCTAGCAACTGGCCCAAGACCCTGGAGCCGAGGCCAGCTCCTTTGGCCCCCACCAGCCAGCACTAAACTTGCAAACTGTCACCCAAAACGTGGTTCACAAAGGAAACTTCACAGCTCACTCTCCTTTTGGGGATGGGCTATGAAAATTCACATTGCGGGACTTCAAACTCATGGTGGCCAGCACAGGCCACAGCCCCGGTGCCACTCCCCCAGGAAGCGCTGGAGAACACTGCCTTCATGAACATGCCCACTGAACACCCAGCAACCAGGCTGAAGAACAATCCCGAACCCAAGCACACACTTCCAATTTCAGCGACTTTAGCCACGTCACAGTTTTTAATGAGTGTGCAACATGAAAGGTACAGTTGGGCAGATGCTTGAGGCCACACACACTTGCACATCAGCAGAAGGTGCTGGTCCTTGGTTGCTATAACAACAGTGCCACCTAATCTACAAAGAGCTTGGAGGCCTCTCCACACCCCGGGGAGCTACCGCCATCTCTTGTAACCCTTTGGTATATTGAGACATGCACATACTGACATGGGCATTTTAGGACGTGTTTATGCCCCTGTGTGCCATGCATCCTGCGAGAGGGATTCTCTGCCTTCTCCTCTAACTTTTCACCCATAAAACTTTAACAAACCAGGCCCATGGCAGACATGCCTTTGGCTGGTGGTCAGTGCACAGCACCATCTCCCTTAGCAGCAGAAACACAGAGCAAGAAAATAGGAGGTCTAAATATTTTCCCTTTTAATCCAGCTTCTGATACTTTCCAAAGATCTGTCTTTCCTGTCAACCACCGAGTGCAGGGCTGGGGCCCTGAGCCATCCCGGGCTCACAGCTCTCCGTGTCTCAAATTCATACCCTTAGAACCTGAGTATGCCCTAGGAAGTTCTGTCTCCCATAGACAGGCGTAAACACCCACCCACACTAGTGTGGTCACTCCCTTCCATTCCACACAGCACTCTGCAGTCAGGAAATTCCATCCACCGACCTGGATTTTCCTTTTTAAAAAGTCTCTGAGGACAGCCAGCCCTATGGATGCAGTGGCCTCGGGGGGCTGGTGGCAGGGTCCCTGGCTCTCCAACTGGGAGGCAAAGGCACCGGCCCCGGCCAGCACATCCCGGGGTCCCCCATACCTCTGGGCCATGCTGGCCTCGCTGCAGACCTGAGACGTAGCCCCGGGCCTGGGGAGTAGGAGGGGAATGGGAGCGGTGCTGCCGGCTTGAGGCCTCTGGGGGTAGGCAGGGTCCCGGGGGCCTGTCCTCCTTTCAAAACACAGGCTCTATGGCGACAGACTTAAGAAAAAACAGTGCTGGGCCTCAGCCCCCAGGGACCACCTCAGAGGAGTGTGTGCTACAGCAGGGCCCAGGCTGGAGAGCCGCGTACCCATGCAGCAGGGCCCACCCTGCAGGCCAGGCCCAGACCCACCCACGGGTCCTCCCACGCTGCCCCTTCGGACCTCTGCGGCATCTGCTTGAGGGCAGGCCCCGGGAGAGTGGGAGATGACACCTGGGGGTGTGCAGGGCTTGGCTTGGCTATGGACTTAAAGTGGCACTCCATGCCCCTGCCTGGGATGGGGTCAGGAGTCTGCACCTGACTTCAGTTGAAGACGCTGGAGGGAGCACCCTCACTACTGGGCCTTCCCTTCCTAAAGCTTATGGGGCCTGGGCCTTCCCCAGCTCTGGGAATGGCATCTGCCTCTGCCTGCCTTTCCTCATGGATGCACTGGGCTGTACGAGTCAGCTCAGGCTGCATAACAAATAAACACAGGCTCGTGGTTGAAACAGCAGACATTCACTTCCCACGGTTCTGGAGGCTGGAAGTAGAGAAGAGGATGTTGGCTGAGTTGGCTTCTAGTGGGACCTTGCTTCTTGGCTTTGGAGACAGTGTCCTTGCCCCATCGTCATGTGGCTCTTTCTCTGTGTGTATCTGTGTCCTAATCGTTCTTTTTTTTTTTTTTTTTTTTTTGAGACAGAGTTTCGCTCTTGTTGCCCAGGCTGGAGTGCAGTGGCACCATCTTGGCTCACTGCAACCTCTGCCTCTTGGGTTCAAGTGATTCTCCTGCCTCAGCCTCCTAAGTAGCTGGGATTTCAGGTGCGTGCCACCATGCCTGCCTAATTTTTGTATTTTTAGTAGAGATGGGTTTATATCATGTTGGCCAAGCTGGTCTCGAACTCCTGACCCCAGGTGATCCACCTGCCATGGCCTCCCAAAGTGCTAGGATTACAGGCGTGAGCCACTGCTCCTGGCCCTAATCTCTCTTATCATAAGAACACCTGTCAGATCGGACAAGGGCCCACCTTCAAGACCATTTTCCCTTCACCACCTCTTTAAGGCCCTCCCTCCCAACACAGTCCCATTCTGGGATCCTGGGCTCAGAGTTCCAACATACATTTGCAAGGGCACAGTTCAGCCCATAACAACAGAACCCCAAAGGCTGGCTTTCCACCCCATATTCGCTCAGAGAACACGAGGGTGTGACGACAGTGCCTGGGCACTGCAGCAAGAATGCTGAGAGCTGGCAGCTCCACGTACAGTGCTGTTCTATCTACCTCGGGTGTGTGAGGCCGAGGAGACTCTCAGGCCTGCCAAAGCTCCCTGGCGTGTCATGGTTTAAAAATGATCTACCGAAATGTGGAGGTTAGAATCCATCGTCTCTACAACCGGTGACTCAGAAAATAGAGACTAATTTGGAAAAGAGCTGTCAGGCCCAACAGAATATTAATGGTGCTGCTGCGGTTGCCCAGTGAGGACACGAGGAACGAAACACAGAACATCACGCGCTCACATCTGAGCCAGCGGCGCTGCTGTGAGTCTCTAAGAAGTATCCGTGTTGCAGCTACTGAGACATATTTTTTCCTGCCCTGGTCACCTTCCACCTCTACAAATTTCTTTAGATGGTCCTTTCAGCAAAGAAGCCAGTGGACAGCTGGGTGGCCAGTGCCTTGGGATGCACACAGCCAGCTGGAGTATGCAGACTCCCCCAGAGCAGGCAAGGCCACGTGACAAGAACAACACCGAGTTCTCCTCTCCTGCACCCACCAGTCATGTGACCGGATCCAAACTCACCTGTTGAGGCTAATTCCCCATTTCAGTATCTGGGATAAGGACACAGGAAAAGTCTGTGTGTTTTCCCGTTCTCACACAGTCATCCCAACACTCCTGACACCATATGTTGGAGACTTATCCAAGTGTTTATCCTACTCTGTACTCTCAGGCAATACCACATTTCACCTGCAGTCTCCACAGTGCCTGGGGATTTCTCCCCAGCGGCAACCAATCAGTTCTGTGCAGACACCAGCAAGATGTCCTGTAATACAATTCAAATTCCGACGTTACCTACCTGGAGATAGCCTCAGATTCCATAGGTTGAGGGCTCAGTCCCAGAAGACTACTCCTCACTTCAGATGCCAGTTGCAAGCCCCAGGCTGTGGCCCGTGCTTTTAACCAACTGGCTATAAATAGGGGTTCCTATAACCCCCTCCTTGTCTTCAACTAATTTGCTAGAGCAGCTCACAGGACCCAGGGAACCACATTATTAAGGTCTGCTGGTTTGCTATAAAGGATATTACAGGACACAGATGGGTAGCCAAATGGAGAGAGACCGACATGGGGTGAGGCATGGAGAAGGGTGTGGAGCTTCCACGCCCTCTGGGCAGCACCACCCTGCAGGATCCTCCAGGTATTCAGTAATCCAAAGCTCCCCAGCCCCAGTCCTTTTGGATTTTTACAGAGGCACCATTACATAGACATGCTTGATCAAATCATTGGCCATTGGTGATAAGCTCCACCGTCAGCACCTCTCCTCCTTCTGGGGGTTGCGGGGTGGGGATGAAAGTCTCAAGCCTCTAATCCTGCCTGTGGTCTCTGGGGTGACCAGCCCCCATCCTGAAGCTACCTAGGGGCCCCCAGCCACTAGTCATCCCATTAGTGTACAAAGGACACTCATCAGTTCGCTGATTCCAAGGAGTTCAGGAGCTGTATATCAGGAAATGGGAAGAAAGAGCACATGTATGTATATTTTGGTATCGCAGATACCAAAAGCTGGGATACTGCCTGCCTCACGGATTGTCAGGAGCACTCAACCATAATGGAAGAACAGTCCAGTTGGAAGACACCTTAGAGGCTATTTCAAACTTTTGCACACCGAGAACGTTCCACAGCACCCTTCACAAATGCACATCCACGTGTCTTAGTGATGTAAGCCCAACTCACAGATTTCCAGCTTTGTGCAGCCCTCATCGCTGGTGTGCTCTTTATAGCAAGGCTTCAAAGCAGCGCTGGTGTGTGCGTGGATGCTGAGGATGAACTCACATCCACGCTGCCTGACCGTACTTCCATGCGTCCGCCTAGCTGGGGTGCTTCATTTACAATGCAAACGACCTCTGCAGGAGACAGGATGGCACACGGGCCTCCTCCTGAAGCTCTTAAAGCAGATTCTTAACCTCTGCAGCTGTAAGAAGGCAGCGGCTGTGAACTGACACAGAGCAGACACAGGCGCTGTGCAAGGGGTGTGTGCTCGACGTTCTGCCCTGATTTGCCTGTGCCAGTGAAGGTGCCAACGGTCCCCGTAGATGTGCAGGAGCCTGGAAATGTTTGTTTGTACGGAGGGCAAATGCTGGACGGGGGTGGTGGACAGGGTGAACCAGACTTGTCCTGTCACTTTATACTTGTATAGACTCTGTAACTTTAGAACCGTGCGAAGAGATTACCTCTTAAAAACGGAAATTAGCAGCAACTGTAGAGGAAGCTGGTCGGAGGAGCGCGGCAAGTGCTGTCTTCAGGAGGCCAGGATGAGGGCAGCCCGGGAGGGAGTGCAGGCCAGGCTTCGGGCTCCATGCTCCCACTGCCAGTGCCATCACCTCCCCAGGCAGGAGGAACGGCTAAATCCTGAAAACTAACAAGTAATGGGTGTTTCTGCAGCGTCTTCCACCGGCAGAAACTCTACTGAGTGCCTCAGCTGAACGACTCCATCTGATCCTTGCCACAGAGTAGTGAAGGGGAACCTTGCTAGGAAAGATGCTGGTGCGGGGCTGGAGGATGCTGGGCAGTGGGGGCAGATCAGCCTCCATGGGGGCTCCACTTCCTCAGGTCTCCCATCCCATTGGGCCCCACTTCCTCAGGCCCCCATCTCCTTGGGCCCACATTTCCTCAGGCACCCATCTCCATCCTCCTTATTGTCCACACTGCCTGACTGGGAGCTACAGCGGGAGCCTGGCCTCTCCTCCTTCTCCTCTCAAAGCTTCCTTCCCCCTGTTCCACCAAGTAGACTAAGGCAGGAGGCTGGGCAGGGGGAAGGGGGATACTGAGTGAGGAAAACAGAGAGGGCGGTGGAGGTAGCCACATAGTCAGCATCGGAAGCAGAGCTGGCATGTCCCTTCCGAGTCCAGCCCAGCCTGAGTCAGCGGGGAGGGGCAGGGAGGAGGGGGCCTTCCAGGGAGAAGGTGGGGGCCGCACCAAATGCCTCTGAGGTGCCCGTGCCAGGGAGAATTGGCTTCCTGGAGCCCCGCTCTATGCTACCATGAAGGGCGATTCTGTCAGCCTAGGTTTTGTTTGTTCTGTGAGCCACACAGAATTGGCGTGCACTGCAGTGCTGCAGAGACATCAGGTGTGCTCCCTCCCTGTGTCCTCAGCTTCTCCCCTGAGTGGGTGCTCACCAGCTCAGGGCCCCACCCCAACCCTCGAGGTCCCTGGGATTCCCCGAGTTCTCACCAGCCTTGGAGGCCCCAAGTCACCCCCCACCCCTGGTGCACACACATCGGTGACACACTCCTCCCACACAGTCTCCCTCAGCCCCTCTTGACCCTCCTCCTCCTCAGACACACGCCTTCCTGGGGCCTGTACTTGTCAATCCCCAGACATCCCTGACTGCTTCCTGCATGCCCAGGCTCTGCACTTGCTGGCCCAGGCACCGTTCTCCATGCCTCTCCTTACTGTGTCACAATGGGGGTTTCTGCATCTGTGCTGTCTCCCCTTCTACTGTGGCTGACGATGGCAGGTGCCACCCGAGTTCGAACTCCTTGAGCATCCTTTGTGCCTAGAACATGCCAGACACGCAGCACAGATGAGTGTCACTGGTCTGGGACATTGCCACGGAAGTCTCCAGCCCTCATGCACGAAAAAGAGAAGAGTGACAAGGACCATACTCAGGAGGTCAGGAACTCTAGCTGAGAATTGGTCTAAAGCAATGGAAATGGGAAATTCTGTAAATCCAAGCTCTGCTCCTTGGAATCATTTAGAAACTGGCCAAGGGCTGAGACATCCCTCTTGCTGGGTAGACTGTGATCATATTCAGGAGGAAAAGCACAACTGTCTGAAGGGACAAATTCTATTTGCCTAAACAGAGACGAGGTTGCTGACACTCTGGAAAGTGTGAAATGTGCTTTTGTGACTGAAGCTGGCCTCTGCATCCCCTAACTCAGCACCTCACAAAGTTTATAACCCTCACGCAGTGCCCCCAAGCTGCAGGTGATGGCCGGCCTCCAGGTTCAGCAGTGAAATAGCCGAGCAGTAAGATCTTACAGCATGACTTCCGCAAGTCAGCAGGAAGTTTTGCCAGCCCCGTGCTCCTCCCTGAAACCTCAAAAGGCCTGCTTCCAAGCCGCCTGCTTGTTCTTCCCAAGGTGGAGGCAAGACCAGTGCACTCTGGCCAGGTGCGTTCAGGAAGGGGTGGAGATTATACAGGAATTCAGATGAGTTCCAGGGAAGGCACCTGCCAGGGTCCCGTGAAATGCAGAGTGACAGGAGGGCTTCCCCTGAGTTGGCCAGCTGGGCTCTGGTCTGCTCTGCAGCAGGAGGCAGCTGAGCAGAGCCTGTAACCCCTCAGGGCAGGCAAAGCTACACCGCAGGGCGTGGAGGAGGTGCAGGCCGGCCAACCCCAGATAGATAAGGCAACAAGGGCTTGGGGCTTGGCTTGTCTGCTGGCCTAGGTGTCTGGAATGGCTGGGCCGCCACTGGAGCCTTGGAAAATGGGGTCCAAGTGTCTGAGCTTAGAATCAAGGTGTTCCCAAATTTTCTGCTCGAGGCCCCACAAGTTTCCATTTTACACCACAGCCAGTTGGATTAGACTTGGCACCATTCGCACCCTAGTGAAGTCCAGCGCTGAGCCGATTTGGGGATTCTGTGCAAAGCCAAACAGTGGCACAGACTCCAGGAAATCTACAGAACGAACAGAACATGTCTTCATGACGATTCAAGGTCAGGCCCTGTGGAGCAAGGACAGCATGGAGCACAGAAGCCAGACTTCTTGAAGACAGGGGCCCCAGAAGACAAAGGGGCCAGCACAGGCCAGCCAAAGAGCACCTGAGACCTCAAAGCTGACACCAGGTCCATTGGTACCTGGGCATTTTATATGTTGCTCTAGAGGCTCTATCCATGTCTCACATACAATTGTCAGAAGTTAGATAAAACAATGCTTATTATTTTAAATAAAGACATTGTTTCTAACTCTTTTAATCATTAGTAGCCTGTTGTCTTCCAGATGGGCCAGCCTAGCAACTTGGGCAGTATAGCCACAACCTGGGTCCTCTGTGAGTATGAGGAAGACATCACATAGAGTAAACAGCCTCTGAAACATAAGTCTGTGAAGTATATCCACAGTCACCGAAGAGCAAGACCAGAGTACACATCCTTTACCAACCTCAGCTTCGCATTCAGGAGTGAGGGGACATACTGAAGTCTAGAGAGGACAATTAGAACAAATGGAAAGAGAAACTTAAGAGACAGAAAGGCAGAGAGAGATTTTTTAAAATCTTATTTTATAATTAAAAATATAGGAATATAGTCACTTCAAAAGGTGACATTAGCTAAGAACATTAATGGGTTATTCAACATTTAAATTAATTCAAAGATGATAGACCCATAATGATGATTAAGGTTATAGAAGAGGATGATTCATGGTGTTAGAGATCATTTACTCAAACCCTTGTATTTTAAAAGAAAGAAAGACTGAGACTAACAGAGTTCATTCATTTCTCTCAAAGGTAAAGCAGGGATCAGGACCTGGTTCTCCCATCTGCTGTCCCCACACCATTTTGCGTGGTTATTAGCCTCTCCCCCTGACTCTCCCCATAGTTTTGTGCTTGTCTTTGCTGGTTTCTTGGTGAAATATGGGTCAAGTAGATGGATACTCTTCGGGTAATGGTGGCCCACTCCCTCACCACTGTGTTAAGCCTTGTATACTCGGCTGAGAAGGTAGGTATTTTTGTCCCCTAACTCTGCACCTGGATTTATTTGCTGTGAAATGCAGGGCCCATTCCTACCAACTGTAAGCAATTTATTCTGTGGGTTTAGTCACTGCAGAGGGCAGAAACAAGATACCACTCCCTTTATGTGGCATTAAAAACAAACTCCTCTTTGCTGGTGACCCTGTTTCTGTAGGAAGCGTGTGGTTTACCCAGAGCAAAGGGGCTGGCTGTCCTGCCAGACTTAAGCCAGATATAGGGCTCCAACTATCTTGTTCATGGTTTTACCCCAGTCCCCAGCTGGTACAACCTGAGCACCCAATAAAGAAGAATCGACGCAAGGGAAGAACACTCTTCCTCAGGCTGAACAAAGAGACGCCGTCTCTGGTTATACAGCAGCACTCAACTGACTTTCTCTGTCCATTCGTCACTGAACTCCTTAAAAATTAAATCTTAGTTATAACTTCCGAAAATTAACCTCCGTAAAGAATCAATAATATACTTTAAAACATGTGTAATGCTGTTGGAATTTTTTTCTTGTCTTATATTGAACACAAAATGTCCTATATTTATATAAAAATCACTGTGTTGACCTTTTTACATGTTCTTCCACAGCTACCTATTAATACTATGATGTCATATTGTAAAAACACACACACACAACAACTCAGATGAGTTTGATAATAAAATCACACAGCAGTTTAAAAATGTATCCACAGGGACATAGAGTTAACTATTATTGTGAAAGTTTGTCACCTCCCTAAAAACACATCTTGACTGTTATTTAGATTGTGTTAATGTGTTATGTTATTATAATAAAGCCCTTATTACTATACTTGTTGTGGTTGTTAAACAGCCGTTAGCAACGATGAAACTGGGAAAATACACTGAGCTGCCTTGCCCATGAGTTATCACGGTTAATAATGATAACAGATCAAGAGCTCTGGGATCCTCTACAAGAAGATGCCCGCTTCCCTGAAATTTCAAGAGACATGACTGTCAGAAACGTACTAACCCAACACAAGCATGATGAGGAACCCAAATTCTGGAAAATGTCCTTGGTCATGCTTGAACTTGATCTCCACTAAAAATACGGCACTCCTGTGCCGTCCGTCTTCCCGTGGGAACCCAGTCCCGAGCCCCAGCCACACAAGACCTCAGTCTCCTTGAGGCCCGAGGTGTACGCAGTGATGACTATGCCTGGGACCGCCTTAGTGCCTGGAATGGTTTCTCAGACACAATTCTTACCTATTTTTGCATTTCCCACAATATGTATGTTGGAAGAATCTTGAATAAACAAAAGGTACCAGTTTTAAAAACAAGTGACAGTGTTTTAAAACTTAAGCTTTATTATTATTCAGGTATGGCAGGGCAACAGGTCAGGAGACAACTGTCATTGAAAAGAGAGTTTGTTACTCACAGGCCCCAAGAGAGGTGGCCAAGCCCTGGGGACCACTCAGTGATGCACTGAGCCTGTCTGGAGGGAGAGGGGGTGCAGGGATGCACGGACAGGGGCCTTTCACCTGGCTTCTGGGAAAGGAACAGGTGAGCCAGGCTGAGCCTGCGTGGGACTGACTGGTATGGGCAGTTCCCGTGGGCCCTGCTGGACAAGGGGTTGCCCTGGCTGGCTGGCACTGGGCCCTGGGAGGATTAGGGCAGGGGGATGTGGGCCAGAGTGTGAGAGTCCATAAAGGAGGTGGTAGGGGTGGGCTCTGGATTGGTCGGTTTGCATTTGAAAAGTGCACTCCTGGGTGAGTTGCCTGCTGTGTCTGGGACTTAGAAACCCTGGGGAAGCAGCCTCTCCAGGGCTAGCAAGCCTCCTCCTACTCCCCACTGATGTCAAAGCATCAGATGCAGGAAATGACAAGGCCCGATTAGTGTAGGCAGGTAGAGGTCCCTTTCCCAGTCCTCAGGCTGGTGTGCTGTACCCTCCCAATGCCATGTTTGACCATTGTGGTCTCAGGGAAGGGCTCTGAAATGGGTGTCCAGGGCAGTGGGCTCAGGCCCCACCCTGTCACTCACTCACCACCGGGTGAACTTGGGTCAGGAATCCCAATTGTCAGGGCCTCAGCCTCCTCATATGTGAAATGAAAGGGATGGGCTATGTGATTTCAACGACCCTTCCAGCTTCCAGATTGCATGGGCCCCTCCTTGTAACCTGGAGCACAGAAAATCTATAATCCTGTGCTTGTCAAGGAGCCCAGACCCAGGGCCACTGAATTCCAACAAATGTATAATTCCCTCAGTCAAAGCCGTGCTTCCACGCATATTTCTAGGTGGCCTCAGATGGCCCCTAGGGTGAAGGCAGATCTTCCAAGGGCAGCTTGCTGGCCTCTGCGGTGTGGATTCTCCGTAGGAGTGCTTTCTCTGCTTTCTGTTTTAGCCTTACTGCCCCAGCCTACAATCTGGGGCATGGCAAAAACCTTAAGAGATGCATTGCACCTCCTAGATGGATACTGTTGGGGTGCTCACTCCTTTATATGGTGACCTCTCTAGGAGGACCAGTGGGAGATGTTTCTCGCAGGGCTTGGAACAGAAATAGATGTGTTTACCTACACAACTGGGGTTTGTTTGTTTATTTTGCTTGTTTTGTTTTTGTGTTTCCAGCCTGCCCTGCTGTGCTCCACTCCTTGAGAATCCAACAGTCTCAGAGTCAGACCCAGGCCCACCTTCCGCAGGGCTGGGGATCCTTTCGACATGCACCGTGGCGACTCCGCTCGGGCCCAGCTTCCTACCACTCCTCCTCCTCCTCCTCTCCTTCACCCGAACAGATGCACTCACTGATCGGCTTAGCCTTGTATGAAATATAGGTAAGTTTACTGACATCTTTTGGACATAAGATGGGGTGTCAATAAGGAAATACCCCCATTGATGTGACTTTATTTAAATCAAAGCAAACAACTACATGAGAAGCTGATGACAAGATGTAACAGACTCAGGGCTGAGCTGGGTAAAAAGCTGGAATTCACACTTACAGACCTGTCTGTGCTTGTCACGTGCGGATAAGCCAGTTGTTTTCTTTACGCTCAGTTTTCTTAACTCCAAAAGTTGAAGTAAACAACTTTCATTCACCTTAATTATTTAAAATAATATTATTTTAGGAGTAATTTCAAAATAAAATGTAAATATTCCTTAAAATTATATTTTGTGGCCGAGGTGGGTGGATCACGAGGTCAGGAGATCGAGACCATCCTGGCTAACACAGTGAAACCCCGTCTCTACTAAAAATACAAAAAATTAGCTGGGTGTGGTGGCGGGCGCCTGTAGTCCCAGCTACTCGGGAGGCTGAGGCAGGATAATGGCGTGAACCCAGGAGGTGGAGCTTGCAGTGAGCCGAGATCAAGACACTGCACTCCAGCCTGGGTGACAGAGTGAGACTCTGTTTCAAAAAAAAAAAAATGTGCACACAGTTGGAAAGTCACAGATTTTCTTTCAAAATAATGTTATACCCATGGGTCTGTCAGTGATTTCTAGAACACTGTATTTCATATTTTTTCTTTTTAAAAAGAATTATGTGAGATACACTTAACAGCAGTTTCTCAACAGATTGTAGGAGCAATTAGCACGACCTGGTTTGGATTCTAATCTGATGCACTCTGATTACATGTAATTATAAACATGTTTGGGTTAACTCACTTAAAAATGGGCAACCTTGGCGGGGTACAGTGGCTCACGCCTGTAATCCCACCTCTTTGGGAGGCCAAGGTGGGTGGATCACCTGAAGTCAGGAGTTCAAGACCAGCCTGACCAACATGGAGAAACCCCATCTCTAATAAAAATACAAAATTAGCTGGGCGTGGTGGTGCATTCCTGTAATCCCAGCTACTTAGGAGGCTGAGGCAGGAGAATCGCTTGAACCCGGGAGGCGGAGGTTGTGGTGAGCCGAGATCGCGCCATTGCACTCCAGCCTGGGCAACAAGAGTGAAACTCCATCTCAAAAAATTTTAAAAAATAAAAATAAATACTAAAATAAAATGGGCAACTTCAAGGGTAGGAGGAATGAGGAGTGTTTAATGGGAATAGAGCTTCAGTTTGGGATGATGAAAACGTCCTGGAGATGGCGGTGCTGGTGGCTGCCCTGTGTGAATGTATTTAATGCCACCGAACTGTGCACTTAAAAATCGTTAAAACTGAAAAATCTTACGGACATTTCACCATCACATTAAAAAAAAAAAGCAGAAACAATTTTTTAAAGGGCAAACTGCTAGCTCTTGATGAATTGGTTCTCTTCACCCAAAACTTTACCTTTTAGAAACAGTAAAAATAAACGTCAGCTTTGTCAGTTTTCTCCCCTTTGCTTCTGCACTTGCAGAAAGATTCCGGATACCCTTCCCCTCAGTTGTGAAAATACACTTGGGAACAGAAATATTAAGTTTTCTTGGGCTCAAACACAAGATAAATTAAAAACAGGGCAAACTTCAGCCAGCCAGATATGCGGACCTGCTCTTGGCACCCCTCCGAGACCCGTGTTCATGATGAGCCGTAAGATTCCACTCTGCCCAGAAAACAGCTTGCCCCTGGCCGCCCAAGCTCTGTCACACCTGTGATTTCCCAGCAGTAAATAAAAGCTGCCAAGCTCCCCGGGACCCCCCTTTCCCGCGTGCCCTCCCTTACCTTTCTGAGGAACAGTCTCTGCAGCTTCTTGTGCGGCAGCCTGATCATCATGATGCACTCCCCAGTGCCTGGGGGCCGGGCTCCCCTCGCCGTCCAGCCATTCTGCCAGGGCAGCCGCCACTCCTTTTATCACCTCCTGGGCTGCTGCGCCCGCCCTCACCAGGCAGCTGCACTGCACAGCCCCTCTTCCCTCCCCTCCTCACCCCTCTCCGGGCAGCCACAGATTCCCAAGCCAGGAGCCCTGCCCCTCATAGGCACCAGCTGTGAGGTGAAAATGCTCTGGCTCCAGACAAAACGCCCCCTTTGCAAACTCAGAAGCAAAGGAGAGAAGCTGCAAAAACCTCAGCCCCGAGGCTGACCATCTCCTCTGATGCGAACGCAAAGTTACTCATGCTGCTCCGAATCCCAGCAGGCTGGAACTCAACATCTGGCAGAAGCCGGCAAAGCAAAAGCGTCACTTGGAGGCAATCAAATGTCAGAAACCGTCAGAGACACTCTGAGGGGCAGGCCTGAGGTCCTCCTCAATGCACACCTGCCCACCGCCAGGCTGGCAACGTGCCTTAGCAGCACATAAAAAGACACCTCGGTCCTTCTCTGTGTCATTTAAACAGAAAGGAGGAGCCAGTAGTAGGAGGAAGGTGAATGAAAATGGTTGCTTATTTCTTTAGGCGGCGCTGGGTCAATGAATGCACACCAAGGGTGCAAGGATGGCATCACCCTGTATTACCCCTTCAGATGATGCCTCTGCCCCAGAGACAGGCACGTGCACATGCATGCACGCTCTCTCTAAAACCTCCTCCTGGGCTAACTCGGATATGTCCTCTCTGGCTAACATAAACATTTGCTTCATTTTCCTGATCAAAACTGAGTTCCCACATTTCCAGTACATCGGCCCCTTTCTTGCTTTCACTTGCCATGGAGCCCTGCCTTGGCGCCGCCAGAAGTGTCCAGGGCTCCGCGTGATTGGCAGCCGCTGAGTGAGGTTCAGAGTCAGACCCAGGACACTGGCAGAGTTTCCCTTGCTTACTGGTATAGCTTCTTGTTAATACATAAAAAACCTTCTCTGAAAACCTACAGATGCAACAGAAGAGACCTACCAACTGACAATCGCCTTTGAGATGACAGACAATAGAGGTCATGGCTAACTAAGAATGCAGGTATGGAAATAAACAGATTTTATAAAAACACAGGACGTGAAAAGAAGGAATCAAAGGCAAAGAGGAAATTTAAGACTGAAATGGAAAGAAATGACCTTGATTTAGGGCAGTGCGGTGCTGAAAGACGGGGTCCTGTCCACACCTTCCTTATTCCAAGGCATTGAGATAAACAATATTTCCTTCCCAATCAGACAGAAATAGTCAAAGTGCAATTGTCCTTTCTCCAGTGGTTGCTATTTCAGGAAATGGGTTCTACCAAAACAACTTTTCACCCATTTTGTGGCTTCCAGAGCACACATGGCTTATGTTCTTTCCTTTGAATGCAGAGCTGATTAAAACTCATTTATCCAAGTCAATGCTGCATTCGCGCGTGTGTGTGTGTGCGCGTGCGCACCTGTGTGTGTGTGCAGGTGTGTGTGGTCTACACAGATACATACATACTTGAGGTAAATAACAACTGAAAGGAGCTTTGGTCAGTCCTTCAGAGGGACTTTGAAGGTATCATTTTTATTAACCCTGCTTTCCACTATAGGAACTTTATGAAGAACCTATAATATAATGTTTTTAGAAACATATGCCATACATCTGCCATTATATACACGTTTTTTTCTATTCTGGAGTCGTTGGCAAATATTACATTCTAAGCAGAACGGTCACACTTCTGAGCTGTTACTTTGAGAATAGAGCACGGTTTGTTCACAGGCCAAGTTATGGCAACAGAAGAAAATGCCTCTGTCTTCCAAAATTTCTCAATTACCTTTTGCTACTTTTGCTGGCACAAAATAATAACACAGGGAGATTAATAGAAACGAAGGCTCTTTCTAGTCTCACCAAATTTCGTACGCGTGATTTTATCTGGGTCTCAGCACTGCTGGAGTGTTTCAGCCTTGACTTCTCTCTGTCAAATCATCAGGAGCTTTAAAACAATCCCAGTTCTGTTTCTTTTCCCTGAAATGAATGCACATCCACATTTCACCTCTTTGAAAATGCTGGATCTTAAAATATATGTGCAGCCTTTCACAGAAATAGGCACTCCTGCTTCCTGGAAACACACTGGTGATGTCTTCTCACACCGTCTACCACTAGCTGCAGCCTCAGCGCCTGCGGAAGACGCAGCTGCAACCCAGTCCGTATCCTCGCCCAGTGGTCAATGCAGTGCCGTTCCCACCATCGTACAGAGAGGTCTGTGCTTTGTGAAGCCCTACTGCATGGGATTTCTAAGTGTCGAAGAAGGACAATATATTTTCCTGAAAACTTAACTCTGTGGTCCTTCATAAATACTTTAATTTAAAAATATACAGTATTCAGGTTTGATTGAGATTTAGAAATTTTTACTAAATTTTTGTTTGAAGGTGTGGTATTGGGGCCCCGGTATTGTTTCAAATACACAGGAATAAAAATGGAAGGTTTCTCTTCGCTGTCTATAACCTACTTCAATTGGTTGGCAAAGATGCGTAGCTCATGTAGGGAAATGTTCCCAGCTTAGGCAAATCAGTGGCCCCTGGGGAATGGCAATTTGGAGAGAGGAAGGTGGGCTCATTTTGGTGAACAAATATTTCTTTAGGTTATTTTACACACAGAGTAAAATTAAAATGCTTCTTAAGAAATTGTAAACATTGTGCTAACAATTGTGTAAACATCTTCTTTTAAGGATATATTGAGCTGGTCTAATCCCCAAAGAAAAAATACCCAAGGGTCAAGCAAAGCAATTGAACTACATCAAAGATGAACTCACCAAAGCTATTTACTAAATGTCAGGGTGATGAGATCATCGCACAGAGTACGTGAGCACCACCCCCGCCCCCATCACGCTCTGGTTTGAGACTGTGAGGACTCCAGGTCAATTCTATCGTTCCTGGCAACAGGAAACCAGCATAGGTTAGATTAGTGCAAGCCACGGGAAAGCTTGAAAATGACTCGGCCAAAAATGCTCATCTTTCCTGCACCACATATTTTGCTGGAATTGCTTAAAATAGCCTGCTCACTGGCAATCCCTCTTCCCATTTCCAACCTGATGGCAACATGCATGGATACTGAGTTGGGGAAAGGAGAATCAGATGGGGGAAATGGAGACGCAAAGGGTCTGAATAATCCTCAACTACAGTGATTTGGTTTTTGGTATCTATATTTACAGTTATCCTAAATGCAATTCAATCCAAACTTCCATAAGAATTAAAAGGAAATTTTCCAGGACTTGGTACTTTTGAAAGTGCATTAGCAAAATCAATCAGGCCTTTGGTCTCTGGCTAAATGGTGGTCGTGTGAGAGCTAGAGGGTTTGCAATGGAAACCTTTCATTTTTAATGGCATTTAATCACAGGTGGATGTGAGTTTGTAAACTGAATGTTGTCATGGTGATGATGGCAAGAAATTGCCTTTTATTTATTTTTGAGACCGAGTCTCGCTTTGTCGCCCAGGCCGGAGTGCAGTGGCATGATCTCGGCTCACTACAACCTCCACCTCCCGGGTTTAAGCAATTCTCGTATTTTAGCCTCTCAAGTAGCTGGGATGATAGGCACGTGCGACCACATCTGGCTACATTTTTTATTTTTAGTAGAGACAGGATTTCACCATGTTGCCCAGGCTGGTCTCGAACCCCTGACCTCAAGTGATCCACTCGCCTCAGCCTTCTAAAGTGCTGGGATTACAGGCATGAGCCACCCCACCTGGCCACCTTTTATTTTATGCCATGGGAAATCTTTATAACAATCTTGGCTTACTCATCTACCAAATACATTTTTAAAGACATTATTTTGAAAACATCTCTGGCTAATTGGTGAACAGCAGCGATCACTGTATCGGCTATGGCTTTAAAAGCATTGCTATTGTTGTCATGTAAGCATCCCTCTTCCAGCAGCAGAACCAAAATGCTCACACAATTCAGCCCAAAGAATAAACAACCACCATGCAGCAGAAAGCATCTGTTTCGTGTTTCCATTAGACCATCAGCAGCTCAGCCTGGAAGCAATATTTTGTGTCTTCCTCTGAAAAACCTAGTAGTTCACTTCCCTATCTTTGGACCCATAGAGAATCAGACAGATGACTTTAGCCTTTGTTGAAGACACCGCTGGGAGTGAGCTGTACCTTTCCCCTTCCTAGGCCCTGGGGATTTAGGAAGGTGGGACTGTATGGTTGTGTCCTATCCATTGGGAATGGAGTGGAAGGGAAGTGTCTCCTGGCATTTGAGGCACTGTGGAGGGCGCAAGTTATCCCCTGCACCCCAGTCTCACGGCGAGAACAAAGAGCCCAAGGAGGCTAGAGCTCCAGATGGGGTAACCTTGTCTCCCAGCCCCCTGGACCTCTGAGAAAGTGGCTGAGGATAGCCCTGCCGGTGACCTCATGGGAAAGAAGCTTTGCAGACAGGAGTGAGAAGTAGGCCCTGTCACAGGGAGGCCCTGGTGTCACCACAGAGGTACATGGTCTGTCCCATCTGGACCAAGACAAGTGACAGAAACCTTAGGTACTGGTTTTGCCAAAAGGAAACTGAGGCCCAAAGAGGCCACACAGCCCAGGCACTAGGACAGTGGTGTCCCCGTGTCCACCCCTCCCTCAGTCTCCTCATGTTTGACCACATTCTCCCTCAGACGCAAAACCAAATCGTGGCTGCTCTTTACCACTTAGCCCTGTTGGCTCAACCTTAGCACTGTTCAAGGCAATCGGTATGCATGTGTGTGTGCATGCAGTGTGCGTGTATGTTTGTAAGTCTAAGGTAATCGGTATGCATGTGTGTGTGCATGCAGTGTGCGTGTATGTTTGTAAGTCTAAGGTAATCGGCATGCATGTGTGTGTACATGCAGTGTGTGTGTTTGTATGTCTAAGGCAATCGGCATGCATGTGTGTGTGCATGCAGTGTGCGTGTATGTGTTTGTATGTCTAAGGTAATCGGCATGCATGTGTGTGCACATGCTGTGTGTGTGTTTGCAAGTCTAAGGCAATCGGTATGCATGTGTGTGTGCATGCAGTGTGCGTGTGTGTGTTTGTATGTCTAAGGCAATCGGCATGCATGTGTGTGCATGCAGTGTGCGTGTATGTTTGTAAGTCTAAGGTAATCGGCATGCATGTGTGTGCGCATGCTGTGTGTGTGTGTTTGCAAGTCTAAGGCAATCGGTATGCATATGTGTGTGCATGCAGTGTGCATGTATGTGTTTGTATGTCTAAGGCAATCGGTATGCATGTGTGTGCAGCACATGCTGTGTGTGTGTGTGTTTGTATGTCTAAGGCAATCGGTATGCGTGTGTGTGTGTGTGCAGTGTGCATGTGTATGTCTAAGACAATCGGTATGCATGTATGTGTACATGCAGTGTGCGTGTATTTGTATGTCTAAGGCAATCGGTATGCATGTGTGTGTGCATGTATGTTTGTATGTCTAAGGTAATAGGTATGCATGTGTGTGTGCATGCTGTGTGTTTGTATGTCTAAGGCAATCGGTATGCATGTGTGTGTGCGTGCAGTGTGCATGTCTGTTAGTATGTCTAAGACAATCCGGTATGCATGTGTGTACATGCAGTGTGCATGTATTTGTATGGCTAAGGCAATCGGTATGCATGTGTGTGTGCATGCAGTGTGTGTGTGTGTGTTTGTATGTCTATGCGCATGTGTGTATGTGTGTATATGTTAAAGGGAGGAGGGAACATGAAGTTCAAATTCCCCCACAGCACCTGGCGTGATCCCTAGCACATGGACTGTGTAAAGTCACATTCTTAAGTGAAAGTATCTTGGGAAACCGGCCTCATTTTCCCTTATGGAGCTGATCTCGAATCACTCAGGATCTCGCACCGAGCTGTAAGCCGGCACCAGGGTTACACCCTGCTGTGCACCGTGGTCCCTGAGAGACTCACTCAGCCTCACGTGAAAGTCCTGTTTGCTCCCAGTTCACAGGTAAATAAATCAACAGCTCCATGGAGAAGGAATAGCACCTTCCCATCTGGTCCACTCCCAGGAAACGACTGAGGGGTGGCCTGCCCCCCCACACCTGTGGGCGTTTCTCATTAGGTGGAACGAGAGACTTGAGAAAAGAAATGAGACACAGAGACAAAGTATAGAGAAAGAAAAGTGGGCCCAGGGGACCGGAGCTCAGCTTACAGAGGACCCACGCTGGCACAGGTCTCTGAGTTCCCTTAGTATTTATTGATAATTATCTTTACCATCTTAAAGATAAGGGAGTGGCAGGACAATAGGATCATTTTAGGAAGAAAATTAGTAGTAAGACATATGGATAAAGACCTCTGTGACATGAATAAGTTCAAAAGAAAATGCTGTGCCTTGATAGCATATGCAAACATCTCCACAAACCTTTTAGCAGCATTCCGCCAGCAAGTCCCGCCAGCAAGTCCCACCTTGGGCTGTAAGGTGGTTTTCTCCTATCTCAGTAAACAGAGCATACAATCGGATCTCACACAGAGATGTTCCATTGCCCAGGGATGGGTAGGATTTTTAACCAGCAAGCTGCCTTCAGGCACTTGTTTAACAAAGACACATCCTGCACAGCCCAAAATCCATTAAACCTTGAGTTACCACAGCACATGTCTCTTGCAAGGACAAGGTTGGGGGTAGGGTCACAGATTAACAGCATCTCAAATACAGAACAAAATGGAGTCTCTTATGTCTACTTCTTTCTATATAGACACAGTAAGAGGCTGATCTCTTTTTTTTTCCTACAAACGACCTTCACTCCTGCCCCGACTTTCAGGAGTCAACATGGAAAGGGGAGCAACCCATGACCCTGAGCCTTGCAGAGCGCAGGTGGAAACACAGGTACACAGGTGACTTTCCGTAGGTCAAAGAAACGGTTTCACATGCTTCTGTGATAACAGCTGCAAGCATGAATAAAGTCCAGTTTTCTCTGGAAGCCATTGATGGGTTCAGCGGCTCTCCTCAATGCATGGATAGCAAAAACATAGCTACTGTAAGGTGAGGTCTGTGATTTATTGTTATTACATTTCAAACAGAGAGTCTTAAAGTAAAAATATTTGGGACCCAGTAATGGAGAAGTCCCAGCAGCAGTATCAGGATCATGGAAGGAAACACATTTCCTGCCTTACAGGTTCTGGTTTCCGGGCTCAGCTGAAGCCTGTTACATGGCATTCGCTTAGCTTGGAAAAAGCAAGGCTAAGAATAATTTTTAAATTCTTTTGGAGTCATTAAAGGGTTACATTAAGAAAATGGAAAAATGTGATTTCCACAAAATAAATTGCAAGAGTAAATTACCTTTGATTTCAGTAAATGTCTACATCATAGAATCACAGTTAAGACCCTAAAGCCACATGGCTCGGTTCAAATCCATGACTTTACCACTTGGCTGTGTCACCTGGTACAACTTAATTGCCTCCATGCTCTCATCTGTAGAACGGGAGAGAGCAGTAATGAGAGTGAATACTTCCTCTGGTTGTGAGGGTCAAAGAAGGTCGCACTGTAAGGTGCTTAGAACATAGTGAGTATTCTATAAGAATTTACCAAAGAAAAGCAAAGGAAAAACAGGAGCAAAGAAGGGAAACCTGGATTTCCTTGGGGGAACAACCTTGGACACCGGAAGTTAATTAAGAAAGAGCTGTCAATTTCTTTACCTCCTCCCTGTACAGATAAGAGCATTGAGAAAAGGCATTTTGTAAGCAGTGGGGCACCACACAGATGAACGGCGATGACCTTGTTAGTTCGCTGTTACAAATCAAGTCCCAAGGGTCCCATGATAATAACCAAGTGCAAACAATCCCAGCAAATCCAGAGCTGTGCCCGTCCGTGTACCTCAAGAAAGAGACGCACCCAGCAGTCCTTTAAAGATTGTTTTCAGATCCATGACAGCATGACCAGCCTTGTCCATGTCCGCCACCAAATGCTGAATTGTGTGGCCGACACAACACTGTCCATGACCTGCTATAAAGCAACTTCTGTTAGGGTTCTTGCTGTTCAGCTAGAAAGAATGTGAAGTGTTTGGGCAGTTGTGAGCGTGCGGAATTGCCATGTGCGGGGCTTCTGAGTGCCCTGTGCCTAGCATCGCTCCCCGCTCTGAGGACCATGTGGTGCTGGGACTCCACTCCCACTGGGGAGGGCATGAGTCAGAGGGTGAGAGAAATGAGGCTGAGCCCCAGCTCAGAGCTGGGAAGAGCCCTGGCACTGCACGCCGCAGTGTGGTCAGGGTCATTGAAGGCCAGGGACATTTTAGTGATGGGCAGAGGGAAGGACACCAGGAGGTGCCTGAAGAGGAAGACTGTGAGGTGGGAGGTTCTGCCCCAGGGTGGCCGAGGAGCTGGGTGCTCCCTAAAGGAAGGTGTCAAGAACGGCAAGCCCTGAGGAGGTGCTGGAATGCGGGGATCAGGTCTAACAGCATGGGACCCGCGCTTCTCTCCTCACAAGGCAGCTCAGTGAAGCTGAAGGAGTGCAATCTGGCCACAGTGAGAAGGCAGGCGAGGGTGGTTGCAGGAAGGCTGGAGGAGGCCATGCCCCAGGCCTAGGTGGGGAAGCAGAGTGAGGCAGGGAGCAGGGGGTTGGGGAGGGGTCAGGGTCCCTGTCACTGACCACACTGAGTGTGGCTGCACTTCCCCAGGCACAGCCGGGTGCTCTCACGTTGTGAAAAACAAACCAGAAGGAGCCTGCAGCCATGAGCCCACAACTCCTGATAACGGGAGGAAGATGTGGCACAGGGACTCGGACAGCGGCCGCCACGGTGACGCCTGCATCCATGCAAGCACCTGTGTAAACACATGCTACAGTCACATGCTACATATTTCACACATTTACACACTACATAACGTGTGTGTTCATATACATGTTAATCAACACACATATGCAGGAACAACAAAGCACTTCCGCAGCCTTGACATTTTCTCTACTGAGTTCTGTCCTCTCAACATACACCCATGGAGGTGGCATGACCTTCCCAAGACCCAACGGCCAATGGGGCGACCCCACCTGGGTCTCTCAGCTGCAGCCTGGGGCTTTCTCCTCCCTGCCAGCTCCAGGGCAGGTGGCAGGAGGAACAGCCACTGCGCTGAACAAGAAAAGGACCTAGAAGTTAGGCCACGTGAAGAGAACCACAGCCCTGGAGTGAGCCTCCACGTGACTGGCCAGCATGGGTAGTGTGTGCAGCATCTCTGGACTCATAAACAGTGCTCCTCCTGACACTGGGCTCCACAAAGCCGAGTGCCATAGGAAACTCCCAGATGTTGCCAGGGCTGCAGGTCAGCAGGCGCACCCAGCACACCAGCCCTCAAGTAGAGGACGCTCCGGGAAGCATGGTGACAATCCACGGCCACGAGCACAGTCAGCCCTCCTTAGCTGTGGCCCCTGCACCTGCTCCCACCTCCAAGATCCCTGCTGCCCGCTTAGTGTGGGATGAAATAGGTTCCTTATTGCATCCGCAGCCCAGGGACAGGCTCAGTGTGCACCAACACATAGAGGCTCCATAAATCCTGCAGTAATAACAAGATAATGACTTTGTTTAACTTTTAGTAGATTATAAAGGATAACCACCATTCCCGATAGCTCTTATTTTCTGAGACCTTGATTTAGAAAGTGCTGGCTTAAAGTGGTATAGAAGGTGTAAGATGTGGAACTGGCATTTAAGTAAGAAAATTCAAAGAGCATCTTACTTTTTTGAAAGACATGGGGCTAAGCATCACATTTTAGATGCGTGACTGAGCGATTTACTTAATTTGTTTTGAGCTTCATCTCCTCATCTGTAAAATGGCAATACTAAAAGTCATATAAAGAAACAGTGATTATGAAAAAATTGGCTGGGGCAATAGCAGGCACTCAGTGATTACCAGCTCTTCTGAACAGGGTAAGGGAGGTTGAGTGTACGCTCCCTTCACGGTGACGTGGTCCTCCAGCCTGTTACAAACAAAACACTTCCTACTTTCTAGTTTACTGAAGGTCAATGTCATAATGGCTGTGATTATGATGTAAGAAATTCCCAGAGTGAATTACAAATTCCAAACAAAACATTTCCTCTGGGTAGCCTGAGGTGTATAATTATCATGATGACGTCTTTTGGGTTGCACTGGTAAGTGGCAGTGACTTGTTCGATTAATGGATTCAATACTTCTTTTCATGTCAGTGAATAGAGGATACCTTCAATTGGTGAAATTGCCTGAGATACAAGACCTATCCACGTCACTAAACCCAAGATATACCGAATAACTTCAATCTGTACCACATCATCACCCAATGATAATAGTGCTATTTAAAAATTTTTTAGAATAAGTTGAGCCTTAACTTTAAGCCTATAACTTACATTATATTTAACTTTCAAATATAATTATTATACTAGCAATATAGATTTCTTTGGAAATTATAAAAATATGAAGAAAATAAAAATTACATATAATCCTACAACTGAATGAAAAGCCTTGGTAATTTTTGGATTTGTGCGCATGTGTGTTTTCCTTTCAAACATTTTCTAAAAATCCTACCTGTTTCTATAAGGAGTGAGGAGGTGGGCTATAGCTGAATATGATAGAACATTGGATCTACTTTTTTTTTCCTAAAATTATTTTTTGATTTTTCTCCAGCTATCCCAAAAAGACATTTATAAGTATGACCTCAATCGAAGGATTTTTCTAGCTCAAATTCTAACTCTGATCACACCACTATTTTCTGCTGAAGTGCAATGCACAGATTTTGAAAGCCCACCCAGTGACTCAAGTAACTACAGGAAGGAAAAGGAATTTGTCTCTTCAGTGGTTGTTTGGGGATGGAATGCACAACAGCATAGAGGTTGCAAGGTGCTCCTTTTTAGCTGCAAGTATCTCCTTTTGCTGCCACCCCTGTTCCGGAAGCTTCCCTCAGCACCCCACTCGCCCCACAGTGTCTGCACCCAGCTGCATGGCCCTGCGGGCCTAACGTGCCTCTCCTCCCTTGCCTTTGTTTACAAGTCCAAGGAACATGCCTCCCAACTCCCGAACCCAGCTGCACCCAGATGTCTGCACCAACTCACCGCCACAAGAGTGAACGAACGTCCCCTCCTTACCCGGGAGCTGCCCTAGCAAAGAGGAAGGGCTCAGCTATCTGTGGGAAGAGAAGGCTCCACACTGGAATTTTTGTCTCTGGAAACAGACTGAAGAACCAGACTTTCATATTTTGTTACCGAGATTCTGCTCAGTTTTTAGTGTAGCCTATCACCTCCCCATGAGCAACGCCATCAAAAAGCCAAATACACCTGCGACTACCGTCTCACATACTTCAGCTTGCAAGGCAGAAGCACAGAATGATTTGATGAAAAAGACAGAGGAAAACAGAAAAATCACCCCTCTAGCCAAGACCACAAAGTCCGCGCAGATCAGCGTGGCCCGGATCGATGTGGTCCAGAGGTGAAAGCGTAGTTAGAGGAAGACAAAATGGAAGGAGGAGCCAGCTCGTGCTCCCTTCAGGATCCTAGTCGGAAAATTAATTTTGTGACTCAGCTAAGGGATGCTGCTGTCACCCAGGAACCCTTCAGACTGGGCTCCACTTGCCAGCAAGCCTCAAAGGGACCCAGGAAGGGTGAACATTCGGCCAGAATGTGTTGAGTGTCCACAATGTTCCAGGCTTCACCCCGCACTGCAGCTCCCTAAATTGCTTTGCAAAGGACTGAGTTTGAGTCACCTCATTATTTTATTTGCATATCAAGTTACCTGACAAAAGAACACATTGTTTCCCATATTATTAAGAACTAAAGACAATACCTCCGCAAACACATACACACACACGCTGGTGTCAGGCAGCCGGCCGACACAGAGTGTGTGCACGGATTGCTAACCATGGCAGAGCCTGCTCTCACTGTTTGGGTGCAAACCTTGGGCGTTTTATTGTTCCACGACTGGAGTCTGCCTCTGTGTCCCCACGTGTAGAATCGCTACCTTCGCCACCGCTGCACCGTAATAAGAGTGCTCACATTTCTCTCCTTCCAATAGCTGGAAATCTGAGGAACAATTACTTTTTCTTTATTCAAGTCCCACACAATTGATAGGTGGCGGATCAATGCAGCTCTGTAACACAGGGCATGTGTGTTCACTTCGAAGTCATAAGAAAAGTGAAGAAAGAGGAGGAAACCCAGAGAGGGCCTCAGCAGGCAGCAGTGGCCCGGGACGAACTCCCCCTGTTCTGGTTGAAGTTGGGTGTGGACAAAAGAAAACATCCTCCCTTTGGAACTGGAACCTCCTTTGTGTCTCTTCTAAAATTTCATTTTTTATAAACACAAACACATAAAGAGTGAAATCATGCTGGAGAAAGAGGACATACAATTAGCTGTGGAACTAGAGGCACCTTGCAGGACTTATTAGGCAAAATCCATGAAAGACGCTGACTGCTATGTTAGTGCCACCCATGCTTCTGGGACCATCCTGGTGAGCGGTGGAATGTTGCTTAGTGAAGCAGCAGGGGCACCTGCCTCTGCCTCAGAGGCTCAGTCTGTGTTAGGAGTTTCAGCAGGAGACCCTGGAATCCTCTAACCTGGTATAACAATCTGTTGAACGTCAACTTTCATGGAGTCTTTTTAAAAATATGTACAGAGAGGGGTGGGTAGGGAGGGAGAGAGAGAGGAAAAAAAAATAATAACCAGAATGATCAGCAGAGGGAGAGTTAAAGCCTTCATTTGGCAATCACTACTGCCTTCCTACCTTGTCAGACTTCTGGACTGCTCCTGGGTGATGCTGTGTGAGATCTAATTTGTGTTTTTTATCCTAAACCTACGGGGTTCCTGCCTATCAAATTCAAGGCGAATCTGGGAACATTGCCAGGAGTTTAACCTGCTCCAGGGCTAAAGGCAGTGGAGGGGATTTTGCTGGCCCTCAGCCCACAGAGACCCTGTGGCCACATGGCTCCTGGGGTTCTCCCATGCTTTGACCCTAGGATGTGACCAGACACAGTGTCCTGGCAGAAACAGCCACTCTCCTGGGAACACTTTCCAATTCCAACTATGGCACTTATGGTTAACACCTGGCCGGCCTGGCTGTTGACTTAGGCAGGAACGGCTCTCCAAGGGCGCCCACACCCTACCCCGGCCCTGAACTCAGTGTGCAGCACCCACCAGACCCATGCTTGTGCCATTGGCCCAACGTTCACTGCTGTGACAAAGAGAGGAGAAACACCCAGTATTGGAATGTGCCATCTTTCTGTAGAGTGCTCAGGCTAGGTGTGGATTGGGATGATAGAGATAATAATAAAACGTTTTCATTTGCCAAGAAACACAGTTCGTCACACATTTGGATAAAGCCACATCAAGTTTTGCTAAGAATCACCAATTACAGCTTGACTCTTTTTTTCTTCAATAGATTATGGACCAGACAGACAAGAGATTATGAGAAAGGAAGAGAAGACTGTATTCCTCCCACGCCAGCAGGCCTTGTTTGCTGAGTTGATGTAAGTTAGGATGTAATCCAAACTGGGGAGTCAGCCATTTGCCTAACCCCTTAGCTGAAACAGTCAGAACCAGCTTGAGATTCTGTGTGCCCACTCATCACCTTTGCACAGTCACCATCAACCATACAAAACACAAGTTCCACATCCAATAAGGAAACTCAATTTATGCAAAATGCGTTCAGACCCAGATAGTAGTACCACAAGTATGGAAAAAGTAAAACAGTGGAATTCAAGTGTCAAGCATTGCTGGCAATGGAATGCAGCAGGGACCTCTCGTCCAGGATTTGGGACCACCTAAAACCAGGTGGGACTCGGCCTCTCCCGTCAGGGACTTGCAGGCCCCAGCGACAGCGCTGAGAAAAGGCAGCCACACCCTTGTGCAGTGCCCTCCCTGGGCAGCTCCGAGGGCCACCCGCTGCCCAGCAAGATCCCTATGGCAGAGCTCATGCTGTCCTCAGAAGACCTTTTTAACCTTATTATTATTATATTTTTGCTTTTTAGCTTCAGGAAAGCTGCCAGAAAATCAGGAGTATTTTTGTTTCACATGAACTACAGCACAGTTTAAGGCATCAACGTAGATGAGAATAAGCTCAACCAACTTCCAATGACCCGTTTGGCACCTATAGGGAGCAGGTCCATTTAGCCTGCGGCGACCACTGCAGAGGCGCGGCCCCAAGGATGACCAACCCCATGACATCACAGCCGCACGTGGCGTGATTACTGACTTACTACATTTCACCTGCGTGATGCAGCCCAAAGGGATCAAAAACAGCCATTAAACTATCTTTAAAAATGTTTTGTTAATAAAGGTATTAAAACCAGATAGATGCCTGAAATAGAAGAAACCTACCTCCATCTAAAATTATCTATTTTAGTCCTAATTCCTAGAAAAACTGTTGCTGAGCCACACACACGAGTCAGCAACCAACCTGCAAACCCCGAGGGCAGACACAGCCCCGGGCGACTTCAACACCCCACCTTTGCCTCGCTGTCATGGCTCGCTTCTGCCTCTGGTAATTCCAGCTTATTTTGAAGGCACATCGTAGTTTTAAAAGGAATATTGGACATAAAGTGATGCACAGATTCAGAATCAAACTCAAATCATAATACATGGCAAGATGACATCCCCAGTTTAGCACGCTAGGCAGCTCCTGCTGTACAAGGACATTACTGCACAAAGCACTCGGATTCCCCACAGGATGCCAAAAAATTCACATTTTCCTGTGGAGTGGTCCAGCCTTCTAAAAGCTCTTCACAGCTTGCCCTTGCTGGACTCTGGGCACCATGAAACAACTCAATAAACTGAACAAGACTTCATGTTTAACTTTAAAAAAAAAATGTAACTCACGTGAACATGGAAAAAAACGAACCCACAGGAATGCTTCTTACCTCTGCGGATGCAGCTACCTTTGTCTTGGAGGCAGCTGAGTCACTTTTGCCCTGTGAAAACGGAAAGGAAGAAATAATTCCTTTAAGGCACAGGACATATTTACAGTCAGCAACTTCATTAGCAAGGGCATTACTACCATACTCACCAGGCCTGTGAGCTTTTTGTTTCTAAACATTAATCTCCACATCATTTTAAATAATTGGAGGAGTTTCTTTCGCGTTCAGGAAGCCCTTTTGAGAAAGCCTACAGAAGAAAGGAACTTGCGACTTTTGCACAACTTTTAAAATTCAGCCAAAGGAAGTGATGGTGTTCCCATCACCAACCTCAAACCTCAACGGAAAGAAAGTCACTCTTTCAAGCTCCCAATGTACAGCATTTATCTTCCGAGCTGCTCATCAGTGATGAGCAGGCAAATGCTTTCAGGTGACTCTAAACTCTAGTCTACAGAAGAGGCTTATTCCAGCTATTTTAATCTGTAGATTTCATCTTCATCCGTAAATACGCTCGCATACAACTAGTTAAAATTCCAATCATGCTTGGTCCCAGGGCTTAAACCCGGAAGCGCATGTGTCTAGGGGGCCTTTCTTCCTCCCAAGCCTCTTTTTGGCCAGCATGGTTTGGAGGTGACCTGAAGATTTTACTCAGCAACGTGGTTTTAGGACCGTTGAGAGCAGAGACAACGGCTACCCTTACTCCTTCCCATTCCATACTGTAGGGGCCACACTTCCATTTTCTACTTTCTCCCTTAGCCTTTTCCTGCCACATTTCTCTTCTGTTCTCTGTTCCTTGGCTGATACCCACTGAAATATAAGAGATGAAGGAAGAAGCCAGAATTAAAATGAAATCTCCTTTACCCCCACTGATGACTGCCGTTCAAGTGTCAGAAGACAGAGGGTGGGAATCACCACCTAAATGAAATGAGAAGGCTAACAGGAGATGCCAGTGGCCTCTGCTGCCTCACATGGCCCTCGGTTGTCATGAGTCAGCACAGCTTTGGGTTTGGCTCCTCCCGAGCGTGCCATGAGGAAAAGGGTCCAGCGAGACCGCTGTGAGAGAAACCCCTGCACTGCGGGTACCCATTCTCACCTCAGCCTACACCGCGTCTGTCCTCCAACACAGCTGATGAGCGGCAGGTTTATTGAGCTGAGCCTATACTGCGTCTGTCCTCCAACACAGCTGATGAGCGGCCGGTTTATTGAGCTGAGCCTACACTAGGTCTGTCCTCCGACACAGCTGATGAGCGGCAGGTCTATTGAGCTGAGCCTACACTGGGTCTGTCCTCCAACACAGCTGATGAGTGGCCGGTTTATTGAGCTGAGCCTACACCGCCTCTGTCCTCCAACACAGCTGATGAGCGGCCGGTTTATTGAGCTGAGCCTACACCGCCTCTGTCCTCCAACACAGCTGATGAGCGGCCGGTTTATTGAGCTGAGCCTACACCGCCTCTGTCCTCCAACACAGCTGATGAGCGGCCGGTTTATTGAGCTGAGCCTACACTGGGTCTGTCCTCCAACACAGCTGATGAGTGGCCGGTTTATTGAGCTGAGCCTACACCGCCTCTGTCCTCCAACACAGCTGATGAGCGGCCGGTTTATTGAGCTGAGCCTACACTGGGTCTGTCCTCCAACACAGCTGATGAGTGGCCGGTTTATTGAGCTGAGCCTACACCGCCTCTGTCCTCCAACACAGCTGATGAGCGGCCGGTTTATTGAGCTGAGCCTACACTGGGTCTGTCCTCCAACACAGCTGATGAGTGGCCGGTTTATTGAGCTGAGCCTACACCGCCTCTGTCCTCCAACACAGCTGATGAGCGGCCGGTTTATTGAGCTGAGCCTATACTGCATCTGTCCTCCAACACAGCTGATGAGCGGCTGGTTTATTGAGCTGAGCCTACACTAGGTCTGTCCTCCAACACAGCTGATGAGCGGCTGGTTTATTGAGCTGAGCCTACACTAGGTCTGTCCTCCAAAACAGCTGATGAGCGGCTGGTTTATTGAGCTGAGCCTACATTGCCTCTGTCCTCCAACACAGCTGATGAGCGGCCGGTTTATTGAGCTGAGAATCATAGCTCCATGTGTTTATTCTTGTTTTATGTCCCTAACTGGACGGTAGTTAATCACTGGCAGGAATGCAGTTTCTAATGCTGACTTTACCACTTGTTTTTGCCATTTATGTACCTGTGTGTATCGTACTGGGCGTGTACAGTGAGCCTATGTAGGGTTTCTACCCAGCAGCCCTTCTCCCCTCCAGGTGAGCGCTCCCTTTCTTTCTATGGGACCCTAGTTCTGTGGAGTCCAGGTGGGAATGGCCCTGCCCCACCCCATCCACCCGCCACCGGGAGAAAGGTCCTAGCAGGGCTCCTGCAGAGCTGACAGCCCCCTTGTCCTGGGATGGCCAGCCTGGCAGATGACCTAAGTCTGGGGTTTGTGCTTGCTCTGCCTTGGAAATGTGCCTGCCTGAGAATGGAGTCTAGCAAGGAGGAAGAGAAATTCAGTGTCCTGCTGACAGCTTTGGACCCCGGGATTCAGACCCACCAGAAACCATCTCTTTTCAATGGTGTGAGCCAACAAACTGCCAATTTTTACTTAAGAAGGTTTGATTCTGTTTCTATAACTTGAAAAAGATGGTGAGACCTGATGGAACATAAATGATGCTTTTACAGAAAAATACCTATTGCATGAAAATCCCAAATGTGCCACAACGTTGTGCCTTCGCCCATCACCTCATTCCACTCCATGACCAACCCTCAGGGCGACCAGCTTTTCAAAGGAAGTGCCCCACAGATGGCGCTACTAAGCCTGGCCGTTGGGACATCCCTGAGACTGTGCATCTGGGGTATGCGGTGCTTGGGGTCCCCCATAAAAAGACACATTACTAAATGTTGCATATTGTCTTGTTTAGAATCAATGTCTTTCCCTTCTCACTTCTTGGACTCTCTACTTTGCAAACAACATTAAGAATGTTAATTCCCCTGAATTAAACAGGGGAATCTGGAATGACTTGGACATTAAACGAGGATTCTCCAGCCACTCTGCAGCCACGTTATCCCTCCCACCTCCACCCGTTCTATTTCTCCAAACTGGCCCCCACACCTATCCTCTCTAAACCATGGTCAGCCTGCTGTGCGGGCTCCACTCCTGGGCCAACCCTGGGTGGGCAGAGAATAGGGGCAGCTTCCAGCTCCAAAAGGAAATCCCGGCTCCTCTCCTATGCCTTTCCAATCTAGGACATGAGAGGAGAGGACTCCCCTTGCAGATCCCATCTCCTCCCTTGGAGCATCTGTGACTGTGCGGGGTGGAGAAAGAGGCAGGGAAGGGAGTGAGGAGAGAGGGAAAAGGGGCCACAGGAAAGCTTTCCATCACAGGGGAGTCAGAGCACCCACAGGACATCCTGACTCCTAAAGTAATCCACTTTTCTTTTTCTTTTTTGAGGCGGAGTCTCCCTCTGTCACCCAGGGTGGCGTATAGTAGCACAGTCTTGGCTCACTGCAACCTCTGCCCCCCTGGTTCCAGTGATTCTCCTGCCTCAGCTCCCGAGTAGCTGGAATTACAGGTGCCCACCACCATGCCCAGCTAATTTTTGTGTTTTTAGTGGAGACAGGGTTTCACCATTGGCCAGGCTGGTCTGGAACTCCTGACCTTGGGTGATCCCCCCGCTTTGGCCTCCCAAAATTCTGGGATTACAGGCGTGAGCCACCTCACCTGGCTGCAATCCACTTTTGTCCCCTCCCTCCTGTCTGTCCATCCGTTTACATACCTGTGACCACATTATCGTCAAAATACATTTAGCATGACTTTATTATCATCATGGCTAGCTCCATCAGGAAGAAAAAAAAAAAAAAAAACTACCTTTGAGATGACATAAAACGTTTCGTGCAAATGATTGTCCTCCAGGGGTATTCTGCAAAGAGGACGTTTGTCAAATAGCCAAGCATGCTTGCAGAAAATAAATAGACATGGTCAAATATTTTTGTGTGTTTCGTTGATTTGAAGTAAACTATCAGAAATTTCTAAACAAATGCTCGCCAATCATTTTGGAAAACAGTATGGATTGAACCTTTTTTTAAAATCTAGAAAGGGACCCGGTGTTGTGGGAGAAATGTGAAAGGCAGGCATCATTGCTTTCATGGCACTTGGGGTCGTAGTCGGGATGACCAAGCTTCATTTGATCCTCATGGGTCTTTTATGATTGGACTGTAAGTAAAGCTGACAACCGAATTTGATAACACAAAAGGTGTTCGGCGTGCCCACAGTGCCCCTGCTTACCAGATGACAGAATAGCTTGAAGATTGTGCACATTCCTCAAAAGACACATTTAGACAGTCATGGTCAGGCAGTTGATAGAATCGATATCCGCTAGCAATTTCACAGTGAAATTAGTGCATGGGATTCTAGAAAATTGGACACTTTCAAGTGGCTATGTGGCTGGAGTGGTGCAGCTGTTTTTACCCAGCAAGCGTCCTGGCATTGGTTATTCTGGGTCTTTGAGAATGCTGTGACTGTCACTGCTCCTGCTGCACCCATCCCAGCACCATGCAACTAAGCTCTCCCAAGATGCTGCGGCCCGTGGTGGGGAACTCAGCCTCCCAAGCAGCCAGCCAGGGTTTATTTCCTGGCACTAGAACTTAGGCAAGCCATTGGACCCCTCAGCCCTAATTTCCCTGTTTGTACAATTGAGGAAAGACAGTCCCTTACACAGGGGTGGTGGGAGAAAGAAATGCACTGGCCCATATTTTGCTCCCAGCAGACAGTAGCCATCAGTGAACATCAGCATGATGACGATGTGAGGGAAATGAAGGAGTTCCCAGATTATAGCAGCATAAAGGACGCCAAAACATCTCGCTCTTCTTCGAGAAAGCTGGCAAGCGGGCTTCTTGTCTATGAACTCTGAGGAGTCAGATCCCCAGGTGCTTGAATAGCTCTGAGCTGTCCTTTATTTTGGATGAGCCCCGTTTTCCAGCTTTTAGGGTTGGGAGGGCAGAGGAGAAACGGCAGGTGGCACTGGGGATATTTTTACACAGGATGATGTGACCTGCCCAGCCTGCACCTGCACTCAGCATCATCGGAGTTCCTTTTCTTATACATAATTAATGGTACACAACCAATTTTACGATTTTACCATTTTGAAATCACATGGGAGTTACCAAAATGATTAATTTAAAATGGTTTTACCTAGACTTTGGGGGGCAGTCTTGATTCTTAAATGTCTTTGATGGCTTTGATAAACACCCTGGGCCCTCCCTGCAAAAAATACACCCTCACTGAACCCCCCACACCCACCCCTTCGCACCATGCACAGCCCTCAGGAGTTCCACCTTTGGTTTTCGGGGCGTCTCTAAGTGCCCCAAAGTTTCCCTCGCAAATTTGCACATCTACCACTAGATGGCAGCAGAGGACACAGCAAGTGAGAACACGCCTAGGCTTGTGCAGTCAATGAAATCCTGGAAACTTGTTATATTTTGTTTTAACAAAATATAGGCCTTGGTGTTCTTAAATCTTACTGATGTGCTCCTGGAAGAATAAAAATGCTAATTTACACAGGGTCCACGTTGTAGGAAGGCTGAATTTGGTTTCCATGACCCCAGACTCTCCCTCCACAGGTGCTCAGCTCTCCCCGCACCTGCCAGCTATATTTGGATTTCTGGCCGCTCTGAAGTATCAGCTACCTGAGGTTGCAGCATCAGCCAAGAAACTGTCTGTCCTAGACGCTTGCTGGCTTCAGGGCTGTAGCCTGGGGATCTTCTCGAGATAAAGCACAGTGGATACACACACAGACACATGACGATGCTGTCCACCCACATGTCTGAGCTCTGGGATTCCACGGCAGGCGCTCGGAACCGCAACAGGGCAGAGACGGAGCACGGGCAAAGGCGCACAGAGAGGACTATTGAACACAAATGATAATGTCCTCGGGATGGAGGAACCACTGTGGACAGTTAGGAAGACAGACACGCATGGAGGGCCAGAGCTGGAAGTGATGGTGGGCATTGCTGGCTGTATCTGACCACTGGGAAGGGTGGTTGTGAAAGCCACTGAGGGCGTGTGCCTCTCCCCAGCCACAGCGGTGGTGGAACAAAGGCTGGGGCGCTCACCACTCTTTCCTCTACCATCCGGCTCTGGGGGCCAGGTCCATGCAAAAACACATGGAGAAAGTACAGCTTAGAGAACTTCTACTTCCAGCAAGACGCCAGGCAGAAATGACTGAGAACGATCTCGCTATACCCACTAGAAATGGTGAATAAAACAAAACAAAAAAGGCGGTTCAATGAAAAGCTGAGTGGTAAGAAAGAAGGATTAACCCATAGGCTTCAGAAATGAGGAGGACTGGAAGAGAGAGAATTGAGTCCCCGCACTGACTCTGAGGCCATCCTGGGGGCATTTTCAGTTTCTATAATCTTCCAGGTTAGGTTTCTTGTTTTTGTGTTTTAGTTTTTTATAGATTGAGGTGAATGTCACATAACAAAATTAACCATTTTAACATGAACGATTAGGTGGCATTTAGTGCGTTCACGATGATGTGTCACCAGGCAATTCCCAACATCTGTCTCTTCCAGGCCCATGAAGCAGTTGCTCCCCACTCTGCCCTCCCAGCCCCTGGAAACCAGCAATCTATGCCGTCTCCGTGGGTTCACCTATTCCGGGCATTTGGCACAGACGGAACCGCAGTGTGGGGTCTTCTTGGTCTGGCTTCTTTTGCTCTGCATGATGTGCTCGAGGTTCATCCATGTTGCGGTGTGTGTCAACGCTTCCTTCCCTTTAGTGGCTACATAACATGCCATTGTTTGTTTACACCACAGTTTGTGCCTCTATCCATTGATGGACATGCGGGCTGTCTCCATCTTTTGGCAACTGTGAATTGTGCTGCTGTAAACAAGTGTGTGCATGTTTTTGTTTCAGTACCTGTTTTCAACAGTCTTGGATACACACCTTGGAGGGGGTCACACTGCAGCCTTTCCTGTGCTTCTCTGCCATTTGTGGTTCTCTTTTGGAGAAATATCTACTCAAGCCCATCGCTCATTTTTTCATTGGGCTGCTGGTCTTTTTGTTGTGCAAGCTTGATTTAAACATGCTGGAGATACAGGGAAGGAGGATGGGGTGGCTGTGAGGTGAGGAGCTGGACCTGAGGTTGCTGGGGGAGGCGTGAGCAGGGAGCACAAAGCCTGGACAAAAGCCCAGACCAGCTGAGAAGATGACAGGAGACGTCGAACTCATCCGGGGCTCAGGTTAAAAATACATGGATTTTACGTCTTCTCTGATAATTGAAAATGCCAGGCCTGTGCCTTCCGTGACTCTGGGTGTGAATTCATAATGACAAGGGTGGCTCAGGGTGAAGGTTGCTGGTCTGGTGCCAGGAACATGCCTAAGTAACAAACCCAGAACTCCGCTGAAGGTACCACCTGAAACTGAGCCCCGGGGAATGCATACAGAAAGGAAGCGGCCTCCGAGTACACGCACAGCCAGGTGCCCCAGAACCCGGGCAGCAGGGCGCCCTGCATGACAGGCAGAGGACACACAAAAAGGCAAAATTGGAGCCAAGAATTCCAGAGAACAGATGAACAATATTCGGGAGTATTAAAGCAGTATTGTTAAAAGTTATAAAATCATAAAGAACATAGTAAAGGAAATAAACGTAAACAAGTTGGAAAGAATAAAACTGCTACAGTTCACAGATAATATAAATCTCTACAGAATCCAAGAGAATCTACAGAAAATTTATTAATTTGAATAACAGGGTGTGGAAAGGTTATGGATGCAAAAGTAATATTCAAAAGCAAACAGTGTTTTTGCTCTCCAGCAGAAAATAATTTTAAATGATAGCATTTGCAATTGTAAGAGAGAGAGAGAAAAGAGAAGAAAAGAAAAAAAACCTTGTAAGCTATAAAAGATACATCTAACAAAAATGTGTTACGAAACATCATTCAGTGTTTAACCAAGGGGAGGGGTCAGAAAAGATGATAAACTGTATTGAAAGATATAAAAGAAGACTAAAGTAAATCTTAATACAGTAAATACGGCAATTTTTCCAAAGTCGATCTATAAATTTAATAAAATCATAATCCAAAAAGGATGATATTTTTCTGAATTTAAATCAAAGTGATTTTGAAGGCTGAAGGACAGCCAACACCAATTTAAAGACATGGAAGCAAATACAAGCCACGGCAGGGAGATATCGATGCTTACGCTAGCGTTAGAGGAACTCAGTGGGTGCCACGGGCACAGCAGAGCCTGCAGACCTGCCTGCCTCCGCGTGGGGCTCACGAAAGGGCAAAGCTGTTGGAGAACAGCAGGGTGAGACGGCCTCTTCAACGACTGGCGCCGGCTGAATGATCAACCTCATACCGTATATATCAATAAATTCAAGGCGCGTTAAAGGCCAGATGTGAAAAAACCAAACCACAATGTTTAAAAGGATATCCAGGAGATGATATGGGTGTTTTAACTTGAGCTACTAAAGGATTCTTTAAACAACTCAGAGCGCCATACATTGTTTTACAAATTGTTTTTTAGGCTGGGCATGGTGGCTCACGGCTGTTAGCACTTTGGGAGGCTGAGACGGGTGGATTACCTGAGGTCAGAAGTTCGAGACCAGCCTGGCCAACATGGCAAAACCCTGTCTCGACTAAAAATATAAAAATTAGATGATTGTGGTGGCACGCGCCTATAGTCCCAGCTACTTGGGAGGCTAAGGCAGGAGAATCTCTTGAACCCGGGAGACAGAGGTTGCAGTGAGCTGAGATCATGCCATTTCACTGCAGCCTGGGCGACAAGAGTGAAACTCCATCAAAAAAACAGCAACGAAATTAACCCATTAACTCATGTGTTAATGAGATGCATCCACTCCTGTCAGAGAGCGAGTTCCTGGCTTCTGCAAACAGCACTGTAAGTGCCAAGCAGCATCTAGCGAGAGCTGGAGAAGCAGAAATTCCAGCCCACTGCTATTGACTACATTGATGCTCTGATAAACCCAACATTCAGCCACTTTGGAGAGCAGTTTGTCAACAGCAGATTAACTTGAAAATGTGCAAATCTTGTGGCCCATCGATTTCACGTTGACGCGTCTACACAGGGAGTGTAAGTAACTCTGGCACACACTGATGGGGAGACAGGTGCGACCTTTCTCACTGGCACTGCTTCAAAGATCAAAACATTGAAAGTAATCTAATGGCTCCTTGGTGGGAGTGTGGAAAAGTGAACTACGGCATTTTCCCTACCATGATATTCTCTGCAGCTCTCAGGATTGTGCAACGGAGCTCTGCGATCAGCAGGGGCCAATCCCAAAATATCCTAAGGGGTTGTTTTTAAAGTAAGCCTCCAAAGCAAAGAGACCGCCTTCCACCCAGTAAAGATCTAAAGCACACCTGTAATTCACAGACGCTGGCTCTCAAGGACTGAATTGTGTCCTCAACATTCCCGTGTTGAAGCCCTGCCCCCGCATGTGGAGGGTGTGAGTCTGGAAGTGCTCAGGGACCCCCAGGCCTCACAAGACGACTGAGAAGTCGGAGGAGGGGCCTGGGGACCTGTGCTTGGTGACCCCCACCCTTGGCTGGTGGAACAGGGGAGAGCCCGGGGCTAAGGGACAGAAAGAACCGGTCACCCATGTGCCAGAGCCGCTCTGGGGCCTCCGTCTAGTCAGGATCCAGATCACACAGCCACGATCATCCACATCCCGTCCACAGAGCACGGGCTCTACATCCTTAGGTGAGCGTCCAGGGTGTTTCCTTCCCGTGAGCAGATTCGGCTCAACTCATCCTCCTCTCATCTCAGACTCTCACCAGGCAGGAGAAGGACTGGATGGCCGACTGCAGAAGGGACTCACCAAGTGGGGTTGGCCAAGAGAAATAACAGCAAGGCCGGAGCTAGGGTTGCTCATGGCTGCTGGAAAAGGACTCACCAAGTCCCTCAGGTCACTGGAGACAGCTAAGGCTCTCAGTGGCAAACAGTGGGGTGGCAGACTGGGGAGGGGATAGTTTTTTGAACTTATCCCAAGGATACCACCATATTTTGAAAACTGCCAAGATGTCAGTGCTCCCCCTTTTCCATGGGAGCTAGGGAAAGGCCTCCTCTGCTTTTCTTCATGGTGGGGGGCTTTGCTAATTTCTCACGCAAGGGGATGGCTCAAAGCAGGAGAAGTGCTACTTGGCAAGCAATGAGTAGAGTCACTGTGACCAACATCAGCATAGTTCTGGGCTGCGTCACGTACCCCAAAGTCCATACACTGAAGTCCAACCCCCAGCGCCCGGGAATGTGTCCTGATTTGGGAAAGGGCCATTGCCAATGGGCTTATCTGAGGGGCGGTCAGCCTGGAGTATATGGGCCTAGTCCAATACGACAGTGTCCTCAGAGGCACAGAGACAGGTGCATGGGGGACGATGGCCGCCTGGCCATGGGGAGAGAGATGGGGGAAGAACCAACAGCAACCATGAAGCCAGAGAGAGGCCCGATCAGAGCGTACCTCACAGCCCCAGAAGGAGCCAGGCCTGCGGCACCTGGACCTGGGCCTTCTGGCCTCGGGACCGTGAAACGACCCACCCCTATTAAGTCTCCCAGTCTCGGTGCCTTGCTTCGGCAGCTGGCAAATGCGTATACCACAGAAGCCAGAGGATCCCTTCATGAGCCCACCCAGAGGAGCTGGAGAACCAGGCGAAAGCATCGCTCAGTGTTTAACCAAGGGGAGGGGTCTGACTTGAAATATGAGCCAATCACAGATATCGAAGAGTCTCTTGGTGGTCTTTTATGGGCATTTAATATGCTATTTATAGTTTTCACCTACACCTGTAGAAAATACAAACTTGTCTTAAATTGAGACTCAGGGCAAAAAAGTGCATCTGCAACATTGCACATCAGCCTGGTTGGATTACATAGATGTGGCCAAGACTTTCTAAAAATTACTTGTAACATCCCAGGCTGAACAACCAACACTCCCCAGTGGACTAATGCAGAGACACACACTGCAATCAAGGTCACACTCTCAATCAAGGTCACACTGCAATCAAGGTCACACTGCAATCAAGTTCATTGCAATCATGACCACTCCGATATTCGGACACTTAACTAGCAGAAAGAGATCATTTTACCGACTCCTATTAGAACTTCCAGTTCCTCTCCCAGCCTTTAAAGACTAGAAATGTATCTAAAGAAACAGTATTGCTGGGTTGTAAATAAGACATCACTCCTCTAACAGAAATACAAAACATGTTGGACCTTTTCTCTCTGCTTAAATTTATGAAGATCATCACTTTAGAAAGACAGATCAACATATCAGGTTCTTATTAAGTGTATTTAAGACTAAGGTAGGTCATCATCAACTATTTTCACAAAGGAACTGGAAATCATATTTCACTCTTAATTGTACATAAGTTAGCTGTGCATTTGGGGGATTGTTCAAGATGGCTTCTTAATGCCAGTGGCTTCTCCCTGTCACTTGGATGCTGTCCTCACACCCCCTGGTGTCCTCCCAGGGAAGACTAGCCGACTTGACCCCCTGCTGAAGCAACACTCTTGGGGTCACAGCTCCCAGCAGAGGCAGGACTTGGCTCTCGTCAGGTCAGAGGCACCTGGAAGGGCTGTCACAGAACTACATTCACCCACCAAGGTCAGGCAGGTTCACCTGGAGGGGCTGGTCCAGGGCTACATGCACGCACCTAAGTCGGGCAGATGCACCTGGAGGGGCTGCCCAAGCCCTGTATGCACTTACTCGGGTCAGGCAGGTGCTTGCTAAACAGGCCCAGGTGCAAATGACAGAGGAGGTCAAGCAAACTAGGAACCTTCCTGAGGACAGATGACAGAGCTAGGAGACAGCATCTCTGAGATGCAGCAGGGAGTTCCAGCAGGAGCCAGGAGAGAGGCAGATGGAGAAGCAGGCATGGTTTAGAGTCCAGAAGGCAAAGCTCTCCCTCAGAGCTGAGTATGGGCAGAGTGTCCCAACCAGCACTGTCGACATTCTGAGTGGGTGACTCTGTCATGGGGCCTGCCCTGTGTTTGCTGGGATGTTCAGCAGTATGTCTGGCCTTGACCCACTAGGGGTCAGTAGCATGTCCCCCTGGACAGCCCAACTTATGACAACCAAAAATGTCTCTAGAGGCCGGGTGTGGTGGCTCACACCTGTAATCCCAGCACTTTGGGAGGCCGAGGTGGGCGGATCAACTTGAGGTCAGGAGTTTGAGAGCAGCTTGGTTAACATGGTGAAACCCTGTTTCTACTAAAAATACAAAAAATTAGCCAGATGTGGTGGCAAGCACCTGTAATCCCTGCTACTCAGGAGACTGAGGCACAAGAATTGCTTGAGCCCAGGAGGAGGAGGTTGCAGTGAGCTGAGATTGCTCCACTACACTCCAGCCTGAGCAACAGAGCAAGACTCTGTCTCAAAAAACCACCACCACCACAACATGTCTCTAGACATTGCCAAATGATGTCCCTGGGTTGGGCGATGCAAAATTACCCCTGGTTCAGAAGCAATTGAGTCTTTAGAAGCACAAGTCCAGCCTGTCGGGGGTCCCAGCAGGTTTTGAAGATGGAGGACTCAGGTATAGGAGAAGACACACCCATGCACCAGACTGTTAAAAAAGGTCCTAGCTGTGCCCTCAGGACCAATCAGAAACCAGCACTAAAGCAGCAGCACAATGTTAGAGCCACCAGAAGGAAGCATGACTCGATCCCGAGGCCCCGATTGCTGAGCTGGGCCTCAAGTCCTCCTTTGGCACCAGCAGAATTACTCAAAAGCCTGTGTCGCATCTTAGAGGCAGATGGCTACAGCCTACTCTGGGAGGGAGCTGATGGCCAGGAGAGAGCTGGGCCCTGCCTGACATGGGAACTATCCTCCCAGGCCCAGCTCAGCCCGAGTGCAACAGAAGCCAGAAGTGCACACAAGGTGCAGGCAAGCAGGGATTGTTCAGCACAAATGCACTCGTCAATTCTAACTTATTCATAAGCTGACTCAGCAGAGTGCTTCTTCCTCTGCTCTGGGTGATCCTGGAGGCCACCCCAGGGCTTGTCTGATCTCTCTCAGCCAATCATAGGCCTCTGGCCCCAGGATAGCTAATTTGTGTCCACTTGGCTGGGCTGTGGAACCCAGTTGTTTGGTCAAACGCCAGTCTAAATTTGCTGCAAGATATCTTTTAGGTGTTATTATTATTATTATTATTTGAGACAAGGCCTCTCTCTGTCACCCAGGCTGCAGTGCAGTGGAGCCTTCGCAGCTCACTGCAGCCTCCACCTCCTAGAATCAAGCAATCCTCCCGCCTCAGCCTCCCAGGAGCTGGAACTACAGGCAGGAGCCACGTGATTACGTTGAAATCAGCAGATTTGAGTAAAGTAGATTACCTTCATAATGGGAGTGGGCCTCATCGAATCAGTTGAACGCCTTAAGGGAAAAGTCTGAGCTACCCTGAAGAGCAAGGAACTCTGTCTTCAGACGGCCTTGGGACTAGAACATCTACTCCCAGTAGAATTCCTAGCCTGCTGGTCTGCCCTGTGGACTTGAGACTTGCCTGCCAGTCCCACAATTGTGTGAGCCAATTCCTTAACAAAAGTAAATTGCTGTCTCTCTCTAGATAGACAGATATAGATACAAATGACATAGATATATGCATACATATGTATATAAAACTTCATGTATACACATGCACACATATCTAAAACTACATATACATGTACACATATCTATAACAGCATACATACATGTGCACACCTATGCATAACTAGGTATACACATGTGCACACCTATCTGTAACTACATATATATGTGAACACTTATTTGTAATCACATACGCACATGTGGACACCTATCTAGAACCACACAAACACATGTGCATATCTATCTATAACTACATATATACACGTGCACAAACCACATATACACACATGCACACCTATCTATACCACATATATACATGTACACATCTATCTTTAACTATATATATACACCTGCACACTTATCTGTAACCACATATACACAAGTGCACACCTATCTAAAACCACATATATACACGTGCATGCCTATCTGTAACTATATATATGCACATGCACACTTACCTGTAACCACATATATACATGTGCACACCTATGCATAACCACATATACACACGTGCACACCCATCTGTAACTACATATGTACATATGCATACCTATGCATAACCACACATGTACATGTGCACACCTACACATAACCCCATACACACACGTGCACACCTATCTGTAAGTGCATATATACATGTGCACTCCTATGCATAGCCACACATGTGCACACCTATGCATAACCACATATACACATGTGCACACCTATCTGTAAATGCATATGTACATGTGCACACCTATGCATAACCGTATATGTACTGCTGGAGGCTGGAAAGAGTGAGGGTCATGATCAACTCAGTATACCACTAGAAGCTATATGAGTAAGCAGCAAAACTGTTTCTCATAAATGCAGAATGTTGGCACATTGACAAACTGCCTCTGCCACCCAGAAGAAATGCTGAGGGCAGTCACGCCCCAAGGGCAGTGTTTCTTGTGATTAGCATCTGAAGCCTGTTAGCAATCATATGAACCTGTGATCAGTTAAGCAGCTGACCAATCGTTACCTCCTCCTCCCTGCTCCTTACCCAATAAATATGAAGGGCTGTGGAAGCTCAGGGGCTGCCTTTGCTCACTAGAAGCAGGGAGCTCTCTTCTTCTTCCCTGGCTCCCTTCCTTTAAAACAGTTTCTTTCGTCTTAAGTTTTCATTTCTACGTTCGTCCCTTTGTTCAGTATCATAATGACAGTCTCAAGAAGTAACAGTAGTAACTACTGTAATGATGGTCTCAAGTAGTAACCATGGCAGTCAGCTACAATGTACAGGTGCACACCTGTGCATAACCACATATACACATGTGCACACCTATCTGTGTGCATGTCTATACATGAGACCAGAGAAGTCCTGGAGTGGTCTCCTTGTCTCATCCGAGACAGAGGAAGCATTCTACTGAATAAATTTATGAATAAGTTTGGCTTGATGAGTGCATTTGTGATGAATAATCCCTGTTTGCTTCCACTTTGCATATGCTTTCTGGCTTCTGTTGTACACGGGCTGAGCTGGGGCTGGGAGGATGGTTCTGATGTCAGGAAAATCCCCAGCTCACCCCGGCTGTCAGGTCCTTCTTAAAGCAGGTTGTAGCTAGTGGTCACTCTGTATACACGTGTCTGTATATGTGTAAATTTTTCTGTGTTTGTATCTACCTGTCTGCATCTTTTTGGATCTGTTTCTTTGGAGAGCACTGACTAGTACAATCCCATTTGCTTGTAAAGGCAGTCTCATTCCGAAATAAGACAACCTTCTGAATTCTTGATGTAAGCCTCTGCCTGTCTGGGACATTCCCCAGGAAGCTGGGGAGGGACTTGGTGCTTTTTCTCTTCACCCCTCACGTGTCACCCCCCACTAGGGTGCCAAGGCAGGCCACCCAGTTCTGCGGGCCTCAGTCTTCTCCCCAGGTCACTGGCTCTAAGTTTGAAAAGATGTGTGTGGGGCAGGGATTATTGGTTCTTTTGGTTTATGGGAGCTGTTGCTGCTTTCTTCTACTTAATTGAGGGTTTATTATTTTTTAAGTAATTACTTTCCCTAGACAATGGGACCAGAAAACATCTGAAAGATAGCGACTAAGTTCAAGGCTTGCTCCATGCCAGGCACGGTGCTCCTGCTTCGAGAGCTCCACTCAGGTGGTCCTTATGAGAATGTGAGCACACGAACACCATTTTTCAGCTGATGAAACTGTTGTAGGAAGTCAGGGACCCCGAACGGAGGGACCGGTGGAAGCCATGGCAGAAGAACATAAATTGTGAAGATTTCATGGACATTTATTAGTTCCTCAAATGAATACTTTTATAATTTCTTATGCCTGTCTTTACTGCAATCGCTGAACATAAATTGTGAAGATTTCATGGATACTTATCACTTCCCCAACCAATATTCTTGTGATTTCCTATGCCTGTCTTTACTTTAATCTCTTAATCCCCGTCATCTTCGTAAGCTGAGGATGAATGTTGCCTCATGACCCTGTGATGATTGCGTTAACTGCACAAATTGTTTAAACAATATGAAATCTGGGCACCTTGAAAAAAGAACAGGGTAACAGTGATGTTCAGGGAACAAGGGAGATCACCATTAGGTCTGGCTGCCTAAGAGCTGGGTGGAACAGAGCCATGTTTCTCTTCTTTCAAAAGCAAATAAGAGAAATATCACTGAATTCTTTTTCTCAGCAAGGAACAGCCCTGAGAAAGAGAATGCATTCCCAAGGGGAGGTCTCTAAAATGGCCACTCTGGGAACGTCTGTCTTTTATGGTTGTAGATGTTGTAGATAAGGGATGAAATAAGCCCTGGTCTCCTGTTGCGCTCCCAGGCTTATTAGGACGAGAAAATTCCTGCCTAATAAATTTTGGTCAGACCGGTTGTCTGCTCTCAAACCCTGTCTCCTTATAAGATGTTATCAATGACAATGCGTGCCCGAAACTTCATTAGCAATTTTAATTTCACCCTGGTCCTGTGATCTTGCCCTGCCTCCATTTGTCTTGTGATATTTTATTACCTTGTGAAGCATGTGATCTCTGTGACCCACACCCCATTCGTACACTCCCTCCCCTTTTGAAAATCACTAATAAAACTTGCTGGTTTTGCGGCCTGAGGGGCATCACGGAGCCTGCCGACATGTGATGTCTTCCCCAGACACCCAGGGGTACTCTCTCCCTTTATTTCTCAGACCGGCTGACACTTAAGGAAAATAGAAAAGGACCCACGTTGAATATCGGGGGCTGGTTTCCCCCGATATGAAACTAAGACTGAACAAGGTTAAATAATTTCTCCAAAGTTACAAGCTAGTAGTTGCAGAGCCAGCATTTGAACTCAGACTTAGCTGAGTCCAAGCCCATATTCTTAAGCACCACAATTTGCTTCCAAGCATCTTGTTTTTAAAAAGCACTCAATGGTTTTACTACAACGATCTTATTTACATGAGACTTAAGTCATTCAAATGTTTTTAGGACACGTTAGTATAAAGACAAGGTATTGGCCGGGCGCGGTGACTCAAGCCTGTAATCCCAGCACTTTGGGAGGCCGAGACGGGCGGATCACGAGGTCAGGAGATCGAGACCATCCTGGCTAACACGGTGAAACCCCGTCTCTACTAAAAAATACAAAAAACTAGCCGGGCGAGGTGGCGGGCGCCTGTAGTCCCAGCTACTCGGGAGGCTGAGGCAGGAGAATGGCTTAACCCGGGAGGCAGAGCTTGCAGTGAACTGAGATCCGGCTACTGCACTCCAGCCTGGGCGACAGAGCGAGCCTCCATCTCAAAAAAAAAAAAAAGAGACAAGGTATTGCCAAAAAGATTTTTTACTTTTCTTCCTTTTTGTTCTAGAAGGTCAATAATTAAATCTAACAAAATAATAATAAAAATAGCAGATAACAACAATCAAGTAAATAACATTTGGTTTTATTTTCTTTTTAAAAATGTAAGAACAAAGGGGTTTTGACAAATGTGACCAGAAAACCATACAACTCAGATATCCTTTTTCAACAATCATTTATGGGCATTTCTTGTTATTTGAGAAAATTGAGATAGGAACCATGACTCCCCCAATCCATTTACAGTATGGAAAGCTGATATCACAGTAAATTTTAAGTCCTTCTGTGATAAACAGTCTCCTTTTCTTTTGCTAATCATCATGGAGCAGGACTAAATATGAACACATGAGTGGCAGCCTGGCTCAGCCAGCCTAGAAAAATTCCTTTAAAAGTGCACTTGTGTAATAAACCCTAATTCCAAATACAGAACATAAGGAAGGAGAATTTACAAATCATGGTATTAGCAGTAAGAAAAGCAAACCCGTTAAAAGGAGTTAATAGAGAATAATGATTGCTAATATGGCCATGAAAACTGGAGCAAATGGTGACAAAACTGATTATTAAAGCAGAAAAGGTAACGAAATAATTCACGAATGATATTACAGATGCAAAAAAAAAAAAAAAAAAAAAAAAGCCATGATTACATCAACAAAGATTTGTAGAAGGTTGGGAGTAGCATGGAAGGAAGAATGTAAAAGTATTTTTTTTTCTAATTTACTTCAAACATTGCTAGGTTAATAGATATTGCCATTTTCACATGTATACGTATGTAACAAACTTGCACGTTGTGCACATGTACCCTAGAACTTAAAGTATAATAAAAAAAAGATATTGCCATTTTATAGTAGCATAAATAAAAATGCTACAATTATAGTTTTAAAAGATACATACTTTCCACATCACAGGAGGAAAAAAATGCTTTAAAAAATCGTCATAGCAAAAATGAGAAAAACTGAATTAAATTATGTCATGTTAAATTTTTAGTAATTGTATAAGTTAGTACTCAAAAGTAGTTTAGTTCAGGTGTTTTATGCTTAATTGTGGTTATTTTCATCAGTTTAGTAATAGCATAATTCCAGTTCCACATTTTTGATCCTCATAACCACTAGAGGGCAGAAGAGAGAAGCACAAGTGGCCTGAGATTGGTCAAATGAGCCTGATACCATTGGGCAAGGTGGGTTTAAATGGCCTTCCCAACCAGGAATTCTGATTCGTGGTAGACACAACTATGTCGGTGTGCCAACATCTGTATAGAAAACTCAATCCAGAATTAAAATATTTTTCCTGAATTAGGCCTAAAAATATTAATTTGCATAAAACAAGATGTAAAATAAGCATGTTTATATAAAAATATCCAAATTATTTGACCCAATAACTTCTAGGAGTTTATCCAAAGATAAAGACTGATGTATGTGGATGTTTATCATAATGGTTTTTTTTTTATCATGGTGTATAATTGAAAATTTACCTAAGTAATCAACAATAGGGGATTGTACTAATTATGGTACAGCTATATGATGGAAAACCCTTTTGCTGCTTTTAAAAATATTTAACAGTTTTGGGAAAAAGTTATAAAATGTTAAGAGAATATTATAAAAAGTGTGATTTGCTATTGATGAATTATTTGTGTTTATTTAAATATAGAAACATATGTAGATATTGATGATGAAAATATAAGTCTGGTTGTGTGAGTACAGATATAGAAGTAGACATGTTCCAAAAAAAAAGTCACAGCTAAAAAAAAATACCCCTGTTAAAAATTATTGTCTCTTCTTTGTTACATTTAAATTGATTTTAACTGTTTATATCTTTTGCTGGGAAAACTGGCTAGCCATAAGAAGAAAACTGAAACTGGACCCCTTCCTTACATCTTACATGAAAATTAACTCAAGATGGATTAAAGACTTAAATGTAAAACCCAAAGCCATAAAAACCCTAGAAGAAAACCTAGGCAATACCATTCAGGACATAGGCATGTGCAAAGACTTCATGACTAAAACACCAAAAGCAATGGCAACAAAAGCCAAAATTGACAAATGGGATCTAATCAAACTAAAGAGCTTCTACACAGCAAAAGAAAGTAGCATCGAACTGAACAGGCCACCTACAGAATGGGAGAAAATTTTTGCAATCTACTCATCTGAGAAAGGGCTAATACCCAGAATCTACAAGGAAGTTAAACAAATTTACAAAGCAACCACAACAACAACCCCATCAAAAGGTCGGCAAAGGATATGAACAGACACTTCTCAAAAGAAGACATTTATGCTGCCAACAGACATATGAAAAAAAGTTCATCATCACTCATCATTAGAGAAATGAAAATCAAAACTACAATGAGATACCATCTCACACCAGTCAGAATGATGATCATTAAAAAGCCAGGAAACAATAGATGCTGGTGAGGCTGTGGAGAAATAGGAATGCTTTTATGCTGTTGGTGGGAATGTAACTCAGTTCAACCATTGTGGAAGACAGTGTGGCGATTCCTCAAGGATCTAGAACCAGAAATATCATTTGACCCAGCAATCCCCTTACTGGGTATATACCCAAAGGATTATAAGTCATTCTACTATAAAGACACATGCATATCTATGTTTACTGCAGCACTATTTACAATAGCAAAGACATGGAACCAACCCAAATGCCCATCAACGATAGACTGGATAAAGAAAATGTGGTACATATACACCATGGAATACTATGCAGCTATAAAAAGGAATGAGATCATGTCCTTTGCAGGGACATGGATGGAGCTGGAAGCCATTATCCTTAGCAAACTAACACAGGAACAGAAAACCAAATACTGCATGTTCTCACTCATAAGTGGGAGCTGAACAATGAGAACACTTGGACACAGGGAGGGGAACATCACACACCAGGGCCTGTCAGGGGGTGGGGGGCAAGGGGAAGGAGTGCATCAGGACAAATACCTAGTGCATGTGGGGCTTAAAACCTAGATGATGGGCTGATAGGTGCAGCAAACCACCATGGCACATGTATGTCAATGTACCAAACCCGCACATTCTGCACATGTGTCCTGGAACTTAAAAAATAAGTAAAAAGTCAAAATTCATCCATTCTAAAAAGAAATGTTTATACTTTTCTATATTTTTCTCATTTTCTATGTTATAATATACTGTACTCCTTTTAAATTCAGGGAAAAAAGAAATACGCATTATGTGGTATTTATAAAGAAAACCTGGATCTTCTTTGGTCTTTCAATGTCTTAAAATCATAAAGCCAGACCCATTTGTGAAATATGGATGCTGATAGTTGAAAGAATGTACAAATCTCAACTGTATTTCATTTTGCTGTCTATTAAAGCTATCTTATCATTATAATAGAAAAAAGAAAAACATAGTCTTTAAATTAAAATAACAGAACACACACAAACACAATTGCTTTCACCCAAAAATCCAACAAGACACTGAAACTGGTCCCAGTGGTCAGTTGAACATGACCATGTGGCATTAAAGAGCCAGTGCCCAGCAAGAGTGACTTTCTTCTTGAACCTGACAGCTGATTGCAGCTCTGCCTCAGACAAAACCAGATCCTTCATTTTCTAAGCACTTCTGAATTTGCCAAGATTTCACTTTGCTTGTACAGGGCAAGTAATCATCGTGCTTGGAGGCTGTCAGGGGTCTCCTGCACCAAGCTAAGTAATGAGGACTGTGGGGTGAGAAAGACGGACTCTCCCTGAAGGGTCCCAGTGATCACAGCTGGGCTCCAGGCTATGGGCTGCTTTCCCGGCAGGCTCAGGTGCAGTATGTGGGCACCGTGGTGGGATGCTTGAACCACAGGAATCAGGACGAATTTTCCATAAAAAGTGGGGCTTGAGCCTGGACTGCAGATGGAAGCAGAAAGGTGTCCCCGGCAGAGAAAGGAGAACAGGACGCATCCAAGACATGGGCTGAGTTGTGTCCTCTGGACCAGGAGCCAAGGATAAGGGAGGATGCAGGAATGACTTCTAGCTGCTGTGGGGACCCACTCGGAACCCCAGGCACTATAAAGATTATTTTAATCTGAAGACATTTGAGACTCAACAGACGCAGAAAGAAGCCTTCTCAGAGCTTTTCTTATCTGACCGAAAGTAGCAACTTTCAAGAAATGAGGACTGCCATTAATTCCTTCCTGAGGGGCCTTCTATTCCTAGAGGGGAGACTAAAAGTAAGCCTACGATAAATCCCCTCTCTGAGGGAGTTACAGGGCCCTGAAAAAGACAAAAAGACCACTCACGTCCGTATGGACAAACATTATCACAAACTTTCTTATCTCCCATATGTCCTCCTAAAAATCTGCCTTGTCGGCCAGGCACGGTGTTCTCACGCCTATAATCCCAGCACTTTGGGAGGCCGAGGAAGGCAGATCACGAGGTCAAGAGATTGAGACCATCCTGGCCAACATGGTAAAACCCCGTCTCTATTAAAAACACAAAAATTAGCTGGTTGTGGTGGCACGCACCTGTAATCCCAGCTACTCGGGAGGCTGAGGCAGGAGAATGGCTTGAACTGGGAGGTGGAGGTTGCAGTGAGCAGCAATGGTGCCACTGCACTCCAGTCTGGCAACAGAGACTCTGTCTTAAAAAGAAAACAACAATAAACTCATTTGTCTTTCCTGAAGAAACCTATTGGTCTTCCCATTGGAGCCTCTCTCCTCTCCCTTTCCCTACTAAGCTGGGTCTACAGACCCAAATTCAAACCACTCCTTTGAGGTGCTCAAAACTGCGCAGTCCTGAGTGCATGCATGTGGCACACTTACATGAGTTACTCACAACTACAGTCCTCAATGCACCCATGTGGCACACTTACATCAACGCTTTTCTCCTGCTAATCTGGCTTTTGTCCATGTAACTTGGAGGCTCCCAGGTACTGAACCTGAGAAGGCAAAGCTTTTCCTCTCTACACTGCATTTCATTCTCCAGGGCATCTGAGAGCAGCTCCTGAAGGGGGGCTCTCACACCTGAGCAAGGCGGTCACAGCACTGGCTCGTCGATCTGAGCACAGCTGAGGATGATGTGGAGACAATCCCTGAGCTGGGAAAAGTCCATTTCTCCAATCCCAGGCTCTGCTGCCGCATCTGTGTCTCCTTCGTCAAGCACTCTGCGTCCCAGGGAGGCAGGCACCCCGTATCCATGCTGGGGACATTGTGCAGGATGGCAGGGGCAAGACACACCTCACAAAAGATATGGATGACACTGAAGGAGACAAAATTATTTCCAGAAATGTTTTTTTTAGAATCAGTGGCATGACATATCGTTGATCCTTGAACATTGCAAGAGTTAGGGACACCCAGCTCCCTGCACAGTCAAAAATCCATGTCTATCTCTAGACCCCCAAAGCTTAACTACTCACAGCCTACTGTGGACTGGAAGCCTTACTGATAACATAAACAGCCGATTCACACGTATTTTGTATGTTGTATGTATCATATACTGTATTCCCACAATAGGGTAACGAGAGAAAAGAAAACATTATTGAGAAACTCATAAGGAAGAGAAGATGTAAGCACCATTCATTAAGTGGAAACAGATCCTCATACAGGTAGGTCTTCATCCTTGTTGTCTTCAGGCAGGGGGTACTGAGGAGAGGGAGGAAGAAGGCTTTGTGTTGCTGTCTCAGGGGTGGCAGAGGTGGGAGAAAATCTGCATATAATTGGACACGTGCAGTTCAAATCTGTGTTGTTCAAGGGTCGATGGCAATTAGTTTTTATTAGGAAAAAATGTGTCAACGTGGAGAAGCCCTTGAAGGAATTTAAGCACAGAGGTGATTGACAGGTGTAACCGCCAGGTCCAGACAAGCCAGAGCTTGAACTCAGGTTGTGCTGGTGAAGGAGGGATGGGTCAAGGGAGGTAAAAGAATCAAACCTCGATGACCAGAGGACACTGGAGTAAAAGGCAAGAGTGAAAAAGAAAAAGCTTTGATGTGTTACATGGTGAAAAGCGGCAGAAGAAAAAGGCACCTGAATCATCGATGTCACCACCATTGGTTGGTCAGGTAGCCATGAGAGCCAACCAGAGGTCAAACACAGCAAAATCGAATATGGGATAATTTGTACATTTCCATTCCACCACTTGCCATCAGTGTTGGGTAATTAAAACCAACTGTAGCTACTGAACGATGGAATTTGCTGGTCAAGCTCTTCAGAGCCCAATATCACCAGCCTTGGGGTGGCCCCTGCAAGGCCCTGCGGTGTCCATTCTGTTCTCACTGAATGCATAAGGTGCAGCCCAGCTCAGGGATGAGTTACAGCAGGCCTCAAACGTGCCAGTGCCACAGCCTAAGCATCTGGGACAGACACTGAGGAATGCTTGATGAGCCCTTAGCTACCAAAGGTGGACAACTCTGCTATTAATATTAATCTTTAGCACCCAAAAGGGGTGTCCTGGTGCTGAAAGAGGGCATTAGGGAGCTTCCCCAGGGAGCCCCAGACTGCATCTCTGCAGATCTAAGCGCTCCCTGTTCCCGGCTGCAGGAGGTTGTGTTCAGCCTGCTGGCTGCTGGCCCTGCAGCTGGGGAGTGACCTTGTCCACCACAGTCATCTTCAGACTGGGGTCAGTGTACATGCAAAGACCATCTATGGGGCACGTGGCGTAAGTATTTTTAAAGCAATTACTTATCATTTCCAGCTCGTCAGCTCTTTGCCAAAAGTGATTTGTCTAGGAATTTCTCTGGTCAATCCCTTTCCCAGACCCCTTTACAATCTCCTGCCCACTTCTCCACAGACAGGTGCACCTGAACCTCGCACCCATCCCAAACCCCTCTCCAGGGTGTTCCTGGTGGTGGCGCCCTCCCCAGAGCACAGCTCCAAAGAGAGCACCCCTGTGAATATCAGCAGCCAGTTGTACGCAGTGACTAAGGAAATCAGCCTTCAGCAAATGCGGCAGTTTCCTGTTCTTTGCTTTCCATAAAATTGAAAGGGAGCCTATTCAAGTTGTCAGCTGAGAGAGATTTAAAAACAATCTTGTGTAACAAGCACAAGGTGATTTTTGGCATACAGCTTGAAAGGAGCTCAAAAACCAGTGACATTATTATAGCAAATCTTTTTTCCATTTCCATCTTTCATTCCCATTTATGTGAACAAGTTTGCTTTAGCTCATAAAAATGAAACTAGAAAAAATCTCAGCTCGAAGCCTGTTTCAGGAGCACCCCATGGGTCTGTGAACCTGGGCAGGAGCCCATCCCTAGCATCACTGATACTGAATTTCTAAGATTTTAATTTTATAATAATCAATTTTTAAAAAGCTATTTAAATTTTAATCAATTGTATACTACTAATAATTATAAGGATAATTCAAAGAAACAACATTTAGAATCTGTGGTTACAGAGAATTATGTTTAAAAAAATACGTTCAATTTATATACAGATTTTTTACTGTAAGAATATAAAGGTGATGAATAAAGACTTTTAAGCCAAAAAGTATGCCTATCACACTGGCATAATATCCTAAAGGAGTAGTTAGAATGGAAATTTGCGCTTATGGAGAAAAAGGAGTCACAGAAAAATTTGCATGCTCAGAAGAAAAGCATTTTCTTTTTTTTTTTTTTTTTTTTTTTTTTTTAAGGATGAGAGTGGTTGTGAAATCATTATGGTAATTGGATTCCAGCAGAAACACTTAAGAGTAGTGCGAGAGTTTTATTTTGGAATATCAATATTTTGAACTTTTTCAACTAATAAAACCTACTTTTAGATGAGTATTTTTTTATGTTAATAGTTTTGGGGGAACAGGCGGTATCTGGTTACATGGATAAGTTCTTCAGTGGTGATTTCTGAGATTTTGGTGCCCCTGTCTCCCGAGCAGTGTGGACTGCAGTTCTTCATCCCTCACCCTCTTCCACCCTTCCGCCGAGTCCCCAGTAACAGGTGAGGGCTGCGAACTCTCAGGAGATGCACTAAGCACCAGGCCTGCCTGGTGGGGATTTGCTCAGAAGCTCTTCGTGGAGACTGTGGGTTCCTTTTAAACACCAGGTATTTGTTTGTTTCCGGCAGTCTCCAGTCTAATAAACTCATTTGAATCCTGGAAAATAAATCACTGTGTTTCAATTAGGCCAACTCCTCAGGAATTCTAGAACAATGTTTTAAGCCAGTGACTCATTGAAGTCCCAGATGACAGTACACTCTGGGGCAATTAGGCCAACATACCAGGAGGCCAGCAAAGAGGTTTCCAGAGACTCTGACACATTGCCACTGTGTCTGCCCTCAGCCCCTAGAGCACAGGGAGGACATGGGGGAGCAGCCCAGCTCCCGGACAGTTCTGCAGCACAGTCTAGGGCTCTGCATTCTAGCCTTCTGCCATATCCAGGGTGCTGGGTGCCATGGCGTGTGTCCTTCCACAATGCACACACTGGAACACAAACGTCAGTGTGATAGCATTAAGAGGTGACTAAGTAATGAGGGCCTCATCCTTATGAATGGGACCAGCGGACCTTATAAAAGGCTCTTCCACCTCCTGTCATGTGAGGACACAGGACTTAGCCCCTCTGGAGGACACAGCAACAAGGCTCTGTCTTGGAAGCAGAAATGGGTCCTCACCAGACACCGAACCTACAGTGCCTCGATCTTGGACTTCTGGCCTCCAGAACTGTGAGAAAGAGATTTCTGTTATTTATAAGTCACCTGGTCTAGGGTATTTTGTTACAGCAACCTGAACAAAGACAGTTGGCCTTCCTTTACCTGAGATCATTTTAAACTCCATTATCCTCAACTCAATCATATCCTTAAGGAAGATATTTGATTTCATGGCAGGCACTGGAAATATATGCCTTTGGTTTTCCCTGTAATTGCAAAGAAAATTTATATGGAAAATAACTGAAACAGGACTCCTCATGTCAGCATTTGAAGCAAAAACCTTTAAAGTTAATAAAACTACTCTGCAAAAAGATTTGTATAAATGCCAAAGTTTTGGATGTTACAGAGATGAGAGTGATACTGAGGAATTCTCTAGGCGGTCATGGAAATAAGACGACAAAGAAAAACACTGAAACCACGGTATGCGCACTTTCGTAAATGGTTTTGCTGCAAGTGCAGTGAGGAGTTTTGTAGCAATTTTATTGTGTCTACTTTTAGAGAAATTTAAAGCATTTAAAAGAATCTGATATGCTAAACTCGTGAAAAGTTTAATTGATAAAGCCTGCAATCAAAACATAAAACATAAAGAGAGTATCCAGGGAGAAAAGAAACACAGCCAAGTAAAAGCAGAGGAGGTGGGGAGAGGAAAAGAATCTAAAGGAAAGGGACGTTTATTTTATATCATTTTATTTTATTTTATTTTGTACTTTTTTGAGATGAGGTCTCGCTCTGGTACCCAGGCTGGAATGGAGCAGTGCAATCATAGTTCACTGCAGCCTCCCAACTCATAGGCTAAAGTGATTCTCCTACCTCAGCTTCCCAAATAGCTGGGACTACAGGTGCATGCCACCATGCCTGGCTAATTAAAAAAATAATGTTTTGTAGAGATGGGGTCTCGCTGTGTTGCCCAGGCTGGTCTCCAACTCCTGGCCCCATGTGTTCCTCCTACCTCAGCCTCCCAAAGTACAGGGATCACAGCCATGAGCCACCACACCTGGTTTGATATTTAATAATCTAATTTTATTCATTTTACTATATTCAAGTTTTAAAAGTTAAAAATATTTTACATTTAAATTGTTCTATATACATATATTCATGCACATAATTTTCAAACAATGAATATGTTTGACTGCAAAACTTCATATTTTGAGAAATAGAATAAGTTGAATTTGTAAGTTCTTTGCTTTTTAGTTGTATAAATGGTTGTAACTGACTAGAGGAAAACAATTGAGAAGGAAATTATTTAACAGTGCTTAAGATAATATAATTTCAAAAACCTGAGAGGAAAATTTCAAAAAAAATTTTTTTGTTTTTTGGGACAGAGTCTCGCTCTGTGGCCCAGGCTGGAGTGCAGTGGCACAATCTCGGCTCACTGCAAGCTCTGCCTCCTGGGTTCACGCCATTCTCCTGCCTCAGCCTCTCGAGTAGCTGGGATTACAGGCACCCACCACCACTCCTGGCTAATTTTTTGTATTTTCAGTAGAGATGGGATTTCACCATGTTAGCCAGGATGGTCTCGATCTCCTGACCTTGTGATCTACCCGCCTTGGACTCCCAAACTGCTGGGATCACAGGCGTGAGTCACTGTGCCCAGCCAAAAAAAAATTTTTTTCAATCCCTTCCTCGGCTGGGCGCCGTGGCTCACACTTCGGGAGGTCAAGGTGGGCAGATCACGAGGTCAGGAGATCGAGACCATCCTGGCTAACACGGTGAAACCCTGTCTCTATTAAAAAGACAAAAAAAAAAAAAAATAGCCAGACGTGGTGACGGGCGCCTCTAGTCCCAGCTACTCAGGAGGCAGAGGCAGGAGAATGGCATGAACCCAGGAGGTGGAGCTTGCAGTGAGCCGAGATCACACCACTGCACTCCAGCCTGGGCAACAGAGCGAGACTCCTTCTATAAAATAAATAAAATTAAAATAAAATAAAATAAAAATAAAAAATAAAATAAAAATAAAAAATAAAATAAAATAAAATAAATCAATTCCTCCCTAGACATCAGGAAAGAGTAAAGGAGAAGGAAATTACTCTTAGTTCATTGTAGTGGCCCTTTATTTTTACTTATTAATTCAAGGGGAAAAAACTCTAGAAAAATAGACTACATAAAATATAAGACTTAAAAATAAGACCAGATTTGGGATTTTGGAAGGTCGTATGTGCTCAGAATGAGTTAAAATTCAGACGAAAGGAGATGGAAGCTCTCACATAACAGTGAGGCCACCTCTGCTGCACGACGTCTGCCAGACGCTGACGAGAATGTTTTCTGGGCTGACTCACTTGGTCTTAAGAGGGGAAGACTCTCGGAAGAGCATCCCTCTGAGAGGACTGTGATGGGCTCCCCCAGTTTGCAGCTGGAGAAACAGACATGAAAACTGGTTGATCTGTCCAGGTGCACTCAGGTGACCATGACTCAGCCAATTCCTCGGATGAAATTACATCGAATAAAGTTTAGCCAGTGGTTGAACGCTTGTCACTCATTAAGAAATGGAGAAAATTAGACAAGCCAGCTTACTAATAAAGACAAAAGAATGTACTAGAATGTAACCATAATGTTAAACTGCTATTAAGTTGTTGTTATTATTTTTAAATGATAATCTTCATGAACAAGTGATAAACCATAGATTATATATATGTGTGTATATATAATGATTAAATGAGACCAATTAGAGTAATTTTTAAAGTCTACAGTGTATTCTTTTAACCAATACTCCTTAAATGTTGGGTACTAAATCTGTTTCTTTTGAAGCAAGTCCATCCTGAAACTTTGTGCAAACTAATTGGGATCTAAGAAACAAGGACGTTCAGAAACAGAGACTTATAAATCATTCTGCACGACCAAATATCCTTCAAATAGAAAATAAAGAAGTATTTGAGAATTAAAGCTTCCACCGGTAAAGTGTGCAAGAAGCAATCTTTTTAAAAGTCTGGTCTTTGTTACCTGGACAGGTTTGTAACTGCATCAAATGTACACAAAAATTGATGACTGTAAGTTTCATTGTTACCCATAGTTCCTAAACCTTTCACCAAAACAGGATGCTGAGCTGATAGATTAATAACTACTTCAGAAGTAGTTTTGTTTTAGTAAACAAAAGCCAAGCCCAGGCTGGAATACAGTTGTTAGCCCTCATGCCCAGCTCACAAGGTAAAGTCAGCAACCCACATGTTATGAGGCCCAAACCAAGAGTTAATCTAAAGGCTTTAGAGTCCTGGAAATCCCATGGCAGGACTAGACAGCTAAGCAGCTAGAGGTAAATTACATCCAGGACTGGCCAGGATGCCAGATGCTTAGCTGACTAATTTGGATTTCAGCAAAACCATATTCCACACGTGAGACTCTCAGTGGATCTGTCAAGCAGGAAACCCCACAGAGACTGATTTTGTGCCTGTGTTATTCACACAGTCACCATGGAGTGAAAAAGTGGGAAGCATGAGATGTTTTAATTTACATACAATTTAGAAAATTGCCCCTTAGATATTCCAAAGCTATGTTTCTAAGCCACTTTTTTTCATTCTAAAATGGAAATCCCCTTGGGGATAAGCAAAACTGGCTGAAAATTGCTTTTAAGATGTTAGAAAATGGCTAAATGTAATGTTGTTATGAAATTGCAACGGAAATGTGCTAATGTCTTGTTCATTCTGTTCTAACAATATTGTAAAAATATGAGCCTATAAAACATTCTTCACTTGAAATTTCTGTGAGGTTTCTGAAGTCTGATGATTCTGGTTATTGATTTGATTGTATTTGCTAATTTCCTTAATTCATAATTCTATAATTTTAAAAGTTAAGCAATACAGTATGAAATAATTATAACTAGAATAATATATATAAATTAGTAAAAAAAAAATCTTAACTAGTAAAGCCAGAGTTAACATTAAAGCTTTCTGTTATAGATAAATAACAGCCCACAGGCCCATAAAAATAAAGTTCAATGAGAGGTCTAGGCATTATATAGAATATTATATATTTATCTATATATGTTAGGTGTAATATATGTGTTCTATATCTCTTATTGTTTTGTCCATTAATTTTTTAATACAATCAGAAATATTAAATACTCAGTGTATTCACATTCTCTGGTATCTCACTATGGGGAAATTAAAATTTATTCTCTTTTTGAACATAAATGATCTGTGTAACTAGACTAATAAGACATATGATCTGGATTGACAAAATTTTTAAAAAGCATTCCAAAATACTTAGATTTGAATTAAAGAAAAAGGAATTAATAGAGGCATCTCAAAAGAAAATACACTTATAGATTAAGTAGTCAAGGCAACAGGATTACACTTCTTCTTTCTTTCCTTTTGAGACATTATTATTTAAAAGAAATACAGGAAAGTTTCTGGAAATGAAAGAGCAAATGCACTATGAATCTGTCTCTCTACTTAGACAACAATTCCAATAGTGTAATTATTTTGGAACTCTGGGGTTTATTGAAGGCTTACATCTCACAGGGGATGTCTTGAATGATAAATTGTGGTTAAATTTGGTCAATTTTACCTCTTAGCATAGTAACAGTTACCTGCTTTCCACCCCCAGCCCTGTAGCAGGCAGCGGGGCAGGTGTTCCTGTAGCAATCTGCATGCAGCTTAATGGGCAAAGAGAATACTGTCCTCCAATGACAAGGGATCTGTGCTCCGATCACAGATTGCTGCTTCTGATCACAGAGTTGCAGACAGTGAGGCTTGCTATCATTGTTGTTGCACCTCCCCTCATTGTTGCAAGGCCCTCTCCTTCCAGCTGAAGTGACTTCCAGGAGATTTAAACAATCAGCACACTTTTTCCAATTTATTTTTCTTGCCCCTCTACAACTTGGGGGCCAGATGTTGAGGACCGGCATATTAAAAAGCAACTGCATGTGCAGGGAAAATTACAAAGCAACCATACATGCCCGGGGAAAGGCACAGACTGAGAAAACACCTGAAAATACCTTAAGTCTACATCTCAGTCTGATCCTTGACACAGAGACAGCCTACAACAATTTTTTAAATGTTAGCAAATCCTGAAGAAGCAGAATCTGACTTCCAGAGCTACCACATTATTAGATGCCAATGTCTAGTTTCAACAGAAAATCATAAGACATAGCAAAAAAACAGGAAAGTAAGGCTCATTCAAAGGAAAAAGTTAAACTGAAAACTGTCCCTGAAAAAGACCTGATAGTAGATCTACTAGACAGACTTTAAAATAACTGTCTTAAAGTTGCTTGAAGAAACAAAGGAAGACATGGAAGATCCTATGTGTGAACAAAATGAAAACACTAATAAAGAGATAGAAAATCTAAAAGAAGCCAAAAATAAAACCTGGGACTGAAAAGTACAATACATTAAATTTTAAAAATCACTAAAGGGATTCAAAGGCAGATTTAAGCACGTAGAAAAAAAGAATCCACAAACTTAAGGATACAAAACTGGAACTTAGTCATTCTGAGGAACAGAAAGAAAAAGGATTGAAGAAAAATTGAGCAGAGTCTAAGGTACCTGTGGAACACCCTTAAGTGAATCCGCATATGCATTATAGGAGTCACAGAATGGGGAGAGAGCGAAAGGGACGGAGAGAGAATATGTAAAGAAATAATGGCTGAAAATTTCCCAAATTTGATTAAAAAGACATGAATACTAGCATCCAAGAAATTCAACAAACTACAAGAATGATGAACTCAGAGACTCACACTAAGACACATTATAATCAAACTGTCAAAAAACAAAGGCAAAGAGAAATTTGAAAGCAGCAAGAGAGAAGTGACTCATCACATACAGAGGGGTCCTCAAAAAATATTAGCAGATTTCTCATCAAAAACTTTAGTGGCCAGAAGGCAGTGAGTTAATATATTCAAAGTGCTAAAAAAATTAAATTAAAAACCCATCAACCAAGAATTATATTATTCAGCAAAACTGTACTTTAAAACTGAAGAAGAAATTAAGACATTCCCAGATAGACAAATGCGGGGGGAGTTTGTTATCATGAGACCTGACCCTCAAGAAATGTTAAAGGAAGTCCTGAAGATTGAAATGAAAGAACACTAGACAATAACTAAAAGCAACATCAAGGAATAAACAGCTCAGTGAAGGTAAATATATGACAATTATAAAAGTTAGCATAATTCCAACAATGATGTGTAACTCTACGGTTTGTTTTCTACAAGGGATTACTGCTTAAAAATAATAATTTATGGTTTTGGACACAAAACACATAAAGATGTGATTTTGTGAGTTCAACAACTGAAAAACGTGGTAAAGGAGCCGCTGAAGAAGCAAAATTGTTGTATGTTACTAATATTATGCTGGTACAAATTCAAATCACAATATTACGATTTTATAATGTTAAATTTAGTCTCTATGGTAGCCACAAAGAAAATTGCTAAAGAATATACACATATAAATTTAAATGTTTTACTATAAAAATCAACTAAACACAAAAGAAAATAGTAATGCAGAAAATGAGAGACAAAACACTATAATATAGAAAACAAATAGCAAAATGACAGAAGTAAGTCCCTCCATACCAATAATCATTTTAAATGTAAATGGATTAAACTCTCCAATCAAAAGACAAACAATGGGAGAATGGAGAATGGATAAAAAAGACATTAACTATATGCTGTATGCAAAACATTCACTTTAGATTCAAAGACACAAATAGCTTAAGAGTAGAAAGATGGAAAAGGATATTCCATGCAAGTTGCAACCAAAAGAAAGCAGAGATTGCTATACCAGTATCAGACAAAATAGACTTTAAATAAAAAAAGGTTACAAGGGGCAAAGAAAGACATTATATACTAATGAACTCCCCAATACAGTAAGAAGATGTAACAATATAAACATTTATGCATCCAATAATAGACCATCAAAATATATGAAGCAAAAAATGACAGAATTGAAAGGAGAAATAGATAGTTCTACAATAATAGTTGGATACTTTATACTCCACTTTAGTACTGTATAGAACAACCAGACAGAAGATAAATAGTGAAATGAAGACTTAAACAAGAAAATAAGCCAACCAGATTCAATAGACATACACAGAGCACTATACCCAATAAATTTCTGTAAACACAATCTTACCAAGACTAAACCACAAAAAATAGAAAATCTAAATAGATCTATGACTAGTAAGAAGATGGAATCAATAATCAAAAATCTACCTACCTGCAAAAAAAAAAAAAAAAAAAAAAAAAAAAAAAAAAAAAAAAAAAGCCTGTGACCTGATGGTTTCACCAGTGAATTATATCAAACATTTGAAGAAGAACTAACACCAATCAAACTTTTCCAAAAAACTTTTCCAAACTTTTCCAAAAGGAGCAGAGAGACCTTTATATCATTTTATAAGACCACTAATACCCTGATACCACAGCCAGATAAAGACACTACAAGAAAATAAAATTACAGACTGATATCCTTTATAAAATTGATTCAAAATCCATAACAAAATACTAGCAAACCAAATTCAACAACATATTAAAAGAATTATATCCCATGACCAACTGAGATTTATTATTGGAATTCAAGAATGACTCAACATACAAAAATTGATCAATGTCATTAACAAAATGACAGGGGAAATCTTCAGGATTATCTTGATGCAGAAAAAGCATGTGACAAAATGTAACATCCTCTCATGATTAAAAACACTCAAACTGGGAATCAAAAGAAACTACATCAAGATAATAACCATATACATAAAAACTCACAGTAAGCATCATACTCAGTGGTAAAAGACTGAAAATTTTTCTCTAAAATCAGGAACAAGGCAAGTATGCTTGTCCTTACTGCTCCTATTCAACATAGTACTGGAAGTTCCAGCCAGAGGAATTAGGCAAGAAAAATTAAAAGGTATCCAACTGGAAAGGAAGAAGCAAATTTATCTCTGTTCACAGATGATATAATCTTATATGTAGAAAACCCTAAATATTTCACAAAAATTCTATTAGAATTAATAAACAAATTCAACAAACAGCAGGATACAAGTTAGCACACAAAAATCAGTCACATTTCTAAATAGTAACAACAAACAATCAGAAAAGAAAATTGAAAAAACAATTTTGTTTACATAGCATGAAAGAGTAAAATACTTAGGAATTACCTTAACCAAGAAGTGAAAGACTTAGGTAGTGAAAACTACAAAACATTTCTGAAAAATGTTGAAGGAGACATACGTAACTAGAAATACATCCCATGTTCATGAACAGTTAGTATCACTCAGATGTCAATACTATCCAATGCTGTCTACAGAATTAATGCAATTCCTATCAAAATCTCAATTTGTTTGCAGAAATAGAAAAACCCATCCTAAAACTCATGTGAAATCTCAAGGGACACCAAATAGCAAAAAAAAAAAAAAAAAAAAAAAAAATCTTGAAAAAGAACAAAGCTGGAGGACTCACATTTCTTGATTTCAAATCTTACCACAAAGCTATAGTAATCAAAACAGTATGATACTGGCATAAAGACAGATAAATAGACCAACAGGATAGAATAGATTCCAGAAATACATTCTCCTATATGCGGTCAAATAACTTTCAACAAGTGTGTCAAAACCATTCAGTGAAGAAGACACAGTCTTTTTCAACAAACACTGCTGGGTAAACTAGATACACATATGAAAAAGAATGAAGCTGGACTCTTATCTAATACCATACACAAAAATTAACTCAAAATGGATCCATGAATGACTTAAATGTAAGCCTTAGAACTATAAAATTCCTAGAAGAAAAAAATGGGGCAAAAGCTTCACGACACTGGATTCAGCAATAATTTCTTAGATATGACATCCAAGGCCCAGGCAACAAAAAACATAAATTGGACTTCATAAAAATTAAAAAATATTGTGCAACAAAAGATGCTATCGACAGAGTAAAAAGAATGAGAGAAGCTATTTGTAAACCATAAATCTGGTGAAGGATTAATATCCAGAATATAGGGAGAACTCTTAAAACTCAACAGCAAAACAAACAATCTCATCCAAGATGGACAAAGGATTTTAACAGTCATTTTTCTAAAGGAGATATACAAATGGCCAACAAGCACATGAAAGATGCTCAACATCACTAAACATTAGGGAAATGCAAATCAAAACCATGAGATATCCCTTCATACACATTAGGGTGGCTACTATTTAAAAGAAAAAAACCAGAAGATAACAAATGTTGTCAAAGATATGGAGAAATTGGAACTCTCATGCATGGTTGGTAAGAAGGTAAAATGGTGCAGCTGTTTTGGAAAACAGTATGATGTTCCCTCAAAAATTTAAAAATAGTATTACTATATGATCCCACAATTCTACTTCTTGGTATATAGTCTAAGTAATTGAAGGCAGGGTCTCAAAGGAATATTTGTGCACCAATATTCACAGCAGCATTATTCACAAGAGTTAAGACATGGAAGCAACCCAAGGGTCCACTGAAAGATAAACAAACTGTGGCACATACACACAGTGGAATACGATGCAGCCTTGAAAAAGAATAAAATAACAAAATAAAAGCCTCGAGGACATGATGCTAAGTGAAATAAGCCAATTACAAAAATACAAATACTATGATGATTTCCCTTATATGAGGTAGATTAATCAAAACCATAGAGACAGAAGTACAATGGTGGTTTCCAGGAGCTTGGGGGAGGCGAAATGGGAAGTTATTTTTTGATAAGGATAGTTTCAGTTTTGCAAGATAAAAAGGGTTATGCTGGAGATGGTGATGATGGTTAAACAATAATATAAATATACTTAATACTACTGTACACATTAAAATGGTTAAAAGAGCAAATCTTACATTATATGTAGTTTACCACAATAAAAAAAAAATGAAGAAAAAAAGGAAATACTCTTCTCTTTGCAATATGTCCAATTTACAAGAATAGGTCCCAGAATTAGCTAAATAAATAACAAATAAATGAAAAGCAGCCATGATAGCAAAGCTATACGGCTGTCCCTGATCACTGTGGCAAGCACCTGGGTCCTTCCCCCATCCTGCTCCATGCTCTACGGCTCATGTGCACAGTGGAGGGAAGAGACAGCCTCAGAAACATCGGTTTGCCTCAAGTTTAATCCACATTTCTCAAGACTTTTGTCTGATGTATAACATCTGCACAGTTTACAGTGTGAGAAAATGTGTTAAGACAATTATGTCCAAGAAACCAGCACCTTGGACCATCTTCTGAATTTAAAAATGGATTTCACTGTGTCGCTCACGGTAAATGTACATAAACATTGCCTGTACTTTCATTTTCCCCCGAGGTTCTACAGAAGGCTGCTCTTCCGGAAGAGCTGATTCAGCGGCAGTTTCAGAGAGTGCCGCCGGCGTTGGGAGCATCCTTGTGCTGCTGGCGTGAGCACCGTGTCCACCACGGGGACAGTGGCCACCTCACAGATGTGCAGCCAGCAGTGATTCAGCTCACAACTCCTGCTCGGCACCCTCAGAGCACAGGAGCAGCCACAAAGGAGACGTAAAAACTGTCACAAATTGTCTAAAATTCATAGTGACAGATTTTTAAAGGGGTGTGAAGCCATCGCTTGGACCTAATGATGTCTCATGTACCCAACAGGAAGAGTATCGTGAGCTCTTCTCATTTGTATACCATAATGTTATCATCTTTCACATGGAAACACTAAAAGAGGCACAGACTAATGGGGTAGGGGGTTAATGACAGGAAAGTAAGGTTCCCTGAGGCAAATTCACTTTACAAAAATCAATGACACATCTCCATCTTAGCAAAAACCAACTAAAAACACAATAAAAGTAATGCATCCTTCACAATGACATAATTGTGCGATATCTAGACACTGACTTAGCAGCATGAGTGCATGACCCCAGACACTGTCAGGCAGGGGTTAAGAGTAAGGACCTTGGCTTCTTCAGCAAGTTTCCCACATTCCCCACACCTCAGTCTTCCCAGGAGAAAACGCGACCAGCGTGTGGTGCCCACTTCCCCGCCACCTGCCGTCCCACTTCTTTTTTTTTTTTTTTTTTTTAATTATTATACTTTGAGTTCTAGGGTACATGTGCATAACGTGCCCACTTCTTTTCCCCATTTGCTGATTCTCCGTCTCCAATTCCTCTCCTCCCCACCTCTCTAGAGCTCACCATCGCCCAGGCTCCTGTCCCTACCCCTCCACCCTAGCTGCTCTTGTCAAGGCCCTGGTGACCGCCATGTGGCTAAATTTAATCATCCATCCTCAGTTCCCGTCTTTCCTGACATGCATGATCATTTTCTCCGTTTTGAATCCTCTTCTTACCTAGCTTTTGTTATCAATCCCTCAGAAAATCCTGGTGACTCTGCCTTCCAAATATACCCACATATGAGCTCTTTTTTCCTCTTCCCTAGTGACCTACGTCTAGTCCAAGCAGCCACCACCTATGGCGTGGAGGGTTGCAGGTCTCCCTGCTTCTGCCCTGCTCCCTCTCTTCCTAACACACGGCCAGGGCAATCCAGTGAGGGCAGAGGGCGGCTCCCACTCAGACCCCAGGGACTCTCCATCTTAATCTGAGTAGCAGCCCTGTTCCTACAGAGGCCAGGAGGCACTACACCACCTGGCCTGGTGACCTCTGCGGCCTCTCCCCTGCTGTTCTCCCCCGCAGTCACTCTGCAGGTCACGCTGGCCTCCAACAGTCTCCCATTGTCTGCACACAACCCAGCGTGCTCCCGTCTCTGCCTGGAGTATCCTGAGCTCAGGTGCCTGCAGGGCTCACTTCCTGGGCTTCCTCAGTCTTCATCCGTAAGGCCTTCCCTCAACACCTGTTTAAAATGACAGCTGCTCCACCCCCAGGTTCCCAGTTTCCCCTTATCCTGCTGCACTGATTTCTGCCACGGCACTCATCTCCTTCTAATGTTCCATACAATTTAATTAATGTGGCAGCCCTGGGAGTGCACAGCTCCCACCCCTGCAGGGGAGCACGAAGGACCTATGGCTCCACTGAGGCACCTCTGGTCGCACCACCTGTGTTCACAACAAGGCCGAGCTCCCCACAGTGCTCCCTGCACCGGACTGGGCCAGGTCCATCACAGGGATGCACACAATTCCCCAGGGAGTAACTTTTCACCCAGGATGCCCTGCTGGCCTGGACAGACCTTTCTTGAAGCTGAGACTCTCTGACCCCTACCTCTTCTTGCCTTTTCTCTCTCTCACAGATGTTGGACCTACAGTGTGGTCTGAAATCTCTCTTCACTCCCTCTCCAAGAAATCTCCTGCATGTCCAACCCTACCTAGTTTCTGCTCCTCAGTGAGTGTGAGCTGTACAATTGATTATCATCACTGTTATTGCTTTGTTCATGGTCTGTCTCACCCCATTAAAGCATGAACCCGCCAGGGCAGAAGGCTTTGGTTTTTTCCTGTGCCTTCCTGGTGCCTGGAGCAGGACCTGGCTCATAGCAGAGACGCAGTAAATCTGTGCTGAATAAATGTCTTACATATCGAATCAGATAATGCATGTTAAAAGCATGCCACCTAGTCTTGCACAAAAGAACCCCGTGTTCAGTATTGGCCATATTTACACTTAAAAAAAAGTCAGTTTCCATTAAAGCAAGTTAAAATATTTAAGTAAATAAAAATACAGACTGTGTTCTTGGGATAGGAGCATACTTTAGCAGTATATAGTCATATAAAATGTAAATGTCAGTATCCTAAAATTGTCTACAAATTAAATGCAATTCCAATTGAAATTCTAGCTGGATGTTGAGATATTCATAAATTTATGCTAAAATTTGCTTGGATTAATAAAGGCCCAGAAATAGCCTAACTGTGAAAAAACAAGGTACAGAAGGGAGACTTGACCTAGTTAATATAGACTGCAAGACACTAATAGTGATGATAATAGTAATCTTTTACAAGTATGGTGCTGGTGCAAAAACAGACAATAGATCAATTAGCCAGAGTAGAAAGCTCAGAGACAGACCACATAGACACAGAATCTCAGCATCACAAGTCAATGGGGGAAAGGATGCATTTTTAATCGGTGGTTTCAGGAAAACTGGATTACTACGTGAAGAAGATGAGGGCGCATTCTTTGTAGCTATGTGTAGCAGGGAAGTCCTGGAAGGCTAAAGGCCTGTAAGTAGAAATTTAAATTCTAAAGCTCAGAGAAGATAACAGAGGAGTATACTTCTGTGACTTGAGAGTAGAGAAAGATGTTTAAACAAAAAAATCTCCCCATAAAATATGGATTTGATACTATCAAAATCTAGGGGTTTTATCCACTGAAAAACAAAACGGACCAAGTAAATACATGGCAGATAGGTGGGAAGGTGGTATTTACAATTTTGAAAAAACATCAAGGGACTGACATTAAGAAAAACAGGGAAAGCCTGTGAATCCAAAGAAAAGACAAAAAGAAATCAAACAGAAAAGTTGCGTAGGATGCGGACAGGTGAGTCTCAGAAGAGAAAACCCAATGACTAACATACATATAAAGAAATGGTTAAAGTCATGTTAGAGAAATGCAAATTAGAACGACAGTGAGATACCACTTCACACAGGTGTCAGACTGACAAATTAGGGTGCTGGGTGGTGCCGGGGACTAAGGCAGGCACAGGAACACAGGATTCCATGAGCTGCAGGTGTGTGCAGGTGGCACAGCCATGGTAGAAGGCATCCTGGCAAGGTTTATTCAGATTAAGAACAGGCAGCCAATGACCTAGAAACTTCATTCCTGAGAACATGTTCAACGCGGGCCCATGGATGCATGTGAGGACGCTCATGTAGCCTTACTCAAGGCCATGTGATGCTGGGGGAATGAACAGGCATGATGTATTAGTCTGTTCTCACACTGCTATGAAGAAATACCTGAGACTGGGTAATTTATCAAGGAAAGAAGTTTGACTCACAGTTGCACATAACTGGAGAGTCCTCAGGAAACTTACAATCATGGTGGAAGACAAAGGAGAAGCAGGCACCCAAAGACAGGGCAGCAGGATGGAGCGAGTGCAAGCAGGGGAGATGCCAGATGCTTATGAAAAGCATCAGATCTCATGATAACTCACTCACTAGCACAGCACGAGGGAAACCACTCCCGTGATCCAATCACCTCCACCTGCTCCTGCCCTCGACACGTGGGGATTATGGAGATTAGAATTCAAGATGAGATTTTGAGTGGGGACACAACCAGACCATATCAGATGATGTGTGGGTGTGTGGAATGCTCTGGAATGTGTCACAGCCCTTGGCTGTAAGCAACGGACTGGGGAGTGCAAGCCAACATGGAAAGATGTGAGCCCACAAGGATGCTTGCCTCTTTGTGAAGGGAGACTGAGGGCAAAAAGGAGGCAAACAGATACGTAGAGAGATGCATTGAAGATGAGATGTGCCTTGAACCAAGAATGTGACAAACTCAATCATATGCACTTAAGGCTAAAAAAAAAAAAAGTACCTTAAATAGCTAGAGAATCACAAGTAATCAATGGTATCACCTGCTATGATCAGGCTTTGTAAGTTGCCTTCGTGGGTCGAGGCTGTCTTCTAGTCCACCCCACCTAGGCCTGCTACCAGGGTTAACCTGAGTCTAGGTCCAGATAAAAGCCTGTATATGGAAAACTTCATGGGATCTCCTTGGAATCTGTTCTTGGCAACTCACAAGGTCACAAGGTATCAGGGATGAGAAATGTGGACACACGTCAATTTCCTGCCTAAGCCCATGCTCAGGGAATATGCTGCCTCTTTCTGATCCTCAAAATACGTAACAAGGACCAAACGCAGTGTACCAACACAGAGCACCAAGTGTCTCTACACAAGACCACAACCACATGAGACAGTGACAACCTCACACAACTCCAGGAGGGTCCCTCTTCCCTCGAGAAGCCAGGACTGGACAGAGAAAGTACCCTGAGGCCCACACGGCTGGCAAATAGTTGATGTATTTTCAGACAGCATGGTCTCTTAAGGACCAAGAGTACAATGATGTCACACTAAGTCAAGAAGAGAAAATAAGATCTTGAAAAACTACTCAACGTGTAGGTCAAACACACATGCCATACGGGTGCTCCGAGAGATGGATAAATTGATCTTATTGATCGTATTTTCATACCTTTAATTACATTTGCTTGTCTCAGCACCCACTAGCTCTAGAGCCCCTCAGGTGCCCTCAGTCAAATAGGACTGGACTGACCGCCAATAGCCCTGGTTCCCTGTTGGCCTCAGACAGAGCTTGCCCAGAATGTTATTTTCTTGGCTGTGCTTTCAAATTGCTGTCATGTTTATCCTAAGGTCATAATTTTATTCTGCCTCATAATTTTCCACCTGAAGGGGCTGCCCAAAACCTAACTACATGCCTGGGCAACATGCCAAGATTCCATCTCTACAAAAAAATAAAAATATTAGCCAGGTGTAGTTGTGTGCCTGTAGTCCCAGCTGCTCCAGAGGCTGAGGTGGGAGGATCACTTGAGCCCAGGAGTTCAAGGCCACAGTGAACTATAATCATGCTACTGCACTCCAGCCTGGGCCACAGAGCAAGACCTAGCCTCAGAAAAAAAAGAAAATAGAAATAAAAGTGGTTTTTATGTACAAAAATTCTTTTTAATCTTTTGATCCAAGGAAAGCATGCCCTAACCTTTTAAAATAAGTTCAAAACAGTATTTTTGCAAGTCTGAGTGCAGTCTGATTTCTACTAAAGTTCCAAAGTCTTGGTGAACCACCCATTCTTCTTAATCAAGTTATTATATACATAATTACTGGAATAACAGCTCTCAAAAATTAAAATTCACTTAACAAGAAGATTATATTGAACACAATACATTCTTTCTCCGGTGACTCCAGGGCCATCCGAGGATACTTCAGTGCCTTGTCAAGATGTTAATTACGAAGCTGAACAATAGTTGCCAAGTGTACTGCAGATTTTAAATGAGTTCTTGTGAAACCTGGCTGTCATTGTTTCATCCTGGAAAACGAGTGGATGAAAGCAAGCGGGTCGGGCGCGGTGACTCAAGCTTGTAATCCCAGCACTTTAGGAGGCCAAGACGGGAGGATCAACCTGAGGTCAGGAGTTCGAGACCAGCCTGGCCAACATGGTGAAATCCTGTCTCTACTAAAAATAAAAAATTAGCCAGGAGTGGTGTTGGGCACCTGTAATCCCAGCTACTCGGGAGGCTGAGGCAGGAGAATCGCTTGAACTTGGGAGGCAGAAGTTGCAGTGAGCCAAGATCACGCCACTGTACCCCGGCCTGGGCCACAGAGTGAGACTCCATCTCAAAAAAAAAGGAAAAAAGCGTCCAGGCTCCCAGATGTTGGCAGCTCCCTCCCAGCCCTGCCCTCCTCCCACGGCCCCTTGCCTCCCTCTCAATTCTTAGCTTAAATGTCACTTCCTGAGAGAGGCCTTCCCAGGGGAAGGCCTGGGAAGATGTCCCTGTTAGGCTTTCTCTCAAAGCCCTGCAGGACCCTGAGAGAAATTTTTCACACGTGGCATTTAATGCAATGGAAATTTAATGCAATGGAAATCCTCCACGTGGGGTCTGTGTTGGGCACGTGGCCTCCCATCCCCGGGGCCACATGGCCTCAAGCTCCCGCTCTCATGTAGAACCTGACCCTCTTCCCTGCAATTTCACACCTCACTCCAGGAATAATTTTAAGCCGAGAACTTAAAATATTTTTTAAAGAACCTACTTATTTGCATGTTTTCTAGTGACCTCATGAGAAGATCAATTTAGCAGCTTCTCACATTTTTCATCTTTGAGATTCACAACCACATCACTGAGAAATATGTTAAGGAAGATTTCACAGGTTATAAACCACAGCAATCCCACTCAAGACTAGCACCAAGACAGTTTTCTATAGAAATCGGGAAACTCTCCAGCTCTCACTGAAAATAATGCTAAGACAATTGACAGTTAAAAAGGCCTCATGGATTTTTTTTCTCCGAATGACTCAATTAACGCAAACCAAATCTTGAGACACTCACTCACCTCCTTGTCTCTTGATTTTGTTTGCGGCTTGAGGGGTTGAGAGGCACTGCTTCTCACTCTGACCCAGACCACCGCTCCCTGGAGAACCGATCCAGACTTTCCCCACATCTTTTATAGCATCTCCATATCACACACGGGGGAGATAGGTCCACAGGCCTGCATTTAACAAGTGGAAGCCAGCACACGTGCGGGTGTGGAGTGGAAGGTCCCACAGCAGGAGCCAGGGCTCCGATTCCCTGGAACAGCCGCCTGGAACTGCTTCTGACCAAATCTCACGTTGTTGCTTCCATGTGGAGCTCCCTGGAAGCAGCTAAACCCATAAGGGATTGGTTACAACTGTAGATTTGATTATGTCTAACTTTAATGAGATTAAAAGGAATTCATTCTACATTTTATGATTTGTTTTCCGAGTTCATTGATAATACATTGCATTCGTTTCCAAGGGCTGCCTTAACCGAGTACACAAACTGGGTGACTTAAGACAACAAAAGTGGATTGTCTTGCATTCTGGATCCTAGAAGCCTAAAATCAACCTGTCTGTAGGGCCGTGCTCTCTCTGTAACCTGCAGGAGAACCCTTTCTTGTCTCTTCCAGCGTCTGGTGTTGCTGGCAATCTCCAGTGACCCTTGGTATGTAGATGCATCACTCCAGTCTCCACCGTCATGGGGCTTTCTCCCTGTGAGTCCATATCTGTGTCTCTTCTAAGGATCCAGTCATGTCACTGAGTTTCATGTCATGTCAAAGAGTTTTCAGTCAAGAAAACTCTTTGGATATTATTGGTTTTTTTTCAAAAGGAAACAGGTCAAAATTGTAATTGGATATAAAATACATAATGGGGTGATGATATTGGAGATAGACTAGATTTTTACTCTACCTTTCTTCAGCACATTTATGTTTGATATTTAAGTAGAACTGTCTTGTACTTCAATGTTTAATGATGGCCAGTGTCTGGTATTCTATCTGGCACACGGCAAACACTAAATAAATATTTATCAATTGTTGATTGTTATTGATCAACCCCATGTTATTGGTATGGATACACTTTGCAATTACAAACACGAAATATACATAATGTTTTTCAAAGATACGTATGGTTTTATGCCTAAATTTCACTAGGATGATCTTATTAGGATACCACATGGATGACACTATGTTTCCAAAAAATTGCCTGTTAAAACAAATTATAATTAAAAACTATTTTCTAAGTGTTGGCTACATTAATCAGTAAATAACAAAGACAAAATATTTTAAAATCTAATTTAAAAATCATATGAGTTCTTTGGTTTTAAGGCATAGTAGAGCAATGATTCATATCTTTCCTTTAAATTGGTCATTCTTATTCACTGAAGTTAAAGGAAAATATCTTGGTAATATATGCAAATGCTTTATTATGAATTCTTTAAAGCAAGAGTTCCCAACCCCTGGGCCATAAACCAGTACCAGTCCATGGCCTGTTAGGAACCGGGCCACACAGCAGGAGGTGAGCAGCCAGCGAGCAAAGCTTCATCTGTATTTACAGTCCCCCTCTATCGCTCACATTAACACCTGAGCTCTGCCACCTGTCAGGTCAGTGGCAGCATTAGATTCTCATAGGAACATGAGCCCTATTGTTAATTGTGTAGAGGACGGAATCTAGTTTGCCCGTTCCTTATGAGAATTAAATGCCTGGTGATCTGTCACTGTCTCCCATCACCCCCAGATGGACCATCTAGTTGCAGGGAAACAAGCTCAGGGCTCACACTGATTCTACATTATGGTGAGTTGTATCATTGTTTCATTACATTTTACAGTGTAATCATAATAGAAATAAAGTGCACATAAATGTAACGCATTTGAATCATCCCAAAACCACCCCTCTTCTACCATACCTGGTCCGTGGAAAAATTGTCATCCACAAAATGCGTCCCCGGTACCAAAAAGTTTGGGGACCACTGCTTTCAAGGTAGCAAAGTTTTACCCTAGCATTTGAAAAATGGTATTCTTCGGTACAACAAAGAAAACAAGAGATACTCTAAGGGAAGTTCTGTGTCTTCTGAATGATCAATTAAAGAAACTGATGAAAAATCACTTTTTGTGGCCATGAAACATGAATTGAAGAACTATTCTGAACTTGGCATCCACATAGTCTAGAAAATTTTTCATCTCTTTCATTTCTCACATTCTTCACAAAGTTGTATAACAGCAAGGCCTTCGAGGGTCACTGAGGCATGGGGCACTACTAGACCTCCGATCCCTGCATGGGAAGGCTGCCTGCTACATGCTTCGCTGGATGTGAAGTGAGGAAAGAATGAACCTTTTTTTTCATCAAACTGCTGAGCTTTGTAGCCCACTGTGATTTATAGTCACTAAAATAAAACAACTCCTTTATAATTCAAATACTACTGACATCTAAATTCAGACTAATACACTCTACCAAAATCGTATCCTCTGGCCTGTAACTTAAGACCTACAGACATCAGATAATTTAGGAAATAATCGGATGTGCAAAGGAAAAATTCCATGGAGAGATGACATCCCCCTCTCTTCTCCTCAGTATGCAGGGCCATTCAACCAATGGGTTAAGCATTTCAGGAAACAATGTGGCCCTGATATATGTTAGTGACAATGGAATTAAAGAGAAAGAGACAATAAAACGAAAAATTTCAAAAGAATTGCTGGTTGAAGATGGACAGAATGAACACAGAAGTTTTTAGCCTAGAGAGGAGAGTTTCAGTACCACAGACAGAGGTTTTTGCAGTTGCCTACTTTTCCTTAGGCCTTCATCTATACTAATTCATTCTACACAAATTAAAGGAGTGAATTGAAACCAAAGTGTAGCTCATAAAGAGTAGTAGCTGTGCTACTTATTTCTACAGATCATCAAACCTAATGCTGTCAATGTTGATACCTCTTCTGAAGATGACAAAAATAAGTAAGTCCAAAAAATACACCCTAGTTTTTAAAACATGAATGTGGATGACAGACGATTAAAACACTTTCATTAAAATTCTAAAACACAGGTAAGATTAGGCTTTGCTTTTACAGTCTTATATAAGCAAAATCCTGCTTTGTTCTCCACAACAGTGCCTTCCTAACCATGTACATCATATGCCAAGGTCTTCAAAGGGTCCATGCTTTCTTAGCATGCCCAGCGTATTTCCTTAAAGAATTATTGAACTATGGTCAGGCACGGTGGCTTACACCGTAATCCTAGCACTTTGCGAGGCTGAGGCAGGTGGATCACCTGATGTCAGGAGTTCAAGACTAGCCTGGTCAACGTGGTCAAACCCCATCTCTACTAAAAATACAAAAAAAAAAAAAAAAATAGCTGGGTGTGATGGCACACACTTGTGATCCCAGCTACTTGGGAGGCTGAGGCAAAAGAATTGCTGGAACCCAGGAGGTGGAAGTTGTGGTGAGCCGAGATCACGCCACTGCACTCCAGCCTGAGTGACAGAGCAACACTCCATCTCAAAAAGAAAAAAAAAAAAAGAATTATTGAGTGAAACTGAATCAGAAGATATTAGTAACGCCTTCCCCAATTAATGGATGTTTGAAAAAACATATAAGTAGATACAGAATGACTCAGTTATTATTGAACATTTTGAACAGTACTTCCTATACGTATTACTCCATAGAAAGTATTCAAAAATTAGAGTCAAACTCGCTCTCAGGAGGTTGCTGTCAACTGGCCAGACAGGGAACAAGCAAATGTTTACATTTCTTACATGCGCATATGCTTCCCTCCTAAGACAGGGGAATTGTTCAAAAGAACCACAGGCACTGCTCCACAGAGCACCAACCCAAATGCTTGGGTTGAAACCTGGAGAAGAATCACCAAGGCCTCTCATTCCAAGTCCATGCCCAAAACACAAACACACATTTCTGGAGGCTTTCTCAGATGATGCTGTGGTCACCTGAAACCATGATTCAAATAGAGAAGGAAGGCAGATTTTGATTTTGTTACATAAATGAGATTAAACGTGTGTGCCTTTCAGAGTAAAGGGTGAAAAGGAATAGAGAAAATACAGATTTCATTGTAATGTCCTCTAATACAAGTCAGAAATCAGACCTGAAGGCCAAAAAGTGACAGGATTTCTTCCCTTGCTGCTCCCCCTTAGCACCATGATTAAATTACTAAATTTGAAAATATTACCAGGGGACGGTGATATTCCCCAGCCACAAAACTCGAGACAAATCATGGTGGCTTAGTTTGGCAATGATGGGTATTATGCATAGATCACCACTCTAAGGTTAGATTGGGAACACAGATCCATATAACTCAACAAAGAAACACACACATGCATGTAAACACACACACACACACACACACACACACAAACACACTCCCTAAACCATAAAACAGTGGAGCAGAAACACACAGAGATATCTCCATGTAAATTTTAAAATCTGTCTGCTAGATACTATGACTCCTTTAATATCTGCTGAGATTCTGAGAGTCACCTTTTCCTCTAGCATTTTATTTTAAACAGGTAAAAATCTACAGAAAGGTTGAAAGAATCGCACAAGGAGCACCCACATGATCTTCACTCTGCTTCCCCAGTTGTTAAAATTGTGCATTATTTTTTATCTTTCTGTATGCAATTAGATACCACTTTTTTGGCCAAACCATTTTTTTTCTTTTTTTCCTTTTTTTTTTTTTTGAGATGGAGTCTCACTCTGTCACCCAGGCTGGAGTGCAGTGGCAAGATCTTGGCTCACTGCAAACTCTGCCTCCCAGTTCAAGCGATTCTTCTGCCTCAGCCTCCCAAGTAGCTGGGATTACAGGCACGCACCACCACACCCAGCTAGTGTTTTGTATTTTAGTAGAGATGGGTTTTCACCATGTTGCCCAAGCTGGTCTCAAATTCCTGAGCTCAGGCAATCCGCCCACCTCATCCTCCCAAAGTGCTAACATTATAGGTGTGAGCCACTGTGCCCGGCCCGGCCAAACCTTTTGAAAGTAACTTGCAAATATCTTGACATTTCATCTATCAATATTTCAGCATGTTTCTCTTTAGAATATTCTCCATGACCACAATAATATTCTTGTGTTCAAAAATATTAAAATATAATATTATTAAATGTACAGTTTATATTGAAATTATCACCAAAAACGTCTTTGTAGTTTTTTTTTTTAATCCAGGATCAAATCATAGATTGATCACACTGCATTTCGTTGTGATGTCTCTGTAGTCCCTGATGTAGGACTTCCTTCCTCCCTTTTATCTCTGAAGAGTCCCGGCTAATTGAATTGTAAATTTTCCACAACCTGAATTTTTTCCGTCTCCTCAGGTTAGAATCAGATTAAAGCCTTTTGAGAAGAACGCTGCCCCGGTGTCGCCAAGCATTCTTCTGTGCAGCACGTTAGCTGGCAGGTCCGTCCCTCAAAGCTGTGTTTCGTCAACTGCTTAAGGTGGTATCTGCCAGACCTTCCCATTGAAAAGGCCCCTTCTATTTCTCAGGAATAAGCGATTTGGGATGTGATGCTTTCAGGCTGCACAGTCACCCCCTTCCCCAGTTTTGGCGTCCATTTGGAAACACTTGCCTGTACTTGTTATTAAAGTGGAGGTTGAAAACAGTGATTTTATAATTCCCTCATGCCTTTGTCACAATAAATCCATCAATTATTTTTTAGTCGAGATGTTATAATCCAATGCCATCATTATTCTTCTGAGTATGTAGTTTTAAAAAATTTGGTCATAGGAGCCTCTTTGAACCAGCGACTGTGTCTTCTCTACGTGTTCCCGCTGATAACTGGGCATGCCCTTATTTCCTGGACGAACAAAATACCCCAGGCTCATCTTGTATGTTGCCTGCTCCAGACCTGGAACCAGCTACTGCTCCAAGGACACCCCCTTCTCCGGGAGTGTGGCTTACACACCAAGCTCAGGATGCAGGTTTTCTTATGACTATGGGGGTGTCAGCCTTTGAAACCCTTTCAGTGGACAGAGCTGGGAATTTCTGGGGTTTAGCACATGAACACGCCACTCAGAAGCCCACAACATCATTTGAAGGCGCCTTCTGAGGAGTCTTCATGCCAACCTTAGCCTTCCCACCCCACTGCTACTCATTCTCATTCCCTATATGAAGGGTTTCTGTTCTCTTCCGAGAAATTCCATCTATGTGTTGGTTTTTTGTTTATTTTGTTTTGTGTTTACAAGGTAAGCAAATATATCAATATTTATTTTTACTTCCCCTCACTTCTTGAAAGGTAGCATTACACATAAATATATACACCTATATACAGTTGTACCTCAGTGTTTGTTGGGGATTGCTTCCAGGACGTGTCCCTCCTCAACCCCATATACCCAAATCTGCAACTACTCAAGTCCTAAGTCCCTCAGTCACTCCTGTAGGACCTGCGAATGCAGAAAGTCAGTCCTATAGGGGGGTTGTGCATCCCGCAAGTACCGTGTTTTCCACCCGCATGTGTAAGTGGACTCGCCAGTTCAAATGTATGCTGCTTCAGGGCCAACTATGTGTAGATAGGGCACAGCTATGGGTACACTGTACTTCATATATAGTCTTTTGGTAAAAACCTTAAAAGTAAATCCTGGAAACTACCTTATACTTCACAGAGATTGTGCTCCTTCTTTCTAGGGCTGTGCAGTGCCCCATGCGTAGATATCCTGTAGTTTATTCAACAAGTCTCCTGTGGGTAGCACTAAGGTTGTTTTCAATAACTGGCTGTACGAATAATGCTCAAGGAACAATCTGTATCTACTGTATTTATGAAGGTGGGTCTTCAGGGTAAATTACTAGAAATGGGATTTCTGGGTTAAAGGCTAAAGGCATCTATAATTTTCCGATAAGGCTGATTTTCCTCCTCAAGAGTTTTTCCACTTTTCTGCACCAAGGGCACTATATGACAGTGTGTGTTTTGCCTACAAAGCCTGGAATCAAGCTTGGGAACTCCTGCAAATCTGAGGTGAAGGCGCGTAGCTGGAGCGCTTTTCAGTGCATTTTTCTGTCCATGACTATGTTTAAGGTGTTTGCCATGGGCTATCTGTATGGATCTTTGTCCTTTTATCCAGAGGACATGTACATATAGTTAGACAAAATCCCCTCTTCCACTTTCCCCCTAAGCTCTGAGCCTATTGCTAGATCTCTTCATATGCTGTCACCTGTGCAGGTAAAACTGCCCCACCCACCCTCCCACCAGCCTCCCATGTCTGTCCAACTCCTAACCATCCACAGAACCCCACTTGAATGCCCTTTTCTCCTTAAAGGTTTCCAGACTTCCTTCCTCTATCTCAACCTCAGATTAAGTGCCTCTCACCCAGGTCTCAAATTATCGGATTCAATCTTGGTGAAAATTCTGTTTAGATGAGTGGGCTGTGTCAGTGGGATTTAATGAGAAGCCTTGTGTGAAGGTCGTTGTCTTGGGAATATAAAGACTTTGGTGGGTGGAAAAAATAGAAGAATAGGTTAGAAAACGTTTACATTCCTGGTACCATGCAATTTAAAGCAAATGCTCTATTCTGTTACCATAAAGTTGAGTTACTGTGCAGATCTTTCCACTGTAAAGAACAAAGAGCTTTCTTATAATTTTGAAAGGTTTATTCCAATAATTCCAATAAAAGCTGACTTGTAATTTTGATTTACATATATATGAATATAACATACACATTTCTCCATACTTGCTGTAGAGTATTGTGCTCATCACATTTTCAACTGCGCATGTCATAAGACAGTAAATTGCCTCCTTAACAAAAAGTAACTAACCCACTTATAATGGCCTCAATTATTGTGTTCAATTATAATTAACCAATTACTACGTTCAGACTGCACTGCTACTAGTTTAGGAACATTATGTAAAAGCACTCTTCCTTGCCTAAGTTCCCTGCGAGTAAGAATAACAAGTATCTCTCACAGATGAATTTTTAAACATAGCACAAAATAGCATTTTATCACAGGGAGCCAAGGGCAGGGACAAGCAGGTGTCTTGAATGATGGGTCCAGGGCTATAGGGATTTGGATATTGAATTAGGTAACTATATTTTGTGTCACATGCTAGGCACATAGTGAGCACATAGGAATGATAAGTATTGATTAGGATAAAATCGTATAAATAGAACAGAAATCTGGCACATTTGAAGTGTTATTTAGAATTGCTCAGTGGCTTTATTTTTAAAATATAGAGGTGATCGGGTAACACCGAGACAAGCATTTCTCATTTTTTCCAGCAGACACACCCCAGGAGCAACAGTTCGCATCTGTAGACTCCAGGTTCCCTGGAGCACCCCACAGATAAAACACTGGAATGTGAGTGAGCCAGGAGTGGCTTTTATTATACAAATGACACCGAGTCCATCCTGAATCGAAAAACAAAGGAATTGATTTACAAATCTTAGATTAATAACAAAACACCTGCCTCTCCGTTAGGAGAGATGAACTGCTCTGTGTGTCTGGCTGGGAGCTGCCACCCAGGCCGAGCCCCACATAGGAAGCGACCACATACCTGCCATTACATTTTATAAATCCTTCCAATGACTCGGTGCATTTAATGTTTGCAACAGTTCTCCTCTCTCTCTCTCTCTCCTTGCAAACCAGGAAAGAGCCTGTCATAGCAACTCCGGGAACAGAGACGCTTGCTGGGGCTGCGTGGTTTCCTTCTCAGGCGGCAATGGCAGGCAGGAGCCCAGGCGTGGGCCCCGTGGTATTGATGAGGGAATTGATGGGCATGATCCCTGTACTACCTCAGACAATCAATTAACTGTCGTTTCCTCGGGAAAAATGAGACACAGGCCTAGGCAGAAAAATCAAGCACATGCTTGACTCAACTTAGTTTTTCAACCTTTCCTGCTGTGTCTTCCTGTGACTTAGACATTTGAGCAAACTGAGGTGCAGGTGCGGCTGGGTGTGTAGTCAGAATCAGCCCTCCATTCCCTCTGGGGAGGGGCCTGGCTGTCCTCTTTGGGTGGCTTAGCAGCTCAGGCCATGTGGGTGCGCTTCACATGCATGGGGTTGTAGGGTGGAGAGGCAGAGAGGCAGGCAGAAACACAGGAGGCGCTCACTATCTCTTCTGCCAGAAATCGCGGCTTCTCTTGTAAACGCTGCAGTCAGGCTCCACCCTTAGCCTGGCATGGGACTGCCCTGTCCATGTGCGTCCACCGTGCAGACGCGGTGGGCCATCCCTCCTCCCAGCCGTAACCACCTACGCTCCCCTGGGTTTCCTCACTCATTCCCTTTTTAGTACTGCTGTGCCCCAGATTTCCACTCGGAGCCCTCATCCCTTCATCATCTGTAGCCTCTTCCAAGACAAACTTCCCTTCACTTTAAAAACCGTGTTTGCTGAGGATGCGCAGTAGTAAGGCCCTGACCCTTCCATGACCTCCCTCCTAAGGCCACCTACCTGCCCTCTCCACCTGTCTATTCACAGACATACTGAAGTTAACGCTGTTGTGTCAGATTCCCCACTCAGACACGCTCTTGTCCCCTTCTTCCCCTTCTCAGTTAACGGCATACCCAGATGTTCAGGTTCAACACTGGGCACCATCCTGAATCCCTCTCCCTCGGCCTCACATCAATGCATTGGCAAGTCTGACAGCCCCAAGCCCAACACGCACCCAGACCCTGGCCCTCCACCTCTGTCACCACGGACCCTGCTCGTGCCACCACCATCCCTCCTGGAGCTGGCTTCCTGCTCCTCCCCACTGCCCTGTCAGCCTTGTCCTTGCAGAACAGCTGCAGTGGATTTTAAAGTAAATCTGACTCTAGCAATTCCATGTTTGACATTGGTAAGGGTTTTATGGGCTGGACGTGTCCCTGCAAAGTCCTGTGCTGAAGTCCTGACTCACAGAGCCTCAGAATGTGCCTGTGTCTGAAGGTAAGGCCTTCTAAGAGGTAAATCAGCTAAGATGAGACCACAAGGGGAACGCTAAGCCAGTCTGACTTGAGTCCTTGTGAAAAGAGATTAGGACACAGGGAGACACCCTGGCTTTGCTTGCTCACAGCGACAACCTTGTGAGGACACAGCAAGAGGGCACCCTGGCATGCCAAGGAGAGGTGGGGTGGGAACCCACCCTGCAGACACCTCGACCTTGGATTTCCAGCCCCCAGAGCTGCGAGGAAGTAACTTTCTGTTGTGAAAGCTGCCCAGTCTGTGGTCTCTGTTAGGGCAGCCCTAGACGCAGACACAAACGACTTCCAGCTGCACTAAGAGTCCATCCCATTCCCTGCCTGCCCCACCACCTCCCACCACCCCACCCAGCTCATGGATTATTTATGTGTCTGTCTCCATCCAGCAGAAAATCAGGACAAAGACGTGGATTTGTCTGCCCTGTTCACGCACAGGTCCATCCCCTAAAGCAATGCCTTGCACATAGGGGCTCAGCAGGTGTTTTCCAATGAATGAATGAATGAATGCAATCCCATGTTGCTAGATCTTAGGACTTTCTATAAGGAGCCATGTAAGTGGATTTTTATACAGAATGTTGTGGTTCCTCAGTCATAACTTTTTCTTGGTAGAATGACAAAATTCTTTTAAGGAAGTACTCTAGTTCACAATGAAGAAGTGCTAGAATGAAGGCATTGCTCTTTGATCATTCCTAGTGAATTACTGGATCTAGGCAATCATCAATACTAAGAAAGAGACAACCAGACATCCAAAGGGCAGACGACCCCACCTGAATATCGGTGAGACTCTAGACCCAACTGACAGAAGACAGGAGCTACATGAGACAGGGGACATGTTCAAGGACACAACGAGGAAGCAGGCAGAAAGATCCAGAATGCCCGAAACACTGCAAGACAGTGGTCCAGTTTCTTTAACAAGGCAAGAAATATGCAAGATATGGAAGGAGACCACATATTAAATGAAACTTAAGAGGCGCGTCAACCAACCACGGTATATGAGCCTCACTTAGAGCCTGACTCAAACTAACTATTACAGGTCAGATAACTGGAGAAAGTCAAAGACCTGACACTTGATGACATTAAAAAATTATTATTAAAGTGTTATGCACTTATTGGTTTTGCAGTGTGTGTGTGTGTGTATGTGTAAAGGGTGACCTTATCTTTAGAGATACTTCTTGAAATAGTTGTAGCTGAAATAATGTGATAATAAACTTGTTCAAAAATAATCTGGTGGATGTGGGCTTAGGGGAAGAGATGGAGTTTAAAGTGGAACAAAATTTTCTATAAGTGATATTTGTTGCACAATGAGAGCAAGCAAGTTCCTAGTGCGATTCCCTCAACTTCTGCAATTGCTCAAAATTTTCCAAAATAAAAGCAGAAACTATGCAGTACCATGAACGCGGACAGGCATTTCACAGGAGAGGAATCGGATACGGCCACCAAAAATGTAGAGAGATGTGAACCTTATTTGATCAGGGAAGTTCAATTTATCCCCATTCAATTGGCAAAAAGTTAAAAAGTCTTATGATACCACGTGTTAGGGAAGATGTAGCACTTCTCTGATACGCGGGATGGTATGCTCACGTTCTGCTGTTGGGGGTATGAACTGGAACAACCAATCTGGAAAAAAGCTGGGCATGCTCTCCTCAAACGTTTATGCTCTCCATGTGAATTCCATTCAATAATTCCACATAACGATTCTATAATTCTGTCTCTGGTTGGCTGTGTATGTGTGTGTGTGATATGTACGTGCTTGTTTATATGTGTATACACATGTGAATATACATGCTTGTGTGTATGCATATGTATAAGTGTACACACATCTCTGCACCCAGGAGAAGCTCCTGCACATGCACCCGAGGTGTCATGTATAAGGACGTCATAGCAAATGAATGAATGAAGGGAGACAGCGAGGCAGGGCTCCCACGGAGCAGAGACGGATATGTGGTATGGACCAACAAGCACCGGACCTGGTGCAATTGTCTGCCCCAGGGCCACGAGTGTACAGAGAAGCCACTGTGCGGGATGACTCTCCAGACAGCAGCCTGTCCCCCTGGTATCCGGCGCTGCCTCAGCAGGTGGCACCTGTTGGGGTTCTCACTCTGCAAGATGCCTGGGGGACATACTTCCCAACCTCTCTGTGGCAGTTTTCACTTAAAAGGAAACTTGATTATTTAATCTGACCCTAAGTCAAATCCTTCTGTGCTAGCATGAGGGCAAGTGTGTGTGAGCGTGTGTGTCTGTGTGTGTGTGTCTGTGTGTCTATGTGTGTCTGAATGTCTGCGTGTGTCTGTGTCTATGTGTGTGTCTGTGTGTATGTCTGTGTGTCTGTGTGTGTGTCTGTGTGTGTATGCCTCTGTGTGTGTCTGTGTGCCTCTGTGTGTGTATGTCTGTGTGTATCTATGTGTGTCTGTGTATGTATGTGTGTGTGTCTGAACTTTGTGAAAAGAAGCAATCACATCAGGACAGTTGCAGGCCACAGCATCCTGTGCTTCACCCTGTCCAGGGTGCTAACCTGGAGCCGTGAGTGGAGCACCCCTGGGAGCTGCCTTCCCATCCGTCTTCTGCCTCCACCCACAGGGCAGTGTTGCAGAGCGCTGTTCTTCCATGAGTGAATAGCAGGGCCTCTAAAAACCCTTTTACAAATGTCACTTTCATGATCAGGAATCCATTTCAAAGCCAGAGCAGAGTGGGCTCCCCACAAATGGGGGCTCTGAGTTGAGGGGGTGCTGGATGCTGAGGGGTGGGGGCACAGGGGAGGGACCCCACGAGTCCCGAGAATAAAAAGCAGGGCTGATGGTGCCGTGACCACTGGGAATCCAGAGCGCCCATGGCTGCGAGGGGAAGGCGACTATTCTGAAGAGAATAACTTTGACCTCTCCTTCCCAGGTAACACCGTGGGGAAGAGCGTGGGCTTAGGGGAAGAAATGGAGTTTAGGTGGAATACGGCAGAGAGGGACCCCTGGGCAGGCCTGCTTCCCCTGATACGACCCAGATCCTGGCAAATCGTTATAACCCCAATACCCTAGACTGGGTGGCTGGTAAACAACAGTAATGTGTTGGTCCCAGGTCTGGAGGCTGGGAGTCCAAGGTCAAGGCACCAGCAGATCCAGTGTTGGGTGAGAACCCGCTTCCTAGTACATAGACAGCACCTTCTCCCTGTGTGTCCAGTGGTGGAAGCGGTGAGGGAGCTTTCTGGGGTCTCCTTTATAAGGGCACTAATCCCATGCATGAGATTATCACCCTCATGATCCCATCATCTCCCAAGGCCCCACCTCCCAATACCATCACCTTGAGGGTTAGGATTTCAACACGAATTCTGGGAGAGACACAAGCATTCAGACCGCAGCACGGATGAAATGTCCACAGCAAGAAGGAACAGATTCCTCCACTGGGCTGTCATCTGAGCTCCTGCCTTTCACAATATTTGTGAGTAGAAAGTAAAGAAAATTGGATAAAATTAACCTGAAAGGATGAACCAAGGCAAGCACAACAATGAGTCATTAAAAAACACTTCGGGCAGAAATAGATGTTCTCTTCTGGCAAATTGCCTAGGTTGGTGGATATTTTAAGTTTTACCAAGAAAAACAAACATAAACGTTATTAAACAGCTGGAAAAAACAAAGCATATGAGATACTTTTCACATTTTTCTTTGTCCTCCCATTAAACGCTCATGTTCTTATGTAGTTTATATTTTACATATAAAAATGGATAGGAAGTTTTTCGTGTGTTCTGAGAAAGTGGAAAAGTAGAAAGATACGTTTCCCATTTCCACACCTTAGCTGTTTTTAAAATGTTCACTTCTCTCGCACACAGTCAATTGAAAGAGCGCTTTTCTTTTTCCTAGGATGTCCTGAGCACTTTGCTCACACTGTCGGACTCAAGAAGTCTGGGCCATGTCCTGGGATGTCCTAAATCAGATTCAAGTCATCCGCAGCGCTGCTTGGTATGTCTGCAATTCAAGGCAGAATCTCCCATACTCCTCCCTGCAGACAACTCTGAGATTTGGCTCTCACAAAAGATTAGTTGGGTAAATCCCTATTACAAAAGATGGCCGGAAAGAGGTGCTTTTTTATGGATTATAAAATTGTCCCCTGAATTAAGCTAGGCTTACCACAGCTAGGGTACCACATTGCCTCACATCCCCTAAAACTGTCTTCATTGACCTCAGTTTTGCCATTATACTCTCTATTTATAGACCCTATAAAAGGGACATATATGAAATTCAGTACTAGATTTAGTGCAGGGTTTGGTCTACTGGATTATTGAGGGTACTCTTGATGGGAAGATACAGGAATAATTAATCTCAGACCATAGTGTTCAGAAAGGCTATATTTCTGGGCCACTCTTGTGTTTTAATGTGCAGACACTCGAATTATATAACTGATCACATTTCCCCTTTGACTTAGGCCTCTAGAAAGCTCAGGGTTGAATTCCAAACCTACTTTTAACATAGAAGCAGAGAGTAGAATGGTGGTCACTAAGGGCAGGGAGGTGGGGGTATGGGGAGACCTTGGTCAAAGAGCACAAAGTGTTAGTTATGTAGGATGATAAGTTGTAAAGGTTGTTAAAGTTGTCAGAATCAAAATGGAGTCACTGAAGTTAAGAAAACCCTGACAAAGAGAGCTGGGGAAGGCCAGGAAGAAAAGGTTCTCAGGCTTGTACACCTGACAATGAAAAAGACTTTACGAAAACCACAACCTTGCACAAAGGCCCTTGCAACCTTATACCAAAAAAAAATCCTTCTGGAAGGACACCTGCCCCAAAACTGCCTGTCCAACCTCGGACTGTAGGAACAAAATGTGATGTGTATATATCTACAATGGAACACCGTTCAGCCTTCTTATTGATCTTGTGGCCAAGAATAATTATGGCAAAACAATTATGTATTCCTCCTCATTTTTTTCTTTAAAAACCTCTGTCTTTATCTCCTGAATATACACATAGTTTACTATGGCACATGTATTCCCATTGCAATGCTCTACTCCCAAACATTTTCTTTTAGAAAGCCACTCTCTGTTATTAAGGTTGGCAACATCTAACACACAGCATGGGGACCACTTATGAACATTCCATTGTATACTGAAAATTTGCTGAGAGTCCATCTCAAGTGTTCACACCACCAAAAACAAGGTAACTGTGTGAAGAATGGGTAAGTGAATGAGACTGTCTGTCGTAATCAGATCACGATGTATATGAACATCAAAATCTCACGCTGTGTAGCTTAAATATAACAATTTGAACACAAAATATGAAAGCAAACTAGAAGGATAGGCTGGTGCACTGTGATCTCATGTTTTATGCCCTGCCTTCATTGTTCTGTCCCCTTAATCTGGTTTGTAGTTTCAGTCTATTGTGTGAGAAGCATTTTAAATTAATAAGGTGGCTCAACTTCCTCTTGGAATGCAGATTGGGTGTAAACACACATCTGTAAATATGCATATATTCTGTTAGAAGAGATGTCAATTAGCTGCAGGCACCTGACAGAACTTGCTACATCAAACCACAGAAACGTGCTGGAGCAAAAGTAAGTACAAACCCATGGATGAGATCTCATGATGGCGACAAATACACCTCGGGGTCAGCATGGGGCATGGGCATCGCACCTGTTCCCTCCCAGCTTTAGCCCAGCGCTGTGGCCTCAGGGAGTCCTCTGATGGCCACAAAGTGGGCACAGAATCAGAGCCTAGTGGTCAGAATGGCCTGGAAGGTGAACCTGTCACCTACAGAGCCTCTTCTGAAAGACCTGCCCTCTATTCCTCTTCCTCCCCAACTCCACACCCCCCACCTTCCTGTGGGGACAGAATTCAGGCAAAACTGCCATGCCACAGTCCCCAGTGCTAGATGACAAACCACGTTGGGCTCATGCCATATCTGCCCTTTCCTTAACCCTTCCTTGTGGAATTCTTTTGCTCTTAATATTTCTAGGGTAGAAGTAGAGCAAGTACTTTATGGGAATACATTTATTACATAAAAATCTAACAAAGCTTGAGATATAAATGTATTCAACATGCCTTAAAAGTGGAATCATTGACTCATCAAATGGTCTTGTGAAAACTGAGTATCAACATGCAAAATAATATAGTTGGACATACTCTATATCATATACAAAAATTGACTAAAGATAGATGAAAAATGTAAATGTAAGACCTACTACTATAAAACTCTTAGAAGAAAAGATGAGAAAAGCTTTATCACATTGGATTGGGTAATGATTTCTTGGATGTGACATCAAAGGCACAGGCAACAAAAGAAAAAAATAGATAAATCAGATGTTATCAAAATGTAAAACTTTTGTACATCAAAAGATACAAGCAACAGGATGAAATGACAACCCACAGAATGGGAGAAAATATTTGCAAATCATGTATCAGATAAGGGGTTAATATCTGGAATGTATAAAAACCTCCTGCAACTTAATAACCTCAATAACAATAAAAAACCAAATAACCCAATTAACAAATAGCAAATGACTTGAACAAACATTTCTCCACAGAAGACTACAAGTGACCAATAAGCACACAGAGAAATGCTCAACATCACTAATCATGAGAGAAATGCAAATTAAAGCCACGGTAAGACACCGCTTCACACCCATTGGTATAGCTACTATCAACAAAGCAGAAAATAGCAATTGGCAAGGATGTGGAGAAAGTGAAACCCTCGTGGCACTACTGGTGGAAATGTAAAATTGTGTAGCTGCTATGGAAAACTGGATGGTGGTTCCTCAAAAACATTTAAAAATGAATTATTGGCCGGGCGCAGTGGCTCACGCCTGTAATCCCAGCACTTTGGGAGGCCGAGGCGGGCGGATCACGAGGTCAGGAGATGGAGACCGTCTGGCTAACACAGTGAAACCCCGTCTCTACTAAATATACAAAAAATTAGCCAGGTGTGGTGACGGGCACCTGTAGTTCCAGCTACTCGGGAGGCTGAGGCAGGAGAATGGCCTGAACCCGGGAGGCGGAGCTTGCAGTGAGCTGAGATCACACCACTGCACTCCAGCCTGGGCGACAGAGCAAGACTCCGTCTCAAAAAAAAAAAAAAAGAATTATCATATGGTCCATCAGTTCCCCCACTGGATGTGTACCCCAAAGAACTGAAAGCAGAGACTCCAACAGGTATTTGTCCACCCATGTTCACAACAGCATGACTCACAGTGCTCTAAAGACTCACAGTGTTCTAAAGATGGAAGCAATCCAACGGTCCATCAGCACACGAGCGGAGGAACAAAACGCGATGTGCATGTATCTACAATGGAACACCGTTCTGCCTTCAGAAGAAAAGGAATTTGGCCAGGTGCAGTGGTTCATGCCTGTAATCCCAGCACTTTGGGAGTCCGAGGCAGGTGGATCACCTGAGGTCCGGAGTTCAAGACTAGCCTGGCTAACATGGTGAAACCTCATCTCTACTAAAAATACAAAAATTAGCTGGGCGTGGTGGTGGGCACCTGTAATCCCAGCTACTCCAGAGGCCAGGGGAGGAGAATTGCTTGAACCCGGGAGGCGGAGATTGCAGTGAGCCGCGATCGCACCATTGAACTCCAGCCTGAGCAACAAAAGCAAAACTCCATTTCAGAAAGAAAAGAAAAGGAATTTTCACACATGCTGCAACATGGAGCCCATAACCTTGAGGACATTATGCTAAGTGAATACGCCAGTTGCAAAAAGCCAAATGCTGTGTGATTCTGCTTACGTGAGATGCCTAGAGTGTCAAAATTATAAAGACAGAAAGCAGAACAGTTGCTGTCTCAATGGGGAAGTGGCTGAGGGAAGGGAAGAAGAGAGAGGTGGTTAGTTTTTAACAGGCAGACAGTTTCAGTTGTGCAAAATGAGAAGTATTCTGGAGGGGGATGACGGTGATGGTTGTACGACGACGTGAAAGCCTGAATACCTCTGAACTGCATACTTAGGAACCGTTAAGATGCTACATTTTATGTTTTTATAATTTCTTTAAAAAACAAAAAAAACTCATCACTGATACAAAGTATAAAACATCTCTCCCAATGCACGCACAAGAAATGACACGTGCAGAGTTCACAGACAGTTTCCTACAGGGCAAGGGAAGTCAGAACTCGGCTCTCTCGGGGCACAGTTCAGTAAATCCGCCTTAGCATGCAAGTCCACAGCTTTCTGCTATGGGATCTGACATTTCTCATCACGCTAAGCATCAGTCCTCTCAGGCCCAGATCTGAAAGTGGGAGCTGAAACCTGTGTTGCTGCCTTAGCTGTCATCTCCATGGCTGTGTGGGATCCTAGAGCCACAGCCTTCCATCCTGGCACAGTGTTGATTTTTAAGGCCTTTTCTTTGAGATTTGGGACATTCTTGTTTCCTCTTTCTCAGCTCCTCCCTATCAAGCTAGAGCCCTGACCATTGGGCACTCTGGCCAGAGCCAGGCTCTCCCTTGGGCTGGGCCACACACTGTGGTTAGGGAGTTTCTTCTGCAACAAAGGCCTCCCTGGACCCCTGACTCACCATGCACGTGGCCGACCACACCTCTGAGGGCCTGGAGCCCAGACCCTCCAGTGGCAGGGGGTGTTGGGTCCGTCCACGGAGAGAACCCTTGATGGAAGAGGCGCCTCCCTCCTGGGCCATCCACACTGACGATGCAGCTGCTCCCTGCCCCAACCTCCTCCTCCACTCTCCGCAGGTGTTGGTCCTGTGCACCTCACTAAACTTCCTCAGAAGCAGGTTCCTCAGAGGCTGCTGCATGCATCCAGGACCAGAGACCTCGCCAGGGATCCCTTCTCTGATCCTTACCCTCCCTGCCATCTCTCTCCTGCTCAGGTCCACAGTGGGTCTGCGGCCATGATGACCATGGAGCTTCTCTACTTCAACTCGAATTTGCCCTTCAACCACTCTGTGTATTTCTACACCAGCATCACACCTTCCCCGCTGCCCCTGCCAGACAGAAAGCTTCAGCTGTAAGGGCAGTGAGGACCAAGACACTCGTGCCCTGTCTGCACCTCTTCACAGCTCCTTCTTCCCACAGAGGAAGGCTTGGCCCCTCCTGAGAGGAGCTCCCTTAGGGAACGGGTGCTGTTCCTATTTCCATGCCGCATTCACCCTCACCTTCCATGGTCCTGGGCTCAGTAGCAAAAGACCAGAGAGAAATTCCAAAACTGAAAATAAAAACTGTAACAGGAAATATTCGTAAACAAATTATATTTTACCACATCTATATACATACACTCGATAACAGAATTACATACTAGATAGATAATACATAGATGATAGATGACAGATAATAGATATATAGGTGATAAATACTACGTATATACATAGTTGATAGATGATAGATTATGGATAATGGATAGCTTCATAGATACATAGAAAATAGATACATAGATACATGGATGATAGATACATATATACATAAGTGGGGGGAGAGAGAATCTACAGTAGTGAGTTGGTTGCATGGTATGACAGAGGAAGAACATAAGACACATACCAGATTTCTGATTTGGCCTTGAAAATGACTTAGGAGTATTTTTAATGATGCCAACAGGAAGAAAATGGCTGATGGTGTTGGGATTTGCCTGGCCTGGGAGGAAGTGGGATTTGGACACGTTCGTTGTGCTGAGGAAGTTGCAGGGAAGCTCCAGGCTCTCAACACATAACTTGGATTTACTCACAGATGCACAGACAGCAGAGGCTGAGCTGGATTTTTAATCCAGTTTGAATCTACTTCTGACAGACCCCAGAGCCCAGGATTGGAACCCCAGGCAATACTGCCCCTGGCCACACCATGATACTACTCTAGAGACAAAAATGCAATAAACTTTTAAATATAATAGCTACGAATGGAACTTTTATTGGTGTTTTCTCTACGGTAAGTCCACTCGTCAAGAGAAACTAACTCCATCTAGAAAATAAACTTTCTGAATCCTTCTCTTAAGAAGCATGCTGGGAGGTCACAGTGCCCCACAGTTTAAATGTTAGGAAATGCAGGAGATCCAGAAAATTGACAGATTTGTTACTAAATGGTTACTTTTGATGTTCAAAGTTATTAATTTGATCTAACTGGGGAAATCGTCAGAATTAACAAAAATCATGAATCATTAAAGTATTTTAAATGTCATTTTATTACTTCCAAGCACTTATAATTAAAGAAACTAAATGTTAGAAAAGAATTGAGCCAAGACTTTAATCACAATACCTTAAAGAGCAAATTGTATTTATAATGTTCACATTAAAATGTCTCATTGCAAATAGATCTTGCCAATATATTTGAAAGCAGCTTGTCGTCTTATGTAAATGCAGTTTAATTTGCTTAATTAAGATTTTAGCAACGTTTTCTTTCATGATAATACAAATAATCATAATAGCAGACATTTATTGAGGGCTTACTATGTGCCCACAGTTAGCCAAGCACTTGCATGGTATTACCACTTTTCTTCCTCACAACCATGAAGAAAATACAAATATTATCCTACACGTGATGAAACAAGCTTAGAAAAGGCCAAAGTGGTGAAATAGACTCACAGCAAGGTGATCTGTTGGAAGAAACCATTCTTAGCCAACAAAGGCATCAGGAACAACAAAGATGAAACTAGCTACTATCTACATTAATAGGATCCAAAGTCAGTCTGTGACTGAATATGGACTTTTCCTTTATGATGTAATATTTGAAACTGTAACTCCCTAGAGTTTATGTTTTCCTAAGTCAGATTTATTGACATTTGATTTACCTACAGGAGAAGTCACTTCCTTTAAATGTAGAGATCAATGAATTTTTACAAATGTGTAGTCATGTAACCATGATGACAACCAAGGCATGGCACATTTCCTTGCCCTAAACGCTTCCCTCATGTCCCTTTGTCAGTTTCCTCTTGCAGCCCACACTTCTTGGACACCACTGATCTACACGTAGAAGTGGAGTATGCAATACACAGCATTTGGGCCTGGCTGCCTTCCTTCAGACTAATTCTTGTGAGATGCACTTGTGTTGCTGCAGTCAACCCTGGTTTGTTCCTTTTATTGCAGAGAATTGTCCCATGTGTAGATGCAGAACACAATTTATCTGTTCACAAGTTGATAGCCATTTGAGCAGGTTCCAGCTTTTTGTGACGAGTAAAGCTGCTGTAAATGACCACATTCAGGCATTTTCATGGATGTATGTTTTTATTCCTTTTGCATAAATTCTTTTTTTTTTTTTTTTTTTTTTAACAGAGTTGGGGTTTCACTATGTTAACCAGGCTGGTCTCAAACTCCTGGCCTCAAGTGATCCTCCCATCTTGGCCTCCCAAAGTGCTTGGATTACAGGTGTGAGCCACCATGCCTGGCCCCTTTTATATAAATATCTAAGGGTGAAAGCATTGGGTCATATGGCAAGGGTATGTTTACCTATAAAAGATGTGGCCCAACTATTTTCCAAAGTAGCTGCATCATTTTGCACTCCCACCAACAATGGAAGAGTTCCAGTTACTTCACCACTTTGTCTGCACTTGATGCTGTCAGACTTTTCAGTTTTAGCTATTCTAGTAGACTTGTATCAGTATCTCACTGTGGTTTTAATCTGCACATCATAAATGACTCATGATGTTGAGCGTCTTTTCACAGGCTCATCTGCCGTTCTCATGTCTTTGTTAAAATGTCTGTTCAGCAGGAACAGAAAACTGAATACCACATATTCTCTAAGTGGGAGCTACATGACGAGAAGACATGGACACAAAGGAAGGAACAACAGACAATGGGGCATATCAGAGGGTGGAAGGCAGGAGGAGGGAGAGAATCAGAAAAAAAATGATTGGGTACTGGGTTTAGTACCTGGGTGAGGAAACAATCTGTACCACAAACCCCCATGACAGTTTATTTATATAACAAACCTGCACATCTGGCCCTGAACCTCAAGTTAAAACAAAAATATCTGTTCAAATCTTTTGCCCATTTTTATTGGATGATTGTCTTATTTTCTAATTGTAAGAGTTCTGGATGTAATCTGGATATAAATCTTTTATGAGGTATGTGTTTTAAAAATATTTTCTCCCACTGTGGTCAGTCTTTTGATTTTTCTGACAGTGTCTTTTCAAGGACAGGAGTCTTTAGTTTGTCTGGAGTCCTATTTATTTTTCAGTTCATGCTTTTTGTGCCATACCTAGAAAACCTTTGCTTAAACCAGCAATGCTTTCTTCTATCAGTGTTATTGTTTTAGGTCTTAAATTTAGGTCAATGATCCATTTTTAGTTACTTTTATAAATAATGCAAACACCAAGGTTTATATTTATAAATATCTAGTTGTTCAAACACCATTTTTTAAAAAGATAAGCTTTCCCCTCATTGAATTACACTGGCATCTGTGTCAAAAACCAGTTGACCATAGTGTGACAGTCTGTTTTTATTCATTCCGTTGACTATGTCTACTTTTATGCCAATACTGTACTGTCTTGATGACTGCATCACTGTAGTACAGCTTTAAAAGACACAGTGTGAGTTCTCCAACTTTATTCTTCTTTCGCAAAGTTCTTTGGGTTATTCTATATCCTCTGAACTTCTGATTACGTTTAAGAATCTGTTTGCCAAATTCTGTGGAGATTTTGGTGTTGCATTGGATTCTCAAAATCAGTTTGCAAAACCAGCACCCCTAACAATACTAAATCTTCTGATCATGACCTTATCATGCATTATTCATTTAGAACTTCTCTAACCTCTCAGCCATGTTTTGTAGTTTTCAGTATACAAATCTTGCACATATTTTGTAATATTGGGATGCCACTGTATGTCATTTTAATTTCTCATGTTTTGTTGCCTTTATAAACAAAAAATTGACTTTTGCATATTTATCTTTCATCTTGGAACCATACTAAACACATTAGTCTTAATAGATGCTTTTGTAGATCATTTGGAATCTTCTATGTAAATAGTAATGTTGTATGAAAATAAATGCAGGTTACTTTCTTCCTTTCCAATTTGTGTAAGTTACATTTCTTTCTTACCTTCTTGCACTACCAATAATTTTCAGTATAATGCTGAATGGGAGTGGTGCAATGTCCTAATCTGGAGGCAAAAGCCTTCAGTCTTTCACATTAAGTGTGATGCTGGCTGTAAGCTTTTTGTAGAAGCACTGTATCATGAGGATGTTTCTTTTTTATCCAAAATTTTTAGAATTTTAGGAGAAATAGATTGAGTTTTCTCAAGTGATTTTTATGCATCTATTAAGATGATCATATGGTGTTTCTTTCTAGTCTGTTAATACGGTAAATTTCATGCATTTATTTTCAAACATTAAACCAAATTTGCATTGCTGGGATAAGTTCTACTTTTTTATGATGTATTATTTTTACATATTGCTGGATTCAACTTGCTAATATTTTCCTGAGGAAAATGTATATTATTTTTAAGTGTATATTTAGGAGAGACATTGTCCTATCGTTTTGTTTTTGTTTTTCCTTGTCTTTGTGTGGGTTTTAGTATCAGGGTAATTCTGGCTTCATAAAATACTTCCTCCTATTTTATTTTCCGGACATATTTGTGTAGAATTAGTAATATTTCCTCCTTAAATGTTTGATAGAATTCACTAGTGAATTCAATTAGTCTGACAACTTCCTTCTGGGGGTTTTTAACAAATTAAAAAATCTTTAATAAATATAAGACTATACAGTGAGTACATATACATGTTAAATATTTTCTACTTTTCTACCTCCGAGTTTTCTGATTTTTTCCACTGCTGCGCCCAATCTATTAATTAACTCATTACAGAATACTTCACCTCTGGTGTCACTTCTGAAGGTTTCTAACACAGCATGTGACTTCATCGCTTTCCCCTCTGTGCTGAAACTGTCTCCTCAGGCACACTGTCCACTCGTTCTGCTAGATCTTTTATCACATTTATTATAGTGACTTTCAAGTCTCGTCTGTTGGTTCTAGTGTCTGGGCCAGTCTTGAGGACAGGTAGGCTTTTGTTTTGGTATGTGTCTTCAAATTGTTAATCACATACTGGGTACGGTGAGTGGAAGAACAGCAAAGGCCAAGATGACATTAAATGACACCTGCACCCTAGCTGGCTCACCTCGGTCCCTGAGCCGGGATTTCTCTTGTCAGGAGCTGACCAGGCCTCGCTGCTTGGTCTTTGCCTTCAGTGCGTATTAATGAGACATAGGGACATGCGTAATTCAGTCCTGCTCAGGCACCTGTGGCTGAGCTTCCCGTGGGACTTGGGACCTGGCCCGACACAGCGGGATTTCCAGTATCCACTCCACCCTCAGCACTGAGCGGGTGCTGCTCACCTGGCCACAGCTGCCTCTTCACCGCGTGCCCCACCCGAGGAAGACCGATGCTGTCCATTCTTGCTGGGAGGTGTGGGGTGAGGCCAGGGGGCTCCAAGGTCTCCTGTCCAGCCTGTCTCAGAGGCAGCTCGAGGACCCGGGCCTCAAGGGTCTGGGGTGGGAGAGCCCCCTGCCCAATCCTACAGAACAGCCCTCTGGAGGCTCTCCCAGCCCTTCCCCAGGGTGGCAGGCTCGGTCACTCCCTGCCCCCCAGCCTCAGTCAGCAGCCCTTCCCTGGGCCAGAGGCCACACTGCAATTCTCTCAGCTCAGACTCATTGCAGAGCAGGCGTCACTCCTGACCCTCTGAGAGCTCCCACCTCTCCTCCCAGGCAGGGCCTTCCTCCTCCCACTGGATGAGGGCTCTGCACCACCCCAAGGGCTCCCCGCTCCTGCCTATTCCCCAGTCCTCTCCCACCGCGAGAAGGCTGCAGAGGACACTGGAGTGAGGATGGCCCCGTATCTGGGGCTCTGGGGTCCTAGGCTGGCGCTGGGCCCACACCCAGCTGTGTCCTCATCACCGCTGTGGGGGTGGCGGCATCTTCTACCCACCCTCCTCCCCTCCCAGGCTCCCCACGCTTCAGGCTGCAGCCACCTGGCCGCCCCGCTCCCGATGAGTTCAGGGAAGGCGGGGTTCCCTGAGGGCCCGGCTGGGTTTCATTGCAAACCAGGTTATCACTGCCTTCTAAGTCCTAGGCATAACTGGAAGGTTTTTGTTGTACTTAGTTGTTTGCTTTTCACCAATAATCTATCCAAATATCTTCTCCTACGAAACGAAAATAAAGCTTGCACATTAGAAATGGAAATTAAGCAGAAGTGTTTCTGGTTCCAAATGAGCTCGACAGCTGGTTTGGCTCCTGTGTCGGAGACACACAAACGCAACACAGGCTCTGCGTGAGCACACGCTCCTTGGCAAAAGCCCCACATCACAAAGCCAAAGCCCTTACTGGCTCACAGGAAGCACCTGAGTCATGGGCTGAGGACCTCAGGCTTGAAAGCCCTGTACCAGCCAGTCAGCAGCTAACATTATTTGCTAAAATTAACGGTTGGAAATCAATGCCTTGTCCAACAGAGGTACAATTTAGCTATAATTGATTTTTTCAAGGAAGTGAAATAACACGGGAGAAGGGTGGTCAGCCATTCACTTATAAGGTGAAGTGCTTCTGACCTTCCTAACGCAATGGTTTTGGGGAAGGCAAGGATGACAGTGTCAGCGTGTCAATAACAGCATTGTGCTTATGGAGGAAAATGTATTTTTCAGAGAGTCATATTGATTTAGGAATGAAATGTTATGGTTTATATATATCACCAAAAAACAAACTTAGGCAAAAAATATTAACAAAAAAATACAAATATAAAACAAAATCAAAAAAGGTTATCTAATCCATGTTCAAAGTCCCCCAGTTGTCCAAAGAAATGCATTTTACTGTTGGTTTCTTCAAATCAGAATGGAACCAACAAGTAAATGTTATGTTGTATTATCATGTCCCTATGTCTCATTAATACACAGCAGTCCTTCCCAGTCTTTTGTTTCAGGTTTGTTTTCTTACAGGCAGACCAGGTATCCTCAAGGCCTCACCACTGGAGGACTCGGAATCTTGGCCCCAAAGATACTGACAGATGTCCGTGTGCTAAGCCCTAGGACCTGTGAGAATGGTATGTGGCAAAGGGTTTTTGCATCTTTGGACAATCGAGGACCATCTTGGATTTTCCATGCAAGTTTAATTGCACCAGGGCCCTCATAAGAGGAAAGCAGCAGGTTAGAGTCAGAGGACAAGATGTGGCCACAGAGGTCGGGATGGATGGGAGGATGGGAGCATGGGAGCGAGCCTGCTGCGGGAAAGGGCCATGAGCCAAGGAGTGCTGGCACCTCTGGAGGCTGGCACAGGCAGGAAGCGGGTTCTGGAAATGAAATGCAGCCTGCCAATTCCTCGATCTTAGGACCTATGCCCTCCAGAACTGTAAGACGACCAGTATGTGTTGTTTCACGCCACCACGTTTGTGAGAATTAGTTCCAGCATCTAGAAGGAACTCACAGCCACCCACTGGGGGACCTGCAGGTAAGTCACGGTGTTTTCCCCCTTGTGTCTTTATTGCTTTTTTCCTGTAATTAGGTGGTTATGTTCAAAGTAGCTTCCTGCATTGTTCCATGAATTCATGACTACATATTTTATACTGTGATGATCACGTCTCCCGCACATCAAACACCCAAAAACCAGAGGACTTGTCATTCATCGCTACAGTGTCTACGTGGCCTTTTCCAGGATACATTCTGAAGAAATGTTTGTTAGATAAATCAGTGAGTAAATGTGTACTATTGATATAGCACCTTTTAAGGAAAGATGTTAGAATAAGGCAGAATGGAGCCTTACCATATCTGAGGGGTTACTGTATATTTATCATTATTTTCTAAATGTAAAATGAAATGGACTCAGTTCTTGTTTATAATGGGGGCTTCGGAATAGTATGGTTCACCAATGTAAAAATAGATGTCATCCCAATGCAGTCACAAGGACACTTATGAGGAGGAGGAGGAAATCAGGGCCGGAGAGAAGTGGCACTGGAGGCTCTGGAGGTGGGGCGCAGGCCCTCCAGCCAGGGTATGTGGGCTAAGGCCCAGAAATGGGTTCTCCCTTAGGCTTCCACAAGGAAGGCGCTCTGCTGATGCCTGGATTGCAGCCCAGTGAGACTGATTTTGGGCTTCTGCTCTCTAAGGTGGTAGGATGATAAATTTGTGGACTTTTAAAATTAACTAAAATAGAAAGAGACAAAAATTGACCTCTCCAATAGGTAATGAGTTCAACTATTGAATGAAATTAGTATTATTCCATATATATGTGTGTGTGTGTGTGTGTATGTGAGCAATAAGCTTAGTGTTAACATAAAAAAAAGACGCCATAATGCCACTTGTTTGCAGGAAATAAGAATTTGAAAGTGAATGCTGGAAAATGTTCTGCAAAGCTGCCCCCAAATGATTCCTTTGCTCCTAGAACAGACCTCTGGGCTGCTCTGTGCCCGTGGCCTTGCTCCTTGATCTGCAGTGTCCTGCACCGTCCATACTCAAGCATGCTCTGGCACCTGGGCACCATGTCCCCGTGAAGCCTGTGAGAAACCCACTGGACCAGAACCTGAAGTTTTATCAAAAGTCTCGGTGGTTCCCATGCACAGCAAAAAGAAACAGACTTCCAGGCTTCCATGTGAGAGTGCGACGGCCTTCCTCTCTCCACCTCCCCACAAGCAGAGCCGCCCGGGGATCCTCTGTGGCTGAAAAACAGAGAAAATTTGCCTGGCACAGACACATTCCAGGACTGGGCAAATGGTTTGGGGAGCTGGTTTTCAAATGCACCTTTACAACCCTCTAGGAAAACAAGGTGTGGTACTTTCCTTTCCTCGCCATTTCTCCAGCAGCACTCTGAGGGTATGTAATGCTAGACAACATGTCCTTACTATAACAAAATGCCAGTGAGTTGCGTCCTGAGCCCAGGAGGCTTAACTAATCACTAACCTTGAAACATACCATCTCACGTTGTTTAAAAAGAAAACTGGGTCGCGCATGCTGCCTCACACCTGTAATCCCAGCACTTCGGAAGGCCAAGGCAGGCAGATCATCTGAGGTCGGGAGTTTGAGACCAGCCTGACCAACATGGAGAAACCCTGTCTCTACTAAAAATACAAAAAATTAGCCAGGTGTGGTGATGCATGCCTGTAATCCCAGCTACTCAGGAGGCTGAGGCAGGATAGTCACTTGAACACAGAAGGCAGAGGTTGCAATGAGCTGAGATCATGCCATTACACTCCAGCCTGGGCAACAAGAGTGAAACTTCGTCTAAAGAAGAAAAAAAAAACAACAATGAGGCTGGGTGTGGTGGCTCACACCTGTAATTTCAGCACTTTGGGAGGCCAAAGTGGTAGGATCACTTGAGGTTGGGAGTTCAAGACCAGCCTGGGCAACAAAGCAAACCCTATCTCTACAAAAAAAAAAAAAAAAAAAAAAAAAAAAAAACATAAAAATTAACCAGGCAGCTACTCAGGAGGCTGAGGCAGGAGGATCAATGGAGCCCAGGAAATTGAGGGTGAGATTACACAGCTGCACTCCAGCCTGAGTGACAGAGTGAGACCCTGTCTCAAAAAAAGAAAAAAGAAAAAGAAACCTGAATATCCCTGGGGTGTTACAAGGAAGACACTGCATTCTGGTAAGAGTCAAGGCCATGTCTGGAGCCTCAGCGCTGACACGTGCTTCTTGCCATGCTGAGCCAGGGAAAGTGCGCGCTGCACCTGCTCTTTCAAAGAGAGTGGTCCCAGAGCTGATGATCTTTTTCCAAAGCCCGAAGATGAAAGTGTCAGAAGAATACTGTATGTTTTCTCAAAGTTATAGGAGGGTAAGGTGAGAACACGAGAATTAAAACTTAATTGCAGAGGAAAAATAGAAAAACTCAGCAGGTCTGAGATGGCGGCTCTTATCTAGACACAGCAGGTGCTGCACCCAGCCTCCAGAGGACCGCAGCCGAGGGCCTGCAGAGGCTGAGTCAGAAAGGACCTAGTGATTGCACTTCACTGCTAAGCAAAAAGTGAGAGGGGCCTGATGGCAAGTAATAGGACCTGTGTTTCATTCACTCCTTTTGACATGGTATGACAGTAACACCCCTTGACCATTCTCTAAATGAGATGAGGAAGAGGCCAGGGTTGAGGCTTGTGTAGGTAGAGGACAAAGGGTCTGATGCAAAATCACCCTAAAAGTATTCTCTAATCCCCAATTAGTCTCCACTATGATCAGGAGTTTGTGGTGGCCTCAGGTCTTCCCTCAGGGTCACCGTGCATCTGGTGCCCGTAGACAAGCCTCAAGTACGACCTGGCATCTCTCAAGGGAACAAAAGCCAGTGCCCAGGCAGCAGGGAGGCCTCTGCACACCTCCAGCAGTAGCAGAAGCAGAAATCATGATAAAAATCAGGTCAGCGTGCAGCTCATGGATTTTAGCTCATGCCCCAGAAAGCAGGGTCTCTCGCAAAGACTCTGAGACACTGACCCATGACGCCAACGAAACAGGGGTTCCCAAGCACAGTACCTGCTAGAGGTCAAATTACGCTCCCCAAAAGATATGTGAGTCTGCACCCCCCCGTAACTCGAAATGTGACCTTGTTTGGAAATAGGGTCATTGCAGGTGTAGTAAGATGAAAGTCGCCAGGGTGGCCCTGATCCAATATAACTGCAGTTCTTAGAATGCCATGTGGAGATGGAGGCAGTGACTGGAGAGAGAATCCCACCAGCCAAGGAACACCAGAGTTCGCCAGCAAAGCACTGAGGACAGGGAGAGGCTGGGACAGATTCAGGAGCCAGCCCTGTGGATGCTGTGATCTCAGACTTCCAGCTCCAGAACGGTGAGGGAGTGAATTTCTGCTATTTTAAGCTGCCCAGTGCATGGAACTGGGCAGTTGCCAGGCTCCAGGAGACTAATCCGGCCCTGAAGCCAGAGGGGCTGTATCCATAACAGACCAGAAGTCCTTTCAAATCTCTAGTATGAGCGTCATGCCCCACCGCCTGCACCTCCAGCCAGCTCCATGCTTCTTAGCCCAACAGCCACAGCTACTTTTCTTAAAAATATAGAAACGGAAAATGGGGCTTAAGATGGCTGATAGGAGGCTGGACTGGCGTGCGGCTCCTGCTCAGACAGACAGAGCAGCATGTGGACAGACTCACATCGTGAACTTCTGTTCCAAGAACTACCACAGCAACATACCAGGAAAGCCTAGAGAATCCACAGACTCTTTGAAGGAACTTCATGGAGGCTGCAGGCCCCATGAGACACTGAAAATCTGTGAGTCTGCCTGCCTTCTCAGTGCGGAGGTTGGTGGTCTGGGGCAAGTTCTCAGCCCAGGTCACCGGCTGCCTAGAAATAGACTCGGTGCTATTGGGGGCACAGTGGGAGTGAGACCAGCCTTTAGGACTGTGGGCTGCATGGGAGCAGGGTGAGGCCTGTGGCTGCCACCTTTCCCCCCACTTTCCTGGTGATCTGTGTGATGCAGCAGAGGCCCCCCGCGAACATAGCTCCATTGACCTAGGACTCACATCCCCATCCCCTACAGCAGCCACACCAAACCCTGCCCAAGGAGAATCTGAGATCAGAAACACCTAACCCGGTCCCACCTGGGGGTCTTTTTCTACCTACCTTGGTAGCCAAAGACAAAGGACATAATCCCTTGGGAGTTCTGCAGCCCTGACCACCTCTGGAGAAACCTGAATACTTCAAAGGTGACCCAAGGGCAAGCTTGTCTTCTCCCTATACAACCTCAGCTGATGCACTCCTGAAAGCACCACCTCCTGGCTGAAGGACAACCAACATGAAACCAGTGCACTGAACAAAAACACGACCAAGGACAGAGTCCACTTCACTCCCCTGTACCTCCACTGGAGCAGGTGTTGGTATCCATGGCTGAAAGACCTGAAGATGGATCACATCACAGGACTCTTTGCAGACACTCCTCAGTACCAGCCCAGAGCCCAGTAGCTCTGCCGGGTGGCTAGACCCAGAAGAGCAAAAACAATCACTACAGTTCAGCTCTCAGGAAGCCCCATCCCTAGGGGTGCTCAAGGGAGCACCCCATGGAACAAAAGAATCTGAAAAGCAGGTCTTGAGTCCCAGATCTTCCCTCTGACATAGTCTACCCAAATGAGAAGGAACCAGAAAAACAATTCTGGTAATATGACAAAACGAGGTTAACACCTCCAAAAGATCACACCAGCACAGCAACAATGGATCCAAACCAAAAGGAAATATCTGAATTGCTGGAAAAAGAATTCAGAAGGTCAATTATTAAGCTAATCAAGGAGGCACCAGAGAAAGGTGAACTCCAACTTAAAGAAAAAAAAAGAACAAAACATGATATATGAAATGAAAGGAAAATTCTTCAGTGAAATAGCATAAACAAAAAAACAATCACAACTTCTGGAAATCAAGGACACAGAGAAATGCAAAATGCACTGGAAAGTCTCAGCAATATACTCAAACGAGCAGAAAAAAAAACTTCAGAGCGCAAAGACAAGGCTTTTGAATTAGCCCAATCCATCAAAGACAAATAAAAAAGGATTTTAAAACGTAAACAAAATATCCAAGAAGCTTGGGACTGTGTTAAGCGTCCAAACCTAAGAATAATTGGTGTTCCCGAGGAAGAAGAAAAATCTAAAATTCTGAAAAACATATTTGAGGGAAAAAATCAAGGATGGCTTCCCCAGCCTTGCTAGAGATCTAGATATTCAAAATACAAGAAGCTCGAAGAACATCTGGGAAGTTCATCACAAAAAGATCATTGCCTAGGCGCATAGTCATCAAGTTATCTACAGTGGAGATGAAGGAAAGAAGCTTAAGAGCTATGAGGCAAAAGCATCAGGTGAACTATAAAGGAAAACCTATCAGATTAACAGCAAATTTCTCAGCAGAAACCCTACAAGCTAGAAGGGATTGGGGTCCTATGTTTAGCCTCCTTAAACAAAACAATTATCAGCCAAGAATTTTGTATCTGGTGAAACTAAACTTCATAAATGAAGGAAAGAGACAATCTTTTCCAGACAAACAAATGGTAAGATAATTTGCCACCACCAAGCCAGCACTATGAAAACTGCCAGAAGGAGCTCTAAATCTTGAAACAAATCCTCTAGATACACCAAAATAGAACCTTCTTAAAAAACATAAATCTCACAAAACCTACATAACAATGACGCAATAAAAAAAAAAAAAAAAAGATATTCAGGCAACAAATAGCACAATGAAAAGATTAGTACCCCGCATCTCAACACTAACATTCAATGTAAATGGCCTAAATGCCCCCACTTAAAAGATACAGAGTAGCATAAACTTAAGATAAAGAGGTGGAAAAGATATTCCATGAAAATGGATAACGAAAGCAAGCAGGAGTAACTATTCATTCTTATATCAAACAAAACAGACTTTAAAGCAACAGCAGTTAAAAAGACAAAGAAGGACATTATATAATTATAAAAGAAGTAGTCCAACAGGAAAATATCACAATCCTAAATATATATGCACCTAACATTGGAGCTCCCAAGTTTACAAAACAATTACTACTAGACCTAAGAAATGAGGGAGACAGTCACACAATAATAGTTGGGGACTTCAATACTCCACTGATAGCACTAGACAGGTCATCAAAACGGAAAGTCAACAAAGAAACAATGGACTTAAACTATACCCTACAACAAATGGACTTGACAGATATTTAAAGAATATTCCACCCAACAACTGTTAAAATAAACATTCTACTCATCAGCACATGGAGCATTCTCCAAGACAGACCATATCATAGGCTACAAAACAAGGCTCAGTAAATTTAAGAACATCAACGTTATATCAAGTACTCTCTCAGACCACAGTAGAATAAAATTGGAAATTAACTCCAAAAGGCACCCTCAAAACCAGGCAAATACATAGAAATCAAATAACCTGAATGATTGTTGGGTCAACAATAAAATCAAGATGGAAATTAAAATATTATTTGAGCTGAACAGTAATAGTGAGAGCTTATCAAAACCTCTGGGATACAGCAAATGCAGTGCTAAGGGGAAAGTTCATAGCATTAAATGCCTACATCAAAAAGTCTAAAAGAGCACAGACAATCTAAGATCACACCTCAAGGAACTGGAGAAACAACAGTCCAAACCCAGCAGAAGAAAAGAAGTAACAAAGATCAGAGCAGACCTAAATGAAATAGAAACAAAAAGAAAACACAAAAGTTAAATGAAACCAAAAGCTGGTTCCTTGAAAAGATAAATAAAATTGATAGACCATTAGCGAGATTAACCAAGAAAAGAAGAGAGAAAATCCAAATAAACTCAATTAGAAACAAAATGGGAGATATTACAACTGATAACCATAGAAATACAAAAGATTATTCAAGGCTACTATGAACACCCTTTATGTACACAAGCTAGAAAACTTGGAGGAGATGCATCAATTCATAGAAATATACAACCCTCTTAGATTAAGCCAGGAAGAAACAGAAACTCTGAATAACAAGCAGCAAGATTGAAATGGTAATTTTTAAATTGCCAACAACAAAAAAGTCCAGAACCAGATGTATTCACAGCAGAATTCTATCAGACATTTGAAGAATTGGAACCAATCCTATTGACACTATTCCACAGGATAGAGAAGGAGGGAATCCTTCTTAAATCATTTATGAAGCCATTATTACCCCAATACCAAAATCAGGGAAGGACACAACAGAAAAAGAAAACTATAGACCAATATCCCTGATGAACATAGATGCAAAAATCCTCAGCAAAATACTAACTAACTGAATCCAGCAGCATATCAAGAAGATACTCCACCATGATCAAGTGGGCTTCATACCAGGGATGCAGGGATGGTTTAACAAGTCAATAAATGTGATATATCACATAAACAGAATTAAAAACAAAAATCACATGATCATCCCAATAGATGCAGAAAAAGCATTTGACAAAATCCAGCATTGCTTTATTACTAAAACCCTCAGCCATATTGGCACAGAAGGGGCATACCTGAAGGTAATAAAAGCCATTTCTGCCAAATACACAGCCAACATTATACTGAATGGGGGAAAGTTGAAAGCATTTCCCCTGAGAGCTGGAACAAGACATGGATGCCCACTTTCACCTCCTCTATTCAACATAGTACTGGAAGTCCTAGCCAGAGCAACCAGACAAGAGAAAGAAATCAAGGGCATCCAAATTGGTAAAGAGGAAGTCAAACTGTCACTGTTTGCTGATGATATAATCATATACCTAAAAAACCCTAAAGACTCATCCAAAAAGCTCCTCTAACTGGTAACTGATGTTAGCAAAGTTTCCGGATACAAAGTTAATGTACACAAATCAATAGCTCTGCTACACACCAACAGTGACCAAGCTGAGAATCAAATCAAGAACTCAACCCCTTTTACAATAGCTGGGAAAAAAAAAAAAAAAAAGCTTAAGAATATACCTAACCAAGAAGGTGAAAGATCTCTACAAGGAAAACTACAAAACACTGCTGAAAGAAATAATAGATGACACAAACAAATGGAAACACATTCCATGCTCACGGATAGGTAGAATCAATATTGTGAAAATGACCGTACTGCCAAAAGCAATCTACAAATTCAATGCAATTCCCATCAAAATACCACCATCATTTTTCACAGAACTAGAAAAAACAATTTGAAAATTCATATGGGATGAAAAAAGGGCCCACATAGCTAAAGCAAGACTAAGCAAAAAGAACAAAATCTGGAGGCATTACCTGACTTCAAACTATACTGTAATGTCATAGTAACCAAAACAGCATAGTACTTGAATAAAAATAGGCACATAGACAAATGGAAGAGAATAGAGAACCAAGAAATAAAGCCAAATATTTACAGCTAACTGCTCTTCAACAAAGCAAACAAAAACATAAAGTAGGGAAAGGACACCCTATTCAACAAATGATGCTAAGATAATTGCGTATCCACATGTAGAAGAATGAAACTCATTCTTCATCTCTCACCTTATACAAAAATTTACTCAAGATGGATCAAAGACTTAAATCTAAGAACCTGAAACAACAAAAATTCTAGAAGATAACATTGGAAAAACCCTTCTAGACACTGGCTTAGACAAAGAGTTCATGACCAAGAACCTAAAATGAAATACAACAAAAACAAAGATAAATAGATGGGACTTAATTAAATTAAAAAGCTTCTGTACAGCAAAAGAAATAATCAACAGAGTTAACAGACAACCCACAGGGTGGGAGAAAATCTTCACAATCTATACATCCAACAAAGGACAATATTCAGGATCTGCAAGGAACTCAAATCAAAAAATAAATAAATAAATAAACAATCCATCAAAGTGGGTTAAGAACATGGATAGACAATTCTCAAAAGATATACAAATTGCCAACAAGCATATGGAAAAATGCTCAACATCACTTATTATCAGGGAAACGCATATCAAAACCACAAGGTGGTTATCATCTCACTCCTGCAATAATGCCCATAATAAAAAAAATAAAAATAAATAGATGTTAGCATAGATGCAGTGAAAAGGGAACACTTTTACACTAGTGGTGGAAATGTAAACTAGTACAACCACTATGGAAAACAGTGTGGAGATTCCTTTAAGAACTAAAAGTAGAATTACTATTTGATGCAGCAGTCCCACTCCTGGATATCTACCCAGAGGAAAAGTCATTATACCAAAAAATACTCACACAGCATAATTTGCAAATGCAAAAATATGGAACCACCCCAAATGCCCATCAATCAATGAGTGGATAAAGAAACTGGTATATATACCACGGAATAATACTCAGGCATAAAAAAGAATGAAATAATGGGATTCACGGCAACCTGGATGGAACTGGAGACATTCTTAGTGAAGTAACTCAGGAATGGAAAAACCAAACATTGTGTGTTTTCACTCATAATTGGGAGCTAAGCTATGAGGACACATGAAGGCATAAGGATACAATGGACTTTGGGAACTCATGGGAAGGGCTAGGAGGGGGGGTTGAAGGATAAAAGACTACACACTGGGTACAGTGTACACTGCTTGGGTGATAGTTGCACCAAAGTCTCAGAAATCACCACTGAAGAACTTATTCATGCAACCAAATACCACCCGTTCCCCAAAATCCTATTGAAACAAAAAATTAATTTTTAAAGAATTAGTTAAATTAGTTGTATATTTTAAATTAGTTATATATACATATACATATATGCATATATATACACACATATATACATATACATACATATATATAAAATGGAGTCACATCACTCTCCTGCTTAGAAATCCCAAACGGCTTCCAGGAAAAAAGAATACAATCCAAGACCTTGCCATGACCTCAAATCCTGACATCACACTCTCCTCTCCACGTGCATCTCAGGCCAGCCTGGGCAGCCCCAGGCCTGCATGTGGTTCCTGAAGCCAAGGCAAGCTCAGGCTTCCTTGGTCCGGCCATGCCAGAGTCGGTCTGTCTGGGACAATCCACCCCCGGGTCTTGCTGGTTGGTTTCTTCTCATCAGTCAGGTCTTAGTCTAAACATGGCATGGGTAGAGAAGTCTACGGTAACCATGCCCCATGCCTCTGCTGGTATGGCCCACCCAGAGCACTCCCTGTCACCCTATTTCTGCACAGTACTTACCCCCATGTGAAACCATCTTGTTAAGTTGTTTATTTGCGAGGATGCTAAAATAGAAGACTCGTACTCTTCTTTTTCATAGAATCCTGGTGCCCAGCACAGGGCCAGACACACAGCTATCACTCCCCAGACTTTGCCCGAAGAATGAAAGAAGGGAGGGTGAGGCAGGGGTGGATCGGCTTGAGCCACCAAGTGTGTAGCTGGCAGTGGAGGAGCCCAAGGCCACCCCCGCCCGTGGATATCCATGAGATCGTTCATTTCAAGGATGTTGCTATGTTTACCCTATTGACTCGGAGATATGCATTTATGTGGCTAAATCCTCATGTAGAATGAGCTTTCCCAACACAGGAGCTGCATCCTATGAGTACTCAGTCCCACGTGCCTAGCGCAGTGTGTGGCCTGAGACTGACACCCAGCATGTGTTCACAGCCATTTCCTCAAGCTCACTGAATTCTCACCTTCGCTTTCTTTGGAAATGGTTTCATAGGGTTTGCTCCCTCTATTCTACATGACACTGGGTTCAGGGACCAGGGGCACTCACGCCTGGCTCCACTGTGCCCACGGGGCCTCCGCCAGAGAAGTGTGAGACTCCAGATTCAGGAACCAGGGGCACTCACGCCTGGCTCTGCTGTGCCCACGGGGCCTCCGCCAGAGAAGTGGAACGGAGGCGTTTCCTTCACGGTGGCTACTCAATGTGCATTTGGCAAGTGGGATGTTTGGGTTATACATCCCGGAAAAATATGTCTTCATGATTCCCTAGAGAATTTTATGACTCACATAAATTGCAAAGTCTATCTCCACACCCAGCTCTCAGCTGCATGTACGTTACAAGGGTACAAGGATTTCTTTTCCCATTACTTCAAAATATCTGAAGGATAACAAGCTATACAATTTTCTGACACTTTGCATCTTACCCAAACACACACAGCATTATCTATGGGGGAAAATCCACTCAATTAAGAAAAAAAAACCTATATATGTATATAAATCTTACCATAATTAAATTATCCATTTCGGATTAATACACTATAAGAAGATTTTGTAATTCTTGTAAATCAATAATACATCCCACCTATGACGAGACAGCAGCCAGAGAACGGGGAGGTAAAATTTTTTAAAACAGCTCCATCTAAAACCCCCTGGATTTTTATGCACACATAAAGAAATAATGTTTGTCTTTTTCCAGTGTGGAGAGGGGAGAGAGATTTTGGAAAAAGAGGAGAAAGAGTCTCAGTGTGGCAATGAAGGTCCTGTGAGTTCCACGCAGCCTCGGCCGGGGGCATGGATCTGAGCCCCTGCGGCCTCCTCATGAAAGCTCCGGCTGCTTCTGAGGTCTCACGGCGGATGCACCTCTGGGGTGTGGGCTCCCCCACATGTGGGTGAGGAGGGAGATGACAGGGACACGGAGGGACAGATGTGGCCAGCACCCTCCCTGTGACCAGAGATGCCTGTAGCACTGAGATAAGGCCTGAACAAAAGGGACTGAGCCACCAGGTTTGACCCATGACCTGAGTGCATTAGCCAAAAATAAAAAATCTGCCCCCAGTGTTGAGTACGCTGGGGGAAGTCAAGGATTCTAGGAGGAGAAAATAAGTCTGTAGAAATAAACCTTTGTGTAAATTCTCTCACTCATTAGTTCCCTGCTATACTTAGCAAATTATATCATCTGTGATGCCTCAATTTCACCACCTGAAAATGGGGGAAAAGTAACAGATCCCCTGCCCACTTCCCAGGGCTGAGGGAGGGTGCGAGGCGTGGAAAACAGGCGCACGTCAAGAGTCGGGTTGTTATTTCACAGCTGTTCCTCTGCAGGCAGGAGGATAGCCACGCCACCAGTCCTCAGGGGCTCAAACCTGGGAGGCCTTCCAGACACCCAAACGGGATCTCACGGCCTTCTCCAACCTGCTGCTCTGCACACTAGACACAGAGAAAGCGTAGCTTTCACTAGGTCTTTTGCTTCATGATTTAGCAACGACCTCAATGCAGAAGGTGATTCTTGGCTGTGATGGGATGAGCACAATTTTTTCTGGAGAACCGGAGTTTTATGAGACCCGCCCCCCCGCCCAATAAAATCACCAAGCTGCAGAGACACTTACTGCTTGGCCCCAGGGGCTACAAGGAGGGCCCCACAAGCCATTTGCTGGTGCCCATTCCCTGGAGCCATGTATGAGGAGCCAGCGGCAAACGCTCCGCTCCAGGCTCCTGATTTGGTGCTCTGACACCACGGGACATGGTCTCCAGCCGGTGCCCACGATTTTGGAGAATGTTCCCGTTCGCACTGAGTAATCCTTTTCTTCTCGGAAAGAAAGCACTCTGGGAAATGTGCAAAGGCTGACTTTGTTACAGAAGCAGAAAAATGAGGATCCCAGAAACTGAAAAGAGCTATAAACTGTCTTCATCTGCCCAGGAATGACAAATGACAAACACTCAGTGAGAAAGGAATAACCAGAAGGAGAGATGTCTGCAGATGACAAGAGCCAGACTTCTTGTCTTTTGTGGATTCTTGCAAATAATTACCAGTTACACATCAAATGATATGCTGTCCCAATCTTCTTTACAAAATCATACATTTTTCTTCTTTTTCTGCCTCAATAAATGCTAATGTTCCATGAAGCCAATGTTATTCTCACCCACCCCACAGTGCGTCTAAACACAGATGGGCCTGCAGCGGCTTAGCCGCATCACCCTCTTTCCAGAAGGCATGATGCTTACCCTACCCTTTTCTAGCATTTCTGCAAGGACTAAAGTGATTCTTGTCTGCTGGACAGAGAAACAGTAAGAAATCCAAATGCAAATAGACTGACACCATCATGGTGACTTATGTAACACCAGCTTTTAGAGTCGCCACAGAGACAGATTCACAGGCGGTAATAAGCTAGGACTGGAAGACTGTTTTATCACTCTTCTTTCAAATCTAGTAGCTATTTCTTTTAAATAGTAATTGCATTGCTCTTAATTGCTTCATTAGTGCCTGGGCTTCATTATTCACCTTGTCTCACTTCTATTCAAACCAGTTTAGATTGTTTTTCTTTCTGTTTTTTATGAGGAACAATGGAACTCTGTCTGGATTGCAGAGACAGGAGAGGCGATGTGGACGCAGAGGCAGTTCAGCCTGTCCCGGGCCATATCCTGCTGGAGCTTTGGCCCAGAGCTCCTGAATACACCCTGACTGGCTCTCTCTTTCACGCTTTCTGTCTGTTGCCATGAATCACTTCCTGGCCTTCCTCCTCACCAGGGGACTCGTCGAGAGGTCCAAGCAGCAACCACTCGGCAACTACAGGAGCTGGGCATTGCAGGAGGCCACACTGACGTGCTCAGGAGCTCAGCCTTGAGCTGCCCATGGGCCCCTGGATGCCCTTGTAAGGAGGCTGCCTGCCCAAGCCTGAGGGTCCCTCTGTGACCTCTCAGCTGGTGCTGTGTCTTCAGTGTCCTCCTTGGCTCAAAGCGACTGTCATCTGGCAGCCGAAACCCTGTGATCCCCATGTAGCTGTGTCCTGCCAACTGATGGTGACAGCAGGAAATACCACCTGCCGTGCCCCCCGGCCCAGATACTTTCTATTCTGCTATCAAAAATCATAAAATTTGAGAGGAAAGGGAAAGTGTTACAGTAGCCACAAGGAAATCAAGTGGAATCATGCTAACATTTTCAATAGCACCTAGATCTGGTTTTCTAGAGTTGACCTAACAAGAAAACAGTCCTATTGTTATTAATAAACATAACCCTGAAATCTAAGCACTTTAAAAATCCATGCAACAGGGCAGGTGTGGTGGCTCATGCCTGTAGTCACAGCACTTTGGGAGGCCAAGGCGAGAGGATCGTTTGAGCTCAAGGGTTCGAGACCAGCCTCAACAATATAGTGAGACCCTGTGTCTAAAAAAAATAAAAATTAAAAAAAAAATAAATTTATGCAACAAATTCTAATATTTTTCAAAGGTTGTTCTGTGAAATGAAAACTCACCTAAAAATCATCTATGAATCTAAGAACACATAGGGAACAAATACAACAAAACAGCACAGAGACCTGGGAGGCGGGGGCTGCCTGGCGCTGCACAGACTTCACCTCTGCGCCGTGGAAGTGGACAGGTGGGGCCTCTCCTGGCCCAAAGCCATTGAAGTTGGCTCTCCTCCTCCATCAGGACAGCATCAGCCCTCCCAGCCGCCAGCACAGCAGCTCAGAGGTGGCTGGCCGAGCGCTGCCGCCACCACGTCCTATCCCACACAGATCAGTGCTCGGCATTGTGCCCACCAAAGTCTCACGAGTGTGGCCGTGAGGTTCGTTTGAGTACACTTGGCCCAACGTCCAGATCAGGTTCCCAGGCAACAAGACAGCAAGTTGCCTCTAGACCCTCAACAAGTCCGCCCAGTTAGGCCTGCAGGGAAGTCCCCAGGCGAGCCATGAGCTTGTTTCCCACACGGAGCTGTCGCCTCATGGATGCACTCTCATCCCTGGTGCTTCTTTGCCTCTGTACACACGGCCTGCAGGAGGGAGGGAGGATGGGGAGAGCCCAGAACCTCGGGGAGCCAGGGCCTCGCCTGCCCACAGAGTAATTTTCCTTCCAGATTTTTCTTCTATGACTGTGATGTCACTATACAGAGCCCTTCAAGTAATCCCTTAAAGAAGTATTTCCTGACAGAATCTGCTGGGTTTTGTGGTGGTTGTTCAGAATAGGAAGGATGCCGGCCTCTGATGCGTCAGATGAAATTAGACCAAGAATCCACCCGTCCCGTGAATTTCTAACAGAAACTCCCCCACATTGCTACTGCGTTCTTGAGGGAGGAGGCCGTTCCCCCTCAGCCATGGTGAATAAAGGTGTATTGCAGTAACACCCAAGCTCGAGAACAGATATCTTGTCTTACACCCAAGCTTCACACTGGACCTTCACCAGAACTCACCTTCTTGGAAGCTGCACAGAACTGTAATGCGAGGAATCACATGCCTAGATATCATACATGATCTATCCCAAATGCCTTCCACACTTCAAAAACTATGTGAGAAGCCTACACCACGAAACTACATCAGTGAAAGTACTCACAAGCTGGAGTGATCACAGCACCTCCTGCGCTCTTCCAGGGCAAGCCTCACTCACCTTTTTCTTCTTTTCCATGAATGATAATGCCTGCCCTACAGATTAGCAATAAATATTCTTGGCTGAATAAATGATGGGAAAACTGCCGCGGACTTGAATGATTATTTTCCTAAATAAGATGACTTTTTGTCACGTGTTCAGACTGGCAACAGGCATGAAAAGTTTATCAGTTTAGTTGCCACGAAATTTCTCTCTTTTTCAAAAAAACCACAACAGATGTTGGCAAGGATGCAGAGAAAGGGAACGCTTATACACTGTTGGTGGAAATGTAAATCAGCATGACCTCTACAAAAGACATATGAAAATTTTTCAGAAAACTAAAAACAGAACTACCATTTGATCCATAATCCCACTACTGGGTATCTACACTAAGGAAAAGAAAGTATCACATAAAAAAGACACTTGCACTTATCTGTTTATCACAGCACAATTCACAATAGCATAGCCATGGAATCAACGTAAGTGTCCAATAGCAAAGAGTTCGATCAAGAAAATGTGGTACAGATACACCATGGAATACTATTCAGCCACAAAAAAAGCATGAAATCATGCCTTTAGCAGTAACGTGGTTGGAACTGGAGGCCATGATCCTAAGTGAAATAACTCAGAAATGCCGCATGTTCTCACCTATAAGTGGGAGCTAAAGAATGAGCACACATGAATATATGGGGGAAGAGTAAACACTGGGCTACAAAAGGTGGGAGCGTGGGAGTGGGGGTGAGGGTGAAAAATCCTAAGTTGGGTACCGTGCTCACTGTTCTGGTAATGGCTAGGCTAGAAATCCAGACTTCACCACTACACAATATATCCACATAACAAAACTGCATTTGGAAGAAAGAAGAAGAAAGAAGAAGAAGAAGAAAGAAGAAAAAGGGTTTTGTGATTGTTGTTCAGAATATGGCTCTTTTATTTGAGCCATAAATCCCTCACCTAGAGAAGACCTTGCAAACAACCACTCTGGAGGCCAAGGAGGATGTCAAAAGCTTCTCTCTAACAAAACTTAAAACAACATCATAGAGTATTCAAATGACATTCATCTGCAGCTAGACTAAAAAATTCCATGTTGGGTTTTCAGCATCATCTATCAGAAACATCAAGTAAACAAATAATTTTCTCCAGTATTTTCTCATTCTTCCCACAAATACTGCAAATGTATCTAAATATCAATATTATAGTTCTGCAAAATACTCCTAAAATCTGTTTGGAACTCTATTCCTTCATTTATTAAGATGCAAAGATATACTGGTTTTCTATTATTCAGATACAGTAAGCATCCAGAAACAGTAATAATCTCCTCCATCTCACATTCCATTATCAAAAAAAACTTTTAAAGAGGTTGGTTTCTTTCATTACATTCTATGTTAGATTCACATCTAGATTTCCATCAAAAATGTAGAGAACAAGACAACTTGAGACTAGGAGCTCTTAAAAAATAAATATTGTTAATGAAATAATTTTTTGTTAGTTGTGTATAAGCACTTTTGGGCATATAATGTGCTATGGTCTAAATGTTTGTATTTCTCCAAAACTCACATGTTAAAATCCTAGCAATAAAGGTTAGGTGAGAACTTTGGGAGGTCATTAGGTCTTGAGGGTGGAGTTCTCATGAATGGGATTAGTATCCTTATCAAAGAGACCCCAGAGAGCTCCCTTGTCCCTTCCACCGCTTGAGGACACAGGGTAAAGAAGGCTGGCCACGAACCAGAAAAGTGTGCTTCACCAGCTGTCAAACCTGCCATGCCTTAATTGTGGACTTCCCAGCCTCCAGAACTATGAGAATACCTTTCTGTTGTGTAGAAGCCTCCCAGTGTGGCATTCTGCTATGGCAGCCTGAATGCAGCAGGACATGGTGTTATGGAATCTTGCTGCTCCGGCTGAACCTAGCAGAATGAAGAGTCTGCTGCACCCATCCTGGCTCAGGGCCCTGTCGACAGCCTCCTGAAGCCAACTACTAAGTCATCACATTAGTCTGCCTGCAGTAAATGCACTAAGTTCCCTGGAAATCAGAGTTCCCACGAAAGCCTAGAAAAGTATTCTGAAAAATGACAGCCAGTTATTTCTCTGAAACCCTTGGCCTTATGAATTTGCTGTCTTACGAATTCGCAGGGAGGGTACACCTTTCCTTTCCCGCTCCTACCACTTTGCAAGTATCAGATTGAGCATCATATTTTCAGGAGAGTCACTGCCTCATGTCTGCCTACCCTTTGACCTTCATGGAACTGGCAAAAGTGGCGCTGTCTACTCTCCCAGGGGATGCAAAGGTACAAGGCCAGGCCAAGCGTAGTGTTTTAAGAATGCAGCTGGATCGCTGCGCAGCTAGAAGAGAGCCGGACTCTAGACTCCCACATCAGCGAAAACGCACAGAACTGAAAGGCAGCTGGATAAACGCAAGGCAGCTGAACGCCATTTTTCTTCATTTAACCAGTGGACTATGTCATCGGATCCTAAGATCCAGTGACACTTTGCTTAAATGTTGCATTGGTGTGCATAGGTTTAGATGGTAGTGAAATGCAGCGTTCAGCATCTGAGCAGACCATTTTCTAAAACCAGTAATGTTCATCGATCCAGCCCTTCCAGTCTACAATATCTGCCAGCTATCTTAAAAGTCAACAGAGTTGCAAATTTTCTAACTTTTCTGGCTGCAGGTGGCATGTGGCTGAGCGACTCGGTCTTCTTAATGGCCAAGTCAATGGCCCGTGGCGCCAGCCACCTCTGAGAGCGTTTCCTTTCCCAGTGGTGGAAGTGTGGCTGTGTAACTACAAAGCCTTCACTACAGCCTCAACTCGGCTTTCGAATTTAGCTCTTTTGTGTCCAGTGTCTCCCTGATAGAGATGCTTATTGTTACCAAAATCTCCCCTGAGAACACCAGTGTTGCTGAGATACTTTTACTTTATTAAAGTCTAAGTCTGTTTTCTGTTGCCTGGGTCAGGCCCAAGCTCCTGCACGGCATGAAAATGAAGAAATGCACAGCCTGCTGCAGCAAGAGCTCTTTCTTCTCTTCCATTTGATGTCCACCTCAGGCTGATATTCTGTCTCTCTTTCCTTCTTTCCCAGTCAACCCCTACAGGCCCTGGGACACTTCTCCGCCCACTGGAAAGGCAACTCCCACAGATGGAATCCGCTTTTCTCCCCAGCTCTGCTGAGCACTTCATCAGACATTTTAAGCAGCTGTGTCACATGACACAGTACAGGGAGCCCCACACCAGCCTTCCAGGCCAGCTGGTTACTCCCAGGCCTCCTTGACTGGTACTAATGCACCATGCCCCTCACAAGCACCCGTGCCAGGAGACCACGAACTTCACCTCGATTGATAGCCTTCCTTCCTGTGCTCCAACTATTCCTTTTGAGGGAGATTATTGAATATAATAAGCACATAATATGTGCATGTGCATGTATATATATTTGTGCGTGTATATGTCTTGAGACACATATGTCACTAAAATAATTGCTCGCAGATATTTAATTTCAAACTTCCATTTCCCCCTTCACTACCTTCTGGGCCCAATCTCCCCAAACAAAGCAGACTGTAATAAAACGTGTATAATTACTTCTTCTGCAGCGTCTTCTGTGGCCGGTTCACCATCCACGTTGAGATCCTCCTCTGTGGTCTGGTAACAAAGATAGATGTTAAAGATGGTTAGCATTGCCATGTGTTTGTAGATGGCCTCATACAGGTTTCCAGTATGAAAAAGTACTAACTAAATATCCCCCATGAGTTCTGTAGGACATGGAAACTATATCACCGTCCCTTCCCACCCGAATTTATGTGCAACTGTGTGATGCTTCATGCCCAAGATGGATCCTTTTTACAACAGGTGGTAAGTAAGGCAAGGAGTGTTCAGACTAAACTCTAACTCAAACGACTCAATCAATGAAGTGAGTGTGACTTACAGCACAATCTAAAGGAGGACAAGGTGAATCTAAAGGACAAGGTGATTCTTGCCAGTGGAGAAGGCATGGATTTTCATGAAGCTAAAAAATGAACAGAGCTGATGTGGAAGCACAGAGCAGCAATGAAGGCATGTGTGACCACTCCCATGAGAATGGAACCAAATCAGTTCCGAGTGAGTGCTGGCAGAATGGATTCCAGCATAGAAATGAGGCCCCGCTCATAAAACATAAAGCAAGTGTTTCTGTGGTTTAAGCAGATTCATCTGGGTCTGAGTCTTTGGTTTCTACTTAACTTGGGAACAACTGCTTAACCTGGGCCTCGGAGACACAGCAGTGCTTCTACCTAGAAATGTGGGGAGAGCTCCATGGAAGAACACCAGCCAGCCATCAACATGGGCTGTTATGCAGTAGACACTCAAAGTGAACTGCTGTCATTATTACTATTTCTAGTTTCATCTTCTCACCAAGTAGCCAGGAGATAATCATCTCTATCCAAGCTTGACTATGAATCTTCCAAGAATCATGTTTGATCTGCATTGTTTAAAAATGGAGCTTTCTCTTTCTCAATCTAATGTATTATGACATCCCAGAGAGAAAAAATCATGCTTATTCCTCCAAGAGAACACAAATAAAATGGGTCAGCCATACCTTGTGGACTGGCTTATGGACTTGCCTTACTCATCATTTCTCCCATTTTCTTGTCTTTCCCCCAAAGCATGCCCTTGGCTGCTATAATCCCACTGAAAGCAATGATTGAAAAGTCCTGCGTTTGAGACGTGCCTTCAACTTGCCAGAACATAATTCATGAAATACTACGTGTTTCTTTTTCATGCTAGATTCTGCAGGGGTTTTCTGGAGGTTCTGACTCTTAATTAGTATGTCTCCTTGTCAACACACCCATTTATGGGTAACTTATATCATCTGAAATATCTCAGAACAACGCAGAGAACCACAAAGTCTTCCCCTGGATGGTCAGATGAATCTCCCCTGGTCTACAATTTTTATAAACTGTATGCAGTGTTCTGTAGTACAATGGACCTCAGATCCAATTCAGTTCAGGTCTCTCAGACTACAGCTGGGAAAACAGGCCAGAAAGGATAGCAACTCGAAAAGGTGGTTAGAGCAAAACATGAATCCAGGAATGCTGATTCTTGTCCCTGGAAATCCAATCATCAGCCGTGCCACATTTGCATAACAGCAAGGAACTAAAGCACTAAAATCTAAACTAAATCACTAAAAAATAAGCACTACAATCTCTTAGCAGATTTTCCGATGAGAAAAGCATGCAGACTCCTCCTGCAAGGGTTTTAGGGCATTTAATTTGGAATTCGGAGGCCAGATATGCTCCATATAGCTGTGCCACATTTCCTGATATGTGAGTTATTTTGATGCCATACAACATAAAACATGGACAAAACTAGAGAGTAAAATCAGCCTCTGAATCCCAAAACACAGAGGATTTTGTGGATTTGGAAATTTCCTCAGAAACTTGAAGTACCTCAGGGTTAATATTTAAGCTTTCATTTCTCTAGAGCAAGAACTCTGGTTTTCTGGGTTCCAAGTAAATAGGAATTTAACACTGTCCATACTCCACCAGTTATGCTCTCCTGAAAAAAATTAGCTAAGAAGCCTGAAAAAAGTATATTTTGCTTCAGGGGCTATTTAATGTATCCAATTTTCCTCAAAACCATTACCATCTGCCCTCTCCTGGGGCTGGCAAGGCAGGGCAGGATATCAGTCAACTCAGCTCCAAATTCTTGCCACTTGCAAGTGCATTCTAGGCTCATGGCATAGTTTTTAAATCATGTGAATCTATTCATTGCCGATTCATTTATGAGCAATTTGAGAAGTATGTGAAACACAAGCTGCTCCTCATGGCTTTGGTCACTGGAAATAATGTGAAGACCAGGGTCCCACCTGGAATTGTAAAGCCCCTGTCCCCTGTCTCCCATCCTTTCTGAGCCCAGGGCGGAATCCTCCCTCTGAATGAACTCTTCATTCATGAGGGCAGAGCACCTTCCAGCTTCAGCACAAGCAAATGTGCTGATGATGACCAGCAGGGCTATAGGAAGCACTAGAAAATGAGAAAAGAACTTCTAGCTAATCACTTGCTCATTCACTAATTCGATATTTAGAAAAATTGAATCTCTCTCAGAAAAAATAGACTTGAAATGGCAACCGCAGTAAGGGACTGGATCTTTCCAAGGCATTGTCCTCAACACCAAAAACAACCCCACGTACAAACAGAAGAATCAGTAACAGTAAGGAGCCCTGGTGTCGTCCTTCTCCCACCTCAGGTACTGTCCATGAGCAGCAGTATCTGGGCTGTTCCATCTAAAACAAATGGACTTTAATGTCTGTGCTATGCCCAACAATCTCTATTAAACATCAATACATATGTCAAGCATTATTTAGTTTGGCTTTCCAAGGAAACTATTCAATATGAAGCATTAAGTAAATTCTCTTCTAAAACAGAATCTCTCATTCAATTTAAAGTTATGTTAGGTGACTATCTCAAGACATACATATAAAAATAAACAAAATTTAAAATAGCATTGAATTTATAAATACAGTGCTGGGAGTAGGAGATAAGCAAAAATTAAATTGGATTTTGAGGTTTGGTGAGTTATTAAAAGTGAGCCATGTTTAAATAGCATTTGAGTTGCTATAAACACAGAGCAGGTATATCTAATAATTTAGTAGATGTTAATAAATTTGGGGAACTTTCTCTTCTAGGAAAATGTATGTTGACCATCTCCAATTCAAATGGAGCAAATCAGATTCCGTGGAGCAGAGGTTTGCATGTCCCCAGGGAAGCATGGAGTGAAAAACTCTCAGCAGTGATTCCTGCACACCCACCAGCCCTGGGATGGGCAAGGAACACTTAGATTTCATTATCTTTTCTATTTATGTTTAATCACACCTCTTTATCTGACCATTCATCCTTTTAAGGTTGCATTATCTTTTTTCGTTTAAGATCACATTATCTTTATGCTCTCTGTTCCTTGATTCATCATTGATTTTTGCCTTCTGGTTTCATCTTTCACTGTAGCAAATGGAAGGCTTCTAATTTAAAGCCACTTGTTGAAGGAAAATCAAACTGATGCAGATTAGTTTGGAAACAGGAATACTTAAGACTTACACAGACTTTAAGAAGCATCCTGAAGTTTCCCTAAGGGCAACAATTTGTTTCTTGTACTCATTATCATTTACATATTTACACCACACACAATGCCGTGCGTGTGTACACTCGCAATGTTTATCCATGTGCATACACAATGCAACATATACATCCACACACACTGGACACCCAACTCTCTTACCCATCAGAGTCACCTAATAAACATGAGCTGATTATAGTAAATAAGCAATGCATTGGCTGCGGAGATCGGATTCTTGAGAATGCTGTGAAAAGTGCGTTCCTTCCCGCACTCACCTCTATTTCCATAGGCTCCACCTCGATTTTTTTCCATAGTTCCAGCAACTGTGCGATCGGCATTTTAAAACTTTCCTTTTCTGCTGGTCAAGTATTGATAGTAAGAAAGGAAATAAATAGAGGCTCCGACCGGCACAGGAGGACGGCCAGAAAGGATGTCAGAAGCCAAGGGACGCAGAGGCTGGCGGGTGGCGGCGATGGAGAGGACAGATCCGGCTCCCAGAGGAGGTCGTGAGTGCGGGGCCGCGGCTGCCCGGGAGGAGGGACCCGGGGGGCTGCAATATGGCTGCTCGGGTGCCCGTCCCCTCCCTGCCAAGCCAGGGTTCTGGGGAGCTGCTGCCGCTTCCCGCTCAGGCTGGGGCGAGGAAAGGAGGGGACGGCGCTGCGGCTTCAGAATCTGTACTGCGACTTTGGCAGAGTAAACGCTGCACTTGCAGCTTCGAATTGGATTTCCTGCCTCTCCCCCCTCCCTTCCCTGGCCATGCTCTTCCCTCCTCCCCTCACTATTTTACCTTAATTGGCTCTAAATGAGGGTGAAAGTTGAGTCTGAGGATGCTGCTGCCATAGAAACTGCATAGCAACCAAGGGCTGGGGAAGCGGGGAGCGGGGCGGGTGCCGCAGGTCTGCCCCCCACCCCCAGCGCGCGCACACCCCTCCCCACCTCCCCAGCCTGCCGCACCTCCCGGGAGACCCACACCGCCACCTCCCGCGGCAGAACAGGAGGGACAGGGACAGGGACGGAGGAGGGGACGAGGGGAGGGCCCCAGGCAGCACAGCTTCCTGCGGGGCGTACTGGAGACTCCGGCACCCCTGGACGCGCTGCTTACTGAGCTGCCCGCGACTGCCTCCCACAAGGGCTGGGACAGCACCTCATGAGAAGAGGGACGAAGAGGGACGACAGACAGATAGCTGGGAAGAGGCGAGGGTCTGCCCATGGGGTCCGCTGGGCCCTACCCAGCCCTGCCCAGAACTGCCCGAGACAGCACTCAGGCCTCTGCCGGCCAGGATGAAAGGCACGTGGGCCGCTAGGGCTCCCAGTGGCAGGGCCTGAGGGACAAAAACATTAATTCAAACGTGTATCCTGCCCCTCAGCAACTTCAGGTCTCCATCTCGTCCTATTTCACAGGTGACAAAGTCCTGAGGCTCAGGGAAGGAACCCGGAAGACACAGCTAGGCGCCCGCAGGAGAGCGAGGCCTCCTGAGCCACGGCTCCTTGGAAGAGGAACCAGGGGAAAATTACCCTCCCTGTTTCCCTCTTTTTGGGGGATGGAGTGGGAGGATCTCTCTTGCCTCCCTCCTTACTCCCTTCTGTCCTGGGTAATTAAAGATGCGTGCAGGTGAAAGACATTCATTTCTCCAGTCGTCCAGGTGCTAATCCAGAAGCATTTTGGTTCCCTCTTTTGGGAAAGGGTGTTAAAGTTAACACAATGTAATGCTGCTTTGGGAGTAAGTATTCATTTCTATAGCAAATTCCTTTATCTTTGAGAAAAATATATTTTTTAAAATGGCTTAATGTTCTCCAAAAGTATCAATCTCTTTTTCTTCTTCATCTTTATACCATCACTAAGAAATTGAAATCACTGGAAAAAAAGAAAAGCCCAAATCCCAGATACTTTGTATCTCATAGCAAAGTAGAGTCCAAAGTTAACAGAGGGGTTCCATACTTGGTGTTGATTTATGATAGTCACAATCACTTTATCTTTCTACAAAATGAGGCCAGAAGGACCTTTCAAATCAATTGCATTCCGAGTTTTAAAAATAGCAATGTTGTTCATTTTCAAATTGGAGATTCTGTGATTGGCAGAGCAGAGTGAAGGTTTTCTTGTGTTAACAATCATAAAGTGATTTTTTTACACGCTATAAAAGGTCACAGATTAAAAACAGACAAGGCCAGGGTGGTGGCTCATGCCTGTAATCCCAGCACTTTGGGAGGCCAAGGCGGGTGGATCAGCTGAGGTCAGGAGTTCGAGACCAGCCTGGCCAACACAGTGAAACCCTGTCTCTACTAAAAATACAAAATTTATCTAAGCGTGGTATCACATGCCTGTAATCCCAGCACTTTGGGAGGCCAAGGCGGGCAGATCACCTGAGGTGGGAGTTCGAGGCCAGCCTGGCTAACACAGTGAAACCCCATCTCTACTAAAAATATAAAAGTTAGCCAGGCGTGGTATCACATGCCTGTAATCCCAGCTACTAGGGAGGCTGAGGCAAGGGAATTGCTTCACCTCAGGGGGCAGAGGTTGCAGTGAGTGGAGATTGTGCCACTGCACTCCAGCCTGGGCAACAGCACGAGACTCTGTCTCAAAAAAAGAAAAAGAAAGAAAAAAGAAAACAAAGAGTTTTTGGTTTTTCTGTAATAAAGCTAGGAGAATCACTCATAAAAGTGCTGAAGAGAATTCAAGAATTTTTAATCTGATGGAGTGAAAATGTGGACTCCTGAAGGCAATGGAAAAGAAACTCAGATTCTTTACTGTGTATTTACAAAGCCTCCAGCTTCTGGAAGTTTACACAAGTGCTCTGATGTGGAAGGAGGAAATAAAGGTCCTTTATCTGAAGGAGGCAAAGACTTTTGGATGGGCTTTCTTGTGATTGGCCATATGTCCTAGGAAACCTGAGGGAAGCCCAGCTCTTGGGAGGCCGTGGGTGAACAGCCTGCCAGAGTCCCTGGCAAAAAAGAGCTCATTTTAAGGGGTATCTTAGGAATTGCTGAAAATGTGGTTTATAATTTAGCATGGTGTTTTTTTTTAACTATGCAAATATGACACTAATCTACAGACTGCACATTATTTGGGCATCTCACAGGCAAGCAGAGAAGCCTGGAGAGATGAAGCGATCACCAGGGAGCGAGACGAGAGTTCACGTGGCCAGGGCTCAGGGCTCTGGGCTAGAATTCCCACACTTACTCCCTGCACTGCTGCCTTGTAAAACACCTTTGGGGTCCTCCCAAAGCAGAAACCTCCCGGATGGGTTCCTTTCCATCAACTTTTTACGTGCAAGGTACCCCCGGGGCTGCTGCCCACCAAGATGCAGTACCAGGTGTGCCGGACATTAGGGAAAGGGACCTGGAAACAGCCAGAAAATAAAACAAAATAAAATGCAACAAACTAAAATCTTCAAAAGATGATACTGGTCTGGGACAACAGCCCCACTTATAAAGTTTGTGTTGGGAAAGGTAAACAATTAGAGATAAGAATAATTTTTCTGAAAAGAAATAATAATTACATTTAAATACCGAAGAAGATTAAAAAAAAAAAACAAGGAAATTAGATGTGTTGGAATTAAAATGTTCAACTAAATCCCAAGAAAACTTGAACTTTTTTTTTTTTTGAGACAAGGTATCACTTTGTCACTCAGACTGTAGTGTAGTGTCACGATCTCAGCTCACTGCATTCTCGACTTCCTGGTCTCAAGAGATCCACCCAGTCTCCCAAGTAGCTGGGGGACTACAGGCACATACCACCACACCACTCTTTTTTTTTTTTTTTTTCTGTAGAGACAGGGTTTTGCCATGTTGCCCAGGCTGGTCTGGAACTCTTGAACTCAGGCAATCTGCCTGCTTCGGCTTCCCAAAGTGCTGGGATTACAGGCTTGAGTCATTCTGCCCGGCCTGAACAACATATTCAACAGAACACCACCTGAAAAAAACTATTTCTGAGAAATTCACCTCCAAAGCACCAATTTCCAAGAAGAACGTTGAAGCAGCGTTGATGAAAATGGGTCGTTAATGAATCAAACTCTGCAAAATAAAAGCAATGGGAAGTATTTTAAGAGTCCCAAGTCACAGTCATTGTGAAATGAGATGGATGGGCTGGCATGAAACTCACTGAAACCCAGTCCCAAGTGAAAATTACTCTCTTGCTCCAAAGAAGGAAGAGCATTCCTCTGTGTTCATTGCCTCTTCAATCCTAAAGTGTCTCTTTTCTCTTAGAAAGGAAAGATGGAGGGAGAAGGGGAGGGAAGGAGGGATGGAGAGAGCTTATTCATTCCACAGATTTCTGACAACCAGAGAAAAGCTGAATCAGGAATCTGGTCTTTGTCCCGCTTCTGCTACTAATAGCCATCTCCTGTAGCTCAGTTTCCCACAGAGAGGGCTGCCACAACCTGACTCACAGAATACACAGCAACAAATTGTGTTTCGTGATCTGAGAGAAAAGGCCCAAAGAAATCCAAGTTTTCTGATGGACAGACATGCTTGACCTCCACACCGAATCCAACAGACATTTTTTAAAGACTCAAATGTTTTATTCTGGGCTGTTCCATTTTGCAATGTTGTACATTTTGAAATGTATCAAAGATTTAGTAAAAATGAAAATAGTATCCAGATGCAGTGGCTCACACCTGTAATCTCAGCACTTTGTGAGGCTGAGGCAGGAGGATCACTTAAGCCCAGGAGTTTGAAACCAGCCTCGGCAACACAGTGAGACCTTGTCTCTACTAAGAATACATTTTTTAAAAAATAGCCAGTCATGGTGGCACGTGCCTGTAGTCCTGACTACTCGGGAGGCTGAGATGAGAGGATGGTTTGAGGCTGCAGTGAGCCACGACTGTGCCATTGTGCCACTGCTATCCAGCCTGGGTGACGGAGCAAGACTCTGTCTCAAAAAAAAAAACAAGAGTTACTAATTTCCAGTGACATGGTCACCAGCTTTGGTATTTTCACTCTCCAGAGTTTCACAAAATTCTCCAAAAAACTGAAAACCAAATTTATTTAAATTTCAACAAAAATGCGTGTTACCCATTGTCATGGGCTGGGCCGTGTCCCTCCACCTCCCAAATTCCTATGTTGAGGCCCTAACTCCAAGTATCTCCAAATGTGACCTTGCATGAAAGCAGGGTCCCTGTAGATGTAACTGGTTAAGGTGAGGTCACGCTGGAGTGGAGTGGGCTTTATGTGATCTCATAAAATGGGCAGACTTGGACACAGACACGCACCCAGGAGAACAGCACTGGGAAGGTGGAGCTCTGCTGCCATGAGCTGAGGAACTGGGAGCTCTCCCAGAAGCTGAGAAAGAGCCTGCACAGACCCCTTCCCGACACCTTCAGAGGGTTCCTGACCCTGCTGACACCTTGACCCTATCAGAACTGGAAGGAATCATTTTCCGTTGTTTCGGCCACTCAGCTGGTGACACTTTGTAATGGCAGCACAGAAGCCAACTAACATACCAGCTGGGGATGAGGCGAGCACACAACAGCAAATCCAATAGCACCCTAAGGCCACAGCTCCTGAACTCCAGGAGAAACCCGGTGCACAGAGATCTTCATTGACACCTTTTCTCCACAGGGGCCAGCCAGGGCAAGAGGGACATCATTTCAGCTACAAATGGCTTAGCTTCCAAGGTGTACAGAGGCTCACAGAAGCCACTTTATACACTGGCAGCCAGCAGCTTGGTCCCGAAAGGCATTAAGGTGCCTGGGGCCCAGGCCAGCCCCCTTGGCAGGACGCCCTCAAAGCCTCATTTCCAGCACAGCAGCGTCATGACACTCAGAACCGTAACAGCAGCTTGTTTTCAAAAGAAATTATTCACAAGGAAGAAAAAAAGGCTGAGTACAGAGTAAACAGCTCTATTATGAAAAATAAATTATAAGCTGGGAGAACATTTTAAAACAGGAGCTATTGCTTTGCAGTCTTCCCAACTAAGCTTTTCATCTCACTGGTAGGAAAAGTCATTGTGACCTGGACTCCCCAGATTCTCGGGACGCCCAAGTCTTCCTATATGTTGTGAAGGCTTCCCACCTTTAGAGTATAAACGCAACACCAGGCAAATGCTCACTGGTTTCAGTTGCATGAATTTCATACTTAAGAAAGTGCAGGCCGGGTGTGGTGGCTCACACCTGTAATCCCAGCACTTTGGGAGGCCAAGGTGGGCAGATCACGAGGTGAAGAGATCGAGAGCATCCTGGCCAACCTGGCAAAACCCCATCTCTACTGAAAATACAATAATTAGTTGGGCATGGTGGTGGGCGCCTGTAATCCCAGGGAGGCAGAGGCAGGAGAATCGCTCGAACCCGGGAGCCAGAGATTGAAGTGAACCAAGATAGCGCCACTGCACTCCGGCCTGGCAACAGAGTGAGACTCCGTCTCAAAAATAAAGAAAAAAAGAAAATGCATACACATACATACAAGCACACACAAAATTCAGAGAGATGTGAAAATGCTGAAACAGCTGCATTTCCTTCTCAAGTCACCCATCTTATTTGTCCACACATAACATTACCCAGGAGTTGGCACAATCATATTTAAAAAGCAACCTAGTACTAACCAGCCCTCCTGGTTGGGAGTCCCTCTGGCTTGCTGGTCCTGCAGAAATGGTAAGACCAAAGTTGCACTCTTCACCGACTTGCCATACTATGCAGTAATTGTCAATAAGCAATTCTTAGGGATTTATTTAATTTAGCCTCAAGTCAGACATATTGGTTCTAAAATTTATTTCAGTTTTCTAAGCCTAATCATATTAAAAAAGTCAAGGAATACACTAAGAGCAGCCAGCATCTGGAAGATCGGGCACATGCCATTTCCCCCATGCCATACGTCACCTGAAAGATCTTGGTATCATATATACCACCGGAATTCACGTGAGCAAAGATGGCCTTTGTAATGGTCGATATTGTCAACTTGAAGGATGTAAAATATTGATCCTAGGGGTGTGTGTGAGGATGTTGCCAAAGGAGATGAACATTAGAGTCAGTGGGCTGGGAAAGGCAGACCCACCTGTGATCTGGGTGGGCACCATCTAATCAGCTGCCAGCATGGCTAGAATATAAAGCAGGCAGAAAAACATGAAAAGGCTAGACTGGCCTAGCCTCCCAGTCTCCATCTTTCTCATGTGCTGGATACTTCCTGCCCTGGAACACTGGATTTCAAGTTCTTCCATTTTGGAACTCGGACTGGCTCTCCTTGCTCCTCAGCCTGCAGATGGTGGGACTTTGTGATTGGGTGAGTTAATACCTAATAAACCCATATACATACATACATATATATATATGTATGTATTTTTTTTTTTTTTTACAGGCTGGGATTACAGGCGTGAGCCACCATGCCCAAGCCTGCATGTCCTTAAGTATGAGATTCATGCAACTAAAACTGATAAGCATTTGCCTCGTGTTGTGTTTATACTCCAGAGGTGAGAAGCCTTCACAATATACAGGGAGTCTTGGGGGTGTCCCAAATATATGTCTACTCCATTAGTTCTGTCCCTCTAGAGAATCCTGACTTCAAGGAAGATTTTTAAAGCAAAACAAATATATTTCAAGACTTAAAAATTTTGTATTGAACCAACTCAAGTACTTTTGAAAACAAAAATATGTATACTATTAGCATCTGTGATCTGAATATGGAAAATGCCTTTATAAAAACCAGTGTGAAGTCTTTGGAAGCTGTAGAGACAGAACAACTGGCTTCAAGAAGTGAAGGGTGGGGTGAAGCAGCCCGCAGCAGTGGCATGCAGGTTTGACTGATGTGCCTGTTGCATTATAATAATGCACAACATCAGTTACCTGGTTAAGAATGGACAACAGCAAGAAACAAGTACATACAAATGACCAAAGAGTGGAAACAATGACTGTAAGAGGATGGCTCTGTGTTTTACCGGACTTGGGGAGGGAACTGGAACAACTCCTCTTGAAGGTTGGTATTAGGAGTTGAAAAGCAAACATAGGCACGAATGGGACTTGACAAATTCTCAAAACTACAGTAGCTGCTGTCGTAAAATATAAATTATCAGTAAAAACAGTATGTATAGGAATCTTCTGATTAATCTGTGGAACCAATTATCCACTCCCGGTGGAAGCAGTTGAAGTATAGTCAACTACTTCAGGTAGTTGAAGGTTACAGTTAAGAATGAAAACTAGGCTGGAGGCAGTGGCTCATACCTGTAATCTCAACACTTTGGGAGGCTGAGGCAAGTGAATCACCTGAGGTCAGGAGTTTGAGACCAACCTGGGCAACATGGTGAAACCCAGTCTCCAGTAAAATACAAAAATCAGCCAGGCATGGTGGCGGGCGCCTGTAATCCCAGCTACTTGGGAAGCTTAGGCAGGAGAATTGCTTGAACCTGGGAGGCAGACGTTGCTGTGAGCTGAGGCAACAAGAGCGAAACTCCGGCTCAAAGAACAAAAAAAAAAAGGAATAGCTATAGTGGCATAAAATTCTCTTTAATAAAAGGCAAAGTTTGAGATATGGTGTGCCACCTGATACCACCACTGAACTAGGCTTCTGAGGAGAAGAATGGAAGACAGGAGAGCTTCCAATGTGAAATGTTGTTTCCAATTGCAAGAATATGTCCAAACTACAGGCCCTGAAAGCCCTGCGTTGGTCCTTCTGCTGGCACACGCTGGCTTTTTTCATGCTCTTGACTTCAATTTCTACATTGTTTTAAAAATTCATGCTTGCTTACCTTGTCAGGAAAATGTAAGAATAAAATGGACTAGCCAACATTGGCACACAGCTGTGCACGAGAACTCGTTTTTTTCCGTAAGTATTTAGCTTAAGGAATGACTAGAGCAGTAAAAATTACCTAACTGTTTCTGCCTCCGTTTCTGAGATGTGGAAAGAATTATAAAAGCAAAGTCATGGAAGGAAATGCTTAGGATAATAAACCAGCAAAACTAAGACTGCCACTAACAACAAACCCAGTATTTTATCTTCACCTGTCCTGTTTGATCTCAAAGAGGGCATTAAAATTCCTTCTAGGAAGAGGTGAGTCAGAAAGCTCAGGTGTGGAAGATCAGGTCACCACAGAAGCAGACAGCGCCAGAGAGGTCCTCTGGGGGCTGGACGCCAGGCGTTGGTACGGCAATGAGGAAGGGCCGTCTGAAAGACCAGCCTGGCCAGAATCGCACTAGCTGTGAGCCAAACAACAGGCCGCGCCCGGTTAGAGGGCGGAGGGTGCCCTGTGGTGTGCTAATGTCTCTCCACATAAAGCGGAGCATTGATAAACCCCAAGAGAACAAACTGCTGTGCTAACCAGGCTGTGCAGGGCTGAACGCACATTAGGTGCTTGATAAATGACAACTGATTAGTTGCTGAGGGAATTTTTTAAAGAATCAGCAAAATGATGTGGATATCTGTGTGTGTTTGTACATCTGTGTAAGGTTAACCCATTAATTTCCTGAAAAAAAAATTAAATTACAGAATTTTCCAGTCCTCACTAGCCCCTTTTGACTGAGTTCTTCAATCATCTAAGCGAAAAAAACTGCTATAGGTGCATCTCGAGATGGGGAGGGCTCCTGTGCGTTCCTGATGTCTCAACAGGGCCAGAGGGCTTGCTCCACATTCAGTCTTTGGACAAGTCTCTGCCAAACAAAGGAATGTTGGAGGCTTTGAAGGGTTGGAAGCCCTCCACACCCTGGGTAGAGGTAGGCCATAAACACAGTGGGTAAGACCCAGTGGAACTGTCTTCCCAGTACCAATGCAGTGATAATTCGTTTTGTCAAACTGTTATGGGGCAATGGGGCAGAAGAATGACTTTTTCTAGTTTTAAATGAAAATTCTACAAGATGGACACGGATTATATTAACAAGAACACTGGTAAAGAAATTTCATAGGACCTTTTTTTTTTTTTTTTTTGAGACAGAGTCTGGCTCTGTCTCCCAGGCTAGAATACAGTGGCAAGATCTTGGCTCACTGCAACCTCTGCCTCCCGGGTTCAAGCAATTCTCCTGCCTCAGCCTCCCAAGTAGCTGGGAGGTGCATGCCACCACACCTGGCTAACTTTTGTATTTTTAGTAGAGATGGGGTTTCACTGTATTGGTCAGGCTGGTCTTGAACTCCTGACCTTATGATCCGCCCGCCTCGGCCTCCCCAAGTGCTGGGATTACAGGTGTGAGCCACTGCGCACGGCAGGACGTTTTTTCAAATGTCTCTAACATTAGTATGTTATTTCTTGACAATAGTTCAGCCTAACCTTGAATTCTCATACTAATTTAGGGAATCAAGAAGTATTTCTTGTAAGAATATCTTCCTTGTTAAAAAGGAACCCTTTTTTTTTTTTTTCTAATACTTCCCCCACCCACCCCCTCACACTCCACAGAATTTAGTTAAGTGGATTGCACTTCTCTTGCTGAGGAAGTCTTGGGAAAAGCCCTTCCTGGTTCCCTACCAAGTCCCCAGGGGACCCCTCTCCACACCTTGGTGGGAGGCACGCAGCCTGCAGCAGAGTGGCCCCTGTACAAGCTCCTGGAACAGCGTGGAGTGGGCGACAGTTCTGCAGCAGATGCTCACACCTCAGCAGAAGCCTCCGTTGCCTTCCACACGTCCCATTCACTCCTAACCCACTCCAAGCTTCCAGGTGAGACTCCCCAGCCCGGGAGCAGGGCATGCACCAAGCAGCAGCTGGGCTGGAGGGAGCAGGTGAGCAGGAGCAGTGAGTGACCAGTGTGGGCCCCGTGCTCTGCGGGCATTGCACAGTTTTGGGTGGGAAACCTCCTAAGGCGCTCCAGGAGGCTAAGATGATCAAGATTCCTCTCAGGCTGAACTTGATTTAAAGAAATGAACAGTTCCTGTATACCTTCATTTATGGGCCGAGTGTCCTACCTACAAGGAAGCAAAAGGAGACACAATGGATAATGGCTGGGGGGTTGGCCTTGCCTTGAACATGAGGATGCGGTAGTGAAGCCTCATGAGTTTCCTGGGTAATAAAAATACATGTGAACTGGGCAAGTCTGAACACCCTTGATAATGAGGGAAAGTTCCTTTTTGCAGTTCTTTTCAGCTCTTGTATCTGATTCTCAGCACACAGTATCCACAGTGGAACTAAAATGGGTGTAGTTCTTCAGGCCAGCCTCTCACCCTCCTCCCTGGACCTGCTCCTGTAAGCAGGGCCCACCTGGAGCCCCATGCAGGAGCAGCAGCAGTCACGCTTTCTGCAGCACTTCATTGCATCACGTGTTCTGAGAAACCTGGATTCCTTTCCTAGAAAAATACTGAAGTCTTGGCTATTTAAAACAAGCTAAATAGCCTTCTGATTTGTTTATTTCATCCAGCGTTTTTTTAAAATCTGGCTTGATTTTCTTTAAAAACAGTCTTGTCTCGTGATGTGGATGTTTTTCTGCCCCACAGCTGATTACCGCAGCCTTTTAGATGGCACTGCTGTCAGCTGAGATACTTTCTCCTTCTGCTTCAGTAAAAATAGATGAATTCTGATTGGAGCTTGTGGAAGTTTCTCTGCACTGTCAGATGCTGATCCCCCATCAATATAAATCTTTGCCCTTCTTAAGAAATATTTTCTAATGAATTTTTGAAAAGCTAGAGGAAAAGGAAGTGCTATAAATATCCATGAATATATGTAATGTTTTGGATCTCTGGATCGTGTGCATTGCGTATCGGATAGAGATGTGGGGACATGGCTGGAGTGAGATGGGATGCTCAGCTGGTCACTCCTCTCCTCTTAGGAGTGGGACACAGTGCGGTGGTGGGTGGTCAGCTGAGTCTGGCCAGGACCATTTCCATGGAGGCCCACGTGACACACGTGAGCCCCAGGACTTGGGGGAATTCTGACATCCCGTCTTCTGTGTCAGCCTTTCCCCCTCCCCTCATGAGCACAAAGCCCCCAGACCTTGGGAGGCATGAATACAAACGTGCACTAGACCAGCATCATGCCAGAGAGAAAGACCACTCACCTGAAACCAGATTCCTCCAGCACAAGCTGAGTGAGGGCCAAGAGACGTGGCTATGGAGGGCTCTCCCCACTGCCCAAACGGCAACTCCTCCACCTCCTAAATTTCAGCCAAGGGAAGTAGGTCCATCCCTGATGCTCCTGAGACTGCCCAAAAAATGGTCAGAACTGCAGCCTCTTTCAGGAAACCCCTAATTCACGCCAGCCAGGTTTGTATCTGTAGATAACCCTATAGGTAAAGGAAATAGGTGGGCAGGGCTGCTTCTAGCAAGATAGCTCTTTTTCATGATGATTGAACAAGTTAATCTAGCTAAAATTAATAATGTCCATGGTTCCCTAGTATTTATAACTTTTGTACATTTTCATCTAACAGACTGTTCATATGCCCAGGCTCCCTTACACCTGGTCTGGACAAAACAGACAAAAATCTTTGCCTGGGTTCCAGGGAAGGGAGGGAAGGGAAGGGGAGGGAATGGAAGGGGAGAGAAGGGAAGGGGAGGGAAAAGAAAAAAGTACTGGACAGTGTGTCCTGAGGCAGGCAGAGAAGGTGGATGGAGCATGTCGGGCAGGGGTGGGACCTTAGCTGGAGGGGCCAGGGAAGCTGAGATGATGCCAGCAAGGACTCCAGGTCGGGCAGGGGACTTGGTCGTGGTGATAGGGAGAAGAGCAGTCCTGGCTGCAAGCACAAGTGTCCGAGGCATGGGAAGGGGACACCTGGCAGGTACAAGGAACAGCAGGGTGTGAACGCGGCTGGCAAACAGTAAGCAAAAGCCAAAGGAGCAGTAACCATAGGGAAGAAATGCCTGCAGGGAACATACCATCTTGTAACATAGCATCTTAAAAATGTTTATCTTTTAAAATACAGCATAGTAAAAATGTTTTCCAATGTTATAATAGTCCTCAAAATTACATTTCTGTGTAAGATTCCATTGTATTGACCTATCTTAATGCATGGAATCATTCCTCATAGGGGAATATTTTTGTTTCAGTTAACATCTGTGCATGAGGCTTTTGCCCTATGCTTAGGACAAGCCCCCAAAATGCGACCTTCCTTGGTAAATGATTATGAGCATTTTTATACCTCATAAAATAAAAAACACCCTAAAATACTGTAAAGTATGCTTTAGTGTAGGGTCCTCTTACAAACAGGAAAAACGAGCTTTGCTTCTGTGGGTGATTTTTTAAAAGTGACCTGAAAGATCTTCCCAACTCAAACATATCTTCCATTTTGATCTTTTATTATGCAAGCATATTTGGGAGTATTAAAGGATCGACTTACTGACCTAAATAAAGATATGCCACGTTTCTGGCTAGGAAAGCTGAAAAGTTTAAACATGTACATTCCACTAAAATTAATCTGAATTTAATTGTGGCTATCATCAAATCAAACTGATTTATGACTGAAGAAAATAAGCAAAAGTTTAAAACAAGAACGTAAAGAACAGGAACAACACCTGCACTGCCAGGTGTAATATTTATAGAAATTTTCAAGGCACACAGATGAAAGTGGAGTGGGATCAGAACAAATACACATAAATCAACGGGAAAGCACAGTTCAACTCGTAACTAGGGTAAATATATACGGACTTAAAATATGATAGAGTTCTATGATTGTGGTGGGGGACATTGGCCATTTGGAAAAAAAGTAGTTTAAAATCTTACTTCCCAAATACATAAAGTTAGGGATAAACTATTGTAAAAAATGTGAAATCATAGCAACAAGAAAAAAGGTGAATATTTATCTGACTTGGTTGGAAAACATGTTAAGCATAAAAAGTGGAATAAATTTCAAAAAATTGACCGATATGTCTACATAAAATGTAAAGAGTGTAATTGATATTCCAAAGTAAGGTAGAGGTTTGCAACAATCACTTTTTGATAACTTATGTAATATAAGATTTCAAATAAGTAGACAAATATACATCTTCATCAATGTGAACATATTTATAAAATCATCGGTTTCCTTTTTGCTTAGAAACAAAAACCTACCAGCCGGGCGCAGGAGATCAAGCCTGTAATCCCAGCACTTTGGGAGGCCGAGACGGGCGGATCACGAGGTCAGGAGATCCAGACCATCCTGGCTAACACGGTGAAACTCCATCTCTACTAAAAAACACAAAAAACTAGCCGGGCAAGGTGGCGGGCGCCTGTAGTCCCAGCTACTCTGGAGGCTGAGGCAGGAGAATGGCGTAAACCCGGGAGGCGGAGCTTGCAGTGAGCTGAGATCCGGCCACTGCACTCCAGCCTGGGCGACAGAGCGAGACTCCATCTCAAAAAAAACAAACAAACAAAAACAAACAAAAAAAACCTACCTTTCTACCCATTTGGGAGGATGCAGTCTTTTTTAAAAACATGAAATCTAAGCATTATCCATATATTGTACTATGTGTCTGTGTATTTTGATGTTTTCTACTACTTTTAATGAACCATCTGTCCAAAATTTATTTTCAAAATTGAGAAATCAGTAATTGGGTAAATAATAGACTTTTTTATTGCATTATTGGTTGTGATTTAACTGTTGCCATCTGAACTAAGTGCTGTGAGAAATGAGGAGGCAATTGCAGGCTAGAAAATCATGTCTCCAACAAACAGCTCAAAACAATCAGGTGAAAGGTAAGAGCAGTCTTTGAGAAGCCAGAAATGTGCATTACTTTGTAGCCTTGGAGAAAATTTTCAGGAGTATAGAGAACACTCACACACAACTAGATTCAATTGAGTTAGATCAGAACAAGGGCAGACTACAACAAGACACTCACAAAATAAAGAGCCAAAAGGATAGGGAAGCCAGCAACCAGCATGTGAGCAGATGACTTGGAATGCAAATGTAACCATGTGAATAAGGGGAAGGTGTTAAGTCCAGGTATGGGGAAGAGCACAGGGCTTGGAGTAAAATGACTAAAAACTCCACACCCTAGCTCGGCGATTTCATTAGCATGTGATCTGGGTGGGTGGCTTCCTTTCTCTGACCTTCCCTTTCCTTCACAGAAATAAGAATATTAGCATTATAATCAACCACAGCATCAACCACATCTAATACCACAGCCCCAGGGTGATCAATGAACTTCCCTACTGCCAGGGCTGAGCTGGCAGAAGGAATGTTTCCCTCCTAAGCTACAAGCAGCACAGAAACCAAGGAATGACATAATAAACCCAGAGCCCAGAAAGGAAGGGCATGCCAAACACCTCCTGAAAGCCGCTCTGTGTCTCCGAAGCACAGGGAGCTAAGTGCATGAACACCTGGCATGAGTAGGGAAGAGTGGGCTCTATTGGGTCGAAAGAGCATTTTTCCCAGTTGCTGGTCTTCATGGCTTGCTGCCACCTCGTGAATGGGAACATCAACTGGGTATGGAGTGATGGAGATCCTTCACCTCTATCAATCTCAACAAGTTGGTGCAGGGATCAAATATGCTTGTGAGGGTGTGGGGTGTTTGAATACCACAATTAACTATACAAATATTAATTTGTTCTATCATTGTTGGCAAATGATTACTCATCCAGCAACTCTTACCTCAGCATTTGCTTCTTCTGGAGGCTTTCCGGTGTTTTTCCAAAGCCATCATGTACGGCTGTGCAGGTATTATGTTGCACAACTCTAGAGGGCTACAATGTCAGTAGTGCTCAGCACTGCCCTGTGCACAGCCTACACACTTGTATGCAGAGCCCTGACCCCCATGCAGAGATTTATGTGACATTTCTCTGAAATCCACACTGCACTTTATGAGGGCCTCTAGCACAATTGCCTACATATATTATACTTAATGCAACATTTGTTCTCTGATGCTTTACTCCCACCTGTTCACTCTTCTGGCCTAGAATACAGGATTTGAGAACAGAGACTTTTTAAAATTTTTACCTCTAACACTTGCAGAGTACCTGGAAATTGGCTTAATATGAATTATTACATTATAATTCAGAGCTGCTTTTATTACAGAATGATCTGTCAACAAAGGGTCAAACTCTGTACAACAGTTGAAGAGATTTATTGTGAGCCAAATATGACTCATCAATGTTCTGTGACACAGCCTCAGGAGATGCTGAGAACATGTGCACAAGGTGGTCAGGATACAGCTTGGTTGTATACATTTTACGGAGACATAGGCATCAATCGGATACATGTACATTGGTTTGGTCCAGAAACATGGGACAACTTGAAGCAGGGGCCTCCAGGTCATAGGTGGATTCAAGAATTTTCTAATTGGCAATTGACTGAAAGAGTTAAGTCATTGTCTAAAGACCTAGAATCAATAGAAGGGAATGTCTGGGTTAAGATAAGTGGTTGTAGAGACCAAGATCCCCACTATGCAAACAGAATAGAAGATAATGTTTCTTATTAGATTCAGAAAGTCTGTTCTATCAGTCTTCAGGTCTCTGGTTTTAATATTCATGCTGGTCATCTGTGCCTCAATTCCAATGTGAGGCATACATAATGAGGCATGTCTAACCTTCACTTTCCCTCATGGCCTGAACCATTTTTCAGGTTAACTTTGGAATGCCCTTTGCTGAGGGGAGGGTCCATCAGATGGTTCAGGTGCTTAGAATTTTACTTTTGGTTTACAGATCAAATGCCCTTTAAGGTAGGACTGTATGCCAAGTGGTCACAATGTCTGTTCCTTTAACCACAAACAGCTTGTAAGTAAGAACGCCTAACCTCCTAGGAATGCAGCCCAAGTCTCAGCCTCATTTTTCCCAGCCCCTCTTCAAGATGGAGTTTTCCTGATTCAAATACCTTTGACAACAGGGCTAGATAGAGTAGGTCAGGCAAGAGATACGTAACTGGACCAAATGGTGTGGAAGATGGTAAGATGGGTTAACTAGGAAAGATTTCAGGATTGACCCAGCCTGGGGACAGCCTAGAAAGAATCAGAGCATTAACAAGAAAAATGAGAAGACAGTTTTACATTGGTTGAAAATACCAGTAGAGATCCTGTTAAGGATTAAATTACCTACAAAAATAATACAGTTCGGTTTCATCTCTAATAGACCAAAACTCCTGAAAATAACAATCATTAAGTACAAAATACAAAACAACTACCTGAAAGCTGTGAGTATACTAAGGCAGGCAGATCTGTAAGGGAGACAAAATTTAAAAGAAAGGAATATCACAATGTGAGTTTTTCATTATATAATTTTTAGTCATAGTCACAGTATGGCACAACTAAAACACAAGTTGAAAACCCATACTCAGAGACTTCTATTTCTGGCTGTGATGAAGGAAGCCTGCTAGATTCATCCTCCTGCCTGAAACAAAAAGATATATAAAACAAATACATTTTCCAAAATATATAAGACAATGGATATGAGTCATATTTTTCTGTTTTTTTGCATATTTTTTACTGGATGCTAGACATTTAAAATTTCAACACAGGACAAAAATCTTATCTGAGAAAAAGGGAACGGATAATGTAAGCCCTAATATTGTTCTATATCAATGTCTGCATAGCGTTTCTAGGTGACAGGGCAAGAAGTAGAGCCCACACAGAGCCTGGTGGTCCCCCTGAATTGAGGTAACAGAGTTTGGGGTTCAGGGAGTCCAAAGCAGCTAGAATCTGTGGGATAAAAACCAAGGAGGATGGAGTTCCAGAAACAGGAAGAGAGGTGCCCTTGAAAATGTGACTGATAATGATCTGAGCATGTATATGAAGAAAATACAAAGGCAAGTGAAAGAATCATTGTAAAGGAGTAGGTGGTACAATCCCTGGAGCTTACACAGGGATGAGAATAGTTTCTGTTCTCACCAGCCAGAGTTAAAAGCTACCCAATACATAAAGGCATCAGTAGAATCTTCAAAAGAACATTGCCTTAGTAATATAAATAAATTAGCCCTAGACTAAGGCTGCCATGGGGCCCATACTACAGAGCCTTACGGCAAGCTTTGAAGAGATTAAAATTGCAAGTAACTAAACTGCATCCAAAAGTTCTGCAATATTTAAAACAAAACTGAGCACACAAAAATGTAATATTTAAAATGTTCATCACGCCTGTAATCCCAGCACTTTGGGAGGCCGAGGCAGGCGGATCACAAGGGTCAGGAGATCGAGACCATGGTGAAACCCCGTCTCTACTAAAAATACAAAAAATTAGCCGGGCATGGTGGCGGGTGCCTGTAGTCCCAGCTGCTTGGGAGGCTGAGGCAGGAGAAAGCCGTGAACCCCGGAGGCGTAGCTTGCAGTGAGCTGAGATCGCGCCACTGCACTCTAGCCTGGGGGACACAGCGAGACTCCGTTTCAAAAAAAATAAATAAAATAAAATGTTCAGCACCCAATCAAAAAGTATTAGGCATCCAAAGAAACAACTTCTCATTGTTATGGATATGATCCATAACCAGGAGAAAAAAATCACTCAAAGAAACACTCAGAAATGAGAGATGACAGAATAGAAAATATAAATATATATATATGTTTAAAAAGCTTAAACATGAGCAGAAAAAACAAAACTATAAGAAATTTCTATATATGAAAATAAACTATTTGAAATGAAAAACACACTGAATGAAACTAAGTGCTGATTAGACAATGAAGAGGAAAACATCTATATATTTTGAAGACATAATGATAGAAACTATTCAAAATAAAAGAAGGAGGGGAAAAGACTGAAAAAATATGAACGGAACAACAATGATCTCTGGGACGATATCAAGTGGTATGAGGCAGGAATAACTGGAGACCCAGAAGGAGGAAAAGGGGAGGTACAAGAAAATATTTAATAAAATATGGCTAAAATGTTTTCAAGTTTGATAAAAAGCTGTAAATTCACAGATCTAAGAAGTACAAACTACTACACATTTAAAAAAACTAGCACCTCACAGTCAAATCTCCATAAACCATCATGAAAAGAAAAACCTTAAAAACAACCAGAGGAAAAAAGTATATACAGAAGCAAAGATAATTACAGCAAACTTCTTGTCTGAAATTATGTAAGCCAAAAAAACAGTGGTATAGCATTAGTAAAGTACCGGTAAAAGGTCAACCTAGAATTCTATATGCAGAAAAATAGCTTTCTAAAATGAAGGTAAAATAACTTTTTTCAGACAAAACTTGCCAAAGCATATATACTATAAGGAATCCAGGCCAGGCGCGGTGGCTCACGCTTGTAATCCCAGCACTTTGGGAGGCCGAGACGGGCAGATCACGAGGTCAGGAGATCAAGACCATCCTGGCTAACACACGGTGAAACCCCGTCTCTACTAAAAAATACAAAAAATTAGCCGGGGGCGGGGGCGGGCGCCTGTAGTCCCAGCTACACGGGAGGCTGAGGCAGGAGAATGGCATGAACCTGGGAGGCGGAGCTTGCAGTGAGCCGAGATTGGGCCACTGCACTCCAGCCTGGGTGACAGAGCGAGACTCCATCTCAAAAAAAAAAAAAAAAAAAGAATGCATTTATAGTATATAGCACATGTATTATAAATGGCAAAGCTGCACAGAAAAACGGAACATATACATTGCTGATAGGTATGTAAATTAGTTCAGCCATTGTAGAAAGCAGTGTGGCAACTTCTCAAAGAACTTAAAACAGAAGTACCATTCGACCCAGCAGTCCCATTACTGGGTATATACCCAAAGAAATACACATTCTACTATAAAGACACATGCATGCATATGTTCTTTCAGCACTATTTACAATAGCAAACACATACAATCAACCTAATGCTCATCAATAGTAGAATGGAAAAAAAAAAGAAATGTGGCACACAAACACCATGGACTACTACATAGCCATAAACAAAATGAGATCATGTTCTTTGCAGCAACAAGGATGGAGCTGGAGGCCATCATCCTAAGTGAAGTAAAGCAGGAATAGAAAACCAAATACTGCATGTTCTCACTTGTAAGTGGGAGCTAAACATTGAGTACATATGGACACAAAGAAGGGAAAAACAGATACTGGGCCCTACTGAAGGGTGGGGGTTGGGAGGAGTGAGAGAGTCAAAACACTACTTACTGGGTACTATGCTTATTACCTGGATGACTAAATAATCTGTACACCAAACCCCCATGATATGCAATTTACCTATACAAGAAACCTGGCACATGTACCCTGATCCTAAAATATAACTGAATACCTCCTCCAAAGAAGGAATCTAAAGAAAGTTCTTCAGAAAGAGTAAAGATATCAGATAGTAATTTGAACAAAGAAAGTAATTTAAAATAAACATGTAAATCAATAGAAGAGATATTTCAAAAATTAAACAATCTTACATAAACGCTAATTAAAGGAAAAATAACATGGTGTCATCTGTAACATACAGAAGCCAATGTAGACAAAAATAGCAAACAGGATAGGAAGCAAGAAAGGGATGTATTTCTTGTAAGAATCTTACATTTCAAGAAATATGAAAGGACCAAACATTTCAATAAGTATGAAATGTTACAATAATCTTTGAAGGTATCATGCAATATTCCTAGAGCAATTATTATAAAAATAGGTTGTACAACTAACTAAGCCAATTGTAGAGTTAAAACTGAGTCATTAAATACTCAATTATTCTGAAAAAATAAGGAAGGAAAAGAGTGAAAGGAACAAGTAACAAATAAGAAAAACAGAAAATACTAGATTTAAACCCAACGCTGTCAATGATCACATTAAATGTCAATGGATAAGTATCCTTTAGTTTATTCAAAGACAGGGTAACTTAAACATATTGCTTGCAGTTCTGGAAGCTAAGAAGTCTAAGATCAAGGTGCCAGGAAATGTGGTGTCTGGGGAGGTCTCACTCTCTGCTTCAAATATGGCACCTTCTTGCTGTGTCTTTACATGGCAGAAGCTCTCTCATGCCTCTTTTATAAGGGCACTAATCCCATTCATTAGAGTGACTCTCTTATAACCTAATCACCTCTCAAAGGCCCCAGCTCTTAATACCACTACATTGAGGTTTAGGTTTCAACCTGTGAATTTGGTGGTGGAAAAAAACATTCAGATAATAGCAATGGTCTAATCACTCCAATTAAAAAGCAGAGGCAGTCAAATTGTATTAAACAGCTAGACTCAAGTAAATGCTGTCTACAAAACACCTCCTTTATATACAAAGCCAATATAAAGGTAGGTAAGAGGTTAAAAGTAAAAGGACAGAAAAAGATATGTCAAGTTTCTAATCAAAGGAAACTGGAGTGACTGTATTTATAATTAGATAAAATGGGTTTCAGTACAGAGAATTTAACCAGGTATAAAACTGGATATTACATAATGATAAATAGACCCATGAGAAGCAAAATCAAGAATATATAAAAATCCTAAATATTTATGTTCCAAATAACAAGCTTCAAAAAATAAAGTAAAAACAGAATTGAAAGAAAAAATAAACCAAGAGAGTTGGAACTTTCAAAAGTCTTACTGTATTAATTGATAGCACTAGTGGACAGAAAATTGGTAATGATATAGAACACAATACTATCAACAAATTTAAAATCTATATATCAATTTGATCAAATATCAATCAAACAAATATCAATCAAATATCAAAGACACAGTCTTATACTGGGCAATAAATATTACATTTAAAAGGATTGAAATTATGCAAAGTATGTTTTCTAAGCACAGGTGAATTAAACAGAAAGATATCTAGGAAAACCCAATATGTAGAAATTTAAAATTAAATAGTCCATGGATCACATTTAAAAAAGTAGACATTAGAAAATATTCTCAATCTAATAAAAATATAAACAAACATCAAAATCTGTGGGAAATTACAAAACAATTTTCAGAAAAAAATTTATACCTTTAAACACTTGTGTTAAGAAAGAAGATATAAGATCAATGATCTGAGGTCTTACCTTAGAAAGTTAGAAAAAGAAGAACAAAGAAAACCCAAAGTAGATTAAAGAAAATTATAAAGCTAAGAGCAAAAGTAAAATAGAAAATAGACAATAGAGCTAACAAAGTCAAAAGCTGGTTCTTTGAAATAATTAAGCAAATTGATTAAGTCCATAGTTAGACTGATTTTTAAGAGTGATAACACATTGTGAAAATCAAGAATGAAGAAGGGTTATCACTACAGATCCTACAGACGCTAAAAGGATAGTGAGTAGTGTTAGCCACCTTATGCCAATAATTTCTGTAAATTAGATGACACAGATAAATTCCTTTAAAATATAACTTTTAAAATTGACACAGATGAACAGAAAATCTACATAGATCTGTATCTACTAAACTAATTGAATTAATACCCAACATTAATACAATTGGCTAGAATTCTGTCAAACATTCTAGGGAAAAAGTATACAAATTTCATGTAAACATGTCAAATTCAGAAAATGGAGGAGAAAACATGTCCAGTTTACTTCATGGGTCCAGTCTAATATTAATATCAAAACCTGACAAAGACATTACAAAAATTACAGGCCAGTAACAGATAAACAGACACCAATTTTCTTAAGAAAACAGTCGCAAGTGTAAATTGAACGTATCAAAAGTAGTAGGTTTTATCAAGTAAGTTTTATGTGAAGAATGCAAAGTTGGTTTAACATTTTATAATCATTTACCACATTAGCAAACATCTTTAAAAAGTCATTTCTAATATTACTAGAAAAAAATAAGCAATACAACTGTTTTAATAGGTGCCAAAAAAGCATTTGACAAAATTCAATACCCATTCATGATTTAAAAAACAAACTCTCAAAAATCCTAAAATGGATCTGAACTTCCTCAACGTACTAAAAAATATCTGGAAAATATCTACAGCTAATAACATCCTTAATGGTTATGGTTTAATTTAAAAATAAGTAAATGAATAAATAAAATGCCCTAAGGTTCCTCAAAAGAAAACTTCTGAAACCTTTGGAAGGCATCTATGCTTACCACTATACCACCAATGCCTACATTTCTGAAACCTTTGGGATTTCTAAAAGAATCATTGTCTTTGGTATAAGACGCCTGGTAGCTGGGGTCCCCAGGTAGCTTCAGAATGGGGACTGGTTGCTGTGAAGACCAAGCCTTGATTAGAAGCTTAGAACTTTCAAGGCCTTTCTCTCAACCTATAAGAGAGGGAAAAAGGGTTGGAGACTGTGCTAATCACCACTGGCTGATGATTTAATCAATCATATCTACATAATGAAGCCTCTGTTAAAACCCTAAGTGACAGTTGGGAGGGATTCCAGGTTGGTGAATATATCAAGGTGCTGGGAGGGTGGTGCACCCAGAGGGAACACGGAAGCTCCTGCCCCTTCCTCCATATCCTGCCCTGTGCAGCTCTTTCTTTTGGCAGTTCCTGAGGTGTATTCTTTATAATAACTGGTAATTTCCACCAAATTATCAAACCTGCAGGAGTCGTCATGGGAATCTTCAATTTCTACCTGGTCAGTCAGAAGTTCAGGAAGCCCTCAACCTGTGACTGGCATCTGAAGTGGGGGGAAGGGGATCAAGCCTTTGAGCTGGGATTAATGTCAGAATTGAATTGTTGAACACACGGTGTCCAGAGAATCAGAGAATTGGTGTGAAATAAAAACCCCATACCTTGCTGTCAGAACTGTTATAAGTAAGAACAGCTCAAAGGTAATTATATGCTTCCCCTTAAGTCAAGGAAAAGGCAAGAATGCTGCTTCTTACCATGTCTAACCAACATTCTCCTAGTGATTCTAGACAGTGCAATAGGGCAAGGTAAGGAAATATAAGCATAGAGAGGTTCCAAGATGGCCAGCCTGCAGTTCCCAGCATGAGCAACACAGAAGACAGGCGAGTTCTACATTTCCAACTGAGGTACTGGGTTCATCTCACTGGGGCTTGTCAGACAGTGGGTGCAGCCCACCGAGCAGAGTGGGGCATCGCCCCACCCGGGAAGTGCAAGGAGTCGGGGAATTCCCTTTCCTAGCAAAGGGAAGCCTGGATATTATCCAGAAGAATTTCCCCAACTTAGCAAGGCAGGCCAACATTCAAATTCAGGAAATACAGAGAATGCCACAAAGATACTCCTTGAGAGGAGCAACTCCAAGACACATAATTGTCAGATTCACCGAAGTTGAAATGAAGGAAAAAATGTTAAGGGCAGCAAGAGAGAAAGGTCAGGTTACCCACAAAGGGAAGCCCATCAGACCAACAGCAGATCTCTCGGCAGAAACTCTACAAGCCAGAAGACAGTGGGGGTCAATATTCAACATTCTGAAAGAAAAGAATTTTCAACCCAGAATTTCATATCTAGCCAAACTATGCTTCATAAGTGAAGGAGTAATAAAATCCTTTACAGACAAACAAATGCTGAGAGATGTCACCACCAGGCCTGCCTTACAAGAGCTCCTGAAGGAAGCACTAAACATGGAAAGGAGAACAGGTACCAGTCATTGCAAAAACATGACAAATTGTAAAGACCACCAATACTAGGAAGAAACTGCATCAACTAATGAGCAAAATAACCAGCTGACATCATAATCACAGTATCAAATTCACTCATAATATTAACCTTAAATGTAAATGGGCTAAATGCTCCAATTAAAAGACACAGACTGGCAAATTGGATAAAGTGAAGACCCATCAGTGTGCTGTATTCAGGAGACCCATCTCATGTGCAGAGACACATATAGGCTCAAAATAAAGGGATGGAGGAAGATCTACCAAGCAAATGGAAAACAAAAATAAGTAGTGGTTGCAATCTTAGACTCTGATAAAACAGACTTTACACCAGCAAAGATCAAGAGAGACAAAGAAGGCCATTACATAATGGTAAAGGGATCAATTCAACAGGAAGAGCTAACTATCCTAAACATATATGCACCCAATACAGGAGCACGCAGATTCATAAAGCAAGTCCTTAGAGATCTACAAAGAGACTTAAACTGCCACACAATAATGGAGACTTTAATGCCCCACTGTCAACATTAGACAGGTCAACGAGACAGAAAGTTAACAAGGATATCCAGGAATTGAACTCAGCTCTGCACCAAGCAGACCTAGACATCTACAGAACTCTCCACCCCAAATCAACAGAATATACATTCTTCTCAGCACCACATTGCACTTATTCCAAAATCGACCACACAGTTGGAAGTAAAGCACTCCTTGGCAAATGTATAAGAACAAATTATAACAAACTGTTTCTCAGATCACAGTGCAATCAAACTAGAACTCAGGATTAAGAAACTCACTCAAAACCACTCAACTACATGGAAACTGAACAACCTGTTCCTGAATGACTACTGGGTATATAACGAAATGAAGGCAGAAATAAAGACATTATTTGAAACCAACGAGAACGAAGATACAACATACCAGAATCTCTGGGACACATTTAAAGCAGTGTGTAGAGGGAAATTTATAGCACTAAATGCCCACAAGAGAAAGCAGGAAAGAGCTAAAGTTGATACCTTAACATCACAATTAAAAGAACTAGAGAATTAAGAGCAAATACATTCAAAAGCTAGCAGAAGGCAAGAAATAACTAAGATCAGAGCAGAACTGAAGGGAATAGAGACACAAAAAACTCTTCAAAAAAAAAAAAAAAATGAATCCATGAACTGGTTTTTTGAAAAGATCAACAAAATTGATAGTCCACGAGAAATAAAGAACCAAACAGATGCAATAAAAAAATGATAAAGGGGATATCACCACCAATCCCACAGAAATACAAACTACCAGAGAATACTATAAACACCTCTATGCAAATAAACGAGAAAAATCTAGAAGAAGTGTATAAATTCCTGGATATATACACCCTCCCAAGACTAAACCAGGAAGAATTTGAATCCTTGAATAGATGAATAACAGGCTCTGACATTGAGGCAATAATTAATAGCCTACCAAACAAAAAAAGTCCAGGACCAGACGGATTTACAGCTGAATTCTACCAGAGGTACAAAGAGGAGCTGCTATAATTCCTTCTGAAACTATTCCAATCAATAGAAGAAAAGGGAATCCTCCCTATTTTATGAGGCCAGCATGATCCTGATACCAAAGCCTGGCAGAGACACAACAAAAGAGAATTTTAGACCAATATCCCTGATGAACATCAATGCAAAAATCCTCAATAAAATACTGGCTAACCAAATCCAGCAGCACGTCAAAACTTATCTACCACGACCAAATTGGCTTCATCCCTGGGATGCACGGCTGGTGCAACATACACAAATCGATAAATGTAATCCAGCATATAAACAGAACCAAAGACAAAAACCACTTGGTTATCTCAATAGATGCTGAAAAGGCCTTTGACAAAATTCAACAGTCCTTCATGCTAAAAACTCTCAATAAACTAGGTATTGATGGGACATATCTCAAAATAATAAGAGCTATTCATGACAAACCCATAGCCAATATCATACTGAATGGGCAAAAACTGGAAGCATTCCCTTTGAAAACTGGCACAAGACAGGGATGCCCTCTCTCACTACTCCTATTCAATATAGTGTTGGAAGTTCTGGCCAGGGCAATCAGGCAGGAGAAATAAAGGGTATTCAATTAGGAAAAGAGGAAGTCAAATTGTCCCTGTTTGCAGATGACATGATTGTATATTTAGAAAACTCCATCATCTCAGCCCAAAATCTCCTTAAGCTGATAAGCAACTTCAGCAAAGTCTCAGGATATGAAATCAATGTGCAAAAATCACAAGCATTCCTATACACCAATAACAGATAAACAGCCAAACCATGAGTGAACTCCCATTCACAATTGCTTCAAAGAGAATAAAATACCTAGGAACCCAACTTACAAGGGATGTGAATGACCACTTCAAGGAGAACTACAAAACACTGCTCAGTGAAATAAAAGAGAACACAAACAAATGGAAGAACATTCCATACTCATGCATAGGAAGAATCAGCATCGTGAAAATGACCACACTGTCCAAGGTAATTTATAGATTCAATACCATCCCCATCAAGCTACTAATGACTTTCTTCACAGAATTGGAAAAAACTACCTTAAAGTTCATATGGAACCAAAAAAGAGCCTGCATTGCCAAGACAATTCTAAGCAAAAAGAACAAAACTGGAGGCATCATGCTACCTGACTTCAAACTATACTATAAGGCTACAGTAACCAAAACAGCATGGTACTGGTACCAAAACAGAGATATAGACCAATGGAACAGAACAGATCCCTCAGAATTAATACCATACATCTACAGCCATCTGATCTTTGACAAACCCGACAAAAACAAGAAATCGGGAAAGGATTCCCTATTTAATAAATCGTGCTGGGAAAACTGGCTAGCCATATGTAGAAAGCTGAAACTGGATCCCTTCCTTACACCTTATATACAAAAATTAATTCAAGATGGATTAAAGACTTAAATGTTAGATATAAAAACCATGAAAACCTAGGCAATACCATTCAGGACATAGGTATGGGCAAGGACTTCCTGACTAAAACACCAAAAGCAATGGCAACAAAAGCCAAAATTGAAAAATTGACAAATGGGATGCAACTAAGCTAAAGAGCTTCTGCACAGCAAAAGAAACTACCATCAGGGTGAACAGGCAACCTACGGAATGGGAGAAAATGTTTACAATCTACCCATCTGACAAAGGGCTAATATCCAGAATCTACAGAGAACATAAACAAATTTACAAGAAAAAAAAATCAAACAACCCCATCAAAAAGTGGGCAAAGGATATGAACAGACACCTCTCAAAAGACGACAGTTATGCAGCCAACATACACATGAAAAAATGCTCATCACTGGCCAGAGAAATGCAAATCAAAACCACAGTGAGATACCATCTCACACCAGTTAGAATGGCAATCACTAAAAATTCAGGAAACAGATGCTGGAGACAATGTGGAGAAATAGGAACACTTTTACACTGTTGGTGGGACTGTGAACCAGTTCATCCATTGTGGAAGACAGTGTGGAGACTCACTCAAGGATCTAGAACTAGAAATACCATTTGACCCAGCCATCCCATTACTAGGTATATACCTGAAGGATTATAAATCATGCTGCTATAAAGACACATGCACATGTATGTTTATTGCAGCACTATTCACAATAGCAAAGACTTGGAATCAACCCAAATGTCCATCAGTAACAGACCGGATTAAGAAAATGTGGCACATATATACCATGGAATACTATGCAGCCATGAAAAAGGATGAGTTCATGTCCTTTGTAGGGACATAGGTGAAGCTGGAAACCATCATTCTTAACAAACTATGACAAGGACAGAAAACCAAACACCGCATGTTCTCACTCATAGGTGGGCACTGAACAATCAGAACACTTGGACACAGGGTGGGGAACATCACACACCACAGCCTGTCGTGGGGTGGGAGCAGGGAGGAGGAATAGCATTAGGAGATATACCTAATGTAAATGATGAGTTAATGGGTGCAGCACACCAACATGGCACATGTGTACCTATGTAACAAACCTGCACATTGTGCACACGTACCCCTAGAACTTAAAAATAAATTTAACTAAGATCCCTATGTTCTACTTGCCAACGAACACCCTCGAGAAAAAGAATTAGTCCTAAAATTAAAAATTAAAAAAAGGGCTACCCTCTTTGGGTCCCCCTCCTTTGTATGGGAGCTCTGTTTTCACTCTATTAAATCTTGCAACTGCACTCTTTCGGTCCATGTTTGCGTCGGCTCAAGCTGAGTTTTCGCTCGCTGTCCACCACTGCTGTTTGCTGCTGTCACAGACCTGCTGCCGACTTCTATCCCGCCGGATCCGGCCGGGTGTCTGCTGTGCTGCTGATCCAGCGAGGCACTCATTGCCTCTCCCAATAAGGCTAAAGGCTTGCCATTGTTCCTGCACGGCTAAGTGCCCAGGTTCGTCCTAATCGACCTGAACACTAATCACTGAGTTCCATGGTTCTCTTCTGTGACTTACGGCTTCTAATAGAGCTGTAACACTCATCTCATGGCCCAAGATTCCATTCCTTGGAATCCATGAGACCAAGAACCCCAGGTCAGAGAACATGTAGCTTGGCACCATCTTGGAAGTAGCCCACCACCATCTTGGGAGCTCTGTGAGCAAGGACCCCCTGGTAACATTTTGGCGACCATGAAGAGACCTCCAAAGTGATGAGTAATATTGGACGACTTTCGCTTGCTATTCTGTCCTGCCCTTCCTTAGGAATTGGAGGAAAATATCGGGCACCTGTCGGCCAGTTAAAAGCTATTAGCGTGGCCACCAGACTTAAGAGTCAGGTGTAAGGCTATCTGGGGAAGGGCTTTCTAGCAACCCCAACCCTTCTGAGTTGGGGATGTTGGTCTGCCTGGAATCAGCTTCTGCATTCAATTTTCTTGAAGCCAAGGGCTGACTAGAAACAGAAAGCTGTCGTCCCAAACTCCCGGCATTAGCTGGTTGAGATCATGGTGCAGCCAGAAGTCTCTCAATGGTCACCCATGCATGTGCCCCACCTTTCCTTCTGACCCATACCTCCTGGGTCCCAACCACGACTTTCTTGAAAGTGTAGCCCTGAAATTCTCACCCCTGAATCTACTTCCTCTGAGATTCTGAAAAATTTCAGATTCCTGCCTCCTAGGTACTAATGGTTCAGACTTTCATTTCCTCTAGCAAGTTGTAACTCCAAAGCGATCTGAGGAAGCTCTACATTGTGTTCTTAGGTATCTAGGCTATAAACCCAGGGAGTCTTATCGCTGGTGTCCCTACCATTTTAGGTGTACAGCTCTTGACATGGGCAGTTACGTGGGACCCGTTCCCTACCACTCTTGCCAGGGCCCCAAGTTTGTAGTGGCTAAGAGGAGGGAGAGAGAGAAAGAGAAAGAGGGAGTCAAAGAGGAAAAAAAAGAGAAAGATAGAAATAATAAAAGACAGTGTGCCCTATTCCTTCAAAAGCCAGTGTAAATTTAAAATCTATAATCGATAATTGAAGGTCTTTTCTGTGACCCTATAACACTCCGGTACTACCTTGTTGTCAGTGTAAACAAGGGTGTAGCCTAAAAACACTGAGACCACTGACAACCCATAGCCTTCCCATCAAAAATCCTTAACCCAGTGATCCGTGGATGGCCCAAATGCATTCAATCTGTAGCATCGACTGCTTTGCTAACAGAAGAAAGTAGAAAAGTAACTTTTAGAGGAAACCTCATTGTGAGCACACCTAGTCATTTCAGAATTATTCTAAAAAAGCAAAAAGGTATCTTACTAATTCAAAAATCTTAAAGTATGGGGCTATTGTGTTAGAAAAAGGTAATTTAACACCAACCACTGATAATTCCCTTGACTGAGATTTCCTAACAGGGAATTTAAATCTTAATTACCATACAAAGGTCCGACCAGACCTAGGAGGAACTCCCTTCTGGACAGGAGGATAGATGGTTGCCCTCCCAGGTGATTGAGGAAAAAACCACAATGAGTATTCAGTAATTGATAGGGAGACTCTTGAGGAAGCAGAGTTAGAAAAATTGCCTAATTGGTCTCCTCAAACATGTGAGCTGTTTGCACTCAGCCAAGCCATAAAGTAGTTACAGAATCAAAAAAGACTATCTCAATCCTGATTCAAAAGTTTACCTACACCCTCTCTAAAACAAATTTACATAAGAACTGTTGTTTTGGGGAGTGCCTCTTGATGGGGTGGCGGGGTTGTTATGAAATACTCAGGAACCCAGTCCAGCTCTAGAACGCACCCCTGAGCACAAAGACAATTGTTGGGCACGCCGATAAAGGTAAAGGACCACTAGAATCCAGCAGCCCGGACCCCTTTTCTTTGTGGTCAAGGCGGGAAAAGGGGTGCAGAACTGCTACATCGGTGAGCATAACTAATCCAATAAGCAGGGGTCCATGGGTGGTTACCCACCCTGGAAAGGAATAAGCATAGAGGACGCTCTAGGACTAATGCTCATTGGAAAATGACTAGGGGTGCTGGCATCCCTAAGTTCTTTTTTCAGATGGGAAACGTTCCCCCCAATACAAAAATGCCCCTAAGATGTATTCTGGAGAACTGCGACCAATTTGCCCCTCAGACACTAAGAAATGACTTATATTCTTCTGCAGTACCATCTGGCCACGATATCCTCTTCAAGGGGGAGAAACCTGGCCTCCGGAGGGAAGTATAAATTAAAACACCAACTTACAGCTAGACCTCTTTTGTAAAACAGAGGGCAAATGGAGTGAAGACCCATATGTACAAACTTTCATTAAGAGACAACTCGCAATTATGTAAAAAGTGTGATTTATGCCCTACAGGAAGCCCTCAGAGTCTACCTCCCAACCCCACCATCCCCCCAACTAATAAGAACCCCCCTTCAACCCAAATGGTCCAAAAGGAGATAGACAAATGGGTAAACAATGAACCAAAGCGTCAATATTCCCCAATTATGCCCCCTCCAAGCAGTGGGAGTAGAATTCAGCCCAGAGTGCATGTACCTTTTTCTCCCCAAGACTTAAAGCAAATTAAAATAGACCTAGGTAAACTCTCAGATAACCCTGACGGCTATATTGATGTTTTACGAAGGTTAGGACAATCCTTTGATCTGACATGGAGAGATATAACGTTACTGCTAGATCAGACACTAAGCCCAAATGAGAGAAGTGCCGCTGTAACTGCAGCCCGAGAGTTTGGCGATCTCTGGTGTCTCAGTCAGGTCAATGACAGGATGACAACAGAGGAAAGAGAACGATTCCCCACAGGCCAGCAGGGAGTTCCCAGTGTAGACCCTCACTGGGACACAGAATCAAAACACAGAGATTGGTGGTGCAGACGTTTGCTAACTTGCGTGCTAGAAGAACTAAGGAAAACTAGGGAAGAATCCTATGAATTATTCAGTGATGTCCACTATAACACAGGGAAAGGAAGAAAATCCTACTGCCTTTCCGGAGAGACAAAGGGAGGCATTGAGGAAGCATACCTCTCTGTCACCTGACTCTACCGAAGGCCAACTAATCCTAAAGGATAGGTTTATCACTCAGTCAGCTGCAGACAGAAATAAAACTTCAAAAGTCCTCCTTAGGCCCAGAGCAAAACTTAGAAACCCTATTGAACTTGGCAACCTCGCTTTTTTATAATAGAGATCAGGAGAAGGAGTCGGAACAGGACAAATGGGATTTTAAAAGGCCACTGCTTTAGTCATGGCCCTCAGGCAAGTGGACTTTGGAGGCTCTGGAAAAGGAAAAGCTGGGCAAATCGAATCCCTAATAGGGCTTGCTTCCAGTGTTGTCTACAATGACACATTAAAAAAGATTGTCCAAGTAGAAATAAGTCACCCCCTTGTCCATGCCCCTATGTCAAGGGAATCACTGGAAGGCCCACTGCCCTGGAGGACAAAGGTCCTCTGAGTCAGAAGTCACTAACCAGATGATCCAGCAGCAGGACTGAGGGTGCCCGGGGCAAGCGCCAGCCCATGCCATCACCCTCACAGAGCCCCGGGTATGCTTGACCATTGAGGGCCAGGAGGTTAACTGTCTCCTGGACACTGGCGCAGCCTTCTCAGTCTTACTCTCCCATCCTGGACAACTGTCCTCCAGATCTGTCGCTCTCCGAGGGGTCCAAGGACAGCCAGTCAGTAGCTACTTCTCCCAGCCACTGAGTTGTGGCTGGGGAACTTTACTCTTTTCACATGCTTTTCTGATTATGCCTTGTTAGGGAAAGACACTCTAGCAAAAGCAGGGGCCATTATACACCTGAACATAGGAGAAGGAACACCCGTTTGTTGTCCCCTGCTTGAAGGAATTAATCCTGAAGTCTGGGCAACAGAAGGACAATATGGACGAGCAAAAAATGCCTGTCCTGTTCAAGTTAAACTAAAGGATTCTGCCTCCTTTCCCTACCAAAGGCAGTACCCCCTTAGACCTGAGGCCGAACAATGACTCCTAAAGATAGTTAAGGACCTAAAAGCCCAAGGCCTAGTAACACCATGCAATAACCCCTGCAATACTCCAATTTTAGGAGTACAGAAACCCAGCGGACAGTGGAGGTTAGTGCAAGATCTCAGGATTATCAATGAGGCCACTGTCCCCCTATACCCAGCTGCACCCAACCCTTATACTCTGCTTTCCCAAATACCAGAGGAAGCAGAGTGGTTTCCAGTCCTGGACCTTAAGGATGCTTTTTTTCTGCATCCCTGTACATCCTGACTCTCAATTCTTGTCTGTGAAGATCCTTCTAATCCAACCTCTCAACTCACCTGGACTGTTTTATCCTAAGGGTTCGGGGATAGCTCCCATCTATTTGGCCAGGCATTAGCCCAAGACTTGAGCCAATTCTCATACCTGGACACTCTTGTCCTTCGGTACCTGGATGATTTACTTTTAGCCGCCTATTCAGAAACCTTGTGTCATCAAGTTACCCAAGCACTCTTACATTTCCTCCCTACCTGTGGCTACAAGGTTTCCAAACCAACGGCTCAGCTCTGCTCACAGCAGTTTAAATACTTAGAGCTAAAATTATCCAAAGGCACCAGGGCCCTCAGTAAGGAACATATCCAGCCTATACTGGCTTATCCTCATCCCAAAACCCTAAAGAGGGTTTCTTGGCATAACAGGTTCCTGCCAAATGTGGATTCCCAGGTATGGCGAAATAGCCAGACCATCACATACACTAAGGAAACTCAGAAAGCCAATACCCATTTAGTAAGAGGGACACCTGAACGGAAGCGGCTTTCCAGGCCCTAAAAAAGGCCCTAACCCAAGCCCCAGTGTTAAGCTTGCCAACAGGGCAAGATTTTCCTTTATATGTCACAGAAAAAACAGGAATAGCTCTAGGAGTCCTTACACAGGTCTGAGGAACAAGCTTGCAACCCATGGCATACCCGAGTAAGGAAATTGATGTAGTGGCAAAGGGTTGGCCTCATTGTTTACGGGTAGTGACGGCAGTAGCAGTCTTAGTATATGAAGCAGTTAACTACTACAGGGAAGAGACCTTACTGTGTGGACATCTCATGACGTGAATAGCATACTCATTGCTAAAGGAGACTTGTGGCTGTCAGACAACCATTTACTTAAGTATCAGGCTCTATTACTTGAAGGGCCACTGCTGCAACTGCACACTTGTGCAACTCTTAACCCAGCCACATCTCTTCCAGACAATGAAAAAAGATAGAACATAACCGTCAACAGGTAATTCCTCAAACTTATGCTGCTCTAGGGGACCCTTTAGAGGTTCCCTTGACTGATCCTGACCTCAACTTGTATACTGATGGAAGTTCCTTTGTAGAAAAAGGACTTTGAAAAGTGGAGTATGCAGTGGTCAGTGATAATGGAATACTTGAAAGTAATCCCCTCACTCCAGGAACTAGTGCTCAGCTGGCAGAACTAATAGCCTTCACTCGGGCACTAGAATTGGGAGAAGGAAAAAGGATAAATATATATAGCTTCAAAGTATGCTTACCTAGTCCTCCCTCCATGCCCCTGCAGCAATAGGGAGAGAAAAGGAATTCCTAACTTCCGAGGGAATGCATATAAAACATCAGGAAGCCATTAGGAGATTATTGGCTGCACAGAAACCTAGAGGCAGCAGTCTCACACTGCCACAGTCAGAAAAGAAAGGAAAAGGAAATAGAAGGGAATCACCAAGCAGATATTAAAAGCCAAAAGAGCCACAAGGCAGGACCCTCCATTAGAAACACTTATAGAAGGACTCCTAGTATGGGGTAATCCCCTCCGGGAAACCAAGCCCGAGTACTCAGAAGAAACAGAATGGGGAGCCTCACGAGGACATAGTTTCCTTACCTCAGGATGGCTAGCCACCGAAGAAGGAAAAATACTTTTGCCTGCAGCTAACCAATGAAATTACTTAAAACCCTTCACCAAACCTTTCACTTACGCATTGATAACACCCATCAGATGGCCAAATCATTATTTACCGGACCAGGCCTTTTCAAAACTACCGAGCAGGGCCTGTAAACTGCGCCAAAGAAATAATCCCCTGCACTTCAGGCCATACATTTCAATCCCTGTATCTTTAATCTCTTTTTTAAGAATCAAAGCTGTAGAACTACAAATAGTTCTTCAAACGGAACCCTAGATGCAGTCCATGACTAAGATCTACTGTGGACCCCTGGACCAGCCTGCTAGCCCATGCTCTGATGTTAACGACATCAGAAGCACCCCTCCCAAGGAAATCTCAACTGCACAACCCCTACTATGCCCCAATTTGGCAGGAAGCAGTTAGAGTGGCAGTCAGCCAATCTCCCCAGCAGCACTTCGGTTTTCTTGTTGAGAGGGGGACTGAGAGACAGGACTAGCTGGATTTCCTGGGCCAACTAAGAATCCCGAAGCCTAGCTGGGAAGATGACCGCTTCCACCTTTAAACATGGGGCTTGCAAATTAGCTCACACCTGAGACAGTAAAGAGAGCTCACTAAAATGCTAATTAGGCAAAAACAGGAGGTAAAGAAATATCCCATCATCTATTGCCTGAGAGCACAGCAGGAGGGACAATGATTGGGATATAAACCCAGGCATTCAAGCAGGCAACAGCTACCCTTTTTGGGTTCCCTCCTTTTATATGGGAGCTGTTTTCACTCTACTAAATCTTGCAACTGCAAAAGAAATAGTGTCTGCTGAAGGCCTATGTGCTGTGTAAGAAAACACAACATCAACAATATTATTGTATTTGCATCACTATCGCTCATTTACTTCTAGAAGGATGGCCTCTGCTTGGAGGGAAAAAAAATGGGCAATCGAAGCAGAGTTGAAGCATCATTAGGGCAATATGCCTCCGTCTTTTTAAAGCCTTGGGCATGTGAGGCTCACTGGTAGGAGATAAAATGTGTGAGCACTCAGACACCCCCAAACAGACAGGAAAGAAACACTGGCATTAAAAGTGCTCTCACACCCAAACTCAGGACCACGCAGAACCTGTACATGTTACCTTATTTGGAAATAGGATCTTTCAGATGTAGCAAGATAAAGGAATACTGTACATGGGTGGGCCCTAGACCAATGATTGGTGTCTTAATGAGCACAGAGAAATACGAACACACAAGGAGGAGAACGCCAGGCGAACGAACACGCAGAGGGGAGAACGCCAGGTGAAAGAACACGCAGAGAGGAGAACACTGGAGGAATGCGCACACAGAGGGGAGAATGTCTGGTGAACTCACACAGAGGGGAGAACGCCGGGTGAACCCACACAGGGGTAAGAACGCTGGGTAAACGCAGAGGGGAGAACGCCTGAGGAACGCACACAGAGGGCAGAAGGCCAGGTGACCACGCACAGTGGGCAGAACGCCGGGTGAACGCTCAGAGGGAGAACGCCCAGAGTTGAGAACGCCGGGTGAACGCACACAGCGGGGAGAACGCCCGGTGAACACGTAGAGAGGGGAGAACGCTGGGGGAACGCACAGAGAGGGGGGAACGCACAGAGAGAGGGGAACGCCGAGGCAACGCGCAGAGAGGGGAGAACGCCAGGGGAACGCGCAGAGAGGGGAGAACGCCAGGGGAACTCGCAGAGAGGGGAGAACGCCGAGGGAACGCGCGGAGAGGGGGGAACGCCGGGGGAACGCACAGAGAGGGGGGAACGCACAGAGAGGGGGGAACGCACAGAGAGAGGGGAACGCACAGAGAGGGGGGAACGCACAGAGAGGGGGGAACGCACACAGGAGCGTAAAGGCACACACACAGGAACGTGAAGGAACAGAGGAGAGAAGGCTGGGTGAACCCACACAGGGGGGAGAACGCTGGGTGAACGCTCACAATGGGGAAAACGCCGGGTGAACTCACAAAGCAGAGAGCACAGGAAGAACACACACAGTGAGGGGGGGCGGAGAACACCAGGTAAACGCGCACAGAGGGGAGAACGCCTGAGGAACGCATACAAAGAGAATACTGGGTGAATACACAGAGGAGAGAATGCCAGGTAACCACACACAGTGGGGTGAACGCACACAGAGGAGAGAAGACCGGGGGAACCCACACAGGGGGTGGTGAACGCACACAGTGGGGTGAAGGCACAAAGTGGGGAGAACGGTGTGTGAACGCACACACAGGGGAGAACCCTGGGTGAAGGCAGAGAGAAGGCCTGGCGAACGCAGAGGGGAGAATGCTGGGTGAATGCCTGGGAAACCCGCACACTGCTGTGAACGCACACAGGTGGGGAGAACGCCGGGTGAAGGCACCCAGGTGGGGAGAACGCCGGGTGAAGGCACCCAGGTGGGGAGAACGCCTGGTGAACGCACAAAGTAGAACGGCCGGTGAACACATGGGGGAGAAGGCCGCGCGAACGCACAGGGTGGAGAACGCCGGGTGAAAACACAGGAGGGAGAACGCTGCGCAACCCTCAGCGAGGAGAACGCCTGGTGTACGCACCAGAGGGAGAAAGCCGCCCTAACACACACGGGAAATAACGCCGCGCAAACACAGAGTAGGGAGAACGCCGGGTGAACGCACAAGGGAGAGAACGCCAAGTGAGCGCCAGAAGGACGAACGCTGCAGGAACGCACAGTGGGGAGAATGCCACGCCAATGCAGAAAGAAAGGAGAACGCCATGTGAACGCACACGGTGGGGGTGCGGGAGACGCTGGGAGAACGCACACAGTAAAGAGAATGCGGTGTGAACGCACGGGGGAGAGAACACCATGTGAACACACAGGGGAGAAGGCCTGGTGAAGGCACAGAGGGGAGAAGGCCGCGAGTGGAGAATGACATGTGAACGCACAAAGAAAGAACCCCTGGTGAACGCACACAGGAGGAAGAATGCCAAGGGAACTCACAGCCTGAAGAGACCCCCGTGGAAGCGCACAGGGGAGAGAACGCCTAGAGAAAGCACAGTGAGGAGAAAACCATGTGAACCCACAAAGGAGAACGCCAGGTGAACGCACACGCTGGAGAACGCTGGGCGATCACACAGGGTGGAGAACGGCGGGTAAATACACACTGGGGAAAGTGCCGCGGGATCGCATAGAGGGGAGAACGCTAGGTGAACACAGGGTAGTTCTTCCATCAAGCGGCTGTGCTGGAATCTCTGAGTTTACTCTGGTTTAGAAGGCTGCCTGATTCGCAAATTGTTCATTGCTCAAGTACATGCCTTTAAATTTAATTCAGCTGAAGTTTTTCTTTTCTCAGGGCCCACCCATAGATGTGGCTCTGTCAGTGGTGCTGGCCAGTGGGGCATGGAGGAACTAGTGTCCTTCCCAGCACAGGCACTAGGAAGCGGCTGTGCCTTCTCCACACTCTTCTCCTGACTCTTGGCTAGACCTCTAAACCCAGGGTTAGATTCAGGGGCCTGTGACCTCCAATGGGAAAACAATTACATCTTTATTTTTACTAACTTCTACCTCATATTTAGTATTTCCGTGAGTTATGAGTGTAGGCAAAAAAGCACAGTAGCTTCAGCAGGACTGGTGTTTTGCTGGCAGTACAAAACACATTTTCATATCCTAATCCTTGCTATCCTATGTTCTTTCTTTTATGTGTTAAAAAAATCTTATTCTGAGACCATTCATCAGGCCACTGGAAGGGGTTCATGGCACAAAAAAAGATGAAGCCCAGCAATAAGGTGAAAGGGAGATGACAGAGCCACTGGACCCAAGGAGCCTTGCACCCTGAGTCACCCCACGGAGCACTGACGAGCCTCGGGTCCTGATTCATTGTGTGGGGTACTGCTGAAAAAGGGACATGAGTAAGAAATAAACTTCCAGTGCATGAAGCTAGTGAAATGATGGGATGTGTTTATCACAGGGCTAGCATCATCCTAACCAGCATGGAGACATGCAGGGCTGTGAACGGGAGCCTAGATCTGAAATTAGACAAGCCTGGTCCAGGAGACCTCTTGCAGGCTGCAAAGCTGCTCTCTCATTTGCCTCCTCTGTATCTCAAAGGACCTGGGGTGGTGAAGGGAGTTCTGGGCCAACCTGAGTCAGCCTGAAGAGGCCATTCCTTCAGCAGATTCCTCAAGCTCTGCCCTGGCCCCTTTCTTGGCCCACCCCCGCTTGCCCTCCAAGAGACATTAGCACTCTGACCCCCGTCTCCTCCTCCTGTTCAGGCCTTGCCACAACAGTGCAGCAGTGCCCCTCGGCAAAGGGGTCTCGCCTGCTGTTCAGCAGCTCTCTTCCCACCACAACGATGGGCAGCCAGATCCGAACTGGAACTCCACCACATCCAAAAGGAATGTGAACACCAGTAGAATCCAGATAGAAGAGTGTGACCAAGGCACAGTGGATGAGAACCGGAGCTTGGCTAGCAGGCAGGGGTTCAGCTGTTTCCTGACCTGTGCCCTGGCACCTCTCACCTGGCCGGGGCTTCTCAGGGAGTGACCACTGTGGAGCCTTTGAGACACTGACATGTGTAGGCGCATTTCTAAGCCTTCCTTGCATAGACTCACTCCTCCCTAATGCTGTCCCATTTTCCAGACAGGATCTCACCCACCCCCCACTGCTGCCCCCACTGCTTTGGTTCAGCCCCTTAGCTGTGAATGGAGTTAGTTCCTCATATTAGATCTCCATAAGACTGTGGTGGGAGTCGGTGTAGAGCAGGGAAAGCCTGGACTTTCTATCAGAAGGTCTTGTGGAGTAGTGCAGGCCATGGCACTTCCCGGCTCTGTGCATGGGGTGGGCCACCCCAACCCGGCTCCTCACACTTCACTATGTGCAGCAGCCTCCTGGGCCCTGTGAACATGCAGACTCTGAGCAGCAGGACTGCACAGGGCCCGCATGTGCATTTCTAAACAGCTCCCAGAGGACACCAGTGCTGTGGGCCCACACTGGAGGAACACTGGCCAGTGGACAGCTTTGGGTGACCTTTAAAGTGGGTAGAAGCCCACCTGCCCAGCCTACCCCCATGGCTGCTGCAGGATCAGGAAACAGCACACTCCTAAGTGACTCGTCACTATGGTGACTTTTGGATTCCCACTGCCAGTTCCCGTGGAGTCAGAGAGATCTTAGCTCAGAAGTGCTGACAGCAGGGGCTGGCTGGCCACCGGCCGCATGGGAAGAGGAGAAAGGCAGCAGGCGTCACCTGAGGCAAATGAGCTAGTCAAGCCGCTGCTCTGCCTGACTTCCCGCCACAGCTCCTAACACAGGTGAAATTGGCTCAGAACAGCTCAGCATGTCCTACTGAGGGGCAGGAAGGATGCTGAGAAAATCCCAGGCAGCGGTCTCAGCTGGGATGTAATTTGAGGGTGAAAAAGGTGTGTTGCTTGCAGTCTCTTCCTTGCTCCTTGCAGGTTATATTTGAAATGAATATCAGAGTCATGCGGCCACTGCCAACTAATTTCCAACTAAGAAGGTAAACACCAGCATCACCTGGGTCTTCTGGTCTACCTGATTCTGCAGCTCAGAGGGAACCATGCAGCTGGCAAAAATGACAGCAAGGGCAGGACTATGACCCAATTAAAGAAATGTGATTAAAACATGGGAAGCCAAACACCCAAATTCCAGCCTGATCCTAACTGGATGTAGGCATTAAACCCTTATGCTGTCATTTCTACCATTGAGTAGAAAGAGTGGTATGTGGCTTTGTATCACTATAAATACAATTCTACTTTACCGGCCTTTAGCCTCCCTCCTTTTGCTCACAGCCTTGACTGCAGCCAGCAGAGAGGGGCACTGCCTCCGGCACAGCCCAAGCGAGCTGGGTTTCCATGGAGGCACAAACGGGCTCCATGTCTCCTGTGAAGCCTTGCGTGGAATCCACAGCAGAGGTGCAAGGAGATCCAGGGGTCTTGACCTCCTGAGATTATTTGGGGCAGCAGGGGTAGGAGGTTGTATAGAGATATTTACGTTTTTTCCATTCTGGAAACCACACAGAGACAGTGGGAGGGGGAGATTCTCTGGTCAAGAAATGAAATAGAATGGAGAAGCAGAGAGAAGAGGAATGAGGAAGCTGAGTGGTACCAGGTCTCCCTGAAGAGGGATGGGGAAGCTGGGTGGTACCGGGTCTCCCTGAAGAGGAATGGGGTTGGGTGGTACTGGATCTCCCTGAAGAGGGATGGAGGGGCTGGGTGGTTCCGGGTCTATCTGAAGAGGAATGGGGGGCTGGGTGATACTAGGTCTCCCTGAAGAGGGATGGGGGGCTGGGTAGTACTAAGTCTCCCTGAAGAGGGATAGGGAAGCTGGGTGATAATAGGTCTCCCTGAAGAGGGATACGGAAGCTGGGTGGTACTGGGTCTCTCTGAAGAGGGATGGGGTTCGGTGGTACCGGGTCTCCCTGAAGAGGGATGCGGAAGCTGGGTGGTACCGGGTCTCCCTGAAGAGGGATGGGGTTGGGTGGTACTAGGTCTCCCTAAAGACGGATGCGGAAGCTGGGTGGTACCGGGTCTCCCTGAAGAGGGATGGGGGGCTGGGTGGTTCTGGGTATCTGAAGAGGGATGGGGGGCTGGGTTGTGCCAGGTCTGGAGGGGCTGGGTGGTGCTGGGTTTACCTGAAGAAGGATGGGGGGACTGGGTGGTGCCAGGCCTACCTGAAGAGGATGGGGGAGCTGGGTGGTGCTGGGTCTCCCTGTGCTCCACACAGCCCCTGTGCTCAACGGCACTGTGTGCATCCCCTTCGAGAGCCATGGGAGGCGTGTGTCCTCTCTGAAAGGCAGGAAGCAGCAGGGACCACATTCCTCCCATTGGGTATTCCCAACCCCTGGCTCACTGCTCCTCCCCCAGAGCAGGAACTCTGCAAATAGTTGCTGAATAAACAAGTGAGCCAATGAATGAAATAAAGGTGAGACTCAATGGGAAATGCAAGAGTTGCCAGGAACAGCAGGAGGACCACACTCCTGGGAGATCTCCCACGCCATGAGTTATACCACCACACACCCACACACATGCCCTCACCGTGGAAGCATAGCACAACTCTGTGTATGGAGCACACACTCGTCCAGAACACAACTCCATGTGTGGGAGCACACTGCCTTCCAGAGGACAGCTCCGTGTGTGGGAACACACACCCCTCTGGATCACAACTCCATGTGTGGAGCACTCACCCCTCCGGAGCTCCTGCACTTTTCCCTTTAGGACATATAGGGAATTTCCATCCAGGAACCAGCTAGGACTCCCAGGATCTCTTCGGGCCTTTCCCACTGCCTTCCCATCATCCCCAGCAGAACACCCGTGGCCCTGCAGCCCCGCAGCCTGCAGTCACACTCTGTCCTCCCATTCAGCAGCGCAAGGGACAAATGCCAAATTTCTGCAGCGGGCCTTTGTTCCCGCTGGCACCGGGCTGTGTTTGCCTTTTCGTGCCTCACATGCTTTCAGGCCTGAGTCCTCTGGCTTCTTTCCCCACTCTCTCTCCTCTGACCACCAGTTCCCTACCCCTAAGCGACTGCTGCAGGTTTTGCCAATGCTTCTTCCTTCTCCACTTCCTGCACCTTAGCATATTCCTTGAGGCCTTGAACCCCTTTCCTACGCTGCCCACTCCTGTTCACAAGTTGCACTGCCACCCCACCATCTCCACCCGCCGCTGCTGCATGCCCTGGTCATTACCCGCTGATGTCATTGCTGCCACTGTCCACCCACCCTGAAGGCCCAACCCACTCTCCCCACCAACTCCTCAATGCCAGCTCACCTCCCTGCCCGGCCCCGCTCTCCCCACCAGTTCCTCCTGCCAGCTTAGCTCCCTGAGCAGCAGGCTTCAGCAGACACAGGGCTGACTTCCACATAGTGGTGAATTCATGAAATGGGGCCCTGTTCGTGCTTCTCTTGCTCTCTTACCACCTGGATTGGATGAAAATCTGCCTGAATGTCTTTATTACTGGCTAGTGAATCCTAATACACTGGCTTTCTGAGTACATCTTAATTTAATCCATCTTGCATTTTGCCAATCATTCCTCATAGTCCACCTTCGAATCAAGGTGGATATCTTTCTTAAGCTAAAACATGTAGAATAAAAGCCACTTTTATTCGGGAATTTTCTGAATGTTCCTCTACACTGAGGACCCCCACTCTGTCCCCTAACCCACACTCCAGGGCAAGATACCAGTTCCTTTCTCCCCACTCTCAATGGCTTTCTCAGCTGTCAGACACTAGGTAAGCAGCATCCTCAACTGCTCATCAGCAATGAACTGAATATTATTAATTTTAAAATAGCCCTTGAATATTATTGATTCATGTAGTTTTTCTATGAAGTACAAAACTTAGCTGCATTGTGCTCGTCTGGGATTTCCTCTGTTTCATTTTGGTCCAGCATATCTCCCACGCAGAGCACAAGAGAAACCCTCGTAAGATAATGAAGGCAAGAGGATGGGGACTGGGCAGTGTTGGTGCCTGCCTTTTGTGTCTGTCCTTGGTTCAACAAGCAGTTTATGGAAGATGTGACAGTCAGGGAGCGCTGGCTGGGTCCGGAGGCGTAGGTCTGAGTGTCTGCCTGGCCATGGACCCGTGGGACCTCAGGCATGTGGCAGATTCTCCAATGACTCACAAAGGAATCAGTGTCTCCTCACTGGGATCTTATTTGGGGTGAAACCAACATAAGATGGCATGCACACAGCAGAAGTGCCATGTACTAAACACCCATCATGCCACAATTCTGCTTCCTCTGTCTCCTATTCAAGGGGCCTTCTATGGTAAGCCTTAGGGGAGAAAAGCAAACACTCTGCAATATCACATCCACCATAGAAACTCTCAGCGGAGATTGCTCCGTGAGATGACACCGGGGAAGTAGGATGCTGAATACAAGATTCCGTCCTCATCCATGGGCACAGAACTTTATCAGGACCTGGGCAAATAGCTATAGCTTTGCACAGCATCACGTGAGCTCTTTGAAGCACAAATGTTAGTGCAGCAATGTGATTTCTCTCTCCTGCGCTCAAGGACATTCTCTCATGCCTGGCGGTTGCAGAGGGAACATTGCCTGCTCACTTAGCCTTTCCCTTGAACTGTTTCCTCCCTCCTCTGGTTGACAAGCTCTGTTCCGCTCTGCTCAGCTCAGCTCAGCTGCTTGCAGTGCGGCTTCTGGAGGCTCCCAGCAGACGCCTTCCCTCCTGCCAGGGCAGACACGTTCCACAGAAGTGCCCCTGTTCTCCCTGCCACAGCCAGCATGGGAAGCAGGAGAGAGAAGAAAACAAATTGTTGTGAAAAGATGTTATCACAGCATCACAAAAATATGGGATAAACGGAACTAGAAATACCACTGTAGGTCAACAGAGGAGGGGACCCATCAGTCCCCCAGCACGCCAGGAACAAAGCCTCTCAGGATGAATGCTGCAGCTTTGGAGGCCAGCCTTAGGCAGATAATACCCAGGGCAGCCTCCTGTCTTAACTCTGCGCTGAGAATCAGGCTCTTCCCCGTCCTCCGCAGGGACTCACACAGCAGATGACAGGGATGCAATGGTCTGTGCATTAGCTGTTAGAGCACAACACACATCCTCCTCTCTTTGGTCTTGTGCTTGCATTTAACTTCTTCGGTGAGAATTTTAATACATAAATGTGCACATGAATGGAGTTTACAGATTGTAAAAATGAAAACATATAATGCTTTGAAGTGTGGTAATTTCCTTCCCTCTTTCTTCCCTTCCTCCCTTCTTCGTTCTAGGGTGTTAGGCCCCAGTGGAGTGAGGAACTGACAATGGAGGATGGCAGAGGCCCAGCAGGGCATGTCAGCGCTGAGGGGAAGGTGTCACCCCCATCTGCAGGGTGAATAGCAGCACAGCTTGGTAACACACACATAGATTGATAAAATAAGTAAAGACAATGGGAGCCAGGTTTATCAATATTAGAGAAAGTTACAAATATGGACAGAAAAAAAACTAGAATGATCTCTGCAGTATTAGGCTAGAATTAAAAGCATTGGTATGAACCCATGGCTTGCAGTATATGTGGATCAATGCAGATATGAATGCAGACATCCATGTGTGTGGAGAGCAGTACTTCTCTCCTGGGAGGTATGGCTGGCTCCAGCTTTGGGAAGCATATGAGCTAGAAAGCACTGTACTGCCCAAGAATAAAGAAAGGCTCAAACAATGGCCTGGAGGTGAGAAGATGACCCAGACACCAGGTTGAGGGTCTCTCACTGGCCAAATGAGACCTTTTTAAGCCATAATGAAAGCAATGGGTTTTAACTCACAGAATGAAACAGGAATCCTTAACTTCCTTAACTTCATATCAACTTAAATTCATAAATCAGCAATGGAATATTTACATAACTTCTGAGTCCTATTAATTACAAAGAAGAAATGCAAACCTAACAGGGGAGAAGCTGACGGACCCAGCCCCAGTGAGTCTTGTAAGGATCACACGCCATCTAACAGGATGCCACAAGGAGAAGCCCCACTGCTCACCCCAGAAGTGTGCCCCGAGGAAACACCAGGCAAAGCTAAGCTGAGGAACAGTTTACAGAATAACTGCCTGCAATCTTCACAAAAGTCAAGAAATCCCAGGGAGCATTCCAGACTGCAGGAGACCATGGGACCCAACAACCAAACACCTGTGGGTCCTGGGTGGATGCTTTTGCTTGAAAGGAAATTGTTGAGACAATTGGTGACAGTGAAATGAGGCCTATGGATGGGGTGACAGTGATGGATCAGGGCCCATTTCTTGATCCAGGTGGTTATGTTGTGAGGTGTAAGAGAACATCCTCTATAGAAAACGTGCCCTAAGTATCTAGGGGTGATGTGCGTCATATCAACAACTTGTTCTCAAATGTTTCAGGGGGAAAACAATTCTTTGCACCATTCTTGCAAATTTCCTGTAAACTTAAATCTTTTTAAAAGAAAAAGAAATACGGAATCAGGTGTCCAAACATCTAGGGAAAGGCTTCACTTGACTAAGGGATGGGGCTGGGAGCGAGGCCTACTTGTCACAACACCCTTTGGTTCTGAATTTTGACTGTTTCCACCGATTCTGTTCACGTTGGTAGTGAAATCTGTGTCTGTGCATACTTGTTCTTTCCTGGGAATGGAAGCCGTCCAGGAAGCCCTGCATGAAACCATATGTTATTTCTTCATCTTCCCCCCAAAAGGAGAACACCAGGAACAGCTCAGAGAGAGCCCAGGGAGGTCAGGTGTGTGGGCGCCTGCGTGCACCGAACAGACGATGTTGACTCACAGTGGATGGATTAGTCAGGGTTCTCCAGAGAAACAGAACCAATAGGATGTGTGTGTGGAGGGAGATCAATCTATTTTAAGGAATTGGCTCATGTGATTACTAAGGCTGGCAAGTCCAAAATCTGTAGTTAAGCCCAAAGGCTGTGTGCTGGAGAATTCTCTCTTGTTCGGGGGACGTGAGTCTTGTTGTATTCAGGCTTCTGTTGACAGGATGAGCCCATCCACATTAGGGAGGGCTATCTGCTCCACTCAACTCCACTTACTTGAGTGCTCATCTCATCCAAGAGCATCCTCACAGAAACAGGCAGAATAATGTCAACCAAATATCTGGGCACACTGAACCCAGCCAAGTTGATGCATGAAATTAGCCACTATGTTGAACAGAAAATCTGAAAGAAAGTAGAACAATTTTTCAATTTTTCTGGGCTATATTTTTATGTTATAATTTCATTATTTTAATGCAAATGTGTTAAACTGCCTAAACTTCACAGATATGGCCAAATGTAAATGCAATTATATGTTCCCAACATCCATGTCACCACTTCCTGCATTACCATGTATCAGAAATTGTCTACTGACTCACAGCAGCAGAAAAGATAACACAAAAGAAGCAACTCACCTGACCTCAGTGTAAAAATTAGCAACCAGTCTGTTGACATTAAAATAAGTAGAAGACATACCACATTCTTAAGAGATTGACCAACCCTTTCTTAGAAAGATTGCTAACTAGAGAAACTCACTGATAAAGGAACAGGTATCCCATCCGACAGGAAAAGACAAAAGTGATCATGAAAGAGCAAGGTGAACTTCATAACACACCCTGGTTCTGCCGTCCGTGTGTTGATAACCCATTGTTTCTACTCCTCTGCACATCTGATTTTGATCACCACACTGAATGCCAGGGGTGGAGAGAAGTGACAGCATCACCAGCAACAGCATTCAGAGAAGAAGAGGGAAGAGCTCCTAATTTTATATTGAACAAGTCATAGTGCCTGAGTAAAAACAAGTTGCCATCCACCTCCTGGTGATCATCTTAGAAAGTCATCATCCATATTTTCTTTCTTTCTTTCCTTCCTTCCTTCCTTCCTTCCTTCCTTCCTTCCTTCCTTCCTTCCTTCCTTCCTTCCTTCCTTCCTTCCTTCCTTCCTTCCTTCCTTCTCTCTCTCTCTCTCTCTCTCTCTCTCTCAACTCCAGTCTCTGTCACCCAGACTGGAGTGCACTGGTGCGATCTCGGCTCACTGCAACCTCTGCCTCCCAGGTTCAAGTGATTCTCCTGCCTCAGCCTCCCAAGTAGCTGGGATTACAGGCACATGCCACCATGCCTTGCTAATTTTTTTGTATTTTGAGTAGAGACGGAGTTTCACCACGTTGGCCAGGCTGGTTTTGAACCTCTGGCCTAAAGTGATCTGCCCGCCTCAGCCTCCCAAAGTGCTAGGATTACAGGCATGAGCCACTGTAACTGGCCCATCCATATTTTCCAATTTAGAAATATGGACTGTTGATGAAAAAACTAATTCTCAACAACAGCAATGAGCAACGTGCAGCCCCCAACGATCTGTGGTGAAGAGAGATGAGATTCGGAAGAATGGCTGAATTCCATACATGCTTTTCCAAACCCAATTCAATTTGTTGTTGGGTTTAGTTTCCCTTTATCAAAGATCCTGTCCATATCTGGTATAACTCAGATTTTAAAAATTGAACTTGAGACAAATAGGACACAATCAGGAAGCTATTTTGCTTAAAAGAAAGTCTCACATCGTCTTCAGGGCTCTTATCCTCAGAACACAAACGCTTCAGGTGTTCAGCACAGAAGAAGTCTACTTTGTTCCAGTTTCATTTATCAGGACTCAGTAATGCAGGGTGATATGCTGGTTCCATGCGGGATGTGCTTAGCAAACACCCATTACAAGTCCTGGTTGCCACCTGCCTGCTCTCTTGGAAGAACTATGGAGAAAAAGATGTCGTTGTAAGCCCAATTTGCCCAATAAAAAAATTACTCGGTGATTGCATTCTTCACCAGTGAAGAGTCCCCAGAGAACAGCACAAGGACGGGAAGTAGAAGAATCCGTATCTTCTTGCATTCTCAGCATCACGGTTCAATGTGTGCTGGCAGCTACACTCCCCATTCAAGATGGGCACAGGACAGAGCCCAGAGACATCACAGTCCTGCATGTGCAAATGTACATTTCTGTATGTTACACCTTGCACATTCGGGGTGCTTTGTCTAAAGTCTAGGTTTAGAGAGCCACTCCGTCCCTCAAGGCTTGTGCCTGTCTCTGCTTTTCTGAGGGTCTACAGGTCGTTGTTTGAAAAGGTGGTATGGTGACCTTGAAGTCCCTTACCTCACTGACACATGGCCCATGGGGCCCTACTTGTGTTCACCAAGCTGCAGCAAGGGTGACCCCTGCTGACCTCCATCTTCAGTTCGCCCAGGTCAGCCCTGCCTCTGTGAGTGCAGCTCTGCTGTAGAAGCCCTGCTCCACTGGGGCTCTCCCCAAACTCTCTTTTTCTTTGCATGAGCTAGGACCCAAAGGAGAGGATCATAAAAAGGCATTCAAGTTCACATCTCAAGCTTCAGTCTCAAACTCACAAAGAAAATTGGAGGATGCCAGCAACTAGCAGCTGTTTACAATGGCCTGGAATGAAATGACGTCTTCAATTCAATTCAGCAAGCAATCACACAGCACCAACTATTTGTGCAACACACTGACAGAGGCTGGCAAAAAGGCTGCATGATTTAAATGCACAGCCTGTTCATTCAGCATCATTGACTCCTTCCACAAAGATAAATCAAAATCTGTATTGTGATTGGAAGTGTGCTCAACTAGTGATTTTAACAGTTCAAATGCCTTTTTAAAAATGCCACTTACCATCACTGTGTCACTAGACAAATTGTTTAACATGCCTATTTTTGATGCTTCATTAAAATGGCAAGGACTATACTTTGCAGAGCTGTTGTGACAATTAAATAGGAACATATATGTAAAATGCCCAGCATGTGCACTTTTGCACTTATTGTATATTACAATTGTGCATAAGATGGAAAATGACTTATTCTATTAGAATCTCCAGCTCTTAATAGTGCCTATAAGAAAGGGACCACTTGTCCTCATAAATCCTATATAGAAAAAAATGAAAGAGAATAATTATTTCAGAGACTTGGTTTTGGGGAAAGTTGTTTTGCATTACAAAGAAAATAAATGGGAACTTTCCCCCAGATGGACTGGAGTCCCAGCGTGGCTCCTACCATTTTGTTTCACATGGAAGACAAGCTAAGAGAAAAGCCATAATATAAAGCAGAACAGAGCCCAGCGACCTGGGAAACAATTAACCTGGACCCCTGATCAAACTGTACCTTGTGAAAGTTTTCAGAATCAAAATGAAGTCACTTGTGTAAAATAACAAAAACAAAAACAGAACCCTGACAAATTGATCTGGGGAAGGATATGAAGAAGGGGTTCTCATGCTTGCATGCCTGGTAACAAAACTGTCACAAAAGGCTACTAAAAACACAACCTTGCACAGAGCCATCACAAACTTACACAAAAAATGCTTCTGTGAGGACATCTGCCCAGCAACTGCCTTTCCAGTCTCAGAATAGCATCATCTTTATTATTGATCCTTGTAGCCAAGGATAATTATCACAAAACAATTATGTCATTCTCCTGCATTTTTCCTTTAAAAACCTTTGTCTTCTTTTAGTTCCCCAAATATGCCTATAGTTTACTATGGCACATGTATTCCCATTGCAATGTCCATCTTCAAATAAATATCAGTTTTCTTTTTTTTCTTTTTTTTTTTTTTTTGAGACTGAGTCTCGCTCTGTCCCCCAGGCTGGAGTTCAGTGGTGTGATCTCAACTCACTGCAAGCTCCGCCTCCCAGGTTCACGCCATTCTCGTGCCTCAGCCTTCCGAGTAGCTGGGACTACAGGTGCCCACCACCACGCCCGGCTAATTTTTTGTATTTTTAGTAGAGACAGGGTTTCACTGTGTTAGCCAGGATGGTCTCGATCTCCTGACCTCGTGATCCACCTGCCTCGGCCTGCCAAAGTGCAGAGATTACAGGCGTGAACCACCGCGCCTGGCCATCATTTTTCTTTAGAGCACCCATGTCTATGTGTTATTTAGGATGACATAAATGGTGTCAGAAGTGGGACCTTGAAAAAGACCATCAGAAAGCACCAGTCATTATTGGACCTGGTGTGGACTACTCACTTGAGCTTGTTGAATGCTCTGCTTCCAGGGCTCACTTTCTCTGCCCTGGTGCACTTTCTCTCAGGACAAGCCTCCCTCTTTTTGGTAGAGAATTTTTTATATTATTCAGGATTTTGTTTGGTTACAAGGCTGTCTTAATAAAGGCTCTTACATCCTTCCTGGAGATGATAAAAGACTTTCTGTCTTTTCTGGCAAGTCATTTCTGGTATAAAAACAAGAATCTTTCTGATTTGAGTACCCTGGTTTCCACAGAATTTATATTCTGTCTATGAGGCATGTATTTTCTGGTGAACTTACTTTTGTTCTATGCATCTAGTTGAATAATTTGCTTGATCATCATCCCTGGGTTAAAATGAACACTCTTGAGTATACTCTGAGAGCAAAAAATAAACACTCTAAATGGCTAAAAGCCATCAGGGTGGTTGCTGTTGTCTAAAACATCAGTCCAAACTTCTGACAAGATTTATAGGATCTTGTTTTCTTCAGAGATTAATAAGAACTGGAATGGGATTCTCAAACATAAAGGCATGCTAAGTTTTCTGAGCTATTATGGCTCATTCTTGTGCATAATTTTTAACTGATTGCCCAATTACATCAAGGAAAATTCAGAGGCTGAAATGGTCTTTATTGAAACTTTCTAAAAACACCCCTGAAACTATAGAGTTAACATGTAGTGCCTTCTAAGTTCTCTTTCTCTTTCAATTTTTTTCTGCCTACTTTGAATCTGCTGACTTTTCTACTGGTGTTCAGATAAAATTCACTGCTTATTGTATTCCAGCCAATATTTTTATAAAAGGTCTTAAAAGTCATTCAAATTAATAGCTTTACAAATAACAAGAGCTCAATAGTAACCAAGAAACTAGACCTACGGGTCAACTCTTTTAATGTAAATTTGGGTTTGCCTAACAATTGCTTAGGATAATTAATAATTAATTGAAGGACTGGCTAATATAAAACTAAAAGAACTAGATAAATGTTTATAAAGATATAAAGATTAGGCTTTCAAATAAAAGAAGTCGAACTCCTGAGCTCAGAGGAATAAGACATTTCTATCTGGCATAAAAATTGCTTTGTCTGCCACATAGGGGTGAAGCCAAAACATAATCTACTGTAATGCTTCCCCACCCACAATGACTAGTCAAGCAAAACAGACCAGCAAAAAGGTAAATTGTTACTAAAATCCAAGGCCACTTGGAGATCTTCTTATATAATTTAGCTAAAATGTAAACATTGAAAATTTAACCCTAATGTCATTTGAAACTGAAAAAAGGATTAAAAGAGATGTTTCATTCTTTTTAAAAACCAAACTGTTTTACTCAAAATTCTGGTCCACAACTTTTATTATATTTACTTATCTGGGCAAACAAAGTGTAGTCATGTGAACAGGTCCCAATTTTGTCAGAAATACAATTTGGATCCAACTGTCTTTTATAAACTAATGAGTTTGTATGCTTTACAGTATTATGACTAAAATTCTAAAATGAAAGCTATAAGAGCCTTGTTTCTGTGTGTGAATTTGTGTGTTTGTGTATATGTACATGTATTATATTGCATGTTGTGTCTCCATGGCAAAAACTGGCATGTTCAGCCAGAAATCTCTTAAGAAATTTTATGCAGATTGTCTTAGATAAAAAAGCACTCATAAAATATACACTAATTCACTTTTAGTTCATATGACTTAAGTAAATCTTTACTAAACTGGCTCTAAAATTGTTGGAAAAATAAAAATATCTTAAGAATTGTCAAAATACATTTTTGCCTGAGTTTATCGGTCAGACAGTTTTAAGTCTCTCTCTCTCTACAAGATATTTTAAGGTATTGAGGTTTAATATACAGGTCGTAAAACCATAAACCCAGCCGACAACAAGATGATCTTTGTCCAACTGTTTGATAAGACTAATTTAATATTGTTGGTTTAATATAAATAGCTGTGTCCTCTGAGTTATTTGCAAAATATTCACCTACTTAATTTTGAGATTCTTATTTAGGTGAACATGTGATATTCTTTAGGCTATAAAAATAGTTAACAACAATAAGAAAAATGAAATAACTAGCCTTATCTAATATCTTGGTTTTCACAAGTAATCTAGGTATATTGTTCAAAATAGATAAATTAGTTAAGTGTAAATGGGATACACATTTATAAATTAACTTTTCATGTAATTTGAAATATTAAAGCTATATTAAATTAATATTCATTAAATATCTGGGTTATTTCCAAATGAAGTTAAAACTGAGATATTTCTGAACATAAATGTTTGTTCTTTGCTTCTTAAATTTTATGACTAAATATATTTGGTTCTATTAATGTACATAAAATTTATGTTGTGGAGAAACATTTTTTAAAATTATGAAATGGTTCTCATCTATAAAATACCAGCATTTGACAGTTTAAAATTACTTGCTAAAAATTAAGGTTATTAAGAGTTAAAATTCTAATTAATAATTATAAACTGTACATAAAGTGTACCTAAGATGTTTTAATAATAAAAGCCATTTTAAAAAGGCATTAAACGTGTTACTTAAATAATAATTTTGTCTAATTTCAAGGTTAAAGGTTGTTTAAAATATGGAGTTAGAAAACAGAAACAAGATACAAGGAAATCAGTAAGCAGGAGAGATGTAAAGAAAGTTATGAGTATAAAGATGTACTTTTGGTTAGAAAGGTTGAAAAGACAAGATAATAATTTTGTATGAGAATCTTGTGTGATAATTTTTTGTACTAAAATAAAATGACTGGTTGGTTTTTTAAAAAAAGAAAGTATAGGACAAAGCAGAAAGTCTAAACATTCTGTAAAAGTTCTAAGCAGGTAAATAAAGGTTAATGAAGGATGAATTTATGAACAAATTTCATAGTATCAAGTTGGCTATAATTAGAAGGAAATTATAATTCTTTCTGAAGTTTGAGCTTTGATATAAAAATACACTAATAGAAAACTAAAAATTTGATCCCATATGTTAGAACAGGGTTTTCTTGAAATATTGATTTGCTTGGCTGGGTGCAGTGGCTCACGCCTGTAATCCCAACACTTTGGAAGGCCAAGGTGGGTGAATCACAACGTCAGGGGTTCAAGACCAGCCTGGCCAAGATGGTGAAACCCCATCTCTACTAAAAACACAAAAATGTTAGCTGGGCGTGGTGGCAGGAACTTGTAATCCCAGCTACCCGAGAGGCTGAGGCAGGGAATTGCTTGAACCCAAGAGGTGGAGCTTGCAGTGAGCCGAGATCGCACTGCTGCACTTCAGCCTAAGTGACAGAACGAGACTCTGTCTCCAAAAAAAAAAAAAAATTTTTATTTGCTCTTAGTAAAACTGTAAGGAGGTTTTGATTTTTACCTTTGAAATCGGTTTCTTCAAGTTATCTTCTAAATTGCAGATGGTTTCTCTTTCTGCCACATTTCTCACTGAGATTCTTTTAATTTCCCTAGTTACAGGTTAGAAATGCCATCCTTTTCATTCAGAATGAAGTTTCCTTTCTTATGGAAGAGTTTTCTTCTCAAACCTTCTCCGATTCCTATCTCAGAAGCTCAGCTTTTGCTGTATCTCACAGCACATCACTTGCAGGTCACAAACCATGGCCTTCAGCTGTTTCTCTTTGAGAAGACCGTGATGATAACCCTCTGCTTCAACCTTTGTCACTCCTGTAACTTTTTTCTCCAGTTCTATATCTGCTATCATAACGTGACACTGAAATATTTATCTTGAAAGCCTCGGAAAGTAATGTTTCCTTCCAATATACCTTGATTCTGTGCTCTTGGCTTTTCTTGTGTCTGAATGGTTCCATGCAACCAAGAATCTACCCATACTTTTATTTTCTCTAAGAACCATGTATTCCCCTGCCCGAGTTTTCTTGTTTCTTCCCTATAACATGGGGTACACTTATAGCTTGGACACACATTCTTCCTGTGTTCAGTTAAATTCAAGTATCATTTTCAAAAGGTCTGGCTTCCAGGTTATCTAAACAAGCTTCCAGCAAGGAGAAGCACTCACACTGTAAGAGGTTTTTCGCTGCCTTTTTGGTAACTGGCCTAAAAGAATTTATGTTTTATCAAGATAATTTTCTGTGTTGTCTTTCTCAGGTTTTTGATTACTAAGGGAAACTGAGCTTTGAAAAAGTTAAGGTTTTCACATCCATGTAACTTTCTGTATTGCTCTCAAAGTCTTTTGATTGTCACTCTTGTTAAATGACTATTATTGCACAGTGACCTATGATTGTTTTGAGCAAGCATTTTAAACCTTTTGACGTATATGACAGGCTTCCCTGGGATCAAAATTCTAAAGTGAGTCTTTTGACCTAGAATTAACTTTGGGTTTCCAGTTAGGTCCCCGGGGAGCCTGAAAGAATGTATCTCTCATGTTATAGAGATATTAGATGATTAGACTTATTTAGTAAATTGTATGGGAAACATCATCAAATGATAAGTGATATTGGATATTCTTTCAGTTACATTTATGGTAATGGTACTGATACAAATGTTTCAAAAACTATATAAGTTCCTAGAGATCTAGTATGTTATCAGTCATAATTTTGGTTGCTAAACCTTCTTTTAAGTTATATTTATATGAATATTGTTGATGTATTCTAAAAGTTATGTAGAATTTATGAAAGTCCGATGGTCTTGATGTGATGCTGCCATTCATGATTCTGGGTGTTCTCTTAAGATGCCACAGTAGAAAGAAATAAATTTTCTTGTCAATTGTGAACTGTCATATGATTTTCACCGATAGCTAGTATAAGCCTTTATCATCCACAGTTACTGTTTGAATTTTTCTCTAAAAGCATTTGCAATTAGTTATAGTCTAAAATTGCTTTTGATGGAAAGGACCCTAACAAGCACTCTTGAACACAGATTTCTGAAAACCTTAAGATCAATGGACTAAATAACAATTTTCAGAACTCTAACCAAAAACTGAAGCGTTCATGGAACTGCTAATCAAGATCAAGCAAAACAAAAAATTAATTACATAAAATTAAGTAACTGATAACAATGTTTTTATAACTTCTGTTTAAAACATTTTGAGTTCTTTACTTAAATGTTTTGTTTACCAGATTTAAGAAACTGTTCTATCTTAAGCTATCTGTAGTCTACAGCAGTTTGGTAAAGTATACTTTTGTGAATAAAGGTGAAAGCATTTGCTTTTTCTCCCTACTTGATTCCTCCAAAATTTGGTAACTATTCATATTCTTACTTTTTATGACAGTGTGCCTAAGTTCCATAAAAACCTATTATCTTTATAGCAGGATAAAATTGTAAACTTTGATTATATTACCAAGGCTTTGACCAAATTTCATATTCGAGAATGTGTGTAGAATGTCTGTCTTCAAGAGTTCCCAGTTTTAAGTGATTGAGGAAAAAATGTCACTTCCTGGCAGGCCCAGGAACCTTAAGACTGTAAGGAAAACCCGAAGTCTGCATTGGGTTGGCTTCCTGGCCTCAAGAGGCTTTTAAACCTGAGGTTCCTATGCGATCAATGCAGAGAGAAAAATGTGTGTTTCTAAAAGACTGTCATAAACCTGCTATTAGACTGTAGCCCCATTCATTGTTTGAAAGTTCTTGTTATCTATAGGCTAAACTAGATCTGAATTCTTTCAGATTCCTCCAATCTCACTGTCCTCCACAGAATTACTAAAAATGGAAACTGCTTTGTTCTTAAAGTCTGATGTATGAGCCATGCAGAAAGTTCACCAAACTGCTCAATGCTATAACCCAGTGACACTCCAACAGCAAACTTGGTTAAGTTGATGTTTTTCATGCTGTGGACAGCTTTTCCCAAGACATCAGAATGAGACTCCATATCATATGATACTTATCTCTCTTAATATCCACGTTTTTCACTTGGCAGGATAATGGTATAATTGAAATTTCACAATTAGTAACTTCTATTATAACTTGACAGAACCTGACCCAAGAAATCCTTAGTATCTACTGGTTAAATTGTAAAATGTCTGTACTATTGTTAATACCACATGCTGTACCTGGATAAATTTTTCTGGGAAAGTTATACAAAATAAGAAGATAGGCCACATGGTTATTGCAATGCCCTATGCCCAAATAAATATCATTTTCTTTTAGAGAGCCTGTTTGTCATTTAGGTGGACAAACTGAAATTTTCAATTACTTGAGTCAATTAATTCTGTTTTTAAAGACAGCTTTCTTTTTTAATTTCTAACTATAAGGATCCTAACTGCTAAGCATATATGTTGATCGTGTTTACATATTTATGTTGGGGACATTATTATAAATGTGAAAGAAGTATCTATAAATGTGATTATGGATTACTCACTGACACACTCGAAAAGTGCAGTGCTCCGAGTTATAGTAAATCCTGTTTCATTGGCGTTTGCCTGATAATATCTTACACCTCATCTTTCATCATGAGCAAGTTGCATCCCACTGACCCCCCCGTCACAAAAACCACTTGATTTCCAGGAATCGCCATAGGCTAGATTCTCAGACATACAAAATTTCACTCATTGACTTAAGTGGAATGATTAACCTGGGGGAAACTTGAATCAACCCGAATAGAGGCCACTCAAATATCTCTTCCCATAGTTGGGTCTATTCTGCTCTAAAACATTCAGAGAAAAACCAATCGGGTGACATTTCAGTTTTGATTAATGAGGTTTCAAGCCCCTGAATATTGGGAACATCTTGGTGACTGGCTGAATCTTCTAAATTTAACCAGTGCATGGCTTTTGATGTACGTTGTTATCTTTGGGCCACTGCTGACTCTCTTTCCTCAATTCAGGTTAAATATTTTCAAAACACCTACTATACCCAAGTAGCTATGTTGAGTACTGGGGCAGCATGAGGAGCCCACATCTCAGGGTGCAGCCCAAGACATACGGTCATCAAGACAGCAGAGCAGATGGTGACAGGTACCAGCCACCAAAGCGGCACACACCAGGTTCAATGTCTTCGCTGGTAAAAATGGGCCACTGCCACTCTGCAGACTTTTTTTTCAGTGTTAAAAGCAGGTAAGAAAATGTTATCGTGTAATTTTTGCTCCCTCAAATAAAGGGAATATAAATGCATAAGAATGCACAGGTCTGAAATGTGAAAAGCACATCAGCATAAAGTCATTACAGCATTTAATGGATCTCAACTTTATCCAACTCAAACTTTCTTTTTTTTGGAGACAGAGTCTCACTCTGTCGCCCAGGCTGGAGGGTGGAGTGCAGTGGCACAATCTCGGCTCCCTGCAACTCCAGCCTCTCAAAGGGCTGGGATTACAGGTGTGAGCTGCTGGGACCGGCCTTTTTTTTTTTTTTGAGAGTCTTACTCTGTTGCCCAGGCTTGAGTACAGTCTCAGCTCGCTGCAGCTTTCACCTCCTGGGTTCAAGCCATCCTCTCACCTCAGCCTCCTGAGTAGCTGGGATTACAGGCACCCACCACCACACTCGGCTAATGTATTTTTAGTAGAGACAGGGTTTCATCATGTTGGCCAGGGTGGTCTTGAACTCCTGACCTCAAGTGATCCGCCCACCTCGGCCTCCTAAGGTGCTAGGATTACAGGCGTGAGCCACTGTGCCCGGCCCATCTCAAACTTTCTATCATCTGAGCCTAAAATGCTAATTCTGTCCTTTTTGTCTAAAATAAATAGAAGGCTCATTACAGTCACTCAGAAAAAAAAAAAAATAGAATTCTTATCAGAAAACAATGACATAAAACTGCAGCATTTCTCATCATCTGTCAGAGATTTTGCTTCGGATAAGAAAACCCTCACTACTCCCTTTTCTATGGGAAACGTAGCTTATCCCATAAGCAATGCAATGGACTTATCTTCTATAGACATGCAAATACTGACTTTGTATCTGTGATTCTATCCTGGTAATTTCATTTCAGGAGCTAGAGCTTGTGAGGAAAAGTAGTATTTTAACTTCTGAGTCTTTTCCAGCCTTCTGCAGTGATAGATCTAGCCAGTCTAGTTGAATTCCGAAAATATTTTACATTACAATTCTCAGTTGCCTTAGGACCTGGATTAAATTATTTTTATTCCTGATCCAAAGTTCACAGAAACAAAAAGTGAAAACAGGCCATCTGCGTGTTTTCCTCATCTGGGCGTGGCGAGAAGCCAACAGCAGGCATCTTCCGCTGGGACGGGTGCTGCATTCTCTTTTTTTCTTTTCTTCTTTTTTTTTTTTTTTTTTTTTTTTGAGACGGAGTGTGTTTATTGCCCAGCCTAGAGTGCAGTGGTGCGATCTCGGTTCACTGCAAGCTCCGCCTCCCAGTTTCACACCATTCTCCTGCCTCAGCCTCCCGAGTAGCTGGGATTACAGGCACCTGCCACCATGCCCGGCTAATTTTTGTATTTTTGGTAAAGACAGAGTTTCACCATATTGTCCAGGCTGGTCTTGAACTCCTGACTTTGTGATCCACCTGCCTCGGCCTCCCAAAGTGCTGGGATTACAGGCGTGAGCCACCGCGCCCGGCCTCTGCTTTCTATTTTACTCATTTATTCACTCCGTCGCTAGAGAGCGCTGGCTTACAGCTGATGTACCTCAGACACGGGTGCACTCATGGAGCACAGAAGCGAGGTGGACAAAGTCTGGGCCTTTGCAGTGTGACACGGCCATTAGGGCCCACAGGCCCTTCCCTGCAGCTGCTGCCTCCCTTTCTTCAGGTTCCGAGGAAGCATTCGCTGGCCACCTTCATAACCCTGACCTCCTCCCTCCCTCCAACCTACCACCATCAAATGCACCAGCTGCGCTCCTCTTTTCCCGTGCTGTCTGCTGCCCTGTGCTAGAGTGGGCTCCAAGAGGAAAGAGATCCCTGTCATGACCATGTTTCAGTGCCAAGGAGAGAGGCGGCTCATAGGAAGTGTCGAAAAAAGTGTGGAATCCATAAACAGCTCTTGGTTTAATGGCAGGAGATGTACAGGCCTCACCTCCACTGCGCAGGCCTCATCTATGCCATCCAGCCCTCACCCACAGTGTCCAGACCTCACTTCTCCCACCCAGGACTCCACCCAGTCATCCAGGCATTCTCCCTGCCATCTAGCCCAAAACCGAAACGGCACAGCCCTCACCTCTGCTGCTAGGCCTTATCTACGCCATCCAGCCCTCACTCCTGCGGCCCAGCCCCCACCTCCACTGCCCAGCCCTCACCTCCACTGCCCAGCCCCCACCTCCACTGCCCAGCCCCCACCTCCACTGCCCAGCACTCACCTCCACTGCCCAGCCCTCACCTCCACTGCCCAGCCCTCACTCCTGCGGCCCAGCCCTCACCTCCACTGACCAGCACTCACCTCCACTGCCCAGCCCCCACCTCCACTGCCCAGACCTCACCTCCACTGCCCAGCCCCCACCTCCACTGCCCAGCCCTCACCTCCACTGCCCAGCCCCCACCTCCACTGCCCAGCCCTCACCTCCACTGCCCAGCCCCCACCTCCACTGCCCAGCCCTCACCTCCACTGCCCAGCCTTCACCTCTACTGCAGCCCTCACATACACTGACCAATCCCCACCTCCACTGCCCAGCCCCCACCTCCACTGCCCAGCACTCACCTCCACTGCCCAATCCCCACCTCCACTGCCCAGCCCCCACCTCCACTGCCCAGCACTCACCTCCACTGCCCAATCCCCACCTCCACTGCCCAGCACTCACCTCCACTGCCCAGCCCTCACCTCCACTGCCCAATCCCCACCTCCACTGCCCAGCCCCCACCTCCACTGCCCAGCACTCACCTCCATTGCCCAATCCCCACCTCCACTGCCCAATCCCCACCTCCACTGCCCAGCCCCAACCTCCACTGCCCAGCACTCACCTCCACTGCCCAGCACTCACCTCCACTGCCCAGCACTCACCTCCACTGACCAATCCCCACCTCCACTGACCAATCCCCACCTCCACTGCCCAGCCCCCACCTCCACTGCCCAGCACTCACCTCCACTGCCCAATCCCCACCTCCACTGTCCAGCCCCCACCTCCACTGTCCAGCCCCCACCTCCACTGTCCAATCCCCACCTCCACTGTCCAATCCCCACCTCCACTGTCCAGCCCCCACCTCCACTGCCCAATCCCCACCTCCACTGTCCAATCCCCACCTCCACTGTCCAATCCCCACCTCCACTGCCCAGCCCTCACCTCCACTGTCCAATCCCCACCTCCACTGTCCAATCCCCACCTCCACTGCCCAATCCCCACCTCCACTGTCCAATCCCCACCTCCACTGCCCAATCCCCACCTCCACTGTCCAATCCCCACCTCCACTGTCCAATCCTCACCTCCACTGCCCAGCCCCCACCTCCACTGCCCAATCCCCACCTCCACTGTCCCCACTGTCCAATCCCCACCTCCACTGCCCAATCCCCACCTCCACTGCCCAATCCCCACCTCCACTGCCCAGACCCCACCTCCACTGCCCAATCCCCACCTCCACTGCCCAATCCCCACCTCCACTGCCCAGCCCCCACCTCCACTGCCCAGCCCCCACCTCCACTGCCCAGCCCCCACCTCCACTGCCCAATCCCCACCTCCACTGCCCAATCCCCACCTCCACTGTCCAATCCCCACCTCCACTGCCCAGCCCCCACCTCCACTGCCCAGCCCCCACCTCCACTGCCCAATCCCCACCTCCACTGTCCAATCCCCACCTCCACTGCCCAGTCCCCACCTCCACTGCCCAGCCCCCACCTCCACTGCCCAGCTCCCACCTCCACTGTCCAATCTCCACCTCCACTGCCCAATCCCCACCTCCACTGCCCAGCCCCCATCTCCACTGCCCAGCTCCCACCTCCACTGCCCAGAACTCACCTCCACTGCCCAGCACTCACCTCCACTGCCCAGCCCTCACTCCTGCGGCCCAGCCCTCACCTCTACTGTCCAATTCTCACCTCCACTGCCCAGCCCTCACATACACTGACCAATCCCCACATACACTGCCCAGCCCCCACCTCCACTGTCCACTCCCCACCTCCACTGTCCAATTCTTACCTCCACTGTCCAATCCCCACCTCCACTGTCCAATCCCCACCTCCACTGTCCAACCCCCACCTCCACTGTCCAATCCCCACCTCCACTTTCCAATTCTCACCTCCACTGTCCAATCCTCACCTCCACTGCCCAGCCCCCACCTCCACTGCCCAGCCCCCACCTCCACTGCCCAATCCCCACCTCCACTGTCCAGCCCTCACCTCTACTGCCCAATCCCCACCTCCACTGCCCAATCCCCACCTCCACTGTCCAATCCCCACCTCCACTGTCCAATCCCCACCTCCACTGTCCAATCCCCACCTCCACTGCCCAGCCCTCACCTCCACTGTCCAATCCCGACCTCCACTGTCCAATCCCCACCTCCACTGCCCAGCCCTCACCTCCACTGTCCAATCCCCACCTCCACTGTCCAATCCCCACCTCCACTGTCCAGCCCTCACCTCCACTGCCCAATCCCCACCTCCAATGCCCAGACCCCACCTCCACTGCCCAATCCCCACCTCCACTGCCCAGACCCCACCTCCACTGTCCAATCCCCACCTCCGCCGCCCAGCCCCCACCTCCGCTGCCCAGCCCCCACCTCCACTTCCCAGCCCTCACCTCTGCTGTCCAGGCATCATCCTTGCTGTCCAGTCCACACCTGCAATGTGCAATCAATGCCTCTGCTGCTTAGGCCTCATCTATGCCACTTAACCCTCACCCATGCCAACTAGCCCTCACTCACGCCACTCAGCTCTCACCTCCTCCATCCAGGCATCATTCCTGCCATCCAGTCCTCACCTACACGGCACAGCCCTCACCTCTGCCAACCAGGCCTCATCTACACTGTGCAGCCCTTACCTCCCCTGTGCAGCCCTCACCTCCCCCTTCCAGCCCTCGCCTCCCCCGTCCAGCCCTCGCCTCCCCCGTCCAGCCCTCACCTCCATCATGCAGCCACTGCCTCTGCTGTCCAGTCTCACCTATGCCACATTGTCTGCACCTACACTGTACCGCCCTCCCCGTGCCATCCAGCCGGCACCTTCATTGTAACGCAACAAGAGCTGGAAGAGGGGAGGCCCTGGTCCCTGGATGTGGAAGCCCAGAGCCGCCTAGGACTGCAGAGATCTCTTAACGGCCAAATGTGGAGCTGCGTGTTGACATCCAATGGAACATGCTAAACTAGATGAGTAAAGCACTCCAGGTCACCTAAACTGTGCGGGAGAATCCAGGCACGAGGAAGTGCTAAGCAGAGCCCTCATGGGCTGTGGGGGAGTGGGTGGAGGCACTGGTGACAACGCAGGTGGGGTCGAGGGAAGGTCCCTGAGCCGCCATACTGGGGCTGGAGGTGTGATCTGGGAGCAGAGAGCCATGGTTGATTACAGAGAGTGACACAAACACAGTGCTAGTGTACAGAATGACAGTCAGGTGGGGTGGCAGTCAATGCGTGGCCCAGATGGGAAACTGAGGCTGTGAACTAAGTCAATAATGAGAAGGAGAAACTGAATATAATTCGGAATACTTTCACAATTTCGGCAAAAAATTTTTTTTTTAAAGTTGCCTGTTCACTTTGAGGTTTCTACCTGGAATAAGTGGATGGTGATGTTATTCACCGAGATGGAGGCGAAAGTTTCAGTGGAAAGATAAGATACCTAGGCCAGGCGTGGTAGCTCACACCTGTAATCCTAGCACTCTGGGAGGCTGAGGCAGGCAGATGACTTGAGGTCAGGATTTCCAGACCAGCCTGGTCAACACAGTGAAACCCCGACTCTACTAAAAATACAAAAAATAGCTGAGCATGGTGGCGTGCGCCTGTAGTCCCAGCTACTCGGGAGGCTGAGGCAGGAGAATTGCTTGAACCCAGGATGCAGAGGTTGCAGTGAGCTGAGATCGTGCCACTGCACTCTAGCCTGGGTGACAGAGCGAGACTCCATCTCAAAAAAAAAAAAAAAGAAAGAAAGAAAAGATACCTAGTTCTGAATATGATACAATTGCTAGTGTTAGTAATTCAAGCACATAATGACCTTCCACTACTAGCTTGGAGAGAAGCATTGCTTTCTAGGTGACAAAACATTGTCCCCTCACAGGGCAAGAGAAATGCTCTCAGGTACAGCAACAGCCCTGCTGAGAAGGGGCTGGTCTGGAGGAGTTTCATGGGAACCTGGTTTTCTTCTCTCACTTTTATCTGTGGTGTCTTTTTCCACTGTAAGTTCCACTCATCCCTGTGGCCTAGTTCACGGGTCCTCTTTTCCACAGTGCTGCAGAGATGCTGCAGGCAGAAGCTTCCTCTAGCTGAGACCCAGGCCAGCTGCCCCTACTGGCTGCTCTCCATCCTGAGATGTGCCTGCTCCTCTGCCCCCCTGGGAGACACTCGTACCGCCAGCTCTGATCCTAGAGCCCTGCCTGCTCCTCCTTCCACACATACGAGCCTCAGACCCTGCTCACATGACTTTCTCAGTCACCTCTGCCTAGTGTTAACAGCAAGAACCATGTGGTCAGAGTTGCATCTTCCCGAGTTGAATCTGGAAAATGCACATGACCTACTTGTTTAATGATGTAAAAACATGTGCTTGGATCTGATCTCCGTTACTGAACCTTAAACACAGAGTCTTCCCCTTCTCCCGTCTCCTGCGGCTCATGAGTGCCTTATACTCAAGTGATCTGAAGCAGGTTATCAAACGCTTATGTTCTACCTGCTACTAAGCTCTAGGCCAAAAAAGGAATACTAAGAGATCCAAGCATTTGCTTGTGCTGGTGTTTTGAACCCTCCAGCCCCTCATCAGTGCTTTCTTCCATTTAGCTGATGTGACAATGGCAGGAAACCAGCACTCGGCATACGATGTTTTACTCCACAGCCCATGCCTCCCACCAGGATGCAACCCTGTTGGCATCCCAGTCCGCTCTCAAATGCTCAGACTAATATAATAAATACACACTACTTAAAAAAAGAATGACTTGTTTAAAAACTGCAAAGGCAGTCGATTGCAGACAGCCTCTGAGGAGCTGCTTTCCTTGACCCCCCAAGGCTATAAAATAAATGCAATTTGAATAGGAAGTCTGTTCAAATCCACCAGCTCATCTGGGAATAATGAAGATAAAACCCGAGCCTTGGGCCATGTTTGCAAAATGACTCAAAAAAAGAATTGACATAATTTAAAGGACTCTGAGGCTTAAGGGTCCACACCCTGAAGTACACCCACTGCCCAAGGACCCAGAGCGAATGCAGGAATAATGCCCTTCCAGGTGCAAAACAAATCAGACCTTGTCCCTTTCACAGGCATCCAAACACAAATCACCAGTTCCCGACAGAAACAAATCCTGCCCTGCCACGCCACAGAAAAACACTGGAGACAGAAATGAGCTCAGAGAAGGGCCGAGGGACAATGACAACTTGGGGACCCTGGACCCTTGGGCTCCACTAGCCTTCCCCCCAGCATGCAGAAGAGGGCTGAGCTCCTCCCTCTATTACAGAGGCGGCAAAATAAAGGGACTGCTTCCATGAAATCCCTGATCATCTCCCTCTGTCCGTCTGAAGAAGCTGTCAGGCCTGGCTGGGTGCTGCCTGTCTCAGGGAAATGAGCTCTTACCGCAGAGCTCATTTCCGGAGGGGCAGAGGGCCGTCCTGCGTCTCCTTTAATGCCTGCGGGGGACACAGAGGCCACTTAGTCTAGGATCAGGACTGCCAACATCTGCTTTCTCACTATCCCATCTGCCTGGTAAACCTTTGTCTCTCTCTGAACATTCTGCATTTCAGATTGTCTTGTAGACACCATAAAGTGAGGTTTTGGTTTCAGCCAATTTGAAAATCTCTTCTTTAAATGGGCGAGTAAAGCCAAATATTCACAAGCATTGATCAAGCTGGCTTTTTTGGTAAATTATGTTGACAATATGGTTATTCTGGGGATTAAATATTTCACGTGTTGAACACAACGCCTGGCACAGTGTAAGTTCTATTGTAAATGTGTGTTGAATAAAACATAAATACGATGTTAATGTGATTAAGACAAAGAGAGAAAAGGATTTAAAGAGAGAAGAGGCCAGGAGACGTGGGAGAAGACAATGTTAACAGGTTGTCTTAACAACACATGGAAAGTTCCCCACTGCACAGTCCCCAGACGCCTCACTCCACAAGCGAAATCCCTGCACGGCAGACCGAGACCGTGGGTGCAGCAGTCTGCCTGACGTGAAAGCCATGTCATCACATATCTAGAAGGAAAGGGCACCTCTGGTTCTGGAACACACAACGGAGGCACACTTCTCTGGGGGCTCCATGTACATTTCTAAATACGTATCAGTGCAGCGACCCTCTGATAAGAAGGAAGTGAGGCCTGACAGAAACTGCCCTTCCAGTAACCCGGAAGAGACTGCTCTGACGGAGACAGCGGCTGGCTGCTCTGTGAATACACCCAAATCTCCTAGGGCAGGAGGGGCAAAGTCACCGTTCCAGGACACACCCGTGACCACACAAGTCTTCCAACAAGGGAGCAGCTGGCTAAGGAACAATGTCCTGGGGCTTTGGCCACATGGAACAGACCTACTCTGAGCTAGAGACACCACCCGGGCCCACCAGGCATCAGCATGGGCTCCTGCCATGCGCAGAGCTCTTCGTCTGGACGGGGTCCCTGCACCAAGAAGGCAACAGGCTCTGAGGGGTAAACTCAAGTAAGAGAGTCCCCTGAATCGGCGCCATCTGTCCAAATTCCAAGTATGCCTGTCTGATTTACCAGGGCACTGAAGAGCTTAATCGAGAAGGAAAAAAAAAACAATCTGTGAGCTTTATCCAAAGGACAAAACAGCCACTGAGGCGTGGGAGAGTTCCTCTCTCCCCATGTACGCTGCACACACTCACTCTACATGGACCACAACATCCAATTCACAGGCATGGAAGGGAAACAGCAAAGCAAACAGAAAGGCTTGCTGTGAAAAAGCACACACAAAACTTCACTTTGGAGTTGTTTTTTAGAAAGCTGCAGTTTGTGAATTTCTCTTGCTTTTTAAAACAGAGTATTTCCAAAACTTGGGCATCAGTGCTTTATCTTTTTAGGTGGGGGATAGAAGACTGGGCCATCTTCACAGACCCTCAGACCCCGGCTCTCAGTGTCCCCATCTGCCAGCCAGACTTCCTGCTTGGGGGACGGCTGCTCCCCCGGCTCAGTGCAGTTTTGCAGCTGCTGGTCTTGCTTAGTGAGGCACAGTTCTATCTGACCAACTGTCTGTACTTCTTCATCCTAAAAATAAACGATGAAAGACACTTTAGAATTCAGATCTTGGATTATCATCAAGGTCTTATGATCATGAACTTTCAGAACTTGAAGATAACAAAAGCAGAGGCTCCACACCACAGGTTCGAGTTTCCAAGAACAGATCGTTCATTTAGCAGAAGGCTGACATGCACTAAATTGGAACGGGTGGCTCTAGGCGACTTGCCTGTGGGCAGTGGAGCTGGGCTTGGGGCTTGGATCTCCTGGTCACCATCAGAGGCCAGCCTGGCAGCCCTGGTGAAAAGCCTCTGCTTTTATCTTAGAGAAAATTAACAAAGATACAGATAGAACAGCACTCAACATACCTATTAAGATATTAGGAGAAAAAAATGGCTTTTATAGGCCAAAAGGGCAGCAGTACCCTATTGCTAAAAGAACAGGTATATTCTTGTTAAAGATAAGCAAGAAGACAACCCTGTCCTCGCATGCTGTCAAGGAACCCTGCCTGCTCACACACAGCACATGCTCCCACAGACATACATGCACACCCACATACACAGATGCGCAGGCCTGTGCACACATGCAGAACATGCCCATACGTGCACATACACACACGGCACATGCACACAGATGCACAGAACCATGCACACACACAGCACATGCCCACATGCATGGACACACTCACAAAGGTGCACACAGCACATGTACACAGGCATGTACACACTCACGCACACACACAGCACATGCCCACATATACAGACACAAATGCACAAATACAAGTCTGCCCATGGGAACAGTATGGTGAAGACAAAGCCATCAGGAAACTAGAACCTGTCTTCTTGAGAAAAAAAGGAAGACACAACATAACTGTCTAACCTGGCTTGGCGGAAGGCACTGGATTTTGGGTATCACTCCATATACTCTGGCGAGGGCATCTTTAAAATCTGCAACCTGATATTAAATACAAGTGTATTAGAAATTAAACTTCAACAGAAAAGATCTGACAGTTCTGGGCTATCCCAAGCGCAACAGTGGCAGGGTCCTGCTCTCCCCTGGCTGGCAGGGACAGAACCCAGCACAGGTGTGAGAATGAAGCCCTCATCCCCACCAGCAAAGCAGAAGATATTGTCATCCTGGGCTTCATCCCCAGACCACAAGCCGCTCACTGCGGCTCCGTTTTTCTCTCTACTCCTGTTTCTCTGGAGAGCGGAGCTCTCCTCCTCCCAGTGTCTTTCCGGGCCCCACACTCCCTCCCAAGCTGTCTCACCTGAAATGCCACCTGCCACAGCCACCCTCATCCACCGACTCCTACTCCGCCTTTCATGGCCCACAAAGCTTTCTCAGCCCTGCCCACTCTGAAGTCTCCCTCTCTCCCAACCCCCTTCCCACGGCGGACACATTCTCCTTCACAGAAGGCAGGCCCTGGGACCCCTCAGGTACCGGTCCCAAAACTGCAAACCTAGACCCCCATGTGCTCCAACCTCCTCTCAGACAAGGGGCCTCCTCCCCGCTCTACTGAGGGAATCCTCCCCCCCGCTTCTGCCTCGTGCCTTGTGAGTCAAACCTCCTAGGAGGACACCTGCATCCTCTAAGCCTCATGCTCTGGCTTTGGGGGGCACCGAGCTGGGGTCACCAGCTCCAGCAGATGCCTTTTGCCCCTTGCCTGCCTGTCTGCCCAGACACTGTCCACTCCTTCCAGGAAGCTCTCCTGTGACCTCCTGAGAACCTGCTCCACTGACCGCCTGGTTACTGGCTGCCATTCCTGCCCCAACGCCTTGGCCTCCTTCACACTATCGCTTCTTCTCCAGCTGCATGGCCATGGGCCAAGACTCCCCCACTATGTGGCCTACTTGGAGGGTCTCTGTCCCTAGTCTCTCCCCAGCACCAGGCAACCACAGCAACAAGCAAACACCCCAGCCTACTCAGAGCTCAGTGCTGCTGGAGGATGAGGTCCTCACGTCTGTGGCTCCCACCCGGCCTCTTCCCAAACTTCCTGCTCTCCCCCTGATCCCTCTCAAGTGGCAACTGGTCTCATATCTTCCAGCCCCCAGCTCTGCTCCACCGAGCCACTCCCCGCAGGGCCTGGGCAGGCTGCAGGCCTCCATCTCAGCAATGTATTTCCCAGGAAATGTATGGGTCAGCAACTCTCCTGGGTTCTCCCACAGCCCTGATTTTCCCATAAAACAGATGAGTGGACAAGCGGCTGGATGCTGGACGTGAAAGCAGAAAGTCTCTCCTGATGATAAATCAAACTCCTTTCAAAGGACAGAACTCTGAGTATCCACCGTGCAGTTTCTGATGCCCAATCACACGCCATTAGCACCTGGAAACAGCTCAGCAAGTGTGTGGTCGCTGTGGCTTTTACCACCACTGGAATCAGTTCCCTGAACGCCAAGTTCTGGGCAAACATGGCAGGCACATTCGCCTCATCTATTCGCACACGAGTCCAGGTGGGGACTGTGAGGGCCCTGCAAGCAATCATCTTACAGCTTCCCGGGGTTGTGGTTGTTGGGGAGTCTGGAAAGGGCTGGCAGACTCCTTCCCACTGCTCCCCACACCCTGGAAAAATGGCTGCACAGGTAAGCAGACACCACTGAGAGCAGACACTGTTGCCAATTTATTTCTCCAACTCTCAAGGCACCAAAATAATTGTTCAACATACAGCCATCACCCCAGAACTGCTAAAATCAGCGACTTTCAACCTTTTTCTAAATCTACAACATGTGACAAATACGAAAACTATCTCAAAGAATCTGATACATTTCTCTAAGGCAAGAGTCTGCAAACACTTTCCATAAAGGTCCACATCGTAAATATCCCAGGCTTTGTGGGTGACACGTCGGTCTCTATGGCAGCTACATTATGGGAGTACAAGCATCCCCAGGTAATAAAGGATTACAATTTTGTTTACAAAAACAGGCAACCAAGAGTGGAAAACAACTACTTTTTCTTTGCCTTTAAGAGATGTGATCTGGCTGTCACCCAGACTGGAGTGCAGTGGGGCGACCATGGCTCACTGCAGCCTCAAATTCCTGGGCTCAAGCAATCCTCTGACCTCAGCCTCCTGAATAGTTGAGACCACAGACACATACTATCATGCTCAGTGGCTTTTACTTCTTTGTAGAGGTCTCATTTTGTTGCCCAGGCTGGTCTTGAACTTCTAGCCGTAAGCAATCCTCCAGCCTCAGCCTCCCAAGGTCCTGGGATTTACACCACACCTGGCCAAAAACAACTTTTTGTATATGCTTACCAGCTAATGACATCTCATCATGCTTAAATGTCTATAGTCTTTTTTTTTTTAATCATAAAACAAATCACAATTTTATCACGAAAACAAACCACAAACATAAGACTGTATTATAAAAGTGAATGTGGCTCTTCAAACTGCAGATTCCACCTGCTCTGTTGGACCCTGGAGCACACGTTTCTCAGAAAAGGAGCCATGAATCTGTGCTTCCAAATCACTGGTCTAAGAAGCCTTCAGTTCATACGCAACATGCACAGGAAAATAAAATGCAAATAAAATCTGTTTAAATGATAAGAGTTAAGTAGGAAGGGGGGTTGCATTGGGTCACTTTACAGTCCACTGACTCAGAGGCTGAAATGGCCCTGCTGGAGGTCCCCAGGAGATACACATGAGAAAAGAAGCAAAAGCAAGACTTACTTGGTAGTAATTGATGGATGGTTTTATCCCCAATTTTAGGAGCACACTAAAATTTAAATTTAAAAAAGTTAGCTGTATAATGAAGGTCCATTTTCCTTTCTTGTTCTTTTCAGATATCACATTTCATGGCAAAAATTAAGACACTCTTAAAGGAAAGTGCTTTTTTTCTATGACTTTATGCAACAAATATGTCAACATGGACAGAAAATACATGGTTCCCAGTTCCTGCCTTCCCACCCCTCAGCACACACACTAACTGCTCCAGACACCCTTTCCAGTTCCTGACTCCGGAGCATGGGAGCACAGGGGCCACCACCAAGTGGAGTTGGCACACAGAGCACCACCCATTTGCCACACCTGCTTTAAAAGATAGCAAATGAAATTGGATTCCAGGCTTATCCTGGTAAACTGCATTTGGTCAAATCTTTGAACAGTCATGCACCACATTTCAACATTCAGTCAGTGAAGGGCTGCAGGTACGAGGGCGGTCCCATATGACCATATTTCTACTGTGCCTTTTCTATGTTGAGATATGTTTAGATACACAAATCCTTACCACTGTTACATACAGGTGCCTACAGTACTCGGTACAGTCACACGCTGTACAGGTTTGTAGCCTCACAGCAACAGGCTATACCACAAAGCATAGGTGTGTCGTGGGCTGTATCAGCTAAGTAAGTGCACTCCAAGATATTCACATAATGACAATTTTATGCCCCATCACTAAGCAATACACAACCATATGTTAAGTCCCTATAGCTTTCAGTCGCCTCCTAAAGCACTGCTACACAGAATCCTACCAAACTACCATATACAGAATTCACGTATTAAATTATAAAGGTACACTGTAAAAATTCTGTATCATTCCAGAAGAATATCCTAGTTCCCCATATTCAAGCCTTTGTAGAAAATTCTAGATCATGATCACAGAGTGGACACAAGGACTTTGACAGCCTCTGTGGGCACTAACTGATTGTCAGACTGTCTTGGCCACAGAGTTCCTGGAACAAGGACTGAGATGCCGGGCCAGGGTCCTTTCAGCCCCAGACATGGCCCGAACCCACAGGACCTCGCATACCCTAGCTGTTGGTGTTGTATGAATAACAGGTTTCAGACTTTGCAGCAAAAAAAAAAAAAAAAAATGTAAACTAGCTCATGAATTTTTTAATATTTATCCTAAGTTTCAATGATCCTATTTTTGATATATTGAGTTTAATAAAATATTTTTGAAATTAATTTAACCTGTTTTTGCTCCTTTTAATGACGCTACTAGAACATTTTAAATGACATCTGTGGCTTGTGTTACATGTCTATTGGGTACCATGCTCCTGACCTGGGTGATCAAGGGAGTAAGGCAAAGAGAGAAAGATGTGGGGAAATGCAGCACCTAGCCCGGCACCATACTTTCTGCTGAGTTGAGATGAGCTTGGCACTCATCCCAGGTCTTTATCTGTGGGTACTCTAGGACGGGCCATCAGCTCATCTGAGTCTGTGGGAACCCTGAGAACTTTGCTTCAAGATGATTTGTGGTTTTTCAGGTTTGCTGCCTTCATACTATGAAGTGAAGAAAAAAATGTTACAGTTTTGTATTGTATTTTATTTTTTTTGACACAGAGTCTTGCTCTGTGGCCCAGGCTGGACTGCAGTGGTGTGATCTCGGCTCACTGCAACCTCTGCCTCTTGGTTTCAAGAGATTCTCCTGCCTCAGCCTCCTGAGTAGCTAGGATTAGGTGCACCACCATGCCCAGCTAATTTTTGTATTTCTAGTAGAGATGGGGTTTCACCATGTTGGCCAGGCTGGTCGTGAACTCCTGACCTCATGATCCACCCCGCCTTGGCCTCCCAAAGTGTTGGGATTACAGGCATGAGCCACTGTGCCCAGTCTGTTACAGTTTATGATAATTTGAAAAGCCAACCTATGAGAAAAAGATAATTTGTGATACCAGTTTACGAGGAAAAATGAGGGGTCTTAAATTTTGACTTCTTAATTTTATTTTTAGATTAAAATTAAGGCACTAAGAATTATAGATTTCCCTTGCAGAAATTAAGAATATAATTTTCTAATAATTATTCTTTATAGGTTCTAGCAAACATACTCTCAGTAGTGCTTTGCCCTTGCAGGCCCTCGGTGAACATTTACTGAATGAATGAATGAATACAAGACCCATCATCCCCATCTACAGCAAAGGCGGGGCAGCACTAGGCCCTGCTGAATCCCAACAGGGACTCCAGGACTTAAGAGTTTTGCTCACGTCGTGTGTGTGTGTGTGTGTGTGTATGTGTGTGTCTTAGTCTGTCCAGTGTTGCTATACAGGAACACCTGAGGCTTGGTAATTTATTTAAAAAAGAGGTTTATTTGGCTCACGGGACTGTAGGCTGTCCAAGAAGCATGGAACCAGATTCTGCTTCTGGCAAGGGCCTCAGGAAGCTCCCGCTCATGGCAGAAGGCAAAGGGGAGCTGGTGTGTACAGAGATCACATGGCCAGAGAGGAAGCCAGGGGGTGGGGGCGGTGCCAGGCTCCTGTTAACAACCAGCTCTCTGGGGCACTGAATGGGAACTCGCTCACCCCTGCAAGAGGGCATTAATCTATTTATGAGGGATCCTTCCCCACAACTCAGACACCTCCCACCTCCACACTGGTGATCAAATTTCAACATGAGATTTGGTGGGGATAAACCAACCACATCCAAGCCATAGCAGGAAAGCTACTGAGTTTCAACAAGTATAAGTAGGAGCCACTTAATAAGCTATTTGTTGGATACAGAGATGAATTATTTAGAAAACTGATTTTAAAATTTTCGGCAGTATCCATTTATCCTCCTTTCTCTGTTTGATTAAATGAACTGGTTTATGGAGTCAGCCTGGAAAGCACCAGCACTCTGCAGCAGGGTCAGGACCGTAAGACCCATATTTTGAAACAGTGGGCATCTTTCTTGTTATCTCCAAAGTGGTTCCTACCCTTCCAGTCTTTCAGCAATGACAGACTTTCTTTTTTTTTTTTTTTTTTTGAGACGGAGTCTTGCTCTGTGCCCAGGCTGGAGTGCAGTGGCCGGATCTCAGCTCACTGCAAGCTCCGCCTCCCGGGTTCACGCCATTCTCCTGCCTCAGCCTCCCGAGTAGTTGGGACTACAGGTGCCCGCCACCGCGCCCGGCTAGTTTTTTGTATTTTTTAGTAGAGACGGGGTTTCACCGTGTTAGCCAGGATGGTCTCGATCTCCTGACCTCGTGATCCGCCCGTCTCGGCCTCCCAAAGTGCTGGGATTACAGGCTTGAGCCACCGCGCCCGGCCCAGACTTTCTTTTTAATTGTAAGTCTCCTGTGCTCCAGGAGCTACCTAACACACTCTCTTGGTTAATCGTCATAATGACTTTTTTTTTTTTTTTTTTTTTTTGAGACAGTTTTCCTCTTGTTTGCACAGGCTGTAGTGCAATAGCACGATCTCAGCTCACTGCAACCTATGCCTCCTGGGTTCAAGCCATTCTCCTGCTTCAGCCTCCCGAGTAGCCGGGATTATAGGCATGCATCACCACACCCGGCTAATTTTTGTATTTTCAGTAGAGATGGGATTTCACCTTGTTGGCCAAGCTGGTTTTGAACTCCTGACCTCAGGTGATCTACTCACCTCAGCCTCCCAAAGTGCTGGGATTATATGCATGAGCCACCACACTCGGCCCACAATGACTTTTGAACAGCTAATTAGCTACATTTTTTGGGTGAGAAAATGTTTCCTAAAATATTACTCTTACTGCAAGAAAGCAATGCTTCCTCTATTAAAAACCCAAAATTAAATTATATAGAGCAAATTATATACACAAACTATATACAAATCAAAGTGTAGAGGTCTGTGTACGTTTCTTAGCGTATGTACTTGGTAGTGCAGATTTTAAGAGCTAGAAGAGACTTCAGGGTTGATGGCAACCTATCCATTTATTTTACAGCATGGAAAGAAGATCTAGAGGTCAGATACACAAATTGTACAACTAGTTAGTGTCAGAACCAGGATGAAAAGGCCCACCTAAAGCCGTGAGCTCTGGGAGGTGATTTTTGAAAAAGCTTATTCACAGGGCATTATTTGATGTAATCTTGGTCCCCGCTAACCGTGCCAAGCCCCTCTTCTATCAGCGCCTGAGCTCTATCCCATCCAAGTCGCAGCTGTTAGACCGCGTTTCATCAGATGACACAGGAGACCATCTGTGTGAGACAATTTTGTGCATTGAGGTAAAGCACATGTCTAGATAAGCAATGGAGGTTTATTCATCTTTTAAGCAGATTTAATTCAGAAACCTTAAATACAGCTGATTAGCAAAGGCTCCTGGTATTATTCTGATTTGAAGGAGAATTGCTCTAAAACAAGCTGCGTAAATTGCAAAAGCAGCAACACAGAGGCTGTGCAATCGCCTGTCATGGTTTTTAGCACTTCACTGGTTTATTATGACCTCTTATGATGAAGGTCAGTGAGAACAGCTAAGACACTGACACACTGAAACATCCAGGCTCTCTAACAACCAGATTTGGACAGTGAGTGGACTGGACGTGGCCCTCAGGAGGCACTTTTTTTTTTTTTTTTTTTACAAGTTCACTGGTTCAAGTGGCGACAACATATTTCCCTTCTCGAGAACTGAGGTGAGGGTAGGCAGGGATGATTCAGGCAGGTTTGGGTCATTTCTGGGGCTTAAAGAACCCTGGCGAACATCTCTTTCCTGCCTGTTTGTTCCAGGAGCTCTGTGACAAAGACCCACAGACTTCCTGAGGCTCCATCTTTCTAGGGAAAAGGAAACGACCTGTTAATGCACTATCCTTTATCAGGAATCATGGCTGAGAAAGGCACGCGCTGGTTGGAGTCCTCATTTTCCCTACGGCCGACTCTGATGATGAGATGGTGCCCAGATAGGCATCCCAATACTCTGCACCCACTCTATGTGATCGTGATGTAGAATGATCCGGAAAGGCTCGGTAGGCACAGAACATTCCTCAGGAACGATCCCACTGGCCAAACAGTGCACATGCAGAAGCTGATGGAGGGCAGCGTGGTCTACACTCACTCCCCTGGATCTAGCCGTCAGGCTTGGGAGACAGCAGGGATCCCCACTGGGAAGTGCAGCAGGGGGAAGGGCGCACCCACCTGTTGAGGTCCAGTTCCCTGTAGAGTTCCAGGCTTCTGCCAAAGTACTTCTTCTGGGAGTTGAGCGCGTCCACCTGGGCGGCACAGGTCCCATGCTTTTCCCACTCATGCTTCCTGTGAGGATTAGAAAACAATCTCCACTTAAAAGTAATGAAACAGGCTGGGCGCAATGGCCCAGACTTGTAATCCCAACACTTTGGGAGGCTGAAGGCGGTGGATCACCTGAGATCAGGAGTTTGAGACCAGCCTGACCAACATGGTGAAACCCATCTCTACTAAAAATACAAAAAAATTAGCCGAGTGTGGTGGCAGGTGCCTGAAATCCCAGCTACTCAGGAGGCTGAAGAGGAGATTCGCTTGAACCGGGGAGGCAGAGGTTGCAGTGAGCCGAGATCATGCCATTGCACTATAGCCTGGGCAAGAGAGAAATTCTGTCTCAAAAAAAAAAAAAAAAAAAAAAAAAGGTAATGAAACTGATTCCTAATAAAAATGCTCAAGCATGTTTTCTCTTAGCACAGACTATTCCCGTGCAGTAGGCATGTCATTTCTTTTACAAAGTAGGAAGGATAAAATTCCTTATATGCAACATAGGCAATTATTTCAATCCCCCACGATGAAATAATCAGTTTCAGTTCACGTCTACAATTACAGCTTGCTCAATTAACAACAAATCAAAGCTGAGAAAAAAGAACACGATGCTGCCCTAACCCCCCACTGATTCACAAAGCAGCGTGTGGTCTCCTTCCTGCAGCGAGTGGGTGCTTCGCAGCCAGGGAATTTCGCAGAGTGGCACAAACTGTCATTTCTAAGCAACCAGCCACGGAAAGGCAGGACAGCTAATTACCAGGAAACACCTCAGGCCCATTTTCCATTTCAGCTGCTACAAATGATAGCTCAAGCATCCATTCTACATAGAGGACAATAAGAACAACTGAACAGCCTATAACCAAAGGGCTGCACATGAACGCAATTTGTATTCCAGAAACATGTGGTCACCGACAATGATTCCCGATATTTTACTGCAGATTACAGGCTTACAAAAATCTTTCACGTTCTTCATTTGGTTCTCAAAACTCTGCAAGGCGAAAATATCACTGCTAGTTTAGAGACAGGGAACGGACGCCCAGAAGGGCCAGGGGACTTGCTGAAAGGTCACCCAGAGCCTGCCCTTGAAGGCCACTCTCAAGTCCAAGGTCAGCGCCCTTCCCACTGCACTGGGCTGCCGTCCAATCAACTGCTGACGAGACTGACAGCCACCTTCAGAATGACCGGCGTGTCATTCAGATGTTTATCATCATTAGCATGAAAAGACAAAATGGGAATCAGATTTCCTCAGCTTTATTAGTGATGAATTCATGATGTTTTAATAAATAACATTCATGCAAACACTTATAAAGCACTTATATCCAGTCTTAAAAATATAATCTAAATGTGCATTAATTCATTGGCAAAATTCATCCAAAATACTAGTTTTAAATAATTCCTATCGACTTAAGTCGCAGAAAACGATGAAAAGTTGAAAACAGGAAGGATAAAAGTGGATGAGTAACTATCTTCATCTAGAAGACTTTCCAGAGCGAATTACCTGATAACTTCCTATATCCTATGGGGTAGAAAAAAAGAGATTATTTTAAACTAATTGAAATGTAACCTGAATTCCAGGTGACTTAGTTGCTATAAAACAGAGGTAATTCTGCAGGTGAGATGAGGTGCGCCGAGCCCTTCCACACGAATGAAAACAGTTCCTTGCTCACAATAAACTGCAAATGTCAGCCATCATTATTCTTGGAGCAAGCTTAACTCAACAGATGTTGGAAATAGACTGATATTCACGGAGCTCAATGACATTCACTCACACTTCATTTGGAACTGGACCGTTTTTAAGCATCAAAACGGTCAGTCACCAATGCGAAGTGACTCAGCGTGTTGCCCTCCATGCTGAGAGACACCCTGACTCACCCATATACCAAGCGTAGATGCAGCCAGGAACGGATGTCCTGGGCTCACCTACCCACCGTCACCTGGCCCGCTGGGCCACAAGAGGCAGCCAATCCTCAGGGCCGGTTATGCCCAAAGACACATTCCACAGCAGTGCTGTGACACCTTCCTCTGCCCAAGGAGCAGAGGTGGAGAAGCCAGAGGCCAATCCCCATGGAGTTAGGTGACCTGAGTGATAGGCACAGGACTGGGTGACACAGCCCAGACAGGAGCTCCTCCCCGATATTTTGTATTTAGGAGCACTCAAAAATATAAATATTAATTTGTGTGTGAGATTTATCCTTTTCATTTAGAACCAGACAGTTTTTTTAAGTGTGTAATTCAACTCTCAACTTGAAAATTTAAAGTAAGTCATCTTGCCTTTATCAGAGCACAAAAATAAATGCATACTTTGCCCACACTGTTTTGATTAAATGCTCAAGATCCAGCTCACTGAAGGCCTTTGCATGTTTGCTGATTTATTTTCAGCCATTTGGCTAGTCTGACAGACTCTATCATGGAACATTGTAACAACTGGAAAAATTCTCTTTCATATAACTCAGTTACCATAGGCTCATTATCTGAAGTACACTGTGAAGTGACATACAATTTTTTTTCCTATCTTCTTCCATTTCAACTTATCATGGCCATTATTTTGAAATAATTTTCTGGAACACAGGCTGTGCAGAACAGGTGACTGAGACCTGAACCATTCACCATCCAAATTTTCATTAAGAGTGGTTCTCTGTACTCAAGGGCGATTCAGTGCACAGATTGAGGGTCCGTGAATCCTAAGGCCACTTCACTGCCACACTGATGAACTAGGAAGACGGACATCACTTCCATTTCATTTGGTTTTAAAAAGCTTTCTTCTAAACTTAACTTATAACTTTCCTAAAAATTACACACAAAAATATTACTAGGTTAACCTTCCTACCTAAAATTTGATGGGTTGTAATCTGAATTATAAATTGCAACATTGAAGTGGGATAGAGAAAATAATTACCTTCAGTTAACATAATGTTAATAAAAGGAATTCACTTCATGTTATTAAAAAAGCCATTATTTTAAAAACTACCTTGAATTCAACATGGCATTTAGGTCCTAGGCTCAGCTTCGGCTGAACTTAAAGGCACTTCACCCTGACTGAGGTCTCAGCCTCACATGCTAAGTCTCACTTTCTCTCCTCCCTAAGTCATAGGCATGAGATCATCATCTTAGAAGACATCTTCTTTTTTTGAGATGGAATCTTGCCCTGTCACCTGGGCTGGAGTACAGTGGCATGATCTCGGCTCACTGCAACCTCCACCTACTGAGTTCAATTGATTCTCTTGCCTCAGACTCCCAAGTAGCTGGGATTACAAGTGTATGCCACTGTGCCCAGCTAAATTTTGTATTTTTAGTAGAGATGGAGTTTTGCCATGTTGGCCAGGCTGGTCTTGAACTCCTGACCTCAAGTGATCCACCTGCCTTGGCCTTCCAGAGTGCTGGGATTACAGGTGTGAACCGCTGTGGCTGTTCTCTTTTTTCTTAATGTATTTCAAGACAGGAGCACAATTTCCTTAAGAAATATTCTCTCCTGTCTGATACAGACTAATTCTTAGATATGCAAGCATTTTACTTTGTTGAGCCTCAGAAGAGAAAATTTGTTTCATTTTTTTTTCTTTTTTTGAGACAGGGTCTCACCACCCCCATCACCCAGGCTGATTATCACCCCAGCTGATCACAGCTCATTGCAACCTTGAGCTCCTGGGACCACAGACACACAATACCACATCTGGCTGACTTTTTAAATTTTGGGTAGAGACGGCATTTTGTCATATTACCAGACTGGTCTCGAACTCCTGGACTCAAGCAATCCACCCACCTCAGCCTCCCAAAGTGCCAGGATTACGGGCATGAGCCATTGTGGCTGGCTGAGAAAAGTTTTCAAGCAAAGTAATAAATATCACATAGGTTAGAAAACAGGCTTATAAGGTAAATTCCACTTGCTTTCATTTTTTTATACATTGGAGAAAGGCACCAAAAATGCCATAACAGAATCATATCTCATAAAAGGTTGTTCAAACTGCTCAGCCCCGTAAGACAGATTCTGTTATCTTGCTTCCCACACAGTTTCCACTTAGAGCGATTCATCACGCTCCCCACACCCGCTCAGACAGCAATCAAGACAGCAATCAGAGGCTGGGACTTACCAGAAGCGGCTGCGATTGGGAAACGAGTGAATTACATCAGGCCAGTATGCCTTCATTTCTGGCAAAAGATCCTATGCATTAAAATAAAAAAAATAAATAAAAGAAGTCTATGCAGGATCTTAATAATAAACTCCAAACCCAGAAGGTAAATTTGATAAACTGACACATTCAAAGAATTGAGCTCTGCTAATTAACAATACTTGGGTGAGTAAAATAACCCTATACTTATTTTGTACAAAGTGTTTGTTAAGATATATCTACAAGTGCAATTTGAGTCATCATAAAACTGCACACAAAAATGCAAGCTCTTATAGGTGAAGGGATACAGTGTACATCCAAACAATGGAATATTTGCAGCAACAAAAACCAATGAACTATCAAGCCCTGAAAAGCCATTGGAGGAACTGTAAACATATATTGCTAGTGAAAGAGGCCAATCTGCAGAGGCTCCATACTGTATGATTCCGATGATGTGACAATTTGGAAAAGGGAGTCTTAAGAGACAGAAATGAGATTTGCAGTTGCTGGGGGTTCAAGGGGAGGAAAGAAGGGGAGGTATGGCTCAGGGGGTCTGAGGCCAGGGGCTGCTCTGCACCGCACTGGGTGGAACTTGTTCTCCTGCATTTGTCCAAAGCCACACAACTGCACAACACAGGAGTAAACCCTAATGTTAATGCTAAACTTTATTTCATAATGAAGTATCAGTATCAGTTCATTAATTATAACAAATGTAACACACTATAGAAGATGTTAATGATTGGCAGATTTGAGGGGGAAGGGAGTGAACTGTCTGTAATCTCCATCCAATTTTTCTGTAAACCTAAAACTGTTCTAAAAACAACATCAGCCGGACGCGGTGGCTCACGCCTGTAATCCCAGCACTTTGGGAGGCTGATGCAGGTGGATCAAAAAGTCAGGAGATCAAGACCCTCCTGGCCAACCTGGTGAAATCCCGTCTCTACCAAAAACACAAAAATTAGCTGGGTATGGTGGCACATGCCTGTAATCCCAGCTACTCGGGAGGCTGAGGCAGGAGAATCACCTGAACCAGGGAGGCAGAGGTTGCCGTGAGCCAAGACCGAGCCAGGGCACTCCAGCCTGGCGACAGAGTGAGACTCCGTCTTAAAAAACAAACAATAAACCATCAATTAAAACAAACAAACAAAGGACAAGCTCTTCTTTTCCCAGAGAAGAGCTTGTGTGAGCTGGGCAGCCTGGGCTCCACACTGCACCGGTCACACTAAATTCAACAGAACTGGAGTTTACTTTTCAATTTCTACACACCCTCTACACCAAAAAAACCCAAAATAGTCAGTAAAAAGATGCTTAACAAACTTCGGATAACTTCATTTTTCTTCCCTTTCTCCTGTTTTCCAGCACTCTATATGAGGGTTCTTTCCTCAGCCCATTTGTAATGCGGCCCCCACCCCACATGGGTGCGGCTCCAGCCCCACCATGCTGGCTTCAGCCCCATCAGCCCTCGGGATGATCTAGGCCACGATATGATTGACTGTGCAAACTGGGCTACTTCCGTTTGGGACAATGCAAAGTTGGACCTACCACTACACAATGAGGAAGCCAGGACTACTCTGAGGAGCGGCGGCTCAGGCCACCACAAGCCCATGACCCGCCACCCCCCACCCAAAAGGCGTTTCAGCCTTCCTGTCCTGGATGCCCCGGGGATATGCAGTCCCACGGTGCCTCTGCACAAATCTCTCCTCTCCTGGGTTTCCGCCTTTCCTGGCTGCAGGCACACATGCCCCTTTTCACCTGGCTGTTATCACGGGGTTCCACCAGCACTGCCCCTCTGCCCACCAGGCCCACACCTGTCAGTGCTGTCCCCTTAGCCCACCCACATCTGTCAGCCCTGCCCCCTCACCTACCCATGTCCACACTTATCAGCCCTGCCCCTTCACCCACCCACACCCACACCTATCAGCCCTGCTCTCTCACCTACCCAGGTCCACACCCATCAGCCCTGCCCCCTCACCCACCCACACCCACACCCGTCAGCCCTGCTCTCTCACCCACCCACACCCACACCTGTCAGTCCTACCTCCTCACCCACCCATGTCCACACCTGTCAGTCCTACCCCCTCACCCACCCACACCCACACCTGTCAGCCCTGCCCACTCACCCACCCACACCCACACCTGTCAGCCCTGCCCCCTCACCCACCCATGTCCACACCTGTCAGTCCTACCCCCTCACCCACCCACACCCACACCTGTCAGCCCTACCTCCTCACCCACCCATGTCCACACCTGTCAGTCCTACCTCCTCACCCACCCACGTCCACACCTGTCAGTCCTACCTCCTCACCCACCCACACCCACACCTGTCAGCCCTGCCCCCTCACCCACCCACACCCACACCTATCAGTCCTACCCTCTCACCCACCCACACCCACACCTGTCAGCCCTACCCCCTCACCCACCCACACCCACACCTGTCAGCCCTGCCCCCTCACCCATCCATGTCCACACCTGTCAGCCCTGGCCCCTCACCCACCCATGTCCACAGACCCATGTACATCCCTACACCTGTCATTTCGATTCACTATCCTCATGCTAATTATGCCTAAAGCCACCTTTCCTCTGACCCTGAAGATCCTCTATGTCACCACCTGGAGGTCTCAAGGGCACTTCAGACTCAACATATCCTGAAGTGGCCTCTTCATCATGCCTCCCCAGAGCCCATTCCCTGCAGTGAGTCCTGGAGGAGAGGAGGAGAGTCTGCGTGAGGAGCTAGAGACAGCACCAGGCTCTGGGGTGTCCCTTCTAAGTCTCATGGCAGTCCCCAGCCTCTTGGCTTATCCCACTGAAGGTCTTCATGGGAAGGAAAAAGAAAACAATTCCATACGGATTAGAACTTGTGGGCTGGGTGCGGTGGCTCACACCTGTAATCCCAGCACTTTGGGAGGCCAAGGTGGGTAGATCACCTGAGGTTGGGAGTTCGAGACCAGCCTGACCAACATGGGGAAATCCTGTCTCTACTAAAAATACAAAATTAGCTGGGTGTGGTGGCACATGCCTGTAATCTTAGCTACTCGGGAGGCTGAGGCAGGAGAATCACTTGAATCTGGGAGGCGGAGGTTGTGGTAAGCCAAGATTGCGCCATTGCACTCCAGCCTGGGCAACAAGAGCGAAACTCTGCCTCAAAAAAAAAAAAAAAAAAAGAGGCCGGGCGCGGTGGCTCAAGCCTGTAATCCCAGCACTTTGGGAGGCCGAGACAGGCGGATCACGAGGTCAGGAGATCGAGACCATCCTGGCTAACACGGTGAAACCCTGTCTCTACTAAAAAAATACAAAAAACTAGCCAGGCGCGGTGGCGGGCGCCTGTAGTCCCAGCTACTCAGGAGGCTGAGGCAGGAGAATGGCGTGAACCCGGGAGGTGGAGCTTGCAGTGAGCTCAGATCCGGCCACTGCACTCCAACCTGGGCGACAGAGCGAGACTCCATCTCAAAAAAAAAAAAAAAAAGAACTTGTGATGGATTTGCAACTAATGACCTTGAGGAATGTACCATTCCTGGGAAGGACCCACAACGTCCACAAATCCTTCCATTCTACCACATATTTTAAAGAAGGCCCCAGTTACCACCGCCTCCCTGGGTCCAGGACCAGTTACCCTGACATATACTGGTTACACACAGGAACTGCTGGCACCCCTAAGGAAAGACGAGGGCGTGCATACGAGTGAAGACTCTATATGCCATATGAGGTATGGGTATCTCAAAGGAACGTCTCTGCTAGTATCTCTAATAAATTCCCACCCTGTGAGCTTTCTTTAATCAAGCTCTTGTACTGGAAAGGCCCAGCATGTCCACCTGCTCAGAAACCCGTCCACCAGTTAGGACAGCCCCAGGCCTGTGCTCTCTGAGCCTCAGCTGTCTGGAGATGCCTGGCAATATAGCACACCAACTGGATTCCCACGTGAGCCATCTGACCCAGGAGTCCTGGGACCTGGGACGAGGTAGGGCTGGCGGGCGAGCACCAGGATCTGCACAAGGTTGGCACGGGGGAGTGTCAGGGCTTGCTCTGGTTGGAGCCCCTCGCTCAGGCCCCTCATGCAGTGGCTTGGGCACAAGGCAGGGGAGGGGAGGGAAGGAGAGGGGAAAGGTCAGTTGGTGTAATTTGTGGGGTTGAGATAGCAATACTTACTAAAACAGCACCAAGGGCTCAATCCTGGTGAATACATTCATGACCCCATAATTTTAAAGATGACTTTGAAGATACACATGTGAAGAAAAGAGTTAATCTAGGTCAACACTCTGCAGTAGAAATAGAATTAAAAATCAATACCTTAATCTCTTCTAAATTGAAGGGCCACGATCTATTACATCCTTCACTTTTATCAGGCCTGGAAATTCAAATTTAAAAAAGAAAATAAGAAATATGAGTCTTGGTTGGGGTGGCTTCTACATGACCTTAGAAAACACTTTCATTAAAGTCTGCAAAGCATAAAAAGAGAAATTCTAATTGGGAATTCCTTATCCCATGCAGGACGCTTAAGAAAGAAGACGCAGGTAAGAGTAGTCAGAGTTCGAATTTCTTTAGAAGAGAATAGAAATTGTGTCAAAAGCATCCAGGAGTAACGCAAACAGGCCGCTGCTTAGCAAAGGAAGTGCAATGGATGGCCTAGTGGCACCTAGGAGCGGGGGCTCTGGGGTCAGCCCTGACTGGGTTGACAGCAACCTCTGCTGTCCCCTAGCACCGGGACCTAAGTAAGCTGACCCCTGGCCAATCTCCATGCCACAGATCCAGCATGAGAACAGCGAGAGTCTGTTCCTTTCAATGGTGAGGAGGACTCCAGGAGACGACAAATGTAACATGTCAGAAAGTACCTAGCGTATGACAGAAGATCAGCTAGCAGGATTTTCATTTCATTTTTAGTAGCAAATGCACTTACACTGTCTAGAACTTTAACTGCATCCTCACACATCTAATTCTGGACATATCAACTCTGACTCTTGACTGCTACTTACTCCACAAGGTCACCAACTTCCTAAGACCCCGACCCCTCAGAGCCCCAAAGAGGTCAGGGAGGAGAGTGTCTTCAGGGTCAACAGCTGGACCAGCATCTGAAACCCGCCTGATTCCATGCATTGGACTGGACGGCATTGCAAAGCTTCATTCCAGCCTCAGAAATGAAACGGCCATGATGAGCAGAGGCACAATCAGAGCATTTGGCAACAGCAGGGGAGAGGACACCATGCAAAGTCTAGGAAAGCCAGGAGCCCCAGAGACAGGAAGTCAAGGTCATCTGACAAGCCTGAGAAGAAAGTGAAACCCAAAGCCGAGTAGCTACATCCCAGTTTAACTTGTTTTTCACTAATCCGTCTTCCTAAGGAACCAGGAGGCACCAATTAAGCTAAAAGGGCCCTTTTTAATCCCGGCATCGAGGCAGCAGGACAAAACTGGTCCTTCAGATGGGGTGATTCATGCGCCCAGTTCAACGTTACAAGTATGTCCATGTTAAATAGAAAAGAATTAACTAAAGGCAGACAAAACCAGAAAAATAAATTTGAGTGTCTCCGAAATGTGTACAAGAGAGATACACACATTTATGTATTTTCATGCAGTTATTTATAATAAATCCCAAGAGAAGAACAAAATGAGAAAATTAAAATGTAGTGACCCTAACACGTACCGAGAATCTGTAAATACTATTTTAAAAAGTGTTACTGGCCGGGCGCAGTGGCTCACACCTATAATCCCAGCACTTTGGGAGGCCAAGGCAGGCGGATCACCTGAGGTCAGGAGATCGAGACCAGCCTGACAAACATGGTGAAATCCTGTCTCTACTAAAAAATACAAACATTAGCTGGGTGTGGTGGGGCACACCTGTAATTCCAGCTACTTGGGAGGCTGGAGCAGGAGAATCACTTGAGCCTGGGAGGCGGAGATTGCAGTGAGCCGAAATCGTGCCACTGCACTCCAGCCTGGGCAACAGAGTAAGACTCCATCTCAAAAAAAAAAAAAGTCTTCTTGTTATATGAAGACAGAATTAAAGAACAAGAGAATCAGTGTTCTACTAGAAAGACTAAAGATATTTTTAAATAAGAATCTGGTCTATTGGATAAACTCCTAAAAATAAACAAGAATAAATACATTCAAGCTAGGGTTCCCAGAGAGCCTCTTCTGCCTAAGATTTAATTGTGTAAGACACTTGCCATAGTCCATGTATTGTCCAGTAATCCGGAGGGTCTCTACAGTCATTCTGAATTTTCTAGGGAGAAAATATAACAAGAAAATGATTGGCTCTTTATTAAAATACACTTAGAACCCTATTAAAATACATTTAGCAACTAGTTGCCACATATGCCAATGAGATACAGGTACTGTGCTAATAACACAAGCTAAAACCAGTGTTAGTTCATAATAAATTGCTTACAACAACACATCCATGAGGAAGCTACACTAGGGCTGGATGTTCTAAGCCAATCCTCAAACAACTGACTTAATAGAAACAGCCATTTTTGTTAAGCCATTCCTCAAATATTTGACTTAACAGAAACAGGTGCTTTTATGAGCTGAGCACAGTGGTTCATGCCTGTAATCCCAACACTTTGTTTGGAAGGCCAAGGCGGGTGGTTCAACTGAGGTCAGGAGTTCTAGACCAGCCTGGCCAACGTGGTGAAACCTTGTCTCTACCGAAAATACAAAATTGGCCGGGTGTGGTGGCAGGCGCTTGTCGTCCCTGTTACTCTGGAGGCTGAGGCAGGAGAATTACTTGAACTCAGTGAACCGAGATCACACCATTGCACTCCAGCCTAGGTGACAAGAACAAAACTGTATCTCAAAAAAAAAAAAAAAAAGGCTGGGCACGGTGGCTCATGCCTGTAAACTCAGCACTTTGGGAGCTGGAGGTGGGCAGATCATGAGGTCAGGAGATCGAGACCATCCTGGCCAACCTGTGAAACCCTGTCTCTACTAAAAATACAAAAATTAGCTGGGCGTGGTGGCACGCACCTGTAATCCCAGCTACTTGGGAGGCTGAGGCAGGAGAATCGCTTGAACCCGGAAGGCGGAGCTTGCAGTGAGCCGAGATCATGCCACTGCACTCCAGCCTGGCGACAGAGAGAGACTCTATCTCAAAAAAAAAAAAAAAAAAAAAAAAAAAAAGCTGTTTTTGTTAGGCCAATCTGATGGGAACACTCTCATTTGCCCAGAGATAATTTACTTAACACACACCCGAAAATACATGTTTAAGGACAAAAGGCTGAGAGTATCCTGCTAAACTAATACTTGTTCAGGTACCAAGTCTAAATAATTAGTGAAATAATAAGTATCAAAAAATTTGGAGCCAGAAAAATAAAAAGGTAAGAATAGGAGTATATCCTTAATCACCATCATAAAGATAAAACAATAGAGAAAAAAAATCTCAGCTTAGCATTTTTTAAGTACCTTCAAATTGTTTAGCTAAAATGGAGTTTTTCCAAAACAGTCATCCAGAAATATATGTGGGGTACGGAAGCAGATGAAGCACAGGGCATGCCTGGCCCAACACAGTGGGGGCAGCAAAGGAAAACACAGGTCTGAGCCCAGAGGACCCGCCCGGGCACCAGGGTCCATCCCGCCCAGCGCTTTCCCCGAATTTGCCTTTTGTGGGAGGCAGCTTCAGCTCACGGTTGATCTGGAAAGGAGGGGGAGTCTGGTTCAGCTGAGAGGTGTCAGCTACTGAACGCCTGAGTGGCAAAATGCCTGGAAACAGAGCAATCTCTAGTATTAGAAATGAGCAAGACTGGGCTGGGCGCAATGGCGCAGGCCTATACTCCTAGCACTTTAAAAGGCCAAGGTAGGTGGATCACTTGAGGTCAGGAGTTCAAGACCAGCCTCGCTGACATGATGAAACCCCGTCTCTACTAAAAATACAAAAATTAGTTGGGCATGGTGGTGGGCTCCTATAGTTCCAGCTATTTAGGAGGCTGAGGCAGGAGAATGGCTTGAACCCAGGAGGCGGTGGTTGCAGTGAGCCGAGATCGCACCACTGCACTCCAGCCTGGGCGATAGACCGAGACTCCTTCTCAACAAAAAAAAAAAAAAAAAGAAAAAGAAAGAAATGATCAAGGGCATAATTTGAGCCAGACAAGTGAAATTGCATTTTCATTTGTCAACAGAAAAATCAGTTGAGGAAGTAGAACAGAAAGCCCTTACTGCTCAGTGCTAGAGGAAGAGGGTCAGAGGCCAAAACCTGTAACTTCACCTCTGCCGCCCAACTCCATCCCTCAGGGAACCCGGTTCAAAGCCAGAAGCTGGGCTCCTTTCCTGGGGGCACTGCGGAGAGCAAAGCCTGCACCACACAGGGCTCTGAGGGCTCTGCACAGCACTCGGTTCCCAGGCCTACCTGCGTGGAGCTGTGGGAGAGCCCAGGACACTGGGAACCCCAGGCAGACCCAGCACCTTTGACACAAGCATCTCATCAGACAGGGCACCAGGGACGGCCCTCACTGCCTAGGAGGACACCTGGGCTGAAACAGAACCCTTCACCATGGCTGCCTGGTAGGAAATACACTCCCTAACAAGGACATTTTGCTACAGATTTTTAAAAAATCTTTTTCTAAAGCCTCAAGGCAAAGATGTGCCTCCATGCATATTTACATTAGTGTGCAGGGACACACCCACATTTTGTCATGTAAGTGCCTCCCTGAATGCAGAGCAGCCGGGTCTCAGGCCCTGGAGGCAGATCCTTCAGTGTGGGTCGAAGACAGTGCTTAAGTTCGAGCTCCTCCTCCACGGTCCTTGGTGGTCCTTCCTTCCGTAGGAACCAAGGACTCCAGCAATCCCTCACTATATCTCCGAACGCCAGCCACACTCCCAACAACTGAAAGTTGGTGCCAAGCAGCTTCCAGCTCCTCCTGTCCACTGCCCCTACCCCAAGGCAAGGAAACAGCACCAGGAGCGCAACGTTAAGTCCGCAAAACTGAAAACGGAGCAATCTCATGTATAGAAATGAGCAAGAGCATAATTTGAGGCAGATAAGCAAAATTTCATTTTCATTTGTCAGCAGAAAACTCAGTGAGGAAGTAGAAGAGAAAATCATCAACACTCAGTGCTAGAGGCAAAACATAAAGCCTGCGTGCTCCTGACAGAATGTGGAGCTAGCTCAGCAATACGATGAAACACTGTAGAAGTGTGCGAGGCATACCAGGGCCAGCTTGCTACACTGAGCAGGGCAGGCCCTGAGGGGCAGATCCAGGCAGCGTCCTGGCTCTGGGTGCTCCAAGGAGAAGGTCCTGGACACTGACGGGACACTGAAGGGATGTGGGGGATGGAGCAAAACAGAGCCAGATGAAGAGGGGCCAGCCTGGAGGGCCATGGGTGCCATGGGTGCCAAGCACAGCAAAAGGAGGCAGGGATGGTCTTGGGTCCTCTTCACTCACAGGACATGTTAATAAGATGTTCAATAATGTCCAATACATGGAGGGATGTAGGGACCAGCCCTACAGGGTCTGTGGGTTTTTCTCCGTGTGCGGAGACGAGAGATTGTAGAAATAAAGACACAAGACAAAGAGATAGAAGAAAAGACAGCTGGGCCCGGGGAACCACTACCACCAAGACGCGGAGACCAACAGGTCCCGAATGCCTGGCTGAGCTGTTATTTATTGGATACAAGGCAAAAGGGGCAGGGTAAGGAGTGTGAGTCATCTCCAATGATTGATAAGGTCACGTGAGTCACGTGTCCACTGGACAGGGGACCCTTCCCTGTTTGGCAGCCGAGGCGTGGAGAGAGAGAGAGAGAGGACCCACCTTATGCCATTATTTTGTCTATGCATTTCAAAGACTTTTAGTACTTTCACTAATTCTGCTACTGCAATTTAGAAGGCAGAGCCAGGTGTACAGGGTGGAACATGAAAGTGAAACAGGAGCATGACCGCTGAAGCACAGCATCATGGGGAGATGGTTAGGCCTCCGGATGGCTGTGGGCGGGCCTGACAGATATCAGGCCTTCCACAAGAGGTGGTGGAGCAGAGTCTTCTCTAACTCCCCCGGGGAAAGGGAGACTCCCTTTCCCAGTCTGCTAAGTAATGAGTGCCTTCCCTAGGCACTGACTCTACCGCTAGACCAAGGTCTGCTAAGTAATGGTTTCCTTCCCAGGCACTGGCGTTACCGCTAGACTAAGGAGCCATCTAGTGGTCATGTACGGGCACGACAGAGGACTCACACTTGTCTTCTGGTCACTTCTCACCATGCCCCTTCAGCTCCTATCTCTATATGGCCTGGTTTTTCCTAGGTTATAATTGTAGAGCAAGGATTATTATAATATTGGAATAAAGAGTAATGCTACAAACTAATGATTAATAATATTCATATATCATATCTATAATCTATTTCTAGTATAGCTATTCTTATTTTGTATATTTTCTTTATTATACTGGAACAGTTTGTGCCCTCGGTCTCTTGCCTTGGCACCTTGGTGGCTTGCCACCCACAGAGGGAGGAGTCAAACTGAGGCTTGCTGTGGGTTGAACTGTGTCCTCCCAAAAGATATATCCCTGTCCTAACGCCTCCTCCCATCTGTGAACATGACCCTACGTGGACACAGGGTCTTTGCAGATGTCATCAAGTTAAGATGAGGTGATACCAGATTAGGGTGGGTTCTAAATCCAATTACTGGTGTCCTCATCAGAAGAGACAGAGAGACACAAAGTGGAGAGCACACTGTGAAGGAGAGGCAGAGATTGGGGTGATGGGTCACCCAGGAATGCAGAGGACCACGGGTCCTTACTAGAAGCTAGCAGAGAAACAGAACACACTCTCTCAGAGCCCTCCAGGAGGAACCAACCCTTCTGACCCCTAGGTTGAGACTTCCCCTTTCAGAACTGTGGGAATAAATTCCTGAGGCTCTTAGCTACCCAGCTTGTGGCACTTTGTTACAGCAGTCCTGGGAAGCTCACACACAGCCCTCTTGGGGGCAGTCCCTGCAGGAGACACCGCCCACCCACCAGAGCAGTGCCCACCTCCTGCATCAGCAGCGTGGGTGCCCTGGACGGGCACGTGCATGCAAACCCCTCTTCACAGGGCTCCCCAGGCCCCAGGGCCCGTCAAGGCAGAAACACTCACCTCGCATACTGTCTCAGGCCAGTGCTGAACCATAATTAGTTTTTTCCACTCATGGTTGTCACTGTCAAAACACAAGAAACTTATTTTTCAAGAACTTTTTTAAAGTTACAGAAAAAATTCATCCACCCATCCATCTCTTCGTTCATTCATTCAGCATTGAGTGCCTGTGGGACGAGGAACACTGCCTGCCCTGCTGCTGCGCACACTCCTGTGAGGAAGGCGGTAAACCCCTACACTAAGAAGGCACACGTGGTGGTGTCCAGTGCTGAGTGGCAGTGAACATGAATAGGAGAAGGGGAGGAGGGGAGAGGAAGGGAAGCAGAGGCAGGGCAAGCTAGGACGGCAGCCAGGGAGGTCCTCACTGAAGGGAAGCCACTGAGCCACGAAGCACCTTTCTCCTAAGGATGCTCAAGAGAAATGCAGACCCACGATCCCTCCCCTGCATTCGTGAAACCCATAAAAGCTTGAAACCTGGCAGTTTTTTGTAATTCACTCGGCAACAAAACATAACCTGAACTAGCCTAACGCTATTTATCGTCACTACCCCGACTCAGTTTTTAGACTTCACTTGCTTCTCTGCAGGATGTGTCCTTTGATTTTAGGGTGCTACTTCAGATGCCACCAGGACTGTTAACTGGAACACCGTATGTGCACTGCATCGTGAATGTCATCCAGGACATGGTATGCACGCAGCACTGCATCACAGGTGTTACCCAGAACACGGGGCCACACTAGATCACAAACCTGAACACTGTGAAACTTATCTGACTCTAAGACCTCACAGAAGCCACTGTGGAGCTTCAGCTTATTCATGGCAGGAGGCCTCTAGCCAATTCTGCAAGACTTAACCATGAGACTGAAGTAAAAAGTGCAGCCTGCAAAAAACGCACATGGAAAAAGCCAGCAGCAACACAGGAATATAAGTTAAGCAGACACTTCAGGATAAATCAAATTTTAGAAGAGAAGATTCCAAGTAAAAAGATCAAGTTGTTACACATTAGCTTTTGTGAATAATTGAGTCCTGTTGAATTTGTATAGAATTTACAATTAAGATGGTATGAAAACTTAGTTGTACGTTGGAAATAATTATGCAAGCTCTCAGTACAAAAGGAAAAAAGGGTTCAAGCACGGTGGCTCACACCTATAATCCCAGCACTTTGGGAGGCGGAGGCGCGTGGATTGCTTGAGCTCAGGAGTTCAAGACCAGCCTGGGCAATACGGTAAAACCCTGTCTCTACAAAAATCAGCCAGGTGTGTTGGCATGAACCTGTAGTCCCAGCTACTTGGAAGGCGCTAAGGCAAGAGGATAGCTTGAGCCCAGGAGGTGGAAGTTGCAGTGAACCCAGATTACATCACTGCACTCCAACCTGGGGGACAGAGCCAGACCTTGTCTCAAAAAAAAAAAAAAAAAAAAAAAAAAAGGATGAGCTGCAGGATGAGAATTAAAGCTGGGAAAAGCATTAAAGACTTTTTTACCCTTGGGTGCAAAAACCTTATTTTACATAGATGGAAACTGAGGCTGGAAAGCTTAGCAATGCCCAGGAAGATGAGACTATCAATATGCTTACAACAAAACTACCAAGACTCAGACATTCCTAACAAACTCTCCATCTACAACCAGGCAAAGAGTGGTGTGAGTGCAGGAGACCCCCTCCTCCACACATGCCCCCCTCCCCTATTCAGGGAGAAAGTAATGGAGAAGCTAAAGAAAGTCTAAGAAGAAAGAAAAATCACCAAGGTCTCAAACCCAGTTAGAACTTGGGAAAATACCCGCTGATCTGTGAAGCCCTGGTGGTCTGAATCCACCACATTCTGGCAAATCTTGCCTGCTCAAGGTTGTCCGATTATATCAGCTGCATGAATTATGGGGCGGGATGGGGGATCCACATATGACAGTCTGTTTTATACTAATGTTTACTTACAGTCAGACATCATTCCAAGTACATTCTGTACCATAACTGATTTCTCCTGAAGCCAACTCTGTGAGGCAGACTGTTACTATTTCTACTTTACAAAAGAGGAAACTGCAAAGCAAAGAGCTGAAACGTCCCACACCTGGCTGTGAACTAGCAGTTCCCACTCAGCCAGCACCGGTCAGCACGCCACAGACTTCCCCAATGAGAGGCTCTGAACCTCATGGCCAATAAATAAGGACATAAATGTAGCTCTTTTTCAGAAAATACATTTTCTGGAACATTGAAATATAATGCTACCTTTTAATGTATATGATTAAAAAAAAAAAACTAAGGTGTTTAAAAAGTAAAACCCTGGCCAGGTGCGGGGACTCACGCCTGTAATCCCAGCACTTTGGGAGGCCAAGGCGGGCGGATCACCTGAGGTCAGAAGTTCTTAAATACAAAATACAAAACAGCCAGGCGGTGGTGTGCGCCTGTAATCCCACCTATTTGGAGGCTGAGGCAGGAGAATCGCTTGAATCCGGGAGGCGGAGGTTGCAGTGAGCTGAGATCACGCCACTGTACTCCAGCCTGAGTGACAGATCAAGACTCTGTCTCAAAAATAATAATAATAATAATAAATAAATAACAAGTAAAACCCACCTTTTCAACAACTTCTATGTAAGTAAGAAATCATTTTATTAACCCGATCGTTACCCAAATAGAAGGAAAAAACTATGGTATTCAAATATTGGTGTCTTCCGCAGAATTAAAGTTGGAATTCTTTGCAGCAACGCCTGTTTACCCCTAATTAATCTGGGCGGCTGCCCCCCCGCCCCCACCCACGCGCGCGCGCGCACACACACACAGACACAAAGAGGGAGGGCGAGCCAGGGTAAGGGATTCAGAACAGGACACTCAAAAAGAGGAAGAACAGTCGTTTCACCACCCGCTGCAGTGGAAGCTAAAATTAAGCGTCCCCTCCACGACTTCGACCTCTGGGAGAACTTCGAGTGCAGGAACTGTGCTCCACCAAGCCTGACACCTGCTCTGTCGCGTTCTAGGCTGGGAGCTGTCTGTGGGACCAGTTTCCAGTCCTGCTCCAGGCCGGAGTGTACCCAGAACCTCACCCTACCCCCTACTCCTTCCCAGGGGTGACCCCGGGGAGTGCTCAGGGCTCCTCCCCGCAACCTACCTCTTCCCAGGAGTTACCCCGGAGCGTGCTCAGGGCTCCCCACAACCCACTCCTTCCCAGGGGTCACCCCGGAGAGTGCTCGGCTCTCCCTGCCCTCCCCAGTCGCTGCCCGGGACTCAGCGAGCGCCGACCCCGAGAGTAGCAGCCTGCACCCCGTGGAAAGCTCTAGGGCCCGGCTCCCACGCTCCCCACTTTACCTCGCAAGGTAACTCACCGCAGGCGCTTGTCCGCACCGCCCAGGCAAAGCAACGCCAGGTAGAGGCAGCCCAGCAGGGCCCCGCGTAGGGCTGCAGGTCGCATGGTGCCGACCTGCGGAGAGGACGCGGCCTGCTGCCGCTCCGGCCCCCACTTTCCACCTGCGGCCCGAGGAAGGCTTCCGGGAGCAAAGCTGTCTCCGAGACCCCACGCCGCCGCGCTCCCTCCGCTGAGCAGCGGCCACCGGGTGCGCCCGGGGCCCTGGGACGGCCTGAGCCAGTGACTCGCGGGCCCCTCGCCGAGCTCTGAGAATTGCAGCAGCAGCCCTGGCGACCCAGGCCCCTTGGAGCTCCCCTTCAGGTTCGTGCACCAAGCGCGCACGTCCCGGGCCCACCGCGACCCCAGCTCCTCAGCGCTGCGGCCACCGTCCGCCCACGACCACGGTCAGTTGCGTCCCGCCCAGCCCAGCCGAGGACGCCCTGTTGGCCTGCACCGGAGCAGAGAGCCACGCCCCCAGTACGGCACGCCCCCGCCGGCGGACACGCCCCCCAGAACGCCCCTTCCCCGCCCGGCGTTCACGCCCCGCCCCGCCCCGCGGTTGGCCCGGAGAGGCAGAGGTCAGAGGAGATCCGCGGGCCTTGCGGGCGTGTCAGGCAGCTGTGTTCCTTCGCCACGCAGGCACCCCGTGCCTTCCCACGCAGCTCTGCGCTACTCCCCCAGTCCCGGGTCGGAGCTAGCCTGGACCACCGGTGAGGACTGCCCTCGGGGGGACAGCCCGTGTCTGCGCCACCCCCGCCAGCAAGTGGGCGTGCGGGCCCCAGGGCCACCCGGCGCTCCAGGGACAGCCATCATCTGCGGCCCGCAAGCCGCATCCGCTCTCAAAAACTGCGCCCTGCAAACTGCCCGGGACCTCCTGACTGCAGACGGTGCTTGGCCGCCCAGGCTTCCCGCAGCCTCCGGCCTCCTCGGCGCACCACTGAGCAGCCCGAGGGACGGCTCCAGAATTAGGAGGGGACCTACTCGGGCCACTCCCCTGGAAATCTCTCCGGTCTCCCGGTGCTAGGTGCTGGGAGCACCAACATTCCTAGAAGGGCCTAGCCCTCACCCAGCCCTGGGCGTCACCTGCCCCTCCCCGCGGGCCCCAGGAGCCCGGAAGGCATCTCTGTGGGGTCCGCAAAGAGCCGCCTCGGGGCGCGACCTGGGAAGTCATCTTGTGAGGGATCCCCTCCTAGAGGGACGGGTCACCCCCCAGGGATGAAGGGGACTTCATGGCAGCCCCACCTTGGCGCAGCCAGGCCCAGTCCCAGAGACCCGGACTCCTCCCCCTACACCCTGGTCTTCCCAGCCCTTCAAAGGCGCGGGTTCCCCCGCACCCCCGCCCCGCCCACGGGCTGTGCACCCGGAAGCGGCTCTGCAGATGTTTCTCCTCTCTCCCTTCCCCGCCCGCACACCCACGGCTAGTTAAGGCCATTCCTATTTACATGTCAAGTAAACTGCAGCTTCCTCGGAGTCCTCTGCCACTGGTAACTGTCTCAATAGCAGGGGGGCCTGTAGCCCGCTCTCCCACAGGCCTGGACCTTGCCTGCATACATCACCATTATTTGAAACAAAATATTTAAATAATGATTCAGTTAATATCTGTCTTTCCCTCTAGGCTGCAAGGCGAGACACGTGTCTATTTTGCCCACCTTGAGTCCCCGCCACTGAGCACAGTGGATAGGGGACAGTTGGTCCTCAATAAACTGCCACCTGTGGAACAGATGGGGACGGCCGACACCTCCTTAGCTCCTCCAGGACCTCCAACAGGTCATGGTGTTATTCTCGTTCTCCTTTTCCTTAAGGACTTCTTTCTGGCTCTTTTCATTCCTTCCTCTCAAGGATATAGACACAAGCCACAGTTCTTTTTCTCTTTTCTTTTAAACTAAAAAATAATTTTCTTAAAACAAAAGTACTTCCCAGAATCCTCATTTTCCCTTAAATCACAGTCCGGTCTGTTTAAACATCCCCTTGTCAAGCGGGGCTGTTGTGACCACTGCCAAATATAAAGCAAATCTGGATTCAGGGAGGAGCGGCTTATGAGGAGCGTTATTGCAGGGGCCTGGGGGCCTTTAGTCTCTACTAAAAATACAAAAATTAGCTGGGCGGGGTGGCATGTGACTGTAATCCCAGCTACTCCCGAGGCTGAGGCAGGGGAATCACTTGAACCCGGGAGGCAGAGGTTGCAGTGAGCCGAGATCGTGCCAGCCTGGGCTGCACTCCAGCCTGGGCGACAGAGTGAGGCTCTTGTCAAAAACAAAAACAAAAACAAAAAAAAGAATGAAAGAAAAAAAACAGAAAGAAAGAGAAGAAAGAAAGAAAACAGAGAGAAAGAACGAACTGGGAATGGAGAAGTGGGATGAGAACCTGCCTTCATAGGACATTAGGTCAGAGAAGGTTGACCCCGTGACCAACCTGTTCTCTCAGGAGGGACTGACTCAGGCTAAGATGAGGCTCAGCCTCGGGGGAAGAGAGGAGCCTCACCAAGTTTGCTTAGCAAGTGTGTTATTCCTATTGATCAGCTCATCATTGGACGAGGTGAAGAATGGGAATTGGAGGATCTGTGTCTGCCTTTGTCCTAAGTAATGGGTGTGGGGGTGGAGTGAGGGAGCATCTGTCACTCTGTGTTTTTTTTTTTTTTTTTTGGAGACAGCGCCGGGCCGCATCCATCACTCTTATCACTCTTATCTATGTCATGTGGGGAAGAAGGGGGTCTCTGGCAGGAAGCCATTTTCCAGAACTCTCAGAGAGGGGATTTTTAATCGGATCACAGGGCTCAGATAAATTCAGCAGCGTCCTACCCAGTCTGAAGGAGCCACCCAGTCATTTCCTGTTGCACTTCCTTGTTTATTTTCGACACAGCTCTCCCTACCCCTGAGAGTTCCTGTCACCTCCTCCTGTACTGCCCGCTCCTACTCCCCCACCCCTGCATCATAAGCTAATGAGGAACTTCAGCCCCTCGCTGGCCTGGGCCCCACCAAGACCCCAGATCTCATTCCGTATCCACAATTTTACCTTCTTGTTCTTGAAGAAGGACATCCAAATGGAAAAGCTCTCAACCCCCCAAAACTTGGGTGTGAACCTGGAGCATCTGTCATCTGTCTTGACTACTTGTCCACCTACCAGGATCCTAAACGGAACCCTACACAGGGGAGAGGCAGTGGCTGTAAGGGCTGGATTTGGCTCTGGAAGCCGCCCAGCTTTACAGAAACAAAGAGGGCTCCAGCATCAAGCAGGTGGGCAGGGGCCAGAGTGGGAATTACATAGGCTCCTGCAACGTACTGTAAATGGGTAAAACTATGAGATTTAAAAGATGCTACTGGCTTGTGTAGAAACATGTCCTCAGGAGAGGGGAGGGGGACAGGATGGCAACAGCCGTGTCTTTGAACAGACATCCTTAAATCCTTGTTAATTCTGAAGAGACCAAGATACTTTCACCACAAAACTCTTCTTGGCTTTAGCTCCAGGTTTCCTGTTTCCATGCCAGCTTTTGCTGGGTTATGCTACAATATTACACCGCCTCCAAATCTCAGTATCTCACTTCAACGGAAGTTGGTTGTTTATCATTCATTTGCTCACATTCCATGCTGGCTGTGGGTCAGACGCCACTGTGGTCCCCGGTCTTTTTCACTCTGGAACCCAGGCTGGAGGAACAGCCCATATCTGGTGCTGGCCATTCCAGTGGCAGAGCAATGGCACAGCTACACAGTTTAGGATTCTCAAGCTCGAAAGAGCTTTGTCGCACTTGAAAGAATCTCACCTGAAAAACTCCTTTGCATTCTGAATTACTTATTTACTGAGAAAGTGAGCCCAACTGCTGAGTGTTTCCTGCCCTTTCTCTTCTTCTTTTTTTTTTTTTTTTTTTTTGAGACAGAGTCTCACTCTGTCAGCCAGGCTGAAGCGCAGTCAGTGGCACAATCACAGCTCACTGCAACCTCTGTCTCACAGGCTCAAATAGTTCTCCTGCGCCAGCCTCCAGAGTAGCTGGGCATACAAGTGTGTGCCACCACGCCCGGCTAATTTTTGTATTTTTAGTAGAGACGGAGTCTGACCATGTTGGTCAGGGTGTCCCAGCACATCTGGCCTTGCCATGCCAGCCTGGCCACTGTGGTACACATTTTGTGGAACTCTTTTATTCTGATCTGTGGCCATGACAAAAGGAGGACAGGAGAGAAACAGAAAAGACCAATCACGTGTTTCTCACAATATAATTTATTCTTCAAGTGTGACTTAACTAATTGGAATCACAGGGAAAAAAACTTTTTGGAACTGGACAATAATAATAAATCAGATCAAATAGCATGCTGCTATGAAATGTGAAGTAAAGCAACATATTACATTTAATCATGGATGTCAAATTTTCAAAGCATATTTACTCTGAAAAAGGAAAAGAAAAAGACCCATGAGCTTACACACACACACACACACACATATTCATACACATGTGGATATTAGGCTGCTTGTTTTGTAGCAGGACGAGCCGCAGACAAAACTCCTCAGACACCGGATTAAAGAAGGAAGAGGTTTTTTATTCGGCCGGAAGCATCAGCAGACTCGCATCTAAAGAGCCGAGCTCTCCGAAAAAGAAATTCTTGACCTTTTTAAAGGCTTACAACTTTAAGGGGTCTACATGAAAGGGTTGTGATAAATCGAGCAAGCGTGGGAAACACGTGACTGGGGATTACATGCATCAGCTAACAGAACAAAAAGTTTTACAATGCTTTTTTCATACAGTGTCTGGGATTTACAGATAACACAAGTAGTTTAGGTCAGGGGTTGGTGTTATTATTATTACTTTGTTTAACTCCTAGGGCTGGGTGGTGGTGCCTAGGTTGTCTGGCTATTTATCTTACTTTTGTTTCTTTCTAACTTTTTGCTTTCTCTCTTTTGTCTTGTGAACTAGGCAAGGTGGGGGGAGCAGGGCAGCAGGAGTAGCAGTGGTCTCCTTCCTTAACTTGAGCTGTTTTATAATTATTTATCTTAAAAAGGTAAGCAAGGCATTTTAGACTTCTGAGATTTTACTACATAACTGAGAGGTTTTGCTTTAGATCAGCCCCTTCTGCATTACAAATAATGGTTTAAAATTACATTAACATTTAATTTTGGCTGGGCTCTGGGGCTCACGCCTGCAATCCCAGCACTTTGGGAGGCCGAGGCAGGCAGATCACCTGAGGTCAGAAGGTCAACACCAGCCTTGCCAACAGGATTAAACCCAGTCTCTACTAAAAATAAAAAAAAAAAAATTGGCCAGGCGTGGTGCCAGGTGCCTGTAATCCCAGCTACTCGAGAGGCTGAGGCAGGAGAATCGCTTAAACCCAGAAGGTGGAGGTTGGCAGTAAGCCGAGACGTTGTCACTGTACTCCAGCCTGGGTGACAGAGCAAGACTCCCTCTCAAAAACAAAACAAAACAGTTAATTTAATAGATATTTAATAAGTATTTTTAAAAACATTTCAGCTTTTATTTTAAATTTGGGGGTACCTGTGCAGGTTTGTTACACGGGTATACTGCATGATGCTGAGGTTTGGGGTGTGTTCATCCTGTCACCTGGGTAGTGAGCGTAGTACCCTATAGTTAGTTTTTCAACTCTTGCTCTGCTCCCTGCCTCCCTTCTATGATAGTCTCCAGTGTCTGCTGTTGCCACCTTGTCAACAAGGTGCCCAGGGTTTAGCTCCCGCTTACTTATTTATTTTTTTGACATGGAGTCTTGCTCTGTCATCCAGGCTGGAGTGCGGTGGCCCAAACTCAGCTCACTGCAACCTCCACCTCCCGGATTCAAGCAATTCTCCTGTCTTATCCTCCTGCCTAAGGCGTGGGCCACCACACCTAGCTAATTTTTGTATTTTTAGTAGAGATGGGGTTTCACCATATTGGTCAGGCTGGTCTCAAACTCCTGACCTCAGGTGATCCACCTGCCTTGGCCTCCCAAAGTGCTGGGATTACAGGCATGAGCCACCACGCCCAGCCTAGCTCCCACTTTTTGGTATGGTATTTGGTTTTCTGTTCTTGCATTAATTTGCTTAGAATAATCCAGCTGCATCCATGTTGCCGCAAAGGACATGATTTTATTCTTTCATGATGGCTGTGTAGTATTCTATGGTATGTACATACCACACTTTCTGTATCCAGTCTACCGTGGATGGACACCTAAGTTGATCCCATGTCTTTGCTATTGTGAATAGTGCTGTGATGAACATGAGAGTACATGTATCTTTTTGGTAGAATGATTTGTTTTCTTTTGGATAGATAGCCAGTAACAGGATTTTTTCTGGGTGGAATGGTAGTTTTTTTGGTTGTTGTTGTTTGTTTGTTTTTTTAAGATGAAGTCTTGCTCTATCGCTCAGTCTAGAGTGCAATGGCATGATCTTGGCTCACTGCAACCTCCTACTCCCAGGTTCAAGCAATTCTCATGCCTCAGCCTCCCAAGTAGCTGGGATTACAGGCACCTGCCACCTTGCCCGGCCAATTTTTGTATTTTTTAGTAGACATGGGGTTTCACCATGTTGGTCAGGCTGGTCTCGAACTCCTGAGCTCAGGTGATCCACCAGCCTCAACCTTCCAAAGTTCTGGGATTACTGGCCTGAGTCACCGCACCTGAGCATGGTAGTTCTTTTTAAAATTAATTGAGAAGTCTTCAAACTGCTTTCCACGGTAACTGAACTAATTTACATTCCCACCAACAATGTAGAAATGTTCCTTTTTCTCCACAGTCTTGCCAACATCTGTTGTTTTTTGACTTTTTTTTTTTTTTTTTTTTTTTTGAGACAGGGTTTCACTCTGTCACCCAGGCTGGAGCATAATGTCGTGAACATTGCTCACTGTAGCCTTGACCTCCTGTACTCAAGTAATTATCCTACCTGGGTCTTCCAAGTAGTTGGAACCACAGGTACACACCACAGCACCTGGCTAATTTTTAAAAAATTTTTGTAGGCAGGGCGAGGTGTCTCAGGCCTGTAATCCCAGCACTTTGGGAGGCCGAGGCAGACAGATCACCTGAGGTTGGGAGTTCGAGACCAGCCTGACCAACATGGAGAAACCCCATCTCTACTAAAAATACAAAATTAGCTGGGCATGGTGGTGTGTGCCTGTAATCCCAGCTACTTGGGAGGCTGAGTCAGGAGAATCGCCTGAACCCAGGAGGTGGAGGTTTTGGTGAGCCGAGATCGCGCCATTGCACTCCAGCCTGGGCAACAAGAACAAAACTCCGTCTCAAAAAAAAAAAAAATTTTTTTTTTTTGTAGAGATGGAGGCCTCACCATGTTGCCATAGCTAGGGTTTTTGACTTTTAATCAGAGCCATTCTGGTTGGTGTTGTGGTTTTGATTTGCGTTACCCTAACAATCACAGATATTGAGCATTTTTTCATATGTTTGTTGGCTGTTTGTATCTCTTCTTTTGAGAAGTATCTATTCATGTCTTTTGCCCACTTTTTAATGAGATTATTTGTTTTTTGCTTGTTAAATTATTTAATTTTATGGTAGATTCTGGATATTAGACCTTTGTCAGAGGCATAGTTTGCAAATATTTTCTCCCATTCTGTAGATTGTTCACTCTGTTGATCGTTTCTTTTGCTATGCAGAAGCTCTTTAATTAGATCTCATTTGTCAACTTTCATTTTTGCTGCAATTGCTTTTGAGGACTTGGTCATAAATTCTTTCCAAAGGTCAATTTCCAGAATGGTGAGTCCTAGGTTTTCTTACAGGATTCTTATAGTATGAGGTCTTTTAAATCTTTAAACCATCTTGAGTTAACTTTTGGTGAAAGATAGGAGTCTAGTTTCGTTCTTCTGCATATGGTTAGCCAGCTATCCCAGCACTATTTTTTGAATAGGGAGTCCTTTTCCTATTGCTTATTTTTGTCAACTTTGTAGAAGATCAGATAACTGTAAGTATGTGGTATTCGGCTTTATTTCTGGGTTCTTTACTCTGTTCCATTGGTCTATGTGTCTATTTTTGTACCAGTACCATGCTGTTTTGTTTACTGTAGTCTTTCTTTTTTTTTCTTTTGAGATAGAATCTTACTGTGTTGCCCAGGCTGGAGTGCAGTGATGCAATCTTGGTTCACCGCAACCTCCGCCTCCTCCCTCAGCCTCCTGAGTAACTGGGACTACAGTCGCATGCCACCACACCTGGCTAATTTTTTATATTTTTAGTAGAGATGGAGTTTTACCATGTTGGCCAGATGGTCTCGATCTCTTGACCTTGTGATCCGCCCCAGTCAGCCTCCCAAAGTGCTGGGATTACAGGCATGAGCCACCAAGCCTGGCCTACTGTAGACTTATAGTATTGTTTGAAGTTGGATAGTATGATAGCTCTAGCTTTGTTCTTTTTGCTTAGGATTGCTTTAGCTATGCAGGCTCCTTTTGGTTCCGTATGAATTTTAGGATAGTTTTTTTCTAATTCTGTGAAAAAATGATGTTGGAAGTTTGATAAGAATAGCATTAAGTCTATAGATTACTTTGGGCACTATGGCAATTTTAACAATAGTGATTCTTCCAATCCATGAGCATCAAATGCTTTACTCTTTGTTTGTGTTATCTATAATTTCTTTTCTTTTTTTTTTTTTTTTGAGATGGAGTCTCACAGGCTGCAGTGCAGTGGCACGATCTCAGCTCACTGCAGCCTCTACCTCCCAGGTTCAAGCGATTCTCCTGCCTTAGCCTTCTGAATAGCTGGGATTACAGGTGCGCACCACCATGCCTAGCTAATTTTTGTATTTTTAGTAGAGTTGGGGTTTCACCATGTTGGCCAGGATGATATCAATCTCTTGACCTCATAATCTGCCCATCTTGGCCTCCCAAAGTGCTGGGATTACAGGAATGAGCCACCACGCCCAGCCTCATCTATGATTTCTTTCAGCAGAGTTTTATAGTTTGCCTTGTAGAAATCTTTCACCTCCTTGGTTAGATGTATTCCTGGATATTTTATTGTTTTTGTGGCTATCATAAATGGACTTGCATTCTTTTTGTTTGTTTGTTTTTTCTTTCTGAGATGGAGTCTTGCTCTTGTTGCCCAGGCTGGTGTGCAATGGTGCAATCTCGGCTCACTGCAACCTCCGCCTCCCAAGTTCAAGCAATTATCCTGCCTCAGCCTCCTGAGTAGCTGGGATTACAGGCACCCACCACCACGCCTGGCTAATTTTTGTACTTTTTAGTAGAGACGAGGTTTCACCATGTTGCAGGCCAGTCTCGAACTCCTGACCTCAGGTGATCCGCCCACCTCGGCCTCCCAAAGTGCTAGGATTACAGATGTGAGCCACTGCGACTGGCCTTTTTTTTTTTTTTCTTGAGACAGAGTCTTACTCTGTTGCCCAGGCTTGAGTGCAGTTGCATCGTCTCGGCTCACTGCAGCCTCCACCTCCTGGATTCAAGCCATCCTCTCACCTCAGCCTCCTGAGTAGCTGGGATTACAGGTGCTTGGCACTACACCAGGCTAACGTATTTTTAGTAGAGACAGCTTTTCATCATGTTGGCCAGGCTGGTCTTGAACTCCTGACCTCAAGTGATCTGGACACCTCAGCCTCCCAAAGTGCTGGGATTACAGGTGTGAGCCACCACACCTGGCCCTGGAATTGCATTCTTGATTTGGCTGTCAGTTTGTACATTATTGGTATATAGAAATGCTACTAATTTTTGTATCTTGATTTTGTATTCTGAAACTTCACTGAAGTCATTTATCAGTTCCAGGAGCCTTTTGATGGAGTCTTTATGGTTCTCTAGGTATAGAATCATATTATCAGTGAAGAGAGATAGTTTGATTTCTCCTTTTCCTGTTTGGATGCCTTTTATTTCTCTTGGCTGATTGCTTTGGCTAGCCCTTCCAAGACTACGTTAAATAGGAGAGGTGACAGTGGGCATCTTTGTCTTGTTCTGGTTCTCAGGGGGAATGCTTCTGACTTTTTCCCATTTAGTGTGTTGGCTATCAGTTTGTCATAGATGGCTCTTATTTTGAAGTATGTTCCTTTGAGGCCTAGTTTGTTGAGGGCTTTTATCATGAAAGGATGTTGAATTTTATTGAAAGCTTTTTCCATGTCTATTGAGATGATCATATGGTTTTTGTCTTTAGTTCTCTTTATGTGATGTATTACTTTTGTTGATTTATGTACGTTGCTGCTGGATTTGGTTTGCTAGTATTTTGTTGAGGATTTTTCTGTCTGTGTTCATCAAGGATGTTAGCCTGTGGTTTTCACTTTTTTTGTTGTGTCTTTGCCAGGTTTTGGTATTAGGGTGATTCTGGCTTTGTAGGATGAATTAGGGAGGAGTTTCTTCTGCTTGATTTTTTGGAATCATTTCAGTAGGATTGGTACTAGCTCTTCTTTGAACACCTGGTAGAATTCATCTGTGAATCCATATGAACCAGGGCTTTTTTTGTTTGGTAGGTTTTTTATTACTGATTCAATTTTGGAACTTGATATTGTTCTGTTCAGGGTTTCAATTTCTTGCTGGTTCAATCTTGGGAGGTTGTGTGCTTCCAGAAATTTATCCGTTTCCTCTAGATTTTCTGGTTTGTGTGCATAGAGGTGTTGATAATAGTCTCTGAGGACCTTTTTTATTTCTGTAGTATTGGATGCAATGTTACCTTTGTCATTTCTAATGGTGCTTATTTGAATCTCTCTCATTTTCTTTGTTCCTCTAGCTAGTGGTCTGTCAGTCTTGTTTATCTTTTCAAATAACCAATTATTGGTTTTTTTGATTCTGTGTATGGATTTTTGGGTCTCAATTTGGTTTAGTTCTGCTCTGATTTTAGTTATTTTCTTCTGTTAGTGTTAGATTTAGTTTGTTCTTGTTTTTCTAATTCTTCTAGGAATTATGTTAGATGGTTAATTTGAGATCTTTCTAACTTTTTGAGGTAGGCGTTTAGTGCTATAAACTTTCCTCTTAACACTGCTTTGGCTGCATTCCAGAGATTTTTGGTATGTTATGTCTTTGTTTTCATTTATTTAAAATATTTTTTAAATTTCTGCCTTAACTTTATTGTTTCCCCAAAAGTCATTCAGGAGTAAGTTTTTAAATTTCCATGTAATTGTGTGGTTTTCAGAGATCTTCTTGGTATTGATTTCTATTTTATTCTACTGTGGCCCAAGATTGTGGTTGGTATGATCTTGATTTTTTGAATTTATTGAGACTTGCTTTATGGCTAAGCTAGTGATTGATTTTGTTGTATGTTCTTTGTGCAGATGAGAAGAATGTATATTCCGTGGTTGATCAGTGGAGTGTTCTGTAGGTGTCAATTAGGTCCAGTTGGTTGTGTCCAATTTAAGTCCAGAATTTCTTTGTTAGTTTTCCGCCTCAATGACCTTTCTAATGCTGTCACTGGGGTGTGTAAAACCTCCACTACTATTGTATATCTGTCTAGGTCTTTTCATAGGTCTAGAAGTACTTGTTTTATGAATCTGGGTGCTCCAATGTTGGGTGCATATATATTTAGGATAGTTAAGTCTTCTTGTTTAATTGAAATCTTTTTCATTATTTAATGCCCTTCTTTGTCCTTTTCTACTTTTGTTGGTTTAAAGTCTGTTTTATCTGATGTAAGAATAGTGACCCTGGCTTTTTTTTGTTTTGTTTTCCATTTGCGTAATAAATATCCGATCCTTTACTTTGAGCCTCTGGGTGTCATTATGTATGAGATGAGTCTTTTGAAGTCAGCACTCGAATAGGTCTTGCTTCTTCAATCCAAATTGCCTCTCTGCGCCTTTCAAAAAAAATAAAGATAGGATCTCAGTTTGTCGTCCAGGCTGGTTTCAAATTCCTGAGCTGAAGCAATCCACCCACCTCAGCCTCCCAAAGGATCACAAGCATAAGTCTCTGTGCCTGGCCATGACATTCTTTTTTTTTTTTTTTTTTTTTTAAGATGGAGTCTTACTCTGTCGCCCAGGCTGGAGTGCAGTGGTGCAATCTCGGCTCACTGCAAGCTCTGCCTCCCAGGTTCACGCCATTCTCCTGACTCAGCCTCACGAGTAGCTGGGACTACAGGCGCCCGCCACCACGCTCGGCTAATTTTTTTATTTTTTTTATTTTTAGCAGAGGTGGGGTTTCACCGTGTGAGCCAGGATGGTCTCGATCTCCTGACCTCGTGATCTGCCCACCTCGACTTCCCAAAGTGCTGGGATTACAGGCGTGAGCCACCACGCCCGGCTGACATTCTTTATAAAATGTTATTTTTCTTGATAGAGTTTCTTTTGATTTTCTTTATAAAATTCATCTTTTTGTCATTAAAGTCCTGTTTTGTACTGTCATACGTTTAGCCTCAAATTTCATATCAGTTAATACACATATTGCTACTCCTGCCTTAGTTTGTTAAAAGGAACCCTCATTCTTTTTAGTTGAAATTTGTATTTAGAGGTTATAGTCCTGGTCCAAGGGGTGCTTATTGCCACTGGGTTGGTCCTTGTTTCTAACTCTTTTCAGCAGATAGAGCTAGGAAATAAATTTTTTTTGCTCATTTGCTATATTTATGGGTTTTTTTCTTTTTTCTTTTTTCTTTTTTTTTTGAGATGGAATCTCATTCTGTTTCCCAGGCTGGAGTGCAGTGGCACGATCTCAGCTCACTGCAAGTTCTGCCTCCCGGGAGACAGGGTAAAACCCTGTCTCCACTGGTCTTGAACTCCTGACCTCAGGAGATCCACCTGCCTTGGCCTCCCAAAGTGCTGGGATTATAGATGTAAGCCACCGTGCCCAGCCTTGATTTATGTTTGTTTTAAAGAAAATACATCACAAGTCCATATTAATGTTTAAAAATCAAGTTTAGGAATAAAAGAGCTTTCTTATTTTGTTTCTTATTTTATTTTGTTTCCTTGTATTGATTTATCTTTGCATTTTCCTTTAATCTCTTTCAAGCATTTGGCCACAGATTAAAAAGTAGAGTCTATTTAGTCTAAATACTATCTTGTTCCTTCTTCAAAATATAGTTAGTCATTAAAGTAATTTACTTGTACCCTTGGAGCTGATTTTGGCTTGGGAAGCTAGTTAAACCACAAAATTGTTTACCTGGACCAGATTAAGATGGTGGCTTATGACTTGTCTTCACTAGCTTGAAGTAAACCAGGTGTCATCATCTTTTGGCTTTCATTTTTGTCCTAATAAGTATGTGTGTGGGATGGCTAATTGGCTCATCATAGTGTTACCTTTCTGTACATGTCTGTTAATATCAACATCAAACAGAAGCATCGGGGGAAAGAACATTAAAGGAAGGTACAGGGGAAGAGACTGAAGGTTGCTCTGTACCAGACAAGCAACAGGAATAGAAAATGCACCAGAACCAAAGCCAGCCATGGCTCATGGCTCAGAATACTAGATATTAGGCTTTTCCCCAGTCTAACTGTCTACTGGTATGCTAACCTTTCATCTTAGCATCTCTGCTGGTAGTTTCTGCTCCTTCTGCCCTTCACATCCTCTTCATTTGTCAAAATGCAACTCATATTTCATCTTTTTCTTGAAACTTGGCCGCTTTCATCTAAGGCCTTCAGTTATTTATCTGAACTTTTATTTTCCTTGAAAGCTAAAGCCATTGAAAATATACTCTCATATACTGACTTATCACTTTCTTCAACAAATTATAAACTCCTCAGGACACAGCTGTGTCTTATAATTCTTACACACCCCTGTGCTGTGACTAGGGTAGGCATTCATTGTTTTAGTATCATTTGTTCATTTATTATTTTTGTATCCCTTTATCCACTCAGCCAAAAGCAGTTTGTCCCTGGATACCCTCCTATAGATGCTTTAAAAATCAATTTACATTTAAGTAGCAATTTTTTTATTAGAATACATTTTACTTTAGTTATCTTGTTTTGTTTTCTGACAACCCTGTGGCTGGATGAAACAAGTATTTATGCCCATTTCACAAAGGAGAAGATTGAGGCTTTGTGAAGTTCAGTGTGTGCTGAGGGAGACACAGCCAGTTAATGCATTAACAGTGACACAGTCCAATGCCAAGTCCTTATCAACATTTCTTCCATGACACAGACGTTCCAGAAAATATTTGTTAAGAAATGTTGTCTATAGGCCAGGCGCGGTGGCTCCTGCCTATAATCCCAGCACCTTGAGAGGCTGAGGTAGGCAGATCACTTGAGGTCGAGTTCAAGACCAGCCTGGCCAACATGGTAAAACCTGGTCTCTACTAAAAATGCAAAAATTAGCTGGGTGTGGTGGTGTGTGCCGGTAGTCCCAGCTATTCAGAAGGCTAAGGTAGGAGAATCACTTGAACCTGGGAGGCAGAGGTTGCAGTGAGCCGAGATCGCACCACCGCACCCCCGCCTGGGTGACAGCGCAAGACTCCATCTCAAAAAAAAGAAAAAAGAGATGTTATTTACAATTTGGAAATAACACCAAGAGATGATAACATGTCTTTCCATTGTCATCCAGGCACATTGTGTAACAGGCCCATCAAGGATTCGTGTATACTCTAGAACAGTGGTTCTTAAACTTTTTCGTCTCAAGATTGCTATATTCTTTTTATTTATTTATTTATTTATTTATGAGACGGAGTCTTGCTCTGTCACCCAGGCTGGTGTGTAGTGATATGGATCTTGGCTCACTGCAACCTCCGCCTCCCACATTCAAGCAATTATCTTGCCTCAGCTCCCACGTGGCTGGGATTACAGGTGCCCTCCACCACACCAAGCTAATGTTTTGTATTTATAATAGAGACAGGGTTTGCCATGTTGGCCAGGCTGATCTCGAACTCCTGACATCAGGGTGATCCACTCGCCTCGGCCTCCCAAAGTGCTGGGATTATAGGCATGAGCCGTTTCACCCAGCCAGGATTGCTGTATTCTCAAAACTTGTGGAGGAGCCAAAAGAACTCCAGTGTCTATACATTATGTCTAATGATATTTACCTTATTAGAAATTAAAATTGAGAATATTTAAAAATATTTATTAATTAAAAGTAACTATAATGATCCATTATGTTAACATATTTTTATTAAAAATTTGTTTTAAAAATGTTTTCCAAAGAAAAATAGCATTGCTTTATATTCTTGCAAATCTTTTTAATGTCTGGTTCAATAAAAGGAAGTTGGAGTTTTATATTTGCTTCTGCATGCAGTCTGTTACAATATGGTGTTTGGTTAAAGTTTACAGAGAAAACTCAGCTCTACACAGAAATGTAGTTGGGGAGGGGAGGAGTATCTTAATACCTTTTTAGATACTAGACACAAACTCTAAAGCTTCTAAAAGGTTAGCTGCCACGTGGAATCTCTGACTCTTTTCTCACTCTTCCTTTAGAATCCATCGCTCTATCGGGAATTTTGAATGGCTCTTTTGCCCATGTGTGATAGTCAAAATAATGGCCCCCAAAGACACCCACGTCCTACTCCCCAGAACCTATGAATATGTTCCTTACATGGCAAAAGAAAACTTTTACAGATCTGATTGTTAAAGACATTGAGAGGGAGTTGTAACTGCAGAAGAGAATCGGAGAGACGTAGCGTGGAAAGGACTCAGCCCCCGTCACTGACTCCGAAGGTGGAGGAAGAGTCCCATGAGCCAGAGAATGCTTGTGGCCTCTAGAAGCTGGAAGAGATGAGGAAAGAGACTCTCTCTAGAGCCTCCAGAAGGAACACAGCCCACCAAGGCTTGTATGAGACTCCAGAACTGTAGAGCTGTAGGGTAATAGAGTTACCCTTTTGCAGAAGCGTGCTGCTCCTTCTTCTGGTCACCGTGAGAGCACACCGAACAAAGGAGGGAACGGGTTTTTATCCTTAATGCAGTCAGTTCCTGCTACTGTGTCCGGTCCCCATTGGCTAGGGTCAGACAGCACAATCTAAGCTGATCCGGATCAGCTACTTCAAAATGGAGCAGGGGTGGGGACTGCAGCAGCAGGAAGAGCCATTTCAGAATTAAGGGTGCCAAATAAGGAACAGACGTGGGTTATCACAGATTGGGAATGGATGTGGGTTACAGATTGGGAATGGCTGGAAGGTTGTTTACTGTAACTAAGGGCAAGGAGGCAAGGTAGTTAGGCTTTGAAAATAAAGGACAAGAGGAACCTTTGAAGAGGAACTCACTGTTTCCAACAACTTTTAGAATCTTGCTAGGGTACATGTGCAAATTATTTTTGTCTCATAGAAAAGATAATTTCTGAAGTGAAGTTTTAGTTCTCTGAAGGTGCATTTACCAGTTTTGTATCTAGCAATCTCATTCCTCATCTTTCTTCAGAAAATAAAGCTAGTTCAAAGACAAACAGTTTATCACCTGATTTTTTCCATATTAGTATTAGGTCTTTGACATGCACTTACATTGCATACTCATACATTGGTATGAGGATTGTGTTTTACAAATTCTTGAAAATTATATTTTGATAAATAAAGTAACCATGACATCTGGAAATCATGGCAGCAGGTAGCTTTGTGTGCACCCCTCCAGCCCTCAGGAGAAGCAGAAAGCACATGTCAAGAGTAAGGGTCGCACACTGGGGCAGAGGGAGGAGTACAGAGGAGCCTTCCCTTAGCAAGATGAGTCTGGGGCAGAAGGAGGAGTACAGAGAAGCCTTCCCTTAGCAAGAGAACTCACCTGGGTTACTGTAAGTAGCCCCGCTATCTAGGGACAGAGACATTTCTGGTTGAGATTTAAAAGAAAAACCTATACATGGAGGCTTGACATGGAGGCTTCGGGTAGGATAAACACCAGGAGCATTTCTGCCCCAGGTTTGCAGGGGTGGGAGGGACGGTGCTCCAGGACACACTGAGCCCAAGCACTGGGTCACACCATGGTTGAACTGAGTCGTGAAAAGGGAGGGCCATATCTGTGGCAATTTTGACACAAGTTCACATATTATTGAACCCTCTTTTCATAGAAAGATGGGGTCTGTGTTCCGTCCTTCTGAATCTGGTAGGGCTGTGACTGCTATAGCCAACGGTGTATGTCAGAAGGGACCCTAGGTGGTTCCTATAAAGGTCCCATCATAAAATCCCACCCTGAGCGCAGGAACACTCACCCTCAGAGCCCTGAGATGACTGCTCTGAGGTCATCAGGTATAAAGAAGCCCAGCCACACAGAGAGGCTGCATGCACCTCTTGTCCCATGTACCAGGGACAGTCGTAGCTCATCTTGCCCTTGGGTGACCCCAGGGCAGGCATGTGAGTGAGGAAGCCTAGGGCCTACTATGGCTGTACCAGTCACCTCAGACACTCAATTCTTTCCAGCTGAGGCCACAAACATCATGGAGCAGGGACCAGCCTACTCTGTCTCCTAAGAATTCTTGACCAGAAGAATTCATGAATATACAAAGCTTTGGGGGTTATGTTTTAAATAACTTCATACTGAATAAAGTTGACCCTCAAGATCAAGATTCAATCTCAGCATTACTGACACTTTGGGCTGTGTAATTCTTTGGTGTGGGGTGGGTGGGGGTACTGCCCTGTGCGCTGTAGGATGTTTAGCAGCATTGCTGGCTTCTACCCAACAGAAGATAGGAGCACTCCCTACCCAAGTTGTGACAACACAAAATGCCTCTAGACATTGCAATGTCCCCTGAGGACCAAAAGCTTCCAATCAGGAACCACTGGTCTAGATCCCTGGCTTCAAATGCTCCCAGACACCTGCCACACGCCCAGTTTAGGAAGCCAACTGTGGCTGGCATTGCACCCTGGTGTTACAGGTGCCTGGGTCCTTGTAATCTCCCAGGATAGAAATCAAGAGAGATCACCAGACATGGTAGCAAAGAGAGTTTATTTTAGCTTGTTTACAAGGAAGTCAGCACCAAGAAGGAAAAAGGAACAAGCTGCTCCCCAAGGGTAGTGTGTGGGTTGGTTTTACAGGACCTTTCTCTGTGAAGGGTTATGTCAGGGCATGTTTAGGAGGCTTTTTCTGGTGCTTGAGTACTCACTGGCTTAACATTTTTAAAAACACATTGTGTGCAGTAGTAGCATTTTAAATCTCGAACTCCTGACCCCAGGTGATGCACCCAGATCAGCCTCCCAAAGTGCTGGGATTACAGGCATGAGCCACTGTGCCCTTCCTACATTTCTATTTTTATTCTGCCAATAACTTTACAGTCAGCTTGTTTAGCGAAGTTATATTTAAGTCAGGTGAACTTGAAATTGCTTAAACTTATTTACTTAATTTATGAGCGCTCTTTTACTTATAAGCCAGTTGTATAGCAATAGGTGTACACACAAATAAACACATCTAGACATGTATACCTACACGTAAATGAAGAATCAACAGCTTGGAACCTCAGCTATGAGACAGCAATACAAGCTTGTTGCTATTTACTTTGTCCCAGTAGATAATCCAACGAAGCCTGTGAACTAAAATTTCAGGTAAAACAGTCTCCATGGAGCTTGATTTTAAAAGACCAAACCTCTCCAGATTCCAAAGAACACTGGGGCCAAACAGCACCCAAGGAGCACGTCACATGTTCACCAGGCCCCCTGCTTAGAACAGCAGTACCAAAGGCTGGATACATGCAACGCCATCCCACTTTCCCATTCAACAGGTAACTCCAGATTCCAGACTATACTGGGGCTAAACAGTATTGCAAATTCAAGAGAAAATTCTAAGGGGGGCTTAGTACTAGACCTCAGAACCTCTGCCGAGAGCATCCCCTTTGGAGAGGTTGAGATTCGGAGGATCCCCAGGGCGTCCCCCTGTGGGGTCCAATTTAGAATGTCAGACATCTTTGACCTTAGGTGGGCACTGGGGCCACTTGCATGTTTTCCCTCCAGAGCCTGCTATGAGCTTTATAAACATAGCTCTCAATTGTAATGATACATAGGAACTAGATGCTGGGGTGGGTCTTTTTGTCCTTAGACAGTTGAATAGGACAAGGAAAGAACTTAGCATAAGAAAAGGTTTAAGTCACCCGAAACAACTGTGAGTTTTCTCTGAGCCGCACCACCACAGAGATCAGGGACCACACCCGGAAAAGATTTTTAAAAAGAGTCATTCCCCCTTCTGGGTAGGGCAATTATTCTCATTCACTCTTTGGCCTTCAGGCAATACCAGGGAGTGACCCCAGCGAATTGCCCTCAATTTCCAAGAAGCACTAGGAAATAGTCGCTGAAAGACTGAAAAACAAAGGGGAAAAAAAAAAGGAAAACACTCAGGTCCCTTAAGCGAATAGGGTGGTGGTGGCTAGGCGCCTCCATATGGAAACCCCTCAGTTTCACTGGCCACAGCCAGAAACCTGCAGTTGCTTCCGTGTTTCTATGCTTCCTACCAAGGGTCTTGAGTTGGAAAGGAAAAGACAGGCAGAGAAAGATGTCCCTGTATGTAAAAGGGGAAAGGAGAAAAATAAATCCCCAACTTTGGGTCTACCTTCTCATGGCTGGCTTGCCAAAGTGTGTTACCGGTGGAGAGTGTCCAGGTTCTTGGTGTCTTGAACAAAGAATTGGACAAAAGGCACAAACAAAGGAAGGAAGGAATGAAAGGATTTATTGAAAATGAAAAGTACACAGCTGGGCGCAGTGGCTCACGCCTGTAATCCCAGCACTTTGGGAGGCTGAGGCAGGTGGATCACAAGGTCAGGAGTTCAAGACCAGCCTGGCCGAGACGGTGAAACCCCGTCTCTACTGAAAATACAAAAATTAGCTGGGCATGCTGGCAGGCACCTGTAATCCCAGCTACTCGGGAGGCTGAGGCAGAGAATTGCTTGAACCTGGGAGGTGGAGGTTGCAGTGAGTCTGCCTGGGTAACAGGGCAAGACTCCGTCTCAAAAAAAAAAAAAGAAAAAAGAAAATGACAGTACACTCCACAGTGTGAGTGGGGGCTGAACACAGGGGCTCTAGGGCCCCGTTACAGAATTTCTGGGAGTTTAGATGCCCTCTAGAGGTTGTATTTCATTGGTTACTTTGGGTACACCCTGTGTAAATGAAGAGGATGGAGTAAAGTTACAAAGTCATTTACTCAGCGTGCCCCCTGTGGAGAAGGTATTTCCTGTAATAGCTGAAGTGTGAATCGGCCTTATGTTCCCTGCCTCCAGACCCTCTTTTCCTGACTCAGTTTGGATCTGTGTCCCCCAAGCAAATCTCATGGGGTATTGGAATCCCCAGTATTGGAGATGGGGCCTGGTGGGAGGTGATTGGATCATGGCGCAGAGTTCTCATGAACACGTTAGCGGCATCCCGCCTTGGTACCGTAAAGTGAGTGAGTTCTCATGAGATCCGCTGTTTGAAAGTGTGGAGCACCTTCCCTTTCTCTCTCTTCCTCCTGCTCCCGCCAAGTAAGATGTCTGTGCTTCCCCTTTGCCTTCCACCATGATCAGAAGTTTCCTGAGACCTCCGGAGAAGCAGAAGCTGCTAGGCTTCCTGTACAGCCTACAGAATCGTGAGCCAATTAAACCTCTTTTCTTGCCAGGCGCGGTGGCTCACGCCTGTAATCCCAGCACTTTGGAAGGCCAAGGTAGGTGGATCACCAGGTGAGGGGTTTGAAACCAGTCTGGCCAACATGGTGAAACCCCGTCTCTACTAAAAATACAAAAATTAGCCGGGTGTGGTGGTAGGCGCCTGTTGCTACTGGAGAGGCTGAGGCAGGAGAATCGCTTGACCCGGAGGCGGAGTTTGCAGTCAGCACACAAAAAAAATTCTTTTCTTTATAAATTAGCCAGTCTCAGGTATTTCTTTAGAGTAGTGTGAGAACAGACCAATGTAGGGTGATCATTTGGATCTAGCTGCAAAGACAAGTTTGACGTTTGCATTCATTGAGCCCCTTTAGAAAAGATCGGGCAACTAACTCTTGGCGAGAGTAGAGAAACTTGTGTGCTGGAAATCAAAAGGCCTGAGTACCTGCTCATATTTCCTGCAACTTGAGGGATCCCTGAATAGACATTGAGAAAGAAAAGAAACTTTATCTGAGGAACGCGAGCCAGCTATAAATTATCAGACCCACAGAGGCAGGAGGGTGAGGCAGCAGTCGCATCCCACTTCCCCTCCTTGAGCTAAGTAATCAGCTCTTGAAGCTGCTTGCTATGTGGACTCTAGACCAGCTGCCGCCACAGGCAGCTGTCAGCTAACCAAGCAAGGCCACTCACTGGACACCATACCGCATACCCCACACTTCCCCAATGTATAGTCAATCACTAATCAATCTTATTTGTGTAACCAACGGGAATTCCTGACAAACAGCTGTATCAGCCCACTCCCTGTTCCCCTTTCTACTCTGGAAAACCTGCTTCTCTCAAAGGTCTTTAGAGCTCATATCCAAGGTTACCTGGGTCTGAGTCTTCCAGGCAGCTCTGCTCTCAACTTCACTCAAGCAAACTCTTTCTTTTTAACTGTTATTTTAGGTTTGTGGGTACATGTGAAGGTAAACGTGCATCACGGGGGTTTGTTGTACAGATTTTGTCATCACGCAGGTACTAAGCCCAGTACCCAATAGTTATCTTTTCTGCTCCTCTCCCTCCTCCCACCCTCCCCCCTCAAGTAGACCCCAGTGTCTTGTTTCCAACCTACGTTGTTCATGATTTCTTATCAATTAGCTCACACTTACAAGTGAGAACCTGTAGTATTTGGTTTTCTGTTCCTGGGTCCGTTTGCTAAGGATAATCGCCTCTAGCTCCATCCATAGTCCAGCAAAAGACATGATCTTGTTCTTCTTTATGGCTGTATAAACTCCTTAAAATTATATTTTGTGGCTGGGTATGGTGGTTCACACCTGTAATCCTAGCACTTTGGGAGGCCGAGGTGGGTGGATCACCTGGGGTCAACAGTTCAAGACCAACATGGTGAAACCTCATCTCTACTGAAAAGTACAAAAATTAGCTAGGCATGGTGGTGGGAGCCTGTAATCCCAGCTGCTTGGGAGGCTGAGGCAGGAGAATTGCTTGAACCCAGGAGATGAAGGTTACAGTGAGCCAAGATTGTGCCATTGTACTCCAGCCTGGGCAACAGAGCAAAAACTCCATCTCAAAATAAATAAAATAAAATAAAATAAAATAAAATAAAATAAAATAAAATAAAAGTGGATTTGTGCCTCAGTTCCTTCTTTTAAGTCAACAAAATAATAAGAAATTATTTATTGGCCGAGCGAAGTGGCTCACGCCTGTAATCCCAGCACTTTGGGAGGTGGAGATGGGCGGATTACGAGGTCAGGAGATCGAGACCATCCTGCCTAACATGGTGAAACCCCATATCTACTAAAAATACAAAAAATTGCTGGGCGTGGTGGCAGACGCCTATAGTCCCAGCTACTTGGGAGGCTGAGGCAGGAGAACGGCGTGAAACCAGGAGGTGGAGCTTGCAGTGAGCTGAGATCACACCACTGCACTCCAGCCTGGGCAACAGAGCGAGACTCTGTCTCAAAAAAAAAAAAAAATTATTTGTCATTATTACATAAGAACCCATAGATGTAATGCTGCTGTGTGCAAACCTAAATGTGAGTCATATCATGGAGTAGAAAAAGAGAAAGTTGAAGTTCTAGACCCAGCTTTGCCCCTCACTAGCCTTGGGCTCTGGAGCAAGCTACCTGGTCTGAAGTGGCTGTCCTGGGCTATGACAGTGCATAGTACAGCCTGCCCTGTGGGGCTCATCAACCTGCAGATAGGAGCAAACAAAACCATGCACGGGAAGACACAGGCAATGCACAGTGTTAGTAAAAGACCATCTCAGAAATAGGCGCCACTGTTTTCCTTAAGCCCAAATGGACTAATCAGCCAGACAACCCCCTCACTCATACCCATGTTGAAACAGTCCCAGAAACACTGTCAATTCCAACTAAGAAATGTCCTTGATTCTGCACTCTCCTCTTCAGCTGCAACACCAATGTCTTGGGTTTCTGTCACTTTAGGTGCTTGAGAAACACCCCATACCTTGTAGCATAAGCCAATGATGATGTTGTTATGCCCACACACTGTGAGGGTCTGGCATTCCAAAAAGACCCAGTTGGGATGGCTGCCGTTGCTCCATGGTGTTTGGAGCCTCTGCTGGGAAGACTCACGTAGTTTCAATTTGTTCAAATGGCTGGACCCTGGGACAGCTGGGGCTGGAGAGTGCACACACCTGGAGAGGGCCCTTCCTCCCACATGGGGCACTGGGCTGCAATGGCGGGAAGACAGGCCCAGCTGAGATGGTCAAACAGAGCCCCACCCCATGTGCCTTCTTCTTCCATAGAGCCCCCCACAAGGCCCCCCACCACAAGAGTCCCCCTACGTGTCCTCTCCTCCACCAGAGTCCCCCCAGCATCGTGTCTCTGGGATCCTTCTGAAGTAGCAGCTGGATTCTGCAAAAAATCTTCCCAAGATGGGCCTCCGGGGAACCAGCACTCCAGCTGCTTTCCAGCCTCCTCGAGTCACAGGACATCACCTCATTCTGCTCTGTAGCTGGGGGCATCACCTTTCTTTCTTTTTCTTTCTTTCTTTTTTTTGAGACAGAGTTTCACTCTTTCACCCAGGTTGGAGTGCAGTGATGCGATCTCAGCTCACCGCAATCTCTGCCTTCTGGTTTCAAGCGATTCTCCTACCTCAGCCCCCTGAGTAGCTGGGATTACAGGCGCCCGACACCATGCCCAGCTAATTCCAAGCCCAGCTAACTTTTGTATTTTTAGTAAAGACAGGGTTCCACCATATTGGCCAGGTTGGTGTCACACTCCTGACCTTGTGATCCACCCACCTCCCAAAGTGCTGGGTTTACAGGTGTGAGTCTCCGCACCCAGCCCACCTTTCTTTTAATGCTTTGGTATCTGGCAATTCCTTTTCTTCTTTATTTCCCTGAAATGAATGCCTGGCTTAGAGTAGGAAACGAATTTGTTGAGTGAATAGATTGGTGAAATGACTGCAGTGCTATGATGTTGAGAAATATTTTCTTTTAGGTCAGCATACACATATATGTGTATATGTTTATGCGGGTGTGGGGTACGTGTATATATGCATGTGCACGCCCATTCGTGTATATCTCCCAGGCACTGTTTTGCAGGACAAACTCGATGATGAATAGAAATTCCTCTCTGAATTTTTCATCCTTAGGCATTTTTATAGCATTCCTTTCTATTTCTATCCTGGCTTAGACATTGGAGCAGTTCTTAGGATGCTTGCTCCAGCCAACAGACAAAAGGAAAAGTGACTTCTCTGCACTTTATGATTTACATCAATTTTATGTAATTAAAGTAATTTAGAGCTGAGTTTCTGAGCTTATAATTAGGGTTTTAAAGCTTATGTAAAGCTGCTCTTTCAAAGAGAATTGCTTCTTAGATGGAAGAGCAGATTTGGACAGAAGCATTTGGATGCTGTCAAAAGACATTATTTTGTGTGTATGTGCCTGCTGTGAATACTGACATAGCTTCCACACTAAATTATGACTATAGGGCCTTGAAATGTCACCAAAAACAATGTGATAAAAACACAAGAATATGTCCTGGCTAGTGATAATCTCTATAGTGAATTTCACTGGGTAAAATTAAAATCATCTACAGGAAGACTGTACTTATATGAGTCAGTTACAAGAAAACATTCTGAGGAAATGATTGAGTCTTTTCACCCTCAATTTAGTGTTTTTAAATGCAGGCAATTATCATTTTTTTCAGTCTCTTGGGAATTTAACTGTTACACAACTTACTACCCCATACAATAAGTATTCAAATATGAGGCTGACTCATATACACTGTTTCACATGTTATTCTTCTTTTAAAATTGAGAAAATTATTGAATATAATTAAAAACTCATAAAATACTTTTTTTTTTTTTTTTTTTTTTGTTTCTGAGACGGTGTCTCGCTCTGTCACCCAGGCTGGAGTGCAGTGGCGCGATCTCGGCTTACTGCAAGCTCCGCCTCCCGGGTTTACGCCATTCCCCTGCCTCAGCCTCCCGAGTAGCTGGGACTACAGGCGCCGCCACCTCGCCCGGCTAGTTTTTTGTATTTTGAATAGAGACGGGGTTTCACTGTGTTAACCAGGATGGTCTCGATCTCCTGACCTCGTGATCCGCCCGCCTCGGCCTCCCAAAGTGCTGGGATTACAGGCGTGAGCCACCGCGCCCAGCCAATACTTTCAACATTACTGTATTTCTACCAGTTTTATTTCTTCTCATTAAAAATCCAAACCATCAGCCTTTTGCAGAGAGGTAAGAATTGACTCTATGGTATGCTAGAATATATATCTACGTGATTTATCCTGGAGTTGACTGCACGTAAGTGCTATATTAGAGGTACTCTCATTAAGAATGTTTGTTTTGTGCCAGGCGTGGTGGCTCAGGCCTGTAATCCCAGCACTTTGGGAGGCCGAGGCAGGTGGATCACGAGGTCAGGAGTTTGAGACTAGACTGATGAACATGGTGAAACCCCATCTCTACTAAAAATAGAAAAATCAGTCAGGCTTGGTGGTGTGCGCCTGTAATCCCAGCTATTCAGGAGGCTGAGGCAGGAGAATCACTGAACCCAGGAGGCGGAGGCTGCAGTGAGCCGAGATTATGTCATTACGCTCCAGCCTGTGTGACAGAGCAAAGCTCCATCTAAAAAAAAAAAAAGAATGTTTGTTTTGTCTTAAGTAACTGAACTAAACATATATGTGTACACATAATGTTTTTATAGAAAGAAAGGCTAGAGAAATACCCTGAAAAAAATTTTCTTTTACTTATTTTCAAATGTTTTATAACGAAAACACGCTACTATTGTAAAGAGAAATACCACTTAAAAATTAAAATCCAGAAATGCAAAACTATATCTTCTGATTTCTTCACGTCAATACAATTAAAATTCATACTTCTGGCCAGGCATGGGGGCTCGCGCCTGTAATCCCAGCACTTTGGGAAGTTGAGGCGGGCGGATCACCTGAGATCAGGAGTTTGAGACCATCCTGACCAACACCGTGAACCCCCGCCTCTACTAAAAATACAAAAATTAGCTGGGCTTGGTGGCGGGAGCCTGTAATCCTAGCTACTTGGGAGGCTGAGGCAGGAGAGTTGCTTGAGCCTGGGAGGTAGAGGCTGCAGTGAGCCGAGATCACACCACTGCATTCCAGCCTAGGTGACAGAGGGAGACTCCGTCTCAAAAAAAAAAAAATAAAAATAAAAATAAAAATAAAAATAAATAAATAAATAAATAAATAAAAATAAAATAAAAAAATCACACTTATTAACTGTTCTAGGATGCTGGGCACATTAACGGAGTAAGGCTTGGTTACTGACTGAAAATAAGTCATAAAATTCTGACCAGTAGGACAAAAGTATACACTTAAAAATGTTAAATCAAACCCAAAATTAAAATCTTTTGAGCTGTATTAAATGGCTGATTATCTGTCAAAATAATGCTTTTGGCTGAGTGAGGTAGCTTATGCCTGTAATCCCAGCATTTTGGGAGGCTGAGGCAGATGAATCGCTTGAGGTCAGGAGTTCGAGACAAGTCTGGCAAACATGGTGAAACCCCATCTCCACTAAAAACACAAAAATTAGCCGGGTGTGGTGGCAGGTGCCTGTAATCCCAGCTACTTGGGAGGCTGAGGCAGGAGAATCGCTTGAACCTGGGAGGTAGAAGCTGCAGTGAGCCGAGATCGCGCCATTGCACTCCAGCCTGGGCACCAAGAGCAAAATTCTGTCTCAAAATAATAATAATAATGCTTTAATTGACTGCAAAGTTAGTTCCTTTGTCATGACATTTGGGAAGTCAGTATCTTTGTCACATGAAAACTACTATAAAATATATGTATTAAACCTAAGAAGCTAACAAAAACTTAAGAGGGTAAGTATAATATTTATTTCACTTTATACATTGTAACTTGATGAGGAAACATTTTTATTTTATTATTTTATTTTATTTTTTTGAGACAGAGTCTCCCCCTGTTGACACGGCTGGAGTGCAATGGCATGATCTTGACTCACTGCAACCTCCACCTCCCAGGTTCAAGTGATTCTCCTGCCTCAGCCTCCCGAGTAGCTGGGATTATAGGCGCGTGCCACCACGCCCGGCTTTGTTTTCTTTTTTTTTTTTTTTTTGCATTTTTAGTAGAGATGGGGTTTCACTATGTTGGCCAGGCTGGTCTCGAACTCTTCAGGTGATCCGCCCGCCTCAGCCTCCCAAATGCTGGGATTACAGGCATGAGCCACCACACCTGGCTGAGGAAACATTTTTAAAGCAAAACAAAATCTTAGATGAAAGTGGAGCATATTTTGTATCTAATGTAAAAAGCACTTATTTTATTATCATTCTTTTTTTTGGAGATGAAGTCTGACTCTGTCACCCAGGCTGGAGTGCAATGGCATGATCTTGGCTCACTGCAACCTCCGCCTCCTGGGTTGAAGCGATTCTCCTGCCTCAGTCTCCCGAGTAGCTGGGACTACAGGCATGCACCATCATGCCCAGCTAATTTTTGTATTTTTAGTAGAGACGTGGTTTCACCATGATGGCCAGGCTTGTCTTGAACTCCTGGCCTCAAGTGATCCACCCACCTCAGCCTCCCAAAGTGTTGGGATTACAGGAGTGAGCCACTGTGCCCGGCAGGTTTGACTCTTTTGACAAAACTACTTCATGGGTGGCATTCTATTCATCTTCAAGAGGAACATATTGCCTTGTATCTTTGTGTGTGTGTGTGTGTGTGTGTGTGTGTGTGTGTGTGTGTGTTGCAGTCTTTACTGCTCAATGACTAGACCCTTGGAGGTTGAACAATAGTACTATCCCAATTCTGTCATTCTTTATTTGTCAAAATATTTCTATAAAGTGAAACTTTCCCACATATACTCTTTTCGAACTGAATAGTACAGTCTGAATAAAAAGGCATAATAAATTTTGTCTCAATTCTCTTTCTTTTAATTTTCAAAATAAAGAGTTGATTCTCTAGTATCTTTTTTTTCTTCTTCTTATGAGATGGTATCTTACTCTGTTGCCAGGCTGGAAAGCAGTGGCATAGTCATAGCTCACTGCAGCCTTGGACTCCTGGGCTCAAGCCATCCTCCCACATGTCTGGGACTACAGGCATGAGCCATCATACCTGGCTAATTTGTCTTTTACTTTTTGTAGAGACAGGATCTTGCTATGTTACCCTGGCTGGTCTCAAACTTCTGGCCTCAAGCCATCCTGTCATGGCCTTGCAAAGTGCTGGAATTCCAGGTATGAGCCAATGTGCTCAGCACCTAGCATCTTTTGAAGGTGGCCAGACACGTGTGTGTGTGTGTGTGTGTGTGTGTGTATGTGTATGTTTGTATATTTTAGAGGCTTTAGTAATTTTGAAGGTGTTTTCAATCCATTGCAGTTAACATCTTTATTGATGCTCAAATTGTCCCATTTTGGCAGGTGGAACGTCTTCAAGTCGGCTTCTGAATCCCATGGGTATGACACTTGTAGTCTTTGCTGGCTTTCTGGCTCTCTAATACAATGTTCCAGGCTCATTTTGTACATATTATGCCTCAGACCTGGAATCAGCTACTTCTCCAAAAACTCTTGGAATTTGTTTTTTTTTTTTGAGATGGAGTCTTGCTCTGTCACCCAGGCTGGAGTGCAATGGCGTGATCTGGGCTTGCTGCAACCTCCGCCTCCTGGGTTCAAGCAATTCTCCTGCCTCAGTCTCCTGAGTAGCTGGGATTACAGCTACTGTAATCCACCACCATGCCCGGCTAATTTTTGTGTTTTTAGTAGAGATGGGGTTTCACAATGTTGGTCAGTCTGTTCTCGAACTCCTGACCTCGTGATCCGCCCACCTCAGCCTCTCAAAGGGCTGGGATTACAGGTGTGAGCCACAACGACTGGCCTTTGGAATTTATTTTATTTATTTATTTATTTATTTTTAGTGAGAAATGTTATTTTAAGAGAAAAATATGAGAATGAAGAATATTCACTTCTATTGGATTGATCATTGTTTTTGAGTTTTTCCATTGAACACATTAATGTATCATATATGTACATCTATCTATATGTATACATTCATTTATTCATGTGTATATGTGTGTATATATGCACATAGCTGATGAATTGATATGCGTGGGCACACACACTTAGATAAAGATATACCTCATGAGTTTAAACTGATATTTGTAATTAAAATTCAAGACACAGGGTATTTAATTAATTTGTCTTATATCTGGTGTCCTCTTTCTCCAACACCAAGAGTCCTGGTTTTCTTTTTCTGAGATGGAGTCTTGCTCTGTTGCCTGGGCTGGAGTGCAGTGGCATGATTTTGGCTCACTGCAACCCCTGCCTCTTGGCTTCAAGCAATTGTACTGCCTCAGCCTCCCAAGTAGCTGGAATTATAGGCACCCACCACCATGCCTGGCTAATTTTTGCATTTTTTAGTAGAGACAGGGTTTTCTCCATGTTGGCCAGGCTGATCTAGAACTCCTGACCTCAAGTGATCTACCTGCCTCAGCCTCCCAAAGTGCTGAGATTACAAGTATGAGCCACCATCCACAGCCAAGTCCTGGTTTTCAAAACAGAGAGGATAACACAATTGAATACATCATATGATTATTAATTTGCTTTAATTGACCTTGCACACAATCCATTCTCAGAATAACGATGCCATCACTATCACCCAAAATGATTACTGAAAGGCTAAAAAGACATTTTTCATATGCTCTCCCAGTGCCCTCCTCATATGTCTTCAGAGTGGTGGTGTATCTACATTGTCAAGTCATACATCTGTTGCATACTATCTTCTCTTTTTTGAATCCATTGATGTACTAGGATATGTTTAACAAGTGGCTCCCAGAAAAAGGGGGAAAAAGCCCTGATTCATAGCATTTTGCAGATTTCCATGGAGTAAATACTTTCACCATTGCAGGTGTGAGCTATCAAGTTGACGTCATTAAATGTGGAGTTCGGGAAAAGATGTGCAGAAGCTGACTATATCCCCACCATCCGACACAGTTAATGTAAATAACCTCAAAAGCATAGATAATTGTAAAATGTAGTAAAATAATTATGAAGTGATGTGTTTTTAGTGTTTATTGTTTTTAATATAATTTATTTAAATGTATGTTCACTTATATACTTTAACTGTTCATAATGTCTGTGTTTAATAACCAACTCATAAAATTCTTGAAAAGTTAATTGGCTCTCATAAGCTTGTCCAAATTGCCTCCAGCAAACAGCTGGTCATATCTATACCTGTATCTATCTACCCACCCACTTAATATTTGCCATCTGTCTTTATGTCAATGTCTCTGCAGTCATTGTGACTGTTTGAAACTTGTTTACTAGTAGATTCCTTAGGAATAGCTTATGGTAACTGTATTTCCTGAGTCTTTGCATTTTGGTAACAGTTTGCTGCTTTTATACCTGAAAATTATTTTAGCTCATCTTTACTTTCCTCGAGTATCTTTTTTATTTTTATTTATTTATTTTTTTGAGACAGAGTCTCGTTTTGTTACTCAGGCTGGAGTGCAGATCACAGCTCCCTGCAGCCTCAACCTCCTGGGCTCAAACTATCCTTTCAGCTCAGCCTCCTCAATAGCTGAAACTACAGGTGCATGCCACCATGCCTGGCTAATTTTTTGTAGAGACAGGGTTTTGCCACATTGCCTGGGATGCTCTTGAACTCCTGGGATCAAGTGATTCACCCGCCTCTGCCTCCCCAAGTGCTGGGATTACAGGTGTGAGCCACCACACTTGGCTTGAATATGTAATTCCATTTTGTTCGGACGTAAGCCATTGCTGTTGAAAAATCTGATGTCAAACTAATTTTCTTTCAAAATGTCACTGCATCTTCTTTTGGTGGGGAAAGGGACCCCAAGAAATTTTATTTCTTCCCTCTTTCCCTTTCTTCCTTCCTTCTTTCTTTTCTCTTCCAATAATTTTACTAGAATGTCTTGGTATTGGATATTTGGACTCCATTTTCCAAGGTGTATAGATAATCTTTCAATATGTCTTTTCAAGTGTATGCTTATTTCAGAAAACTTTTCCTGAATTATACATCTTGTTTGTTTGGATCTATTACTTTGATTTTGTTTCTTTAGGAACTAATATATGTGTGTGTGTGTGTGTGTGCGCGTGCGCGCGTGCGTGCATGTGCACGTGTCCGTGTGTACAGGGTCTTCCTTGCCTGTTTCCTATATTGTATATCTCTCATTTCTTCTTAAATCTTTTTCATCTTGTACTAATTTTCTACCGCTGCTGTAGCATATCACCATAAATTTAGTGTCTTAAGAAACACATTTATTATCTTAGAATTTTGCCTTTCAGAAGCCCACCATGGGTCTCACTGAGCTAAAACCAGGTGTGGATTTCTTTCTGGAGGCTTTAGGGCAAATCTGTTTTCTTCCCTTTTCCAACTTCTAGAGATAGTACACGTCCTTTGGCTTATGACCACTTTCATCCATCCACAAAGCCAGCAATGTTTCGTTTCTCAGACCATTTCTTCCATAGCTGCATTTCCTTCATACCACTGCAGTCAGTTCTCCACTGTTAAGGACCCATGTGATTAGGCTGGACTCAGCCAGATGATACAGGATCAGGCTTCTCTCTGGAGATCCATAATGTAGTCACATTTGCTGTCACTTCGCCATGTCAGGTGACACAGTCACAGGTTCTGGAGATTAGGATGGGGACATCTTTGGGTGACCGTTATCCTGTACCACACATCTCTTTTATAGCCTCATATTTTTTCATCTTTTCTTTTAATGCATTATCAGTTCTGTTTATTTGCTCGTGTTTCTTTCTCTCTTCATTTCTGAAATGTTTTTTAAATTTTTACTTCTTTTCTGAGTTTGTCATCTCCTTTCTGTATTTTTCTAAATCTGACACATGTCATCTTTTCCTGTCTTATGTCATTTTAGATGCTTATTAACTTATTTTAAAATATTTTAGTTTTCATCTGTTTCGAAGCCCGGATTTTCTGTCACAATTTATTTTTTATAGAAATTATTTTGTATTCTTCTTTTCTTCATAATGACTTTGTATGGGATTTGACCTTAACTTTTTTGTTACTCACCTTTATGTAATGCTAGTTTTCCTGACCTTTTAGAAGGGAAGACTTAATTAGGGTAGTTTTTCTAATTTCATGGCTCTCCTTTTTCTTTCTTGATTCATCTCAAATTCAATAACAATTCAATAGGTTGGCCCTTGATAAACTGATTCAATATCTTATCTGGATGAGAAAAGCCCTAAGAATAGCCAGAGAATTCCTAAAAGAGAAGAATAAATGAAAGATAGCCCTATCAGATGTCAAAACATATTATACAGTTTTAATAATTTAACACTGCTATTAGTGTAGTTATAGAAACATATACAAATGAAACAGAATGGAGAACCCAGGAAAAAAACTGACATATATCAAGCTGATTTATGTTAGTGTCAGCATTGTAGCTATCTGGGTAAAGAAGTGACTCCTCAGTATAAGAGATGCTGAGATAATTGGTTATGTATGTGGAAAAAAATAAAAGTTGATACCTCCCTCACTCCATACACTAAACTAAATTCCAGAGAGATTAAGGATTCAAATATAAAAAGCAACACTTTTAAATTTTCAGCAGAATACACAGAATAATATTTGTAGATAGTAAGTTTGGTTTCTGAATACCATTCTCCACGAGAAGAAAATAGAGATCCGTGGAGAAATGGCTGGCTCCAGAGCTGGGAGAGGGAAGATATAAGATGAACCTGAGTGTCTTGTGCTGGGAAGGAAGAACATGCTCAAAGACAACGGGACTCTGTCAAAGGACAAAGGAGTCAGAAAGACACCAGCCAGGGCTGGGACAATCTGAGCAGCAACAATGAAAATAATGGATTATAACTCACTGAGTAAAATAGGAGTCTATACACCAAACTGATATAAATAAATAAAACAAGAAGAAAAAGCTCTTCTTTAGAGTAGATGCCAACTAATAAATGCAGATGTTATAACGAAGTGAAACAAAACAATGAAACGTCACCCTTTTGCAGCCATCTTATTCGTAACTCATTCAAGAAAAAAGTTTTCTTTTCTTTGCTTTTTTTTTTTTTTTTTTTTGAGATAGAGTCTTGCTCCATCACCCAGGCTGGAATGCAGTGACGGGATCTCAGCTCACTGCAACCTCTGCCTCCCAGGTTCAAGCGATTCTCCTGCTTCAGCCCCCCAAGTAGCTGGGACTACTGGTGTGCACCAACACACCCAGCTAATTTTGTATTTTTAATAGAGACAGGTTTTTGCCATGTTGGCCGGGCTGGTCTCTAACTCCTGACCTCAGGTGATCCACCTGCCTCGGCCTCCCAAAGTGCTGGGATTACAAGCATGAGCCACGGTGCACGGCCAAGAAAAAAGTTTCCAATGGATGCTATATTAGTTATCTACTGCCATGTCACAAATTACTCCAAAACTTAGTGGCTATTTATTACTTATTTTTGGACAGTTTTTGTGGGACAGGAATTTGGGAATGGCTTTTCCAGGTGATTCTGGCTTGGGCCTACTCATGAGATTGAAGTCCAGATGCTAGCTGAGGCTGCAGTGATTTGAGGGCTTGATCAGGGCTATGGGAGTATCTCTATGGTGGCTCACTTACATGGCCATTGGCAGAAGGCCTCATTTCTTCACCATGTGCACCTCTCCAAAGGGCGGCTTGAGTACCCTCATGCCATGACTTCTGGCTTCTCCAGAGCAAGTGCTCCAAGACTACAAGGAGGAAGACACGGTGTCTTTCTTTACAACTTAGCCTCAAAAGTCAGACTGCATCACCTCCTCAACACCCTATTGGTTACGTAAGCCATTCCTATTCAGTATGGGAGAGGACCACATGGACATGTAAGTGTCAGGAGATGGGATCACTGGGGCCATTTTGGAGGATGGCTACCAGATGCTAAAGTTGGTGGAGAAAAGTTTGATGAGGGAGAGGATATTTGCATAGTCTCAAAGCGTCTCATATTAATTACAAAGAGGAAATAACAGTTTTACAATGAAAAAACCTCACACACGCCACTTAACCAAGTGGCCAAAATTGGAATTGGTATCACCAATAACGGGATAAACGGACATCATGGGCTTCTGATCCAGAGAACCAAGTAAACATCGTGTACATGGTATTCCTGCCAAAAATGCATAATGTAAATCTAATCCAGAGAAGACACTGGGTAAACCCTAATTGAAAGGCATTCTGCAAAACACCTGACCTGTTCTCTTTTAGGAACAGCAATGCCCCAGTAGACAAAAAGAGGCTGGAACCCCTCCAGGTTAAAGGATACTAAAGAGATGTGACAAATGATGATACAGACCGAATCATGAACTTGGAAAAAACATGACTATTAAGGACATTATTGGAGCAGCTGGTAACTTTTGCATATGAACCATGGATTCGTTAACAGTAGCTTTGTGCTCACCAGTTCACTGATTCCTTGAGCGCTGATTGTTAAACAGCAAAGCATGTTTTGAGCTGGTTGTTAAGTGGTTGATAACCTGAAATCAGCCATCATGAGCCACTTACCATGGTATTTTGGGAAAACTCTCTCAAACTGTGTTTTTCCTCTGCTCTCACACTACAACAGCAATCATTAACACAGAAGACTCCTGTGACCGTATGTGTGGGAACTTCTCCCCACCACCAAGAGGCAGACAAAGCCGGGACCTCCACCCCAGTTCCTTTACTATTTCTCTGGAGGTAGCATCAGATCCCACAGATTGAGGGCTCAGACCCCAAGACTGCCCTCACCCCAGATACAAGTTGCAAATCTGGGCCTCAGGAACTTCTGATTGAGCTTCAAGTTGGGGTTCCCACGACCCCCTCTTTGAGTTTGATTTGCTGGAGTGGCTCACAGAACTCAGGGAAACACATTTGCTGTTTTATGATAAAAGATATTACTAAGGATACAGATGAAGAGATGAGGTGCTCATCTCAAGCTCTGAGGAAGGGGCTCAGACCTTCCATGCCTGGGGCACCACCCTCCAGGAACCAGGAACCTCCATGCTTTCAGCTATCCAGAAGCTCTCTGAACTCAGTCCTCTTGAGTTTTCATGGAAGCTTCATGACATCAGCATTCCTTCCACCACTGTGTAGGGCAGGACCCTCTCTGAAAAGTCTTCAGACCCACAGTTGGAAAGGTGGGAGAAGATGGAGTCCTGCCTTGGGGCAGGTGAAAGGAGGGCAGGAGACAGATTCTGTTTCTTGAGACCTGCCCCTGCAGCCTAACACACCCCAAGTTTTAATAAAAGACTGTAACAAGGGCTATGGTAGTTATGAATCAAAGCAAAACATCACACATGGGAATTGGCAAATGTTACAAATCAGGTCCTCTCTCCCTCTCACCCTCTCTGGACAGTGCACCAGCTGCCACTTGGTAACAGTTTTATAACGATGCTGTCTCCTGGTTTAGATAACTGTACTGTGCGGTGCAATGGTCTTATTCTTAGGAAGACATGTAAAGTGTTTAAGGGTAAGGGGATCTGATATCTACAACTTAATCCCAAATAGTTCAAGATAGATAAGTCAATAGACTGAAAGAGAAACTGATCAATAGATAAAGCTAACATGGCAAGATTGTGACAACTTGTGTATCTGAATAAATAGGTCTTTGTAGTATTCTTGCCATTTTTCCTGTAAGTTTGAAGTTTTTTCAAAAGAAAACGTTTTTAAAAAAACCCTCCAACAGTTAACGTTACATGGGTTATTAAGTCTAGTAAACATGACTGACTTGCCCAAAGTCATATAGAACATTAATGTTTGGGTCAAAGCTATCATGACATCTTGAAGTAGCCTTTTCTGAAAGTGTTTAAATTTCTTTAAAATTTCTTGTGATCAAATCAATGTGTGAATATTTTTTGTATCTCAAATTAATATGTGAATATTTTTTATATGTAAAAAATAATGTTACACATAAACTTTGAAATTAAAAACTAACTTGGTATTTGTTTGGGCCTGATAATTCCTTGCTATAGGGGCTGTTCTGGGCAGTGTAGGGTGTTTAGCAGTATCTCCGGGCTCTGCCCACTAAATGCCAGTAGCAGAGTGTCCCTCCCCCTACCCACAACCAAAATGTCTCCAGACCTTGTCAGATGTCCCAGGGGGAGGGCAAAATCGCCCCAATAAAGAAGCACAGTTCTAGAGTCAGTGTGATATAACAAAGTCAAAAGGGAAAAGAAGGCTGGGCACAGTGGCTAAGGTGGGAAGGTTGCTTGAGCCTAGGAGTTCAAGGCTGCAGTGAGCCATGTTTGGACTACTGTGTTCCAGCCTGGGTGACAGAGCAAGACTCCTTCTCAAGGAAAAAAAAAAAAAGAGGCCGGGCGCGGTGGCTCACGCCTGTAATCCCAGCACTTCAGGAGGCTGAGGCGGGCAGATCACGAGGTCAGGAGATTGAGATCATCCTGTCTAACACGGTGAAACCCTGTCTCTACAAAAAATACAAAATATTAGCTGGGCGTGATGGCGGGCGCCTGTAGTCCCAGCTACTCCAGAGGCTGAGGCAGGAGAATGGCGTGAACCCAGCAGGTGGAGTTTGCAGTGAGCTGAGATCGCGCCACTGCACTCCAGCCTGGGTGACAGAGCGAGACTCCGTCTCAAAAAAATATAAAACAAAAAGCAAACACAAAAACAGAAAAAGAGGTAAAGAGGTTGGCAACATGTGCAACATACATACATATGAAAGAAGATTTAAAGTGACCAAGGGTTTTTCCAATGGCTGTATCCCAAACTTTGTGTTGTGTGTGTTTAATCTTTTTGTGCTCTTAGAGTCATCAATTAAATCAGTCCAATATTCTGTTTCACACACATTTTAAAGAATGAATTTATAACCATTTTTGGAATTAAAATAATACTGCCATCTAATGGCATTAATCAATTAATTCCAGCCCTGATATACTGGCCAGATTCTGAGCCTGAATGTCAGATATTGAAGTAATGGGAGTTAAAATAGTGAGTCAAAACAGTGAGTTAACTTCAAATCAAAGTCGTTCTTCAAAAAGGAGCAGTACAGAGCTTCCGACACACTGAGAATGTGCATTTCCAATGTTTGAATGTACCACATATGGCTATGGTACTAGGCCCATGGCTTTTGAACCAATGAATTTTTTGTATACATGCACTTAGCAACACAATAATTACATTCATAAAGAGGGCTAGGCATTGTAAAGCTAAATAAATAACAAAATCCTCAGAGAAACTAGTAGAAGAAAAACACTTTCATATTGTTCTCAGCATTTATTTTAAAACATCGAATTTGAAGGTATTAATTAACACAGCCAATTAACTGATAATATTAGCTATCCATTTTCCCTCTAAAGCAGCCTCGTTGTCTGGGATATCAGCTGAGGTTCTTTGTCTCATGGCCATAGAAATCAAGAACTGAGACACACAAACGGTGAAGTTACAGAAGCTTAATAGGCAAAAGGAAAAGGACAGCTCTCTCTCACAAAGAGGGGTCCCAAACAGGTTGCTGTACTGCAATAAAATGTAAGGGTTTTTATAAATGAGCTACTCGGGAGTGGGTATCTTATCTATATACGGCATGAAAACCTGGTTAGGACCAGGTGTGTCATCTGTATAGAGTGGAATCTCTGGCAGCCCCCACCCCATTCTTTTACCATGCAGGCAGGCTCTTAGCTTGGGCTACTCCACACTGCCTATCTCCTTCCACCTTGCATGTGCTAACAAGAAGAGGGGGAGTTTCCATGCCTGGTCCCAGGTACCTCCTTGCAGCTGCAGGCATTCTCCCTATCCCACCATGCAAGCTTCTAGCTAACCTTAGTGTGTTCTTGTCCAAAAAAGGGGAAAGGAATGTGCTCATTAAAGCCTACTGTTTTTACTGGGACCCATTTATGTAAGTCTGATGATTACCCAGGAAACTCTCCCTCTGTGTCGGAGATGCTTATCTACGTTATACAGTCCAATGTTCCAGGCTGCTCTTTGTTAGAAGAGAAGTGATTTATGTGAACTGCCTGTGGTTAGAAAGGAAGTAATTTCTGACCTTCTGTTTTTTGTCAGAAGGACAGCTTTTGCCAGGGACTCTTTCACCCTATCAACCTACCTAAATTATTTCTATCTCCTGTATTGCCTCTACCCATCTTAGTTCTCTGGCTGAAGTCCTGTAAATTAGACTGGTTAAAGACAGGTTTGTAGCCAGACGAGCCACAGACAAAACCCCTCAGACACCGAATTGTAGAAGGAAGGGCTTTATTCAGCTGGAAGCATCGGCAGACTCATGTCTCCAAAAACTGAGCTCCCCAAGTCCCTCTTAAGGGCTCTTAAGGGCTTACAACTCTAAGGGGGTCCACGTGAGAGGGTCATAATCGATTGAGCAAGCAGGGGGTATGTGACTGGGGCTGCATGCGCTGGTAATTAGAACCGAACAGAACAGGACAGGGATTTTTTTCTATACAATATCTGTAATCTATAGCTAACATAACCAATTAGGTCAGGGGTCGATCCTTAACTACCAGGCCCAGGGTGTGGTGCCGGGTTGTCTGCCTGTGGATTTCATTTTTGCCTTTTAGTTTTTACTTCTTCTTTCTTTGGCGGCAGAAATTGGGAATAAGACGAGGGGTGGTCTCCTCCCTTAGGTTAACAAGAGAAAAACAAACAGAAGTTATTCACACATGCATCCCATACACACAAAGGAGGACTCAGCCATGAGTAACTCCAAGGGGTTGTCAGAAGCTGGGCTTATATAGCATTTTAACAAAAGACCAATACATTTTAGAGAAGAAGAAAAAAGAAAAGGACTGAGTTTCTGGAGCAGCAAACTGTGGGAAAGTAAGTATATGGGTGATATGGTTTGGCTGTGTCACCACCCAAATCTCATCTTGAATTGTAACCCCCATTTTTAATCTCCATAATCCCCATGTATCATGGGAGAGACCCGGTGGGAGGTGACTGAATCATGGGGCAGTTTCCTCCACGCTCTTCTCCTGATTGATAGTGAGTCCTCATGAAATCTGATGGTTTTATAACCATCTGGCATTTACCCTGCTGGAACTTTCTCTCTCCTGCGTTCCTGTGAAGATGGTACCTTCCGCCATGATTGTAAGTTTCCTGAGTCCTCCCCAGCCACGTGGAACTGTGTCAGTTAAACTTCTTTTCTTTATAAAATACCCAGTCTTCAGTACTTCTTCACAGCAGTCTGAGAACAGACTAATACAATGGGAAACTAATGGAAGATGAAGGCTAGTTAGTAACGTTTGTTGTGTGGGTATTCTGGTGCCTTCCCCAGGTTGATATGGGGTCTAGAGTTGTCTCTGGTAATTTGCTTCTGTCCTTTCTGGTGGGGGCAGGTGGTGAACTTTTATCAATTTATGTCCTGCCTTTAGGCAAAGATGGGGAAGGCAGAGTTTTTCTTATATTTGTTTCTTCTCAATTGTCTTCAGCTCAAAATAATCCTTATACCAAAGAAGCATATGTTAGGGTGGCATATTCTGGTGTAACATCTTTGTCTCAGTAGACAGTGAAAAATAATTTTAAAAGCCACCTTCTCTGCCCATTGACCTGCTGCACACTGCCCCCTGGTGGCCTTCATTTTGACTGTCTTTGGTAAGGTAGCTTTTCTTTTTTTTGCTTTGAGACGGAGTTTCACTCTTATGGCCCAGGCTGGAGTGCAATGACGCATCTCGGCTCACTGCAACTTCCACCTCCCCCAGTTCAAGTGATTCTCCTGCCTCAGCCTCCCAAGTAGTTGGGATTACAGGCGCCTGCCACCACACCCAGCTAATTTTTGTATTTTTAGTAGAGACGGGGTTTCACCATGCTGGCCAGGGTGGTCTCGAACCCCCGACCTCAGGTGATTCACCCGCCTAGGCCTCCCAAAATGCTGGGATTACAGGTGTGAGCCACCATGCCTGGCCCAGAATGACCTTTTCTATCTGTTGACTTCTGTATCTCTTCATTCAATCATTTCCTCTAAAATAAAATAAAACTAAAATAAATTAGTTTATTTAATTCTAGTCAATTAAATTAAATTCTATAAATATCGAGAGAAAGCAAAATATCATGGAAAGAGCATGAGTTGAAAACCAAATAGACTTGGGTGGTTCATCTCAGCTGCTAGCTGTGTGTCTGTGGGCATACTACCTAGCTTATCGGAACACTGTCTCATCTGTTAAATGGAGTTGTTTAAAAATAACTCAACAAGCTCAGATCATGGAGAGAATGAAATTAGGTTGTATATTCAAAACAACTAATAATAGTTAATATTTTTACTGTGTTACGATTGAGATTTTGAATACAATCTACTATCTAGCTACACATATTCACATCTACAGAGATTTTTATCCTAATTTACAAACAGAAAACTGAGGCGGAGAGACATTAGCTAACTTGCTGTGGTTAACATAATTAGTAAGTGGATTTGAAACCATGTAATGTGGGTCTAAAGTCTATGCTTTTAACCACTACACACAACCTGGTAAATCCTTGTTGAAATAAGAAAGTAATTTCAGTAAGGTGTACTGTACCAGAAAAATGTGGAATTCATTTCTTTTTCCCAACATGCTACTGTCTTTTCAACAATCTATAAAACATTAAAAAAAACTAATAGGCCATTGAGAACCTTATTTATTCTCCACTACCTAAACTATCCTGATCTTTATGGGAACAGGATAGATGACTTTCAATATTAATGAAAGCATTCATATTACTGAGTGCAGACTGAAAGACTATCTTGATGATTAAAGACACATTTTCAATTGTTTTTTTTTTTTTTTTTTTTTTTTTTGAGATGGCGTCTCATTCTTGTTGCCCAGGCTGCAGTGCGGTGGCATGATCTTGGCTCACAGGAACCTCCATCTCCCAGGTTTCAAGTGATTCTCCTGCCTAAGCCTCCTGAGTAGTTGGGATTACAGGCACGTGCCACCACATCCAGCTAATTGTTTGTATTTTTAGTAGAGACAGGGTTTCACCATGATGGTCAGGCTGGTCTCGAACTCCTGACCTCGTGAACCACCCGCTTCAGCCTCCTAAAGTGCTGGGATTACAGGCATGCGCCACCATGCCCAGCCTTCAATTTTTAAATTTAAGAAAAAGTGACATTCCAAGAATAAGCAAGTGGAAAGCCAGAAAGCATTTCCCCTATCCTATCCTGAGTTTATTCTCATAAGAATCTAGTTATTTAAAAACTAAGTTACTGGAACATATTTGCGTTTAATTTTATGTGTTAACTTGACTGGGCCATAGAGTGCCCAGATACTTGCTGAAACATCATCATGGGTGTATGTGTGAGGGTGTCTGGGGATGAGATTAACATTTAAATGGATAGACTGAGTAAAGCAAATTGACCTCCCTAACATTCGAGTGAGTCTCATCCAATCAGTTGGAGGCCTGAATAAAACAAAAAGACTGATGATCTTCCCTGAGTAAGAAAGAATCTCTCCTGCCTTCTGGTCTTTCAACTGGGTCATCAGCTTGTTTCTTGTCTTCAGACTCAGATTGAAACATTGACTTTTCCTGGATTTCAAGGCTGCTATCCTTTGGACAGGAACCAAGGCATCAGTTCTCCTGGGTCTCCAGCTTGCTGGCTCATCCTGTAGACTTGCCAGCTTCAATGATCTTGTGAGTCAATTTCTTTTATGAATCTCCTTATATATATACACATCCATGCACATCCATATATCGTATTGGTTCTGTTTCTTTGGTAAACCCTAATACAATATTTATATTTCTTTGTTTTTAGACATGGTCTCACTCTGTCTCCCAGGTGGGAGTGCAGTGGCAAGATCATGGCTCACTGTAGCCTCAACCTCCCAGGCTCAAGTGATCCTTCCACCTCGGCCTCCTGAGTAGCTGGGACTATAGGCCACACCATCATGCTTGGCTAATTTTTGTATTTTTTGTAGAGCGGGGTTTTGCCATGTTACCCAGGCTGGTTTCCAACTCCTGAGCTCAAGCAATCCGCCCCCTCAGCCTCCCAAAGTGTTGGGATTACAGGTGTAAGCCACGGCACCTGGCCAATATTTATATTTCTCAAATGTATCCTCTTTTTCCCATGTTCACTCATGCAATCTTAGTTGATGTCCTTAATTCTTCCCTGGACTATTGGAATAATTTCCTTGTTCCAGTGTCAGTACATCCAATTCATTCATCCCCTCCTTGCTTCAGGAGTGCTCTTTCTAAATACAAATAGGCTAATGACAAACTGCTTTTAAACTTGTTTAGCACACTATTTCACATCTTCAGGATGAAAGTCAAATTCATTAGATTAGTGGATAAAGTCCTTCCCAATCCAGTCATTTCATCATCTCCAGCCACATCACACTACCTGCCACTTCTTGCCAGAGAAATCTGCCTTAGCCTCTTGGTCTTGCACTTTTGTATGTTCGGTTACTTCTGCCTGGAATGCCTCTTTCTTCTTCAATCAGGAAACTCTCATAACAAGTGTGTGTGTCTGACATTGTCACCTCCTTAGCACACACCTTGGATTTACCTCCCTGAACTCCAGGGAAGAAGCAGTTGGAGGTCTTTTTCTATTCATTGCCTTCAATTGAGCATACTCTCAGGGTGTGTTAATTCCTTGGCACTTTAGGTCTTCCGAAAATGCAGGCAAAGCAGGCTGTGGTGGACAAAGAAAGCTGATATGCAAATAACTTCAGGTGCTGGCAGTTAGAAGTTGGCCCAATGTGCAGAACATTCTGTTCAGGGGCATATGGGCTTGGCCTAACAGATCTGTTATAGCCCTAATATTATGCTGTTGTTGGTTTTTCAATCAATGCACAAAGCTGGAAAGATATAGAGCTGACCCTGAACAACAGGGGTCTGAACCAGTGAACTTATATGCAAATTTTTTTCAATATATACAGTTGGCCCTCCATATCAGTGGGTTCCACAACTGAAACCAAGAGTAGGTGGAAAATACAGTATTCTTGGGATGCCAATGGTCATATCCACAGGTTCCACAGGGCCAACTGTGGGACTTAAGTATGTGTGGATTTTGGTGTACACGAGAGGTCCTGGAACCAATCCCCCATGGATATCAAGGGATGTCTGTAATTTTACTTACAAAAAGAATGCAAATTCTTGACAGACTAAAAATAACAATGAAACTAACAAAATTAGGAGGGGAAGAAAAGACAAGAGAAAGTAAGAATGCACCAATTCCTCACCTCTCCTAGTAGGGAGCCAATACACAGTGTGTAAAATTCATAAATAATGATTTAGGTAAACAACCTAAAGTCATGAAAGCTTCTAACAAAACTAAAATACAATTTTTTAAATTAGGAGCTAAGAATAAGTTTTTATCCCTTTGAAGGATTTTCAGCTGGTGAATCAAGATGTATATGTACGGTATTTGAGGTTATAATGAAAAGAACCAGAAGAACTAAAACCAGAAATTGTTAATTGCAGTTGGGTCTAGGATATGGTAACACATAAGGTAAGTGGGTAGGTAGGAAGGGTAGGTGGGAGACTCTTAGTTTTCTTTTAATATATTCCCTCCTTTTGTTTGAATTTTTAACCTTTATTATGCATTATTTCCATAACAAACAAATGGAAATAAAGTGTAGCTTAACTACAAAAAGTAATTTTTAGAACACCCTTAACAAATATTTTGCAGGAGTCAAATCAAATGAGGTAGGATCTATACAGTATGTATGAACATCAAAAAATGATCAGGACTTCCTTAGTAAACTAAAAGACAATAGGCCTAGGATCCAAATTACGGAGTGGGAGGAAGTATGTGTGTGTATGTAACATTATCTATGTACAGCTGACCCTTAAGCAACATGAGGCTAGGGGCACAGACCCTCACAGTCGAAATTCTACTCCCCAAAACTGTACTAAGAGCCTACTGTTGATCGGAAGTCTTACCAACAACATAAACAACACTTTTTTTTTTTTTTTTGAAATGGAGTCTTGCTCTGTCACCCAGGCAGGAGTGCAGTGGTGCAATCTCGGCTTACTGTAACCTCTGCCTCCTGGGTTCAAGGGATTCTCCTGAGTCAGCCTCCCGAGTAGCTGCGATTACAGGCACTCACCATCACATCTGGCTAATTTTTATATTTTTAATAGAGATAGGGTTTCGCCATGTTGGCCAGGCTGGTCTCAAACCCCTGGTCTCAAGTGATCTGTCTGTCTCAGCCTCCCAAAGTGCTGGGATTACAGATGTGAGCCACCGCATCTGGCAATTTTGTATGTTACATGTATTATATACTGTATTCTTATAATAAAGTAAGCTAAAGAAAACGTTTTAAGGAAATCATGGGGAGAAAATATATTTACTATTCATTAAGTGTAAGTGAATCATCATAAATATCTCCATCCTCATAATTTTCACCTTGAATAGGCTGAGAAGGAGCAGGGGTTGGCCTTGCCATCTCAGGGATGGCAGAAGTAGAAGAGGTGGAAGAGGAGGCAGGAGAGGCAGGCACAGTAAGTGTAACCTGATGGGGATAACATCATAATTTGTCTGACTTTTTTGCGTTTCCATTTCTCTAAACATGTTTCCATTTAGCAACAATCTTTCTTCCACCATTTGCTTTAGATTCAGTACCTGTTTCATAGAAAAGTCCGTGTTATAAGAGAAGTCAAAAGCCATATTGAATAAGAGGAACTCTTCTTCCAGATTGTCTAATGTCAATTTGTTTTCTGGCACTGCGTCGTCTTCCTCATCATCTGGCACTGGGTTCAGAAGGAGTAATCTCCATCAAGTGGTCTTCTGTTAATTCCTCTGGTATGGTGTCTCTTAGCTCTTGAATTTCTCCAAGATTCGTATCTTGAAACCTTTTTGGCCATATCCACATGATTTCCTTGATTGGCTCTGTCATAAATCCTTTGAAGTGATGCACAACATCTGTAGTTTCCTCCAGCAGGAATTTATTTGGGCTTGATGGCTTTTCATGGCTTTTTCTGAAACAACAATGGCATCTTCAATGGTGCGATCCTTCCATATGTTCATGATATTCTCTCAGTTGGGGTTCTCTTCCACAGAGTGCTGTGTGTAATGATCCTTAAAGTCCTTATGACTCCCTTATCTAGAGGTTGAATTAGAGATGCTGTATTTAGGGGCAAGTAGACCATTTCAACGTATTTGTATTGAACTCATGGGGTTCTGGATGGCCAGGGGCATTGTCCAATATCGAAAGAACATTAAAGGCAATCCCTTACTGGCAAGGTAGTTCCTGACATTAGAAACAAAGCATTTATATAACTGATCCAGAAAAAGAGTTGCTGCTCAGCCATCTTGCTGTGGAACCAAAAGAGTGGCAGGCGGTGTTTCTTTTCCCTTCAAGGCTCAATTTTATAGATAACGGCAGTCCTGATCATAAATCTGGCTGCATTTGCACAAAACAGTACAGTTAGCCCATCCCTTCCTGCCTTGGATCCTGATGTTCGCTTCTCTTCCTAATAAATGTCCTCTGTGGCACTATTTTCCCCCAGAATAGGTCACTTTTGTTTGCCTTAAAAATCTGTTCAGGCAGATCTCTTTTCTCCTCAGTGATTTTCTCTATTTTTAAAATTTTCATTTATTTATTTATTTATTTATTTATTTATTGAGAGAGAGTCTCATTCTGTCTCCCAGGCTGGAATGCAGTGGTGCAATCTCACTGTAACCTCTGCCTCCCGGGTTCAAGCAATTCTCATGCTTTAGCCTCCTCAGTAGCTGGGATTACAGATGTGCATCAGCACACCTGGCTAAATTTTGTAGTTTTAGAAGAGAGAGGGTTTTGTCATGTTGGCCAGGCTGGTCTTGAACTCCTGGCTTCAAGCAATCCACCCTCCTCAGCCTTCCAAAGTGCTGGAATTACAGACGTGAGCCACCAAGCTTGGCCTTTTGTCCTCAATGATTTTCTTAATGGTGTCTGGGAACTCATCGGCTGCATCTGGGTCAGCAGAAGCTGCTTCTCCTGTTATCTTGACATTTTTTGAAAGCTAAACCTCTTTTTAAAGTTATCATACCATCCTTCATCTTCCTTTTGCTTTGTCAGATAATGACTTCACTTCTTCTTGAACATTAGATTATATAGGTATGCCTTTCTCATAGCAATCCTGCACCCCACAAAAAGCTACATTTGCAATATGAAATAAAAAGGTATTTCCCAAAAAGTGCAAGGTTTTCATGCCTGTTGGTGTAGCTGCAATGATGGCTTCATAAACTTCCTTTTGTTTTTATACAACAGTCCTTATACTGGGTTATCTTAAACGGCGGGCGACCTTAGCTGCAGACCTCAATCTACAATACATAGCAAGCAATTCAACTTTTTCTGTAATGTCATTAACTTTTCTCTGATTCTTGGGAGCATTTCCAGCATCACTAATGGCACTTCATAAGGGTCCCATGGTGTTACTCAAGGTTTACAGTACTGCACTAACCACGAGAGATATGTGAGAGCCTTACCTTTTACTGTGATATGCAAGGTACTGGAGAGATCAACTGCTCACTCAGAGATGATTATGTTACTTGGAATTTTTACCCAATACCAGCAACACTGATGCTCACTGCAATAGCAACAGGAAGTGGCTGCAAAATCATTACAGTAGTACACTATGTACTACAGTGAATTTGATGCTGTTATGATTTAATATTGCATCTTTACAACTGTTTACACTTCTCTTGAACCTAATGGGTGCCATGTAACTGTCTGTTTGTATGTGCAAGTTTTGATAAATTTTAACTTTTTATAACAGGTTTGTATATATTTTATGGTAGTAAATAATAAAATAGCCTCGTATCTACACATATTTTATGCATTCATGACATATCTAGCTTTTTCTTTTCTTTTTTTCCCATATTTCTTGGCTAAGAGATTCATCTGTGAGGTTTTTCACAAAATTGTTGCCTTTGCCAAAAATTTTCCATTTACTGAAAAAAATCCACATATAAGTGTACCCAAGCAGTTCAAACTAATGTTGTTCAAGTCAACTGTATAAAAGGTATTAATATGTCTGGAAAGAGATATCTTTCCAATTTAACAGACACTACCAGTGAGAAGAGTTGGGCTAGGCAGGAAACTTCAAATTTTTACTGTATATATTCTATTTGTATCTCAAATTATAACCTGTAGATTACATTTATTAGAAGAAAATGCAGATTCCTGAAACTTCCTGCAGACCCCATAAGGACAATCTCAGGGGGATGGAGTTCCAGAATCTGTTTTTTTTTTCATAGATGTTTCCTTGTCATTCCTGTGTATATTTGAGTTTCAGTAGCACTGCTCATCAGTTGTTTGGGGTTCTCTCTCCTTCACCAACATGTTCTTGCAAAACTAACCAAACACACACAAAGCGCAAACAGTACAACAGTGCACTGCACCTTCACGACCCTTACTTCTTCCAGGCTCTTCCTACCTCTTCCACATGCGATACACTTGTATATACCCACAGATGGAAACACAGAGATGTGTTTGGAAGCCAGTGTGGATGCCCTGTGATGTGTGTGTACATATTACACGTGCATACACATGCACATACAGGAACACAGAGAAGTGTTTGGAAACCAGTGTGGATGCCCTGTGATCTGCATGTACACATTTGATACCTGCGTACACACCCACAGACAGAAACACAGAGATGTGTTTGGAAGCCAGTGTGGAATCCCTGTGATCTGTGCATACACACGTGACACATGCACGCACACCCACATACAGGAACACAGAGACACATTTGGAAGCCAATGTGGATGCCCTGTGATCTGTGCATATATGTGACACACGCATACACACCCACTGACAAGAACACAGAGACGTGTTTGGAAGCCAGTGTGGATGCCCTATAATCTGTGTGTATGCATGTGACACGTGCGTGCACACCCACTGACAAGAACACGGAGATGCATCTGGAAGCCAGTGCAGGCGCCCTGTGATCTGTGTGTACACATGTGACGTGGGTATACACACCTACAGAAATGCAGAGATGCATTTGGAAGTCACTGTGGATGACCTGTCATCTGTGTGTACACATAAGACATGTGCATACACACCCACATACAGGAACACAGAGACACATTTGGAAGCCAATGTGGACAGCCTGTGATCTGTGCATACACGTGACACGTGTGTGCACATCCAGACAGGAACACAGAAACACATTTGGAAGCCAGTGTGGACAACCCATGATCTGTGCATACACATGTGACAGATGCATACATACCCACTAACAAGAACACAGAGGTGTTTGGAAGCCAGTGTGGACGCCCTGTAATCTGTGTGCACACACGTGACACATGTATGCACTCCCACTGACAAGAACACAGAGACCCATTTGGAAGACAGTGTGTGTGCCCTGTGAGCTGTGTGTACACATGTGACATGGGCGTACACACCTACAGACAGAAACGCAGAGATGCATTTGGAAGTCACTGTGGATGCCTTGTCATCTGTGTGTACACATGAGACACGTGCATACACACCCACATACAGGAACACAGAGACACGTTTGGAAGCCAGTGAGGATTCCCCGTGATCTGTGCATACACGTGACACGTGCATGCACACCCACAGACAGGCACACAGACACATTTGGAAGCCAGTGTGGATGTCCTGTGATCTGTGTGTACCTATGTGACATGTGTACACATTCACTGACAAGAACATGGAAATGCATTTGGAAGCCAGTGTGGACGCCCTGTAATCTGTGCATACACACATGACACGTGAGTGCACACCCACTGACAAGAACATGGAGACCCATTTGGAAGGCAGTGTGGGTGCCCTGTGATCTGTGTGCACACGTGACACGTGAATGCACATCCACACACAGGAACACAGAGACACATTTGGAAGGCAGTGTGGATGCCCTGTGATCTGTGTGTACACATGACACATGCATGCAAAACCACTGATAAGAACACATAGATGCATTTGGAAGCCAGTGTGGACGCCATGTAATCTGTGTGTACACGTGACACGGGCATACACACCTAAGACGGGAACACAGAGACATGTTTGGAAGCCAGTGTGGACACGCCATGATCTGTGTGTACACGTGACACGTGTGCACACCTACAGACAGGAATATGGAAACACATTTGGAAGCCAGCATGGACACCCTGTGATCTGTGCGTACGCATGTGACACGTGCATGCACACCCATGGACAGGAAAAGAGACATATTTGGAAGACAGTGTGAATGCCCGTATACGTGTGACACGTGCGTGCACACCCACAGACAGGAACACGGAGACACTTTTGGAAGCCAGTGCGGACGTCCCTGTGATCTGTGCTCACACACGTGAGACATGCATACACACCCACTGACAAGAACACGGAGACACGTTTGGAAGCTAGTGTAGATGCCCTGTAATCTGTGTATACACACGTGACACGTGCATGCACACCCACAGACAGGAACACACAGACACATTTGGAAGCCAGGGTGTACGCCCTGTGATCTGTGCGTACACATGTGACACGTGCGTGCACACCCACAGACAGGAACACAGACACATTTGGAAGCCAGAGTGGACGCCTGTGATCTATGCATACAGGTGGCACATGTGTACACACCCACAGACAGGAACACAGAGACACATTTGGAAGCCAGGGTGTACGCCCTGTGATCTGTGCGTACACATGTGACACGTGCGTGCACACCCACAGACAGGAACACGGAGACACTTTTGGAAGCCAGTGTGGACGCCCTGTGATCTGTGCGTACACATGTGACACGTGCGTGCACACCCACAGACAGGAACACGGAGACACTTTTGGAAGCCAGTGTGGACACCCTGTGATCTGTGTGTACACGTGACATGTGCATACACACCCACAGGCAGGAACACAGAGACGCATTTGGAAGCCAGTGTGGACATCCTGTGGTCTGTGCACACCCACATACAGGAACACACAGAGGCGTTTGGAAGCCAGTATGGGCAGACAGGCCCTATTCCAAAGCGGCCGGCAGGCGTCTCCCAAGAATGGTTCTTGGACACACCTCTGTGAAAGGAAAATACAACTCCGCACTGCAATTGACTTAGCCAAAAGGAAAAAACCTAAGCTGAAAGCTGAGTCCTGCCCGAAGGAGCCTTTCCTTTGGCGCCTGAGCCGAGGGCTTCAGGGTGAGTGTTGCGCATCGCAGCGCGGCCGGCTGTCTTCCTGTAGCTTCCCTAAGGCGACGGCTCCCGCTGCTCCTTTCCGTCGGCCACGCGGGTCACACCGCCTTCCCCTCCCGCCCACCCTGAGGCGCTGAAGCCCTCGACGCCATCCTCGGGAGAGGCGCGGCCACTGCCCGTTTCTGATTCCCGTTTCCTTCCTCCGGGAGCGTCCTTCACCGTGGCCAAATCAGCCTCTCAATTGCTGGAGCCCGGCCTCGGGCACTTCTCGGCTTACGCCGCCATACAGTGGCGCACCCCGAAACCCCGGGACCGACAGCTCGGCTGACCTTGCGCACCCGCACTCTCCAAGGCAGGACTCGGTCCGGGGAGCTGGTTTTGCCAAGGCGAGGGGCGCGGGGCAGCCCAGGCGGCGGGATGGACACCAGGAGAGCGCGTAGTCTCCGGCGGGACGGGGCTTCCAGGGCCCGGAAGGGGTCCAGGACTCTCCGCGGGCGTCCGGCGGTCGGCGGAGGGCCGCGAGGCAGGAGGGAGTGGAGATTGCTGCCCCAGCTCGCGCAGCGCGGACCCACCTAACGCCCTCCTCGGCCCTCGGCTCTTCTGGGGCCGTCCCGCCCCTGCACCAGGGCCTAGTGCCTTTCCGGTTAGCCTCGGAGACCCTGGCCGAGCAGTGTCCGTTCGCCTGGCCGGGGGGCCTCAGGACATTATTTCTGGGTGACAACCCGCAGGGCCTTCCGCCCCTCGCGACCTCTCGGGAGTCCCTTCCCCGACGCCCGCGGGGCTGCAGGTTCGGTCTCGGGGCCTCCTTTCCGCAGTCCGCCCGGCTCTAGGCTAGTATGCTTTAATTATGTCAATAATATGACTCCGGCGATCCTGTGCGGCTAGGGAATGCGGCCGTGGGCGGCGGAGTCCAGGCGGAGTCAGCTCTCCACGCGCTAGGCCGCCTCCTCCTCACCGCTCGCCGGGTTCAAAGCTCGCGCCTCAGGCGATGGCGGCCAACTGGTTCGCCGCTGAAGGCCCCGCCGACGCCCCGCCCCCCACGCCTCGACGCCCCGCCCCTTGCGTGCCCACCCGCGCCCCGCAGCCTCGCCCCCAGCGCCCACCCTAAGTTTCGCTGTTCAGTGGGCCGGCGCTCACCAAGGCCGGGTGCCTAGCTTCAACCCCGAGGTCTCCGTGCCCTGCCTCCCGTCGCCAGGGGGCGGGGATAGCGCGCTGGGCGTCGGGGCGGGGCCTTGGCTGCGTCGGCTGCGTAGCGCGCGCGCCGATCGGACAGTGCTGCAGCCGTTGGCCGTTAGAGTGGCTTGGGCGGTTGTCTTGGAGAAGCAAGATGGCGGCGACGGCGGCTGCAGTGGTGGCCGAGGAGGACACGGAGCTGCGGGACCTGCTGGTGCAGACGCTGGAGAACAGCGGGGTCCTGAACCGCATCAAGGTGAGGCCAGAGGCTGGGGCCGGGTCTGGCGGATCTGCACGGCCTGCGTGGACAGCGGTCGTCACAACGGTCGCGGCAAGGAGGCCGCCTCCCTGGCGAGGGACCGGGACCGGGGGGCATTGGGGGCGCGCCCCGGCAGGGCCTCCGTCCTGCCAGCCCCACAGTGGAGGTCGGCTCGTTCGTTCGTTCGTGTGGTCCCGGAGGGCACCGCGGACTGGGGGCGCCTGGTCCATCCCCGGCTGCGTTCCGTGGGGGCGGGACCGTGGGGACTGGGGGCCACACGGGCGGCCCGCAACTCGGCCCTGGAGCGCGGCCCCAGCGTCTCTTTCTCAGACTCAGGCATGATCCGCGGCGGGAAACCAGCGCGTCCAGCCGAAGCCCGGGGGTCACAGAGCTTGTGTGACTGAGAACGTTTCGGAAGGCGTTTCTGGCCTTTGCACCTGCCCACCCAGCTCGTTGGCTTGCTGGTGTTTGTTGCTGGCTAAATGTGAGCTTGTTGTGAAAATTGTCTTGAAATGGTAATTTCTTGTTTCTTAACTTTTTTTTTAAGGCTGAACTCCGAGCAGCTGTGTTTTTAGCCCTAGAGGAGCAAGAAAAAGTAGAGGTATGAAGTTTCCAGATTTTAACATCGTTGTATTCGTTAATACTTAATTTCTTGTTCATTAAAAACCGTCTTAAAAAATAGTTTATACTAACGTATAGCTAGGGATAATTTTGAACTGTTAAGGATTGTATTACTATTGAGAGAGAGCCAAAATTATTTTTTTCGTATAGCTTTTGAATTTGGGGGTAATCTTAAAGTTAAGGTACCACAGTAACTCTGATACCAATGCTAAATCTGAAACAAAAGTTCATAGGAGTTTCTTGAAGAAATGGTTCCATTATCATTGTGTTAAGTGCAGGTTCACTCAGATCTTTTAATAAGCTAATATGTTATTAATTCCTATGAAACGGGGTATGTAGTATGCAACTTTTCCCAAAATTATCTGACCACTCAATTATTTTGACAATGAAAAAGACAGTGATTATTTTAAAAGTGCAACCACTTCTCTGTGTTTACGTGGGTAATTTAAGTTTTTCTGAGTCCCACCAACCATCCTGAGTAAATATTCTGGAATTTGTCAACAGGAATAGAACCATCATCAAAGTCTTAAACTCTTGCTTTATGACAAATCAGTCGCCTGTCCTCTCACTTCGTTAGACCTGTATACCTAATCTCTAATTTCATCAAAATCTTCAGTTATTTGCCCTTTCCATGTCTCTGCAGGCGTCAGTCTTCTCTTGGCGGCGTTTTGTTCTGGACCCTATGGGTCTGGACCCCTAATTACCTTGCCTTACAGTCATATGGGGTCTGGAAGAAATCTCAATGATCATTTAACCCAGCAAACTAACTCTCTTCCCATTTTACACATATGTGCTCCTGGAGAAGAGTCAGTCAACCATGTGGATTGCTGATGTTGCAAATTGGCAGGTACCAACCTGGTTAGGTCCTGAGCAGGCCCAGCAGCTCTCTTCTTCACCCTCCCTGTGCAGTAGCCTTCTGTGTCACCCCTGCTTCCTTCTCTCTGAACACTTGGTCTTGTCGCTTCCTCCACAGGGAAGGTAGAAGCCATTAGATCCTAACTTTGTGTCCTCCTCTCCTATCCCTCAATCTATTGCTCATCTGTGAAAATGCTTACCTGTGTCTATATTTATCTGTACCTCTTTTGTTACTGCTTTAGAAGAGGCTCTGTCCTGTCTAAGAATAATCATTCTGTCTTCTGTACACTTTCAAGTCTTTAATTATTTACTGTATCTTTGACCCCATCCTTTTCTGGTGGCTTTTCTTTTGAGCATGAAAACATGTTTAAATAACTATTAGGAGTAAACTGTTTTCCTTTACTCACATTCTGCTTTTAATACCACTGTGGTTTTTTTCCTTCACAACTTGGTTTGGTTTGGTTTGCTTTGGTTTTTTTGAGACAAGGTCTTACTCCTTTGCCTAGGCGGGAGTGCAGTGGTGCAGTCATAGCTCACTGCAGCCTCAACTCCCTGGGCTTGATTTTTCCACCTCAGCCTCTGGAGTAGCTGGGACTACAGGTGTGCACAACCACATTTTAAAAGAATGTGCATGCTTATTCTATTTATTATGTCCTGGGCTCCCCTTAGTCCCTTAAAATCTTTTTTTTTTTTTTTTGAAACAGAGTCTCACTCAGTCACCCAGGCTGGAGTGCAGTGGCGCGATCTTGGCTCACTGGGACTTCTGCCCCCTGGGTGGGGTTCAAGCAATTCTCCTGCCTCAGCTTCCCGAGTAGCTGGGATTACAGGCACCTGCTATTGTGTCTGGCTAATTTTTTTGGTATTTTTAGTAGAGATGGGGTTTCACCATCTTGGCCAGGCTGGTCTTGAACTCCTGACCTCGTGATCCACCCACCTCAGCCTCCCAAAGTGCTGGGATTACAGGCGTGAGCCACCCTGCCCGGCCAATCCCTTAAAATCTTAAATCTACCACTACCACCCTAAGTAATTTCTTTTGCTGCAGTCAAGAGGAGTCTCCTAATTGTGAGCACATTTTAGTTCCTACCTATCCTAGTTGATGATTGTGGCATTTGACATTCTTTTTTTTGTTGTTCTTTTTTTGAGACAAAGTCTTACCCTGTCACCCAGACTGGAGTGCAGTGGCACGATCATGGCTCACTGAAACCTCAACCTCCTGCCTCAGCTTTCCAAGTCACTGGAGCTACAAGCATACACCATCACTCCCAGCTAGTTTTTTAAAAAAATTTTTTTCATATAGATGGGGTCTCTCCTTTTACCCAGACTGGTCTCGAACTCCTGGCTCAGGCATTCCTCCCACCTCAAACTCCGAAAGTGCTGAGATTACAGGTGTAAGCCACCACGCTAGGCCTGTAATTGACATTCTTGATTCCTCCTTCTTGAAAATGTCCTTGACCTTTGAGACCTTTTTCTGTTCTGTTTTTCTTTTTTTGACTACTCCTTGGTTTGTTTAGCATGATCTTTTTCCTGTACACCTGACTGAGACTTATCTACAGTTGTCATTCTGTACTCTCTCACAGACTGACCTTATTCATCCAGTAACTCCAGCCCTGTAACTTTCATGCATATTTCTCTCCTGAGCTTCAGACCTTTCTGTTAAAGTGCCCACTATATTATGCCCTTAATGGGACCATCATTTATCTGGCAAGAAATCTAAGCGTTTCTTAAGCCTTGCTCTTTTTACTTCCTGCTCAGTCATCACCTGGCTCTGTGTCTGTCAGGTGTGTATCTGAAGTGTCCCCAAGGGAGTGCTCTGCTGCCTCCTTTGTGCTTGTTTTTTCTTTTCCAGATTGCTTTATCCCCTTCCTACATGCCAGCCTCCCTTTCCGTGGTGTCCCTCACCATCTCTCTGAAGTCATTTTTCCACATAGCTCCTAGATTGGCTGTTTATAGTACACATCTGATCTTGTCCCTCCATTCTCTTTAAATATTTCAGTTGACTTAATATCTTAGAATTCCCTAAACCAGCCTACCAACTACCTTTATGATCTCTCCTCTCCTTGTCTTTTATTTTAACAACTTTATTGAGGTATAATTGACCTACAATAAAGTTAAAGTATTTAATATGTACAGTTTGATTTTTTAATAGTTAATTTATGCAGCTGTGAAATGATCACCACAATCAAGGTACTGCACATATCCATGACCTTCAAAAGTTTTCCTTGTGCCCCTTTTGTAACCCTCTCCCCCACCCCAAACCTTTTTAAGAATTATATAAATGGAATCATGTAGTATGTGCTCTTTTTTTTGGTCTGGTTTCTTCAACATAATGCATTTGAAATTCATTCATATTGTAATATGTATTAATAAATCATTTCATTAATACATTGTATAGATACGACAGTTTAGCCATTACCTGTTGACAGACATTTAGGCTGTTTCCAGTTTTTAAGTGTTACAAGTAAGGCTTCTGTGAACAGTCATGTACAAGTCTTTGCTTGGATCTGTGATTTCGCTTGAGAAAATAAGTAGGGGTGAAGTGACTAGGTCACATGCTAGGAATATTTGTGACTTTTAAGAAACACAACTAAATTGCTGTCCAAACTCCTTATGCCATTTTGTATTCCCATCAGCAGTGTATGAGGCTGCCACTGTAGCAGCAATTAATGTGGTCTTAAGGAAGCTTACCATGTGCTACCTATTGTAGCCTGTTCTCAGCAACACTCAGAGGCTTGCTGGTCTAGAAGTATTTTTTCCATACTTATCCAAATAAATGTACAATTAGAAAAATACATTGGCCTATGGGCCACATAAGATCATCTCACATTTCATGGATAAACTGGGAATTACAAGTGTATAATTAAATTCTTGTTCATAATGAGTATGCTATAAATGGTAGATACCTGAGATGACAAAACATCGAACTTCATATATTTGAAATAATAAACAGTTGTTGACATTTAATTTTATTTCACACAGGTATTTGCAAATATTTTCAAAAGCAGTTTATAAAACATTTAAAATCAAAAATAAATACAAATCTTCATGTATGGTTTTGTTATATTAACTTTGAGAAATTACTAAATAGCACAAAGTAAGTCCTGTAGTAACTAACAGTTATAGAATGGATTTTGTAATACCATAATTTTATCGATGAAAACGTTAAACTTTATATTTTGTAGTTGTTTTTAGGGTAAACACAGGACACTTAACTTTTTTTTTTTTTTTTTTAACAGAACAAAACTCCTTTAGTCAATGAGAGCCTGAAAAAGTTTTTAAATACCAAAGATGGTAAGATGTTCAGCTTGTTCTTGTTTATCTCTCTCTGAATTGTTGAATCTTGATACCATTTGGGAGAAATCAGGAATTTCAGGGAGTTTTTTTAAGTCTGCAATTCTTATAGGTCCTCATTTTAAAATATTTCATTGTACAACAGTTGTGTTGCTATTACATATTTTCGTACTTGGGATGTTGCTTAAAGCCAGTTTTACTACAAAAAGCCAATGTTAACTATTAAAAAGCGAAACACTGAAATCTATGAGATGATTGTCTTACAGTTAGTTACAGACTGATGATCCCAGTGAAAAAATTAGAAGATTGAGATTTTCATTATTTAATCATGTTATTCAAAGAAGAAATTTGTAACTTAAAAAATTTAGAAACCTTTCTTCCATAATTTAGTGTATCTATTTCATGTTAATTTAAAAAATTCGGTTTTTAAAGGTTTGCTTACTTACCTTTTTCTTGATCTTTATAGGTCGTTTAGTGGCTAGTCTTGTTGCAGAATTTCTTCAGTTTTTTAACCTTGACTTTACTTTGGCTGTTTTTCAACCTGAAACTAGCACAGTAAGAATAATGATTTTTACATCTATCCTTTGAAACCTTCTTTGATACAAATGAGTCAATATTAAGCTGAAAGTTAATAGAATTTGACAACTGATAGTTTTTTATATTTAGATAATTTTTGGTAGTTGATTATCTGTTTTTCTTAAAAGCCATATGAGCTTTCCGATAGCTGGCACAAGTGTTGCTACTTTGTGTTACTTGAAAGCTTGCTAATAAAAGTGTTACTGTAGGGTTAATTTTGATACGATGTTAGATTGCACCTGTTAATGAAAACGTTGAAAGTAGAGGCTCTGTAAAAGAAATAGGCATAATTTTTTAAAATAGACATTTCATTCATTAGTAAGACGGTCTCTGAGTTTAAAGATGTTTTTAAACTCTGAAAATATTTTCTTTACTCTTTGAAAATAACTTCTGCTATTTTTTTGTGCACTTGCATCTTTTCTAGCTGCAAGGTCTCGAAGGTCGAGAGAATTTAGCTCGAGATTTAGGTATAATTGAAGCAGAAGGTACTGTGGGTGGACCATTATTATTAGAAGTGATCAGGCGCTGTCAACAGAAAGAAAAAGGGCCAACCACTGGGGAAGTAAGTAGAATTCTGTGTTATCTTTTTCTATGTTAATTATTGGCTACTTAGTTTAGCAATGCAGATTAGTGCATATATAGTAAATTAAGGTTTTCATACTGGAAGATATTCCTTAAAAACGAAATGAAATGCATTCAGATTGTATCAATGCAAATTTTAATGAAAATTAGGAATGTGCTGACTCTTGATTCTGTGGCACATCTGTTCTGGTTTTTGATCCTCAAGAGTGTTGGGTCATGAGCTAAACTGTCTGGAACAAATCCCAACTCCTCGTTGCCTCGCTTGATCCTCCATTCATTTCATACTGTGTATGAAGTGGGCTCTGCCAGGCCCTACCTCGGTGTTCTGAGACTTCTCTGCATAAGCCAACAGAAGCACTCAACTTGCTGTTATTTTTATTAAAACATCTTAGTTAAATATAAAAGGGCTGATTTATAGGATAGTTAATAAATTTTTGGACTTAAAGGCCTCTTTAAGCCTAAAACTAAGCTGTTGATTTTGCTTTAAACTGTTTAGAAACAGTTCAAACTTATACTTTTTTGATTAGTAGTACTTTTCATACTCAACCTTTTTTTTAGAAATTGTGCTAATGAGATTAATGATCTAATTTTTATTTTCATGCATTAATTTTACATAAAGGTACTCTGTTTTATAGACATAGGTAACATCTGTAACTGTTACAGATATTTGATTAAATGTGATCTTTTAGTCCAATTTATAGGTAAGAATGTGGAGGGCTATATAGGTTTCCTACTTATTTTCTTTGGTGAATCTCAGAGGATACTTTCTATTAGAATTTTTGAAAATTGATAAAGCTTGCCTGAGTACTAATATATATAAGGCACAGTAAATAGACTTCGTGGGTACCATAAGATAAAATATAAGAAACTTCTGTGTCTCTGAAGAGTGCAAAGCTATTTAAGCTATAAAATGTGCTCAAATAAGGAAGTTAACATTTAAATAACAGTTTAAGATTATGGAGGAATTGTCATTTAACACATTATTTGCAAACATTTTATGAATAGTTTAGAGGAGGAAGCGATTGTCACATGCCAAAATTTTATTGAAGTCAATTTTAAAGTGAGAGTAGGATGTCAGTTGTGGGGCGAGGATTGGGAAGGGTGTTCCGAGAAGTTGGAACAGTGCCAGTCAAGTGTGGGAGCAGGAGAGCATAGCCAGATCCCGGGCTGGCTGGGAGTGAGGCGGCTCGCCCAGAGCACAAGTTGTCACTTCAGCTTGTGCATATAATTTCATTCCTTCATTTATCAATATTCAGCAAGCTTTTATTGTGTGCTTATTTGATAGATACTGTGCTGGGGACTAGGCAATCAAAAACAAAGTAAAGAACCCAGTCTCCTGGGGCCAGCAATCTGTAGGTCATGATGACCTCTATTGGCTCTCCCCTCTTGGCTTCTGTGCCCTTGAAGAACTCACTTCTCTTTCTAACTGCCCTTTCATTTTCTTTTCTGTTTAATAGTTGTGCTTTGGCTCACCTCATTGCAGTGGTGTTTATGCACATTTTTGTGTCTAGATTGATCTTTCTTCCTTAACATACCACTAGCATGGACTCTGGAACCAGGTTACTTGGGTGAAACCCCAGCTCTGCTACATTCTAGCTCTGTGAGCCTGCAGTCACTTAGCCTCCGTGTGCCCAGGTTCCTTATCTGCAACATGGAGATCACAGAAGTATCATGCCTATAGGTCTGGAGGGGATCTAAGGAAGCAAGATGTGTGAAGCTTTGAGCACAGTGCTTGGCACGGAGGACTCTGTGTGTCATTATAGTAGGCATCAGTGGATTCAATTAACTGCGAATTGAAAATATTCGGATTGGCTGAGCGCGGTGGCTCGTGCCTGTAATCCCAGCACTTTGGGAGGCCAAAGCGGGCGAATTATGACGTCAAGAGATGGAGACCATCCTGGCCAACATGGTGAGACCCCGTCTCTACTAAAAATAGAAAAAATTAGCTGGGCGCGGTGGTGTGCGCCTGTAGTCCCAGCTACTTGGGAGGCTGAGGCAGAATTGCTTGAACCCAGGAGGTGGAGGTTGCAGTGAGCCGAGGTCGTGCCACTGCACTCCAGCCTGGCGACAGAGCGGACTCCATCTCAAAGAAAAATGTTCGGATACAATACAACAAAAGAATGCAAATCTAGTATAAAACTATTTTTATAGCATTTACATTGTATTAGATATAAGTTATTTAGACATGATTTGAAGTACATAGGTTATATGCAAATATGTCATTTCACATAAGGGACTTGAGCATCCTTGGATTTTGGTGTCCACAGTGGAGTCCTACAACCAATCCCCTGTGGATACTGAGGGACGACTGTATTAGTATTACTGTTTCTTGTTATTGTATGGATGACTGTTTAAGTTCAGTGTAGTCTGCCTAAGTCCAGCTCAGTCCTTTATCCTAGCTCCAAACTAGAATTTCCAGCTCTTCACAAAACATACCTCCCCAGATAACCCAATAGTACATTCGAATCCTGTGTGGAAAAACTTACTTTCTTCTCTTTACCTCTAAAAAAGTAAAAACATAAAGACAAAAGCAAATCCCACCTTACTCCCTGCAAATAACCCTCTTCCAGTTCTTCCTGCTCACTTCTCTGTTTTCATTGATTCTATTCCTGTGACTCCTTGGTTTCATCCCAAGGAGCCGACTGTTCACATGTGCTCTAGATTCAGTTATTCTGTCAGGAAGGATTCACTCTCCACCTTGCACCCAGTAGCTTTGGTAACAGGCTGTGGAAGAAAGAGGAATTGCTGGAGGGCTTTCTGTTCTCTGCTGGGTAAGATGTGTACCTCAAAATGACACCCAGTAGCATTCCTGTGTAGTGGGTGTGATGTGAAAATGGACACAGAATCGCTGTTCTTCAGTACTCCATTCTGACTCATGGATTTGAGACCTCCCCTGAAGTTTGCCTTGACTTTTTTGTAGCTGTGATTCTGTCAAATAGACCCAGGATAGGAATTCTGTATCCTCAAAAGGTAGTTGTTTTACTCCCCCAAGTTGCTGAACCGCTAAGTTGGGCATCTCATCTCCATTTTTTGCTAGTTTTCCCTTCCTAGTATCTGGGTATTTAATTTTAATAGTTTGTGTGTATGTATATAAACAAATAGATAAATTATTTAAAATAGAGATCTCAAAGATGTATGTTTTGGCTCTTCATTATTTATTAGTGTTTTCTATTACTTTGGAAGAAAACCTGTCGTTTATAATGAAATAAAATATTAGAGCTTTTATTAGCTTTTGACTTTGGCTGTAGAAAACTAGCTATAGGTTAAGTTCACTAAACTAAATGACTGATACTTTTTACCACAACTGCATTTTAACCACCTCAAGAATTAGGTTGCTATGCCCCACCCGCTTTAATGTGACTTTGGTTTGATTTTATTGGATGCTCCCCAGCCGTAGGTAATTAAAGCCCTTTCTTGTTTTCTGAGCCCCTCGGATCATTTTCATCTCCTTCAGCACCTCTACCATGTAGGTCCTTATGTCTGTCCAGGGTCATTTCTTCTTAAAGGTTCTTACGCTTTCAGTCTGTCATTCACTGTTGCAGAATTATTTTTAAACTTCAGCCCTTCCTCTGTTCCTTTCTTCTGTACGATTGTAGTGACTGCACTGCCGACTCAGGAGTCCCAGATTCTTCAGCCCTTATGAAATGTTCTGTGTGATGTGGCCTTAACCTTTCTTTCTAGCCTTATGCCTTTCTTTTTTTTTTTTTTTGAGACGGAGTCTCGCTCTGTTGCCCAGGCTGGAGTGCAGCAGCCCCACCTCCCAGGTTCATGACATTCTCCTGCATCAGCCTCCCTAGTAGCTGGGACTATAGGCGGCCACCATCAAACCTGGCTAATTTTTTTTTTAATGTATTTTTAGTAGAGACGGGGTTTCACCGTGTTAGCCAGGATGGTCTCAATCTCCTGACCATGTGATCTGCCCACCTCGGCTTCCCAAAGTGCTGGGATTACAGGCGTGAGCCACCACGCCCGGCTGGCATAGTGATTTTTAACATACTGTTCACAGTCAGTGGAAGCCTTTGAAAATTCGAACAGGAATACCCATTTGGAAGATTTGTAGAGGTTGGATTGGTAAAATATGGAGAAGTTAGCAGACTAGAAGGAAGTGAAACACATAAGAAGGCAAATCTAGACAAGAATGGTAGCAGTAAGAATAGAAATAAGTGGACATACAGGCTGGGCATGGTGGCTCACACCTGTACTTCCAACACTTTGGGAGGCTGAGGCAGGCGGATCACTTGAGGCCGGGAGTTTGAGACCAGCCTGGCCAACATGGTGAAACCCTGTCTCTATTAAAAATATAAAAATTAATGTCAGGCATGGTGGCTCATGCCTGTAATCCCAGTGCTTTGGGAGGACAAGACGGGTGGATCACCTGAGGTCAGGAGTTCGAGACCAGCCTGGCCAACGTGGTGGAACTCCATCTCTACTAAAATCCAAAAAAATTGGCCAGGTGTGATGGCTCACACCTGTAATCCCACTTTGGGAGGCTGAGGCGGGCAGATCATTTGAGATCAGCCTGGCCAACATAGTGAAACCCTGTCTCTACTAAAAATACAGAAATTAGCTGGGCATGGTGGCGTGCACCTGTAGTCCCAGCTCCTCAGGAGGGCGAGGCAGGAGAATTGCGTGAACCTGGGAGGTGGAGGTTGTGGTGAGCCAAGATCACGCCACTGCACTCCACAGAGCAAGACTGTCTCAAAATAAACAAACAAACAAACAAACCAAGAAATTAGCTGGGCATGGTACTCGGGAGGCTGAGGCAAGAGAATCGCTTGAACCTGGCAGTCGGAGGTTGCAGTGAGCCAAGATCTCGCCATTGCACTCTAACCTGGGCAACAAGAATGAAACTCAGTCTCAAAAAAAAAAAAAAAAAAGGTCGGATGTGGTGGTGCATTCCTGTAATCCCAGCTGCTTGAGAGGCTGAGGTGGGAGGACCACTTGAATCTGGGAGGCGGAGATTGCAGTGAGCCGAGATCCACCACTGCATTCCAGCCTGGGTGACTGAGACCCTGTTTCAAAAAAAAAGAAAGATTAAGAAAGAAAGAAAAAGAAATGGATAGATTAAGATGACCTTTTAAGAATCAACAAGACTTGGTAAACTAATATTTTGGCATGGGGCAGGGTCATAGAAGGCAATATGAGAAAAGAAAAGCTCTCAAAGGCCAGTTTAAGGATTTTAGCCTAGAAAAAGATAGTGTCACCACCAGAAATAGTGGGACTGAAGAGGGAGAACTGAAGTTATGAAGAGCAGCACATTTTCCTATTTAAAAAGTTACTGTCAGTCATAAAAGGATTTTTGTAACAAACAGCCAATAGTTAATATGTACACAGTGTCATAGAGCTTGTGCTGGTAGTGGATGAATTGTAGGAAGTGATTTTCATTTAAGAAACATTTTAAAAACCTCCTCCTTGGCATTAACCACAGTGCTCAGAACCCTGTGGTGACAGGGCACTGGGCAGCAGACACAGATGACTCCTGTGGAAGCCGGGCTAGAACAGGTGTGGAAGTCGAAAAGTGGAAGAGTGTACTACTATTTGAAGGGGTAAAGTATTTTTAATGAAAATTGTTATTTAGTATTTTTTCTTGAGATAAAATGAAGTAGGGAAACAAATTCAAGGAGGGCGAAAAGTAGATCTTAGAGAATTATAGGATATTATTTGTCTGGAGAATAGGGAGAAGGGAGGTGAGGAAGTAAATGCTGGAATGGTAGACCTGGGACAGATTTCAGTGGAGACAGTATCCTGTTCAAAGTGAATGAATGAAATATTTTGCAGGTAATTAGAATCTAGGGATGTGTAGAAGGTTTTTGAGGGGGTAAAATTAGAGGAAAATCTAAAAAGAATGGTTACTTTAATAAAGAAGAAATAAAATACCAACATTGTGTAGTATTTCTAAATGCTAAAATTCTATTGGAGTATAGTTGGTATATTCGTGTTTTATTTTTAAATGTATTTTAATTTTAAACTAAAATATTTTAGGGTGCACTAGATCTATCTGATGTACATCCTCCACCAAAGTCACCAGAGGGAAAAACCAGTGCACAGACAACATCAAGTAAGGTGAGTGAGCTGAGAACCCAGAAGTCGTGTCTGGACTCAACTCCAGAGGGCTCTGCTCTTCTCTCTCTAGTCTTTCTTGTTACAAGTTGTATTGTTTTATAACACATGGGCTCTTTAGTTTCTTGAAGATGCTTTTTTTCCATTAAGTATACATTAAAACAAATTTTTTTTTTGCTTTGTTGGTGGTGGTTTGACATTTGTATCGTAGAAAGGAATGTGCTGGTAAGTAACAGAGTCAGAATATTTGGATTTATTTGGTACTTTGGACATTTTTCTCCTATTAACAAGAGGATTTACTTATTTTTCATTTATAAATTCCTAGCTTGAGAATATTAAGCTAGGAATATGTATTACAGGATATAATATTGAATGAATATTTTAGACTTCTAGATGGGTGATGAGATTCAGAATTGTAAATCTTGATGGTTTTTAATATACATGGGCTGTTTTGATAGAATTTCTAAGAAAATGTATGTACTTTGGCTACATTTATGTGTGTATGCATGTGTGCATCTGTTTGTGTGTTTATGAGTTGTTAAAAGTAAGACTTGATTTCAGAGGTTAAGCATAAAGAAAAAAAATGAGCTATACACTTTGAAGTTAAGATCCAGGATATGTAGGAATGGATAGAAAGATGATTGTCAGGACATTTGTTTTCTCAAGAGTGTAGCTTGAATTGGTGGTCCCAGGCGGTCTTATCAAAGGATAGGTTTGGGTCTGTCTTAGTCTGTTCAGGCTGCCAAGTACCATAGATTGGGCAGCTTACAAACAAAGTTTTCCTCACAGTTCTGGAGGCTGGAAGTCCAAGATCACGGCATCACTGTGGTTAGGTCTGGTGAGGTCCCTCTTCTAGGTTGCAGAGAGCTGCCGTCTCATTGTGTCCTCATGTGGTGGAAAGAGGGTGAGAGAGCTCTCTGGGGTCAGGGCCCTAATCCCATTCACAAAGGCTTCACCCTCATGATCTGCTCACCCTTCAAAGGCTCCACCTTCTGATACCATCACATCGAGGGTTAGGATTTCTACATAGGAGCTGGCGGTTTGTGGACTACACAAACCTGCAGCCCATGACAGGTCAGGTTTGTATTCTTTGACTTTCCCTTTGATTTTCATCCCATAAGAACAGAGTGATGCTGTGGAGTCCATTCCAAAAGATGAGGCCCCATGTGGGTTTATGGTGGTGGATCGACTCTCAGATATAGTTGCATCTTTTTAAATAGATGAAATTCTAGAGCGTAGTGATTATACTGCAAGATTCCTTTCTTTTTTAAATGTCTAGGCACAGAACATTGCTGAATGATTGCTGTTATTTTTTGCTTGTTCTTTGATGTTGTTTCTCCTTTTATTTAAGTTTGGAAAACTAAAGGAATTTTATACTTTATTTCTAACCAAGGGAACAACTATTGTATTGTTTATGGTTGCTCCCTCTGAGATTTCTAGTTGGTGTAGGGACGGCCTGTTTTTAAATTTTTTTTTTCCTAAATACTCATAGGAGGCTATAACCCCAAAGACAGAATAAGGTCATGAGTAAGTTTTTAAAATTTCTTTAAATTAATTGCAAATAAAACAGCCTATGTAAGTAAGCTTTACTTTTCATGAAAATATCTGGCTTTAGAAAAATTAAAATTAATGAATATTCCAAAATACTTATCAGTACCTATAGCATTTGACTATTTGGAAGCTCTTTTTAGCAAATTATTACTGTGTTTAAAGCAAATTAGCAATCCTAACCTTCTACATATAGGGTATGTCTTCTGGGTAAAATATTAAAGTCTGTTTTATGTACTCTTTTTCTCTCTACATACATTTTAAGATCTAGAATTAAAATGAGAATCTCAGTGTTTTAGGTCAGTCAGGAAATGATGCTGTTTTTCCAGAGAAGCGGGGACTGTCCTGAGGCTGCTTTTGAGAACAGCGTTTGTCCTAACAGCCGTCTCTGCTTCTCCTGCTGCCATCCTGTTATATAGTTGAGTCCCCATTTCTCAGGTGGCCTCATAAACCCTTTTCAGAAACACCCTAGATAGTCCTTGTGTAGGGTTGCATCTGTTCTAAGATAAACGCTTATTTTGACACGTAAAATGCAATTTCTCTAGTACTAAAGGACCTGGATTTGGGATCCAGTACTTTCCCTAACCCCTTCTTGCTAGCTACCTCCTACTGCCACCTAATCAGCCTTGAGGGCCCATGGGGAATGCTAGAAACTCTCCAAGAGTAGCATCCACCCAACCTTTAGGAACCAGCTTTGTGTGCTCCTGAGAAAGATCAGATGAGGTCAGGACAAGTCTTCAAGGAAGTTTCCTAGGAACTCAAGTGAGGCTTATTTAGTATGCTGCTAAAATGTAGCATGAAAGGTGATTCTCCACCCAGTAGAAGCTGAGCAGGTGGAGGCTGCAGTATCTGTGTTTGACCTGGTAACTATTGGAAACAGTAAACATGAGGTAGATCACTTTAGGAATAGAGTTAAGAGAGGACCAAAAAAGCAGGCCTCACAGAACATATTCACTAGATGTTGCACTTCTGAGACATTTTTCAATAGGCATCTTTGTTTGGTAATGAGTTAATTTATTTTTAAATATTTCTATTTTGTGGTAAAATCTCATTTTATTCTCATGCTCAGATACCAAGGTATAAAGGACAAGGTAAGAAGAAGACAAGCGGGCAGAAGGCTGGTGACAAGGTAACACGCATGAGGGCAGAGGAGAAAAGCAGCCTGTGGGCATCAGGTCTCGACTCTGGGGCCTCCTGGAGCACTGGGCTCCTGTCAGGTTGGGTTCTCAGTTTTCTTATGAAATGTCACTTGAGGCTGGGCACAGTGGCTCATGCCTGTAATTCCAGCACTTTGGGAGGCCAAGGCGGGCGGATCACTTAAGGTCAGGAGTTCGAGACCATCCTGGCCAACATGATGAAACCCCGCCCCTACTAAAATACAAAAATTAGCCGGCGGTGGTGGCACATGCCTATAATCCCATCTACTCGGGAGGCTGAGGCAGGAGAATCACTTTAACCTAGGAAGCGAGGTTGCAGTGAGCTGAAATCGTGCCATTGCACTCTAGCATGGGTGACAGAGTAAGACTCTGTCTAAAAACACAAAAAAGTAAGGATGGCATGAAATAAAAAGTAAATTTCACTGTCAGCTTTTATCCAGGTGAAAATCATACTGTCAAATCTTAAAACCATGCTCTCAGTTTTACTTTGAAAATTCCTGTTTTGTTGGCAATTAAAAAAGAGTTGAAAATACGGATTTTTCTTTTGAATGGATGATTAAACACATATTATTAACATTGATTTTTATCTGAGGAAAATAGAATATCAAACTATTTTTTGGATAAGTTCCCATTGATAAATTAAAAATTAAACTTATTTCCTCCAAGACATTTTTGTGTTCTGTCATTTTTCGGACAATTGCACATTCGTGACCCTTTATTCAGGGCCCCTGCTCACAGTAGACTGCTGGGGGCCAGTGCTGCATACCACCAAGGCCTTGGCTGCTTTCTCCTCCTCCCTTAAAGATTGAAAAAATTGACTAATCTGGTAGATTAGCTGCTTATGAAATTTAAATATTAGAAGTTTTAGAAACATTATCAGTACAGTTTTTACATCTACTTAGGATAAGACAAAATGTTTAATTTTCAGTTCTGTGAGATTCATTAGTCCTATGTTGAACTTCGGTTATGTATAAATATTTTCACTAAGTTGAAAATCTTCAAAATTAAAGCTTTTTAAAAATTCCACCTGTTGTGTTAGCTGGCTTTAGTTCTAGTAGTTTCAAAGGTAAATTCCTATTATTGTATTCTCTTTGTTCACACTGTTCTTTATGTGTTATTAAATAAGAAGATGCTCTAAAATAATGATTAAGTTTTTTTTTTTTTTTAACATTTACATAGTGAAAGTTATTGTGTGTCAGTGCTTTGGACAACACATGTAACAGTTCTCACTTAAGGAGTTTATAGTTTAATTGGAGAGATGAGACATACCTTAAGTAAGATATAAAACTTAATAGATGTTAAAAATCAGTTTCTTGGACTTTTCTAAAATTTAAAAGCATATTTTATAGCATTAAGCGTTTATAATCTTATTGCTGTTGTGGGTTTTAAACAACTTAAACATTTTCAAGAAATTTATACATAGAGCCTAGGCGTACTAGGAGATGTGGTTTTCACTTTGTGTGATGTGATGTAACTGTGAAGGGCCAGACTTTTACTTTCGCTGTATTTTGGGCAGAGTGTAGTGTGTGCCCTGACTTGAGAGGGGATTGAAGAACCTAGATGGGCCCATATCCCAGGATTTAGTCCATAATTTGGGTCTCTTCTATTTCATTGTTATGTTCCTGAGGCCAGGATGCTTCCTCAATTACTTGGAAATCTTTTTCCCTGTACATTTCTGATCTTGTTTCTGAACTGCCTTGTGAGAAGTCTGTATTGTAGCCTGTGTGTCCTATTGCCAGCGTTACTTATATGGGTAAGCCCTTAGCTCTTCGTTCCCCTGCCTTTCTGCTTTGCCTTGTGCATGCAGTAAGTTCCTAGCAGCCTTAACATTCTCAACATCTTCCTCATCCAGATGCTATGTTGCATGTGGTTGAGGTTGTACACAGCAAGACTCCAGATGGAGCCATCCACATGGTAGGTGAGTGGCGCCTCCCAAGGTGTGCAAAGCCATCGTGGGAGCCCCGCCTGTCCTGCAGACGTGAACTGGGCATGCGATGCAGGAGGGCCAAGGGTACCGCTGCTCCCGGAACTCTGGAGCACTGATCAGGAGTGTCGCATGTGTCCAATTGCTTTCGAATGCAGGAGGGGGCAAGTACTAGTGGTTCATTCAGAGATCCTGGGCACTTTCTTCAGGGAAGCTATATTCATATTATAAATAAACTTTAAAAAATCATTAATATGTATAGTTAGAATTGATTTGTAGGGTTTTTGAACTGATATAACTTGGGCAAAACTGAAGTTCTTATTTTTATTGTTGCTGAGAGACAATAAAGATAAAAATGAAGGTTACAGATAAAAGATTTGGCATACAAGGAGTATAAATATGAAATGGGAGGGCAATTTTTAAATGAATTAATAATTTTGAAATATATATTAACACTTGTTGACTTCCAAAGTGTCATCTGTGATAATTTATCTCATTGTATACCATTTCATTGTACCAAACATCCTAATTGTTTGGAAAAAAAAAAAAAAGTATCAGAAAATTATAACAGACTTTTGATAGGCCCTACTAGCTTAGGTTTTTACCATTTGGAAATGTTGAGTAAGATTTATATTTTTTTTGTTTTTAATATTTAGAATTAGTTGCTCTTTATCACTATACTAAATGTAATATGAAAGATCATCCTTTCTTCTTACAAATAGTTTTCAGGTGTCTTTTTCTTTTTAGAGACAAGGTCTCACTCTATTGCCTAGGCTGGAGTGCACTGGTGTGATCATGGCTCACCACAGTCTTGTCCTCCTGGGATCAAGTGCCCACTTCAGCCTCTTGGGTAGCTAGGACAACAGGTGCATGCCAGCACACCTGGCTAATTTTTTAAAAAATGTTTTTATGTAGAGGCAGGGGTCTTGCTCTGGTTGTGCATTCTGATCCTCAACTGTGGGTCTCAAGTGATGCTCCTGCCTCGGCCTCCCAAAGTGCTGGGATTACAGGCATAAGCCACCGTGCCTGGCCCAGTTTTCAGGTGTTTTAAAACTAATATGTATTGAGATGCTTTTTCACATCACATGTAGGTTTTGGGGCATGTATGTTTTTGTATCTTTGGCACTCAACCTCAGGATTTTCCAAACCAGATGTTATCATTCCCTATCACACTCCACACCATCCTGAATGAATGGATACGTGGATACATGAATGTTCCCATACTTAGCCCTTCCATTTCTGCCTGGGCAGCTCTGTAATCCTAATCATTCGAGATTCTAGACTTGCCATCTTGGCACCACTTGTTAACTGAACTCCATGAGCTGCTGGTTGGGTAGGGTGGGAGGGCTGAGGATGTAGAAAATAGAAAAGCTATTTATAGGGTCCTCTTTAAGTCTTACTCCTAAAGCTAGAAAATCATGGTTCTATTGTGATCTGTAGGAATTACAGATTGCTTATAGATGGAAAGGGTAGAGTTTCTCTAGAAGCAGTTGAGTTTTTAGAAAGGTTTGTTTTGTGGTCCTGGAATTTTACAGTATTTACTTTTCTAGGTGAGCAAATTAAACTTTCAAAATATATATCTGTTAGAACTGTAGTAAAATTACTTCTCTAAATAATTCATTAGTAAGTCATGGATCGGAAACTGTCGTTGGCAGAGAGGGAGGTGGGGGACAGAGGCATGGGTGGGGAAGAGAATTAAATACAGGCAGTCCTCATATCTGCAGGTTTCACACGCATTGCTTTCACACCTGCAGATTCAACCATGTGTAGATGGAAAATGGTTAAAAAATAATAATACAAATTTTATTTATTTATTTATTTTTATTTATTTTGGTTTTGAGATGGAGTCTCTGTCTGTTGCCCAGACTGGAGTGCAGTGGCGTGATCTCGGCTCGCTGCCAGCTCTGCCTCCCGGGTTCACGCCATTCTCCTGCCTCAGCCTCCGGAGTAGCTGGGACTACAGGCGCCCACCACCACGCCTGGCTAATTTTTTAGTAGAGACGGGGTTTCATTGTGTTAGCCAGGATGGTCTCGATCTCCTGACCTCGTGATCCACCTGCCCTGGCCTCCCAAAGTGCTGGGATTACAGGTGTGAGGCCCTGCACCTGGCCAATAATAATACAAATTTTAAAAGAATGGTATACAACTGTCTACATAACATTACATTTATTAGGTATTACAAGTAATCTAGAGATGATTTAAAGCATATGGGAGGATGTGTGTAGGCTATATGCAAATACTGTAGCATTTTATATGAGGGACTTGAGCATCCTCAGACTTTGGTGTCTGCAGGGGTCCTGGGTACTGAGGGACAACTGTATTGCATGAATTTTTTGAATACTTTTGCAACACCATAGTATTTCTTTGACTGATGTTTCTCCTACATGAACAGTTTGGAAAAAAAATTTTTTTTTTTTTTCAGGTTCTTAAGACAGTCTGGTGATACAATTTAGTTTTTGACTACTGAAAAATTAAGGTTTTTCACTGTGAAACTTCTGTAGTGCTGCCTTTTTGTTAGTCCAGAAATGATTGGCTTCTTTATTATATGAGTGTACTGTTGGATAATTTAAATATATGCTAAAGCTTTCTTATGGCTGCACTGTAATTTCCCATAGAGCTTATTATTAGTTTTGAGCTCCAGCCAAGAGAACTTAATGACCGTTGTAGTGCTGTGCAATAAGTCCTTCACTTTTATGAAAAGACAAAACTTGTTTTAGTTTTTTGTTATAAATAAGTTGATTTGTTTCCTTGGGCTGATGTAATATAAGTACCAATATTGAGTGTCTTAAAACAACACATGTATTGTGTCACAGTTCTAGAGGCTTAAAAATGTGAAATCAAGGTGCCAGGAGGGGTGTGGCTCCTGTTCTAGCTTCTGGTGGCTGCTAGACTCACATGCTGTTTGGCTTGTAGATGGATTACTGCAGTCTTTGCCTCTCTCTTCACATGGACTTCTCCCTGTGTTTCTCTGTGTCTCTTCCCCCCAACAAGGATACCAGTCATTAGGTTAGGACCTAGGCCCACCCTACTCCTGAATGAGCTCATCTTAACTAAATACATCTTCAGTGACACTTTCCAAATAAGGTCACAGTCTGAACTACTGGGAGTTAGGGGTTTCAACGTATTTCGTTTGTGGGATACAGTTTGACCCATAACTTTTGTGCTTGTCCAGAGAATGAATTCTAAGGCATTGCCATGATATATGTGTGTGTGTGTGTGTTTGAGATGGATTTTCTCTCTGTTGCCAGGCTGGAGTGCAGTGGTGCGATCACGGCTCACTGCATCCTCCAACTTCCTGGTTCAAGCGATTCTCCTGCCTCAGCCTCCTGAGTAGCTGGGATTACAGCACGTGCCACCACACCCAGCTAATTTTTGTATTTTTAGTAGAGACGGGGTTTCACTGTGTTGGCCAGGATGGTTTCGGATTTCCTGACCTTGTGATCTGCCTACCTCAGCCTCCTAAAGTGCTGGGATTACAGGCGTGAGCCACCAGGCCCAGCCAGTGTATATACTTTTTATTTATTTATTTATTTTTATTGATTTATTTTTTTGAGATGGAGTCTCACTCTGTCACCAGGTTGGAGTGCAGTGGTGTGATCTCGGCTCACTGCAGCCTCTGCCTCCTGGGTTCAAGCGATTCTCCTGCTTCAGCCTCCTGAGTAGCTGGGACTACAGGTGTGTGCCACCATGCCCAGCTAATTTTTTTTTGTATTTTTAGTAGAGACGGGGTTTCACTGTGTTGGCCAGGATGGTCTCAATCTATTGACCTCGTGCCCACCTTGGCCTCCCAAAGTGCTGGGATTACAGGTGTGAGCCACCATCCCTGGCCTTATATTTTTTAAATCATATTTCTTAGTTTTTAAGCAATACTTAACCTTATTTAGCTTCATTTTGAATCTTCAACTTAGCTAAATCCAGGTGATATAAAACCCAAGTAACTGAAGTTTATGTACGTAACATAAGTTCGTCTTAGCTCATGATAAGGGTTTTTAAAGCGGATTCCAGGGTGTACATACGTATACAGATGGTCCCCAATGTTACAACGGTTTGATTTATGCTTTTTCGACTTTATGATGGTACAAAAGTGATATACATTAAGTAGATACCATACGTTGAGTTTTGATCTTTTCCCAGGACAGTAATCGGTGGTACGATTCTCTATTGGGGCGGGGCAGTGACCTTGAACCATGGCTTCCAGTCAGCCACATGGTCATGAGGCAGTCTGATGCCAGGGGACTGAATATCCAACATTTTTTGGATGTTGTGTTTTTGCACTTCATCATGTCTATGAAGTGCCCATTTTCAACTTTGTGATATTTTCAATTGACAGTTTATCAGGTAAGGCCTTTTGTGGTTTGAGCATCTGTGTACACGCATACATCTGCTGTATACTTGGAGGAACCATTGAAACTGCTCTCAACGTTTTCAGTACTTTGGTTTTAATTTGCAAAATGTGTTGATGACAAATATTTCTCCTCTTTGTGTAGATTTTTTAAGTAGTGAAGTTTATTAGGAATTAAGTTTGGTGAATAACCTAGTTGGGTAATGATCTTTTGGCAAAAAGGAGCCATAGTTATAAAGCAGTAACGTGTACTGTGTGGTTTAGAACTTGATTTTGAGAGCAGTTCCAAAGCAGATTGTTTCAGAATTTATTTTTACTTCCTGGATTAAGAGAACTATATTTTTAAAACAAAATAATTATGTTATGTTTACAAGTATGTGTTGTGTAATATAGTAATTCTCTGTAAAACTTGTCTTCCTAAAACTGGTCTTTCTGTCTATAGCAGGGATATTGGTCAAACCTGTCAAAAAATAATCATGGATACCTATTAGTTGTTCAGCTTTGATATTAGATAGTTCATTATGTGGATTTCAGTTACGTTGGCAGTGTGAATTCTTGGGGAAATCAGAATAATTATTGTTTCTCATAATGTTGCTTTACATTTACATTTTTCAGTTTCTTTCATACCAGTTATTCTTTGGCACTTTCTCATGAGTGTTTAGAAGGGGAATCTGTCATGGCCACAGGCTCTGTCATTGTACATATGTTTAAATGTCACATCAGGGTATTTATTTCCAAATGCATATTCTTCTAAATAAATCCATTATTAAAACAATGTAAAAATCAGAAATTACAACTGGTGTGAATTACATAATACTTTTCTATATTTGATAATACCAGGAAAACGTCAAGAAAGTTGTTAGGAAATTTTTGAAAGTTTCTGCCTCTTTGAAAATATGTTGTCTAAAATTATAACTTGGTATTTATTTTTTCAGACATCTCTTTATAATCATTAATTTATATTAATAAAATGGAATGTATAGCTCTCTAGAAGGCACTAAATTTGCACAGCATGTATCTTGCCTACTGTCAACTAGTCAAGACCTCTACCTGGTGTAAAGATGTAAACGTATATCATAAGACATGCATAATGCATTCTGTCTGTACTCATATGAAAAGTGAAACCATCCTTCAAGAACATCTTGTTTGATGATGTCTAACCCAGACTTTAGTCACCATGGTTCAGTAGTTACTACTCTTTAATTTTTTCTCAGCCATCCATCCCTTCTTTCTTAACTCCTAGATATAATTTGGTCTGAAAAATACGAATCTAGTTCAATTCTTGAGGAAACTCATGCCTAGGAAATTAATTTGCTTAAGATTATATGGGCCGGGCACGGTGGCTCACGGCTCACGCCTATAATCCCAGCACTTTGGGAGGCCAAGGCAAGTGAATCACTTGAGGTCAGGAATTTGAGACCAGCCTGGCCAACATGTCGAAACCCCATTTCTACTAAAAATACAAAAATTAGCCAAGCATAGTAGCACATGCCTGAAATCCCAGCTACTCAGGAGGCTGAGGCAGGAGAATTGCTTGAACCTGGCAGGCAGAGGTTGCAGTTAGCCCAGATCACCCCACTGTACTCCAGCCTGGGTGACAGAGTAAGACTCTGTCTCAAAAAAAAAAAAAAAAAAAAGATTATACGACTGGGTGTAGTTTGTGCCTGTAATCTCATAAACTCAGCTACTTGGGAGACTGAGGCAGGAGGATTGCTTGAGCCCAGGAGTTTTAAGACTAGTCTGGGTGACGTAGTGAGACCCTGTTTCTTAAAAAAAAAATGCAGTTAATAATTTTGGACTACATTCCAGATTCTTTGTTTCAGTTGAGTGCTTTTTCTAGTACTCCACAGGTATTTTACACAATACTGCTCTCTTTAGTACGCAAGGCTGAATTTTGGGAAATTGCCATTTTTAACCCATAAAGCCCACAAATTTATTATAATTTAGCCTAATAGCATAAATATTGAGTTAGCCTCTGGAATCAGGCTTTGACTTTGATATTGACCTTACCACTTAACTACCTGGAGACTTTGACAAGTGACATAAATGTCTGTCTCTGTGTTTCCTTATTTATATCCACAGAGATAAAGCTATCTCCAGATCACAGGGCCATTTTGAAGATTAAATGAGATAAGGTGAAGCATTTGAATGTTCACCATAAATGTTAGCTGCTTTTTATTATTACTAGCATTATTTATTTTTTCATTATTATTAACATAGACTCGTCTAAGGGCAGAAAGAAATCTGACCAAGAATGGAGTGAAAGTCAGCTGTGAAGGTTAGGACTCCCTGAAAACAAGAAAAGAAAAGTGGTAACATCACTCTATATTCAAGCGCATGGATGAGGATGATTCGATTCAGAATTTTTTTTATAATGTTGATGTTAAGATACGTAGAGAAATATACACATACACACACACAGATATATATGTCCATGGACATCAAAATAAGTATAGGTTAGGAAGTTACCCTGGAAGTCAGAATTGAGATAATTATTTTAATTAGCAAATATTTATGTTAGAAACACAAGTGGTGGAAGGCAGTGTCTTTCACCTTGATGCCTGTTGTGTTTAGCACTGGATGGAAAATGGCTATTTTTACGGATGACTACTTTAATGCTTGGTTTATTCATATGTAATCTTTCTTTTCTCCTTTAATAGTAATCGTCTCTCCTGTTTTCAAGTTGAAAAATGTATTAATTTAAGATAATTTATAAAGCAATGACATATGGAAGAGGATATGGGAAATTGTTTCTCAATGGGAAAGTGTTTATAAATGGGATAGGTATACTAAAGGTATTTCCATTTAGGGAAAGAGGAAAGGAATGGTATTAATATATTTCTCTAATATTTTTCCCCCTTTGAAAGTTTGCCATGTTAGGAATCCTGGGGATGGAGTGATGAATCATGGCATTGCTCTGCAGTTCACACTGCTGGGAGGTGCCCCCAACACACACACACCCACACACGCACACACACAGAGGTTGCACACACACAAACACAGGTTTCCCTTTGCTCATGAGACTTCTTTTATTATTTAAAATATCTTAAAGTTTTATCTCACCAAGGAGGCCTTTTCTCTTTCTTTCTAGAAAGCCAACAATGAGGCCAATCAGAGTGATACAAGTGTCTCCCTGTCAGAACCCAAGAGCAAAAGCAGCCTTCACTTACTGTCCCATGAAACAAAAATTGGATCTTTTCTAAGCAACAAAACTTTAGATGGCAAAGACAAAGCCGGCCTTTGTCCAGATGAGGATGATATGGAAGGAGATTCTTTCTTTGATGATCCCATTCCCAAGCCAGAGAAAACTTATGGTTTGTGAGTAAATAGTTTTTGAACTATGAGACTGGGGGTTTAAAAATAAATGTTTTCATTTTATAGTTAAAAAATAATGAACTATGGATGGTTTATAATTATTGGATCCATAAATCTAACTATGCATTGTTAATGCCTTTCATGTTGTAAAACAACCCCAGGTTTTAGAAAAACCTAGACATGATTTATTCTAACAGGTAAGTGTAGATTGTCAGCCACTTGCCAGGGCTGTTCCAGGGTGGGGTACAGCAATGATAGAAGAGGGAAGACTCTTGCCCTCAGGAAGCTCCCGCTCTGGCAACAGAGTCAGGCAGTGAGGGTTATGCTGCGGTGTGTTGGGTGATGAGAGCAAAGCAGTGATGGAAGCCCAAGTATGTGGTCAGGGCAGGTGCATGTCAGCTGTCCAAATTGGTGGGGGCCTCACTTGGAGCTGCCCAGTGAGCAAAGAACTAGGGGAGATGAGGGAGTTGCCATGGGTTGATGGAGCTCTGGGGAGAGGAAACAGCAGACAGCAGGGAGGTGAGGGGGGGCGCGTAGCAGAGAGAGCAAGATGGGGATCAGATGAGGTGGACTCAGATGAGGGGCTGGATGGCTTTCCTTTGAGACTGGAAGCCCTGAGGATCTTGATCCGGCATCCATTACAGAAGGATCCCAGGGTTGCTGAGGAAGGTTGGACTTGGAGTTTCCAGGTAGGAGGCCATTAATGATTATTCAGGTGAGAAGTGATAGAAGTGGTGGGGAGAAATAGGTGGGTTTTGGAAGTATTTTGAGGTTAGATGGAAAAGGATTTGCCAGTAAGTGCTAGAGAAAAAAGTAATATCCAGAGTGGCATCATGGTTTTTAGCCTGCAAAACTAGAAGGTTGGAAACCCATTAGATGAAGAATGGCAAGAGGAAGAGTGGATTGCACAGACAGGTGGCATGAAAGCCTGGAGGCCCCTGTCGCTGTGCTAAGTTAGAGAAGATTGCTAGTGGAAGTCCGAAGTAGGCTTTTGGGTATATGAGTTGGGATTGGGAGAGGTCTAGGCTGGAGATGTAAATTAGGAGTCTTCAGTTTGTAGATAATGTGGGTGTGGGAGACTACAGAGGATCACCAAGGAAGCAGGTCCTGCACACCTTGAGGCCAGAGTAGGGAGCTGGAAGCAGTGGAGGAGATGGAACCAGGAGAGTGGTGTCTTTGGAGGTGGCGGTAGGGAGGAGTAGCTGTATGATGCCATTAGATTTAGCCATCTGGAGGTCAGTGATGACCTTGACACAGTTTTGTTGGAATCGGGGTGTGAGGCAGGTGAGAGAATTAGAGTGCATTCAAGACAGGAAAGGATTGTAGATGACAAATAGTTTTCTGATGAGTTGTAAAAGTGTACAGAGGAACAGGGTGGTGGCTGGAGGGGTAGGATTTAGGGCTGAAAACCGTGTTTAGGTGGGAGAAAGAACAGCATGTATGCAGACGAGAACTGCTCAGCTTTAAAGATGGAAGAATTAATGATGTAAGGGAGTGAGAGGAGAACTCCTGGAGGGCTGCACAGCAATGGAATCCCATGCAGGGGCTTGTGTTTGCTGGAAAAGTGGAGAGCATGTGGGTCCCGTTGTAGGCAGGGGGTGGATATGATGGTGGCACCTGTACAAGCTGTCACCTTAGTTCATAGTTGAGTGAGGATGGAGGACGGAGGTTGGAGATTTGAAGAGAGTGGAGAAAGTGTGAAATCTTTCTATAACAAAGTAAGCGAGAAGGGACTGTGGAAACCCAGGGGGTTGTTGGGCAGTTTCAAAGGTACCCTTGAGGTTAGTGGTCATGACTTTAAGGGGAGTTCATCAGCATGGCTGTTTGTGGCTTCTGTAAACAATATTTAATCTGAGAGGTGGCACTTATTTGCTAATAAACTCCTATATTGTCCCTTGGCTGCATGTCTGGGTGATGGAAAAGGGCTTCTGAAAAAAATCACAGTGCAGAGGTCAATTTAGTTTATAAGATTATCAAACAGAATCCTAAAGAGAGGTGAGCTGATTTCTTACACCCTGGCTGTGCTGATTGTGGTTGATCTGTAGTTTGCACTCCCTTGGTATACTTTATGGTTTTGAATTTTTAAAGTCTATATTCTTGATTTCCAGCCACTGTGCATATAAAGTATCTTTAAGTTGCTTTTGTTTCAGTGGCAGAATAAAAGTGTTTAGTGGCAGAACATAAGAGCACCGATTAACTGTCCTTGTTTCTTGCTAGGAGGAGTGAACCTAGGAAGCAACCGGGAAGCCTGGCCTCGCTCTCGGATGCACCCCCCTTAAAAAGTGGACTCAGCTCCCTGGCGGGGGCCCCTTCCTTAAAAGACTCTGAGAGTAAGTGCCCAAAGATGTGGGCTTGAATACTCGGGATATTTTTTCTCTAATTAAGCACTCTGTGATTATTGTTGATTTTTTTTTTTTTTTCCAGGAAAATCACTAAAATAACCTATAATTTTATCACTTGGAAATCTTTCCTGTTAATGTTTTGTTACTTCTAATGTGGTCATATTTTATATGTTGGTTTGTATTCTGCCCCTTCCTATACCTACATACCATCGGAATACTTTTTAGTTGATTTTTTTAGCTGATTTGTATTATCTATAGAAATATAATTTTTAAATCATCTCTCCTTTTTTGGACATTTACAGTGACTTGAGTCGGATTTGCTTTCAATTAATTTTAAAAAATTTGTTTAGTGAGACCACAGTAAGTATCATAAAATATTAAATAAAAAATTATTCTGCAGATCATTTTCAAGAATGACCTGACATGTCATCGTAAATGCAGCAGAGCTAAAGAGCAGTGATTACATGTGGAATAGTCTAGCTCTGGCACCAGTTACTTTCCCACCTCTCCCCACACACAGTGATAGGAATTTAAACAGCATAGCCCTGAACAGGTAGGATGGGCAGAGGTCCTTTGGAAACCATATCATAGTAAATGTTGTATTTAATTAGCGTGGTGTTTCAGAGCTCGTGTACCTCTTTTGGAAAGTTTCCGAAAGTAGATTCACTAGGAATTTGCAGTGTGAGTTTTGCATAATTGTCCAGTACTTCCGAATCTTTTTGTATTGCTTGATATACTGTGGGACTTCCTAGGGCACATAAGAGAGCTGACCTGTTGCTTCTCTTAAACCAGTTATGTATTTATAAGGTTCGTATCCCTTCCCATTTGCTTCTTTCCCGTGGTTACTGCCGCCTTTAAGAAAGGAATCCAGGACATCATGAACGTGTCATTCTGACACTGATTAGAGAATGATCATTTAGAGAGGACGTTGAGAACAAAGGACCAAAAACCAGTGAGGATTGTCACTTTAGTAAATGAAATAGCAGTTGTATTGAAGAAAAATTTAGAAGTTCAAAGGAAAAATAAGATTCATGAAAATAATTAACAGTAGTCTATGAATTCATACCTAACAGGGCTGTTTATGGAAAGTGATGTCTTATAATTAGGCAAAAATATTTTTTGGTGGTTGTGTTTCAATAAAGTAGTATTGTTTATGGTTTAAAAAGGGTTGTAGCCGGGCGCAGTGGCTCACGCCTTTAATCCCAGCACTTTGGGATGCCAAGGCGGGTGGATCACAAGGTCAGGAGTTTGAAACCAGCCTATCTAACATAGGGAAACCCTGTCTCTACTAAAAATACAAAACTTAGTTGGGTGTGGTAGCATGCGCCTGTAGTCCCAGCTACTTAGGAGGCTGAGGCGGGAGAATCGCTTGAACCTGGGAGGCGGAGGTTGCAGTGAGCCGAGGCTGCGCCATTGCACTCCAGCTTGAGTGACAGAGTGAGACTCCGTCTCAAAAAAAGGGTTGTAATGCATAGTTTAAGCATTCATTAATCACAGTTTATTTTTTCCTTAGTTTTAGGTTATTATGCTTCTGTCATAAAGAAGCCCCCATATTGAACAACAACAAAAATTGATGTGGTTTAGAGACTGTTGTATTCTAAAAGTCACTCTAATGCTAGTATTTTTTCCTGTTCACAGGTAAAAGGGGAAATACAGTTTTGAAAGATCTGAAATTGATCAGTGATAAAATTGGATCACTTGGATTAGGTAACTAGATTTCCAGTTTTTGTGTTGATCGTTTTAAAGTGATTATTTTTAGGGTAAGGTTGTAAAAGAAGTGACTCAGTCTGCCTACGCTGAACACCTTCCTGCCGCTGCTCATTCAGCAGGTGTTTGAATGGCTTTTACGTGTTCAGGATTACACCCTATTTGAGAGATGGCTACAGCAACAGCCATCATGTCCTCATGAACCTCTGTCTTCATGGAGTTTAAATTCTGGTCAGGAATATGAACATGAAACGGGCATCTACAGATATTTTGAGTGTAAAAGGGTCAGTATATATTTGTATGGAAATGGCTAGTAGGTTACCTTTGTCCAGTCTTGGCATTTAGGGAAGACCTTTTATAAGAAGTGACTTCTGTGCAGAAGCTTCATGGTTAAGTAGATGTATAAGAGAGAAGGGAAGATATTTCAGTTCAGATAGAAAAATTTGTGCAGAGGCAGAGCCATTTGCTAGATGCTGGTAGTACATGGTCCAGGCCTCAGAGAATTCAGTCTAATGGGGAAACAGACTTATTGAAAGAAAAATTGTGAGACGTGTTCAGTTCTGTTCTATGGAGCAGAAGTTGGTAAGCCTGCCATGTAAGTACGTTCTTTCCTATGGAAGTAAGAGTGTCAGTGTGAACATTACCGAGCCCTGGACCATATGCTGAGAGCACAGTTCTCATTGAGTGTTCTGTTCTGTACTAGACTGTAGCAGGGTGACAGGCATACTTACGGCAGACTCATTTATGTAAAGGCAAACTTGGTGACCTGAAGGAATCGGTGCAGCCAGCTTCTCGATGGCCACTTCCTATGCTCTCTGTGGATGTGATGGCATCGCTTCCTGGTCTGTAATCACTCACACATGGAAGCATTGGAAGACAGCTGCACAGGCAGGTTGGGGAGAAAGACAGCTGTGTCCCATATGCTTTTAAAACCCAGCCCTGTCCGAGGGCAGCTCCGAGAACGCCCTTCCCCCTTCTGGAGAGACGTTTTGGATAGTGCAAAGAACTTGGGCTTGGAGTTGGATGGAAGTGACATCTCAGATGTGGCACTGATTGATGAGTAGCGTAGGGAGATAAACTAAACTGCCACTTCCTCATCTGTTAAGTGGAACTAGTAACATCTGCCTTGTTTTAAAGAATAAATAGGATTTAAATATCTCTTCATACGTAAATTAAAGTACAGTGCCTGGCATGGTAGGTGCCTAGTAAATGTTAGTTTTCTTTTTATGTTACTTTGTTCCCCCATTTGCAGAAGAATAAATGTTCCCTGAGCCGCCCGGATTCTTGTTCACACAGTGCCCTGGAGTCCTGGTAACTGAGTTGCTGGTTGTGCCGCCCTGTGCTCTTTGTGCGTCCTGGTTGCTGGCTGGCCAGCTCGGTGGGCCTGCCCCCTTTCCCTCCCTTGTGCTTTTCCTGTCGGCTGTGGTTGTGGTTGCCATTGGATGTTCTTTTCCACTCGACCTCAATGGCTAACTGCCACTGGAGACTTTACTCCTGACTTCTGCGCCGTGATGGCTGCCCTGTCCCCTTTGTGTTCTGTTTTTTTTTTCACTTTGTGGTGTTTCACTCTGTTGCCAAACCTTTTAGCTTTTTTCTCTTGACTGCTCTATTCTCTTACCAAAGTGAGGGTTTTCCCGCCTGTTTCTGAGTGGGGAGCTGCTGAGAATTCTCATCCTTAGGAGGGAACGTGGTTACTGGGGCTGCAGAGTTGCTGGGTACAGGCAGGAGGGTGGTGTGCTCCTTCACTTCACTTCTTTCGGGACTTAGGCTTACCTCGGGTTGGAATTGGGGTAGTTACGCAGGTGAGAACTACCAGTTCACTAGCTGGATGTTTGTCATTTAGCTAGGCATTAGGATTCACTAGAAATAAAGATTTATTTAGTTTTGCAACCATGTTGTGTTCTGTCTGGGTTTTTCACATTTTAAATATACCGTACTCTAGGTATTTTGAGTAATACATAGAGACATGCTAGTGGACTAGCCTAGGAGAATAATGATGTTAGTGATAAGTGTCTGGCACTGTACCAAGGAATTGTTTTATTTAATTCGTATCCTATGAGGTAGGTTTTATTACTATCTCCAGTTTTACAGATGAAGAATCGAGGTTAAGTAACTTGCCCAAGGGCATGCTGCTTTTGGAGTCCTGCTACATCACACAGAGCCTCACCGCTGTGTTTTACTGCCCGTGTGTTACGTAGACAGCACTGAAATAACCATTTCAATGGGAACTTACATTCTGAGTTCCAAAGAAATAATCTACAAGTAAAGCTTTAGAGCACAATCTATTTTAGTTTGGCAGACAAATATTAATTAAAAGTGCCCAAATGGAGTGTTTGTAGATAGGTATTTTGCATATTTAAAGCAAGAGTTACTCAACTTTTTCTGTAAAGGGCCAAATAGTCTATGTTTTAGGCTTTGCTGACGGCATGTACTGTGTCTCATATGGTCTTTTTTTTTTTTTTTTTTTAAACAATCTTTAAAAATGTAAAAGCCATTCTTAGTTTACAGGCTGAAAAAAAGCAGGTCATCAGCCAGAGGCAAGAATGAAAGTAAGGAAAGCAGAAAGCTGTCAGGAAGTCCAGGCCAAAGATGACTAGGGTAAGGGCAGATAAGACAGAGGGTATGGGATGGGGAGGAGAGACTGTCAAAAAAGGAAGAAAACAAGAATCCTTGGCCTGAGGGCCAAAATTTGCTGACCCTTAAAGTAATGTAGTACAGGTTGAGTATCCCGTAACGCAAATGCTCGGGACCAGAAGTGTTTTGGAATCTGGATTTTTTTGGATTTTGAAATGTTTGCATTTTTCTTACCAGATGAGCCTCCCAAATCCGAAAATCTGGAAGTCTGAAATGCTCCAATGAGCAGTTTCTTTGAGCATCACATTGGCACTCGAAAAGTTTTGGATTTCATTCAAGTTTGGATTTCAAATTTTTGCATTTGGGATGCTCAACCTATATGTATTCTGTTAATCATTTTGACACTGGCTTAAATTATTGTTGATACTAAACAATACATAACGAAGAAGTCAGAATCTAATGTGTTATAGCACATTATTCAGTAAATACCTTGTGTTTTGAATTGACTACAAATGCTGGCAGGTGGGGAATCCAGTTAGCTTCCTTTAAGTCCACATTGCAGCCACAGCTGTCCTTGCTGTCTCAGCTCAGTGTCCACCTCTGCTCTCCTCACTGGCCTTCATACATAGGAACACCATGATGGGTCCTTGTAGGCTGACATTTTAGTAGCTGCCACTGCTGGTTTTACTTAGCACTTGCAAACCAGCCACATACATGGTTTGTTTAATCAGATTTCCACCTCTCCTACTCGGCCCTGACAGTGCCTAGTTTGCCCTGACAGTGCCTAGTTTCTGTCAAGCACTTGCAGCCCTTTAACCTTTGAGGCTAAGTGGAGACGAGCTCTTGATTCTCGAGAGGAGAGGAAGCTGGAAACGTCCCTCCTGACTGCTTATGGTCAGGGATTTCCAGTTCATTACTGGGCAAGGTTTGAGTGTAACAGTAACAAGGATTCATGTTTTCTTTGTTTGCTGACATTCTCCCCACCCCATATCATCTACCCATCTGTCTTATCTGTGGGACACCTGCCTTGACCCAAGCCTTTACCCCTGTTATCTTTGACCTGGACTTTCTGACAGCCTTCTGCTTTCCTTACTTTCATTGTTGCCTCCTGTAAGCACATTTCTTCTTGCGGTGGTAAGATTATCTCCGGGAAAAGAGAAGTGAGATAGTGCTTCCCTGGACTTTGTCACTCCTGTCTTCCCCCACCCCACCCCAGACGAGCTTCCCTGACCAGCCAAGCTCGCATGATCTGGCTTCTGCCAACCCCTCTTATTGCGACTCCTTTTTTCCTCCCTCCACCCATTCTGTTCCCCAAATTCATTGTTTTATGTTGTGTGACTTCCTTACTGGTGGTTTTAAATTTTTTTTTGAGACAGTATTTTAAAAATTTAAAAATTTAAAATTTAAAAATAGAATAAATTTTTAATTTTTGGGTAGATCTTGCAATGCCAGGCTGGTCTCAAACTCCTGGGTGCAAGTGATCCTCCCGCCTTGGCCTCCCAAGTAGCTGGATTACAGACGTGCGTCACTGCTCTGGGCTGCACTGGTGGTTTTTCAAACCACCGCACCCTTCCCCACCTCAGGGGTGTCACATGTTTCCTCTTGTTGGAACACACTGTCCCCAATAATTTGTACCTCTGCAACCTAGGTTTCCACTCAGTTGCATCCTTGGAGTTCTTCCCAGTTGCACTAGCAGTATTTGGTTTGTTCCACTGTTTCTCTTCACTAGAGTGTTTGCTCCTTGAGATCTGAGATACCATCTTAGTCATTGCTATACCTCTAGGGGACCTAGTCATCACTCATCTGCTTGATAAATTAATCATAAGATTTGACCATAAGAGAATTACCTTATCTAACTGTCTGGACAGAGCTTGAATCCCCACAGCAGTCCAACCGATTTAGAGACAGTCCAGCCTTATCTGAGGGAGGATCGAGGACAAGGCCCACAGGATCTTTGAACAGCTTTCTGTCACGCCAGGTCTTCTTTTTGTGATCCACATCTTCTGCATGTGGCTGTACATAATTCCCGGGTCTTTCATAGGCCATCCATTCACATTTTAAGTTGGCTCTCATGTGCCTCCAAGTCTGCTTTGAGGCTGACAGCCCTTTTTCCTTATCTAGCCCTCAGAAGTCCTGGGAGGGAAGGGCTGCTGATTTGCAGATTTGTGCTTTATAGCCTTAAGTTGATCTTAAGGTGACTCTATCAAAGGCTCGTGGTGCACTTTGAGAAACTGGTAACACTGCCTCACCATTCACCATCCCACCTTCATTCAGTTGCCTTTTATTAAGATCTTACTGTGGACCAAGGTCTCTGTTAAGCACACCATGTACCTGCATCCTTGTGTTAACTCTGATTGGTGTGGCTTTGGCTGTACGTCAGAGCTGAGGACATGGCCAAGAAAGGGCACCTTACATTCTCAGGTGGCAGAGCTGTGGAGTGGCAGTTGAGCCCTGCTCTGTCTGACTGAAGGTGCCCTTTTTGCTGTGCTCCGTGGCCTCTTCACACTTCGTGAGTGTTTTTAACTTTTATAACGAAACAATTAGCATGTTGAAAACCCTCAGTAGTTCATCTAGTACCTAGAGGGGATTAATGATGACTTGCTATTGCTATATGCCATTAAGTCGAGGGACCTTATTAATCGTGAGCGTGCCCCATGTTAATTGCCTTAGAGTACCTGGAGTAAAGATGAGGTGTTAACCACATTTTATAGTGACTTGTAACAGTTTATTATTTCTTAGGTCTTTCATTTGTCATTTGTCTTCATATTATATATGCTAAAAATGTTATTTCTAGTCCGGGACTTTTTAAATGATGCAATATAATTAATTTTTTTAAAGGAAATGTGTGTTTAATGGTAGGTAAATTGTGACGTGTATTAGATATAACATATCTTTTCTTAAACTTATCAGGAACTGGAGAAGACGATGACTATGTGGATGATTTTAACAGGTAAGAAAAACTATTAGGCAAATACATAAATATATACATATTTGTAAACAATTTCCAAACACAAACAAGACAAAATTATATTTGGTGCTTATTTTAGTGTATTTGATTCTGTTGTTCATATTGATTGAAGGTGAAGAAAAGATAGTTAATCCAAAATTAAATATTTGACTTTAGAGCATGTTTTTGATTTTACATTAGAATATAGACACATTATGTTCAGGAAACTTGGTGGTAAGAATGAGATGAAGAGAAACATTGAAGAATTAACTGAGAAGTCATTTAGAAGCAGTACAGTTGCCATGTTGTAAGTGTTGAATTTCTCTTCCTTCCATACCTTTTTGTGGCAGGAATTGTCTCCATTTGACTTGAAATAATGACGCTCTCAAATTAGGTTTTTGATTCAGATCACATTTCTTAATATGTGGTCTGCCCTAGTAAGATTGCCATTCTTTTTTTTTTTTTTTTTTTGGAGACAGAGTCTCACTCTGTTGCCCAGGTTGGAGTGCAGTGGCGCAATCTGGGCTCACTGCAACCTCCGTCTCCCGAGTTCAAGCCATTCTCCTGCCTCAGCTTCCCATGTAGCTGGGATTATAGGTGTGTGCCACTACGCCTGGCTAATTTTTGTATTTTTAGTAGAGACAGAGTTTTGCCATGTTGGCCAGGCTGGTCTTGAACTCCTGACCTCAAGTGATCCACTCACCTGGGTCTCCCAAAGTGCTGGGATTACAGACAAGAGCCACCATGCCCGTTGATTCCTTTCTTATACACAGAAATATAATATGTAAGGTAGAAGTAATATTTGTTGTGGATATGATTCGAAATTTTAAATTAGATGCCTGAGAATTTTATTTAGTTGACAGATTATCTTTCCAATTGGAAGTCTATATTTTTTATAATTTACTATACAGTTTTTGAGAAAGAGCATGATGTAGTAGATGAAACTGTAAAAATCTGGGTTGGTTTCTTTCTTGCTGTTGTGACCAAAGTCACTGCTTTGAACCTTCATCTCTTCATCTGTTACATTGACTTGACTGCTGCTGCCCTTGCCACATTATTTTAAGGGTCAAGCAAGACAGTATGTATGAAATTAATTATAGTTAATGTTATATTTTACTTAAAGGATGAAAAGAAATATCTGAATGTTTAAAGAATGGTAGTTAATCTCTTTAAATGTTTATTTTCAGAGTTCTTATTTTTTTTTTCCCCTCCTGAAATTAGTACCAGCCATCGCTCAGAGAAAAGTGAGATAAGTATTGGTGAAGAGATTGAAGAAGACCTTTCTGTGGAAATAGATGACATCAATACCAGTGATAAGGTGTGGTGTTCTGCATATCCCATAGAGTGCTTTTTTTTTAACCTATTTGTTGATTTACTGTAAAGCTTCAAAAATTCATACTAATTAGTAGAAAAACAGTTGAAAATTATGAAAAGTCATGACACAGTCCTGGCTCGAGTTTATAAAGAATGTCTTTGATGAATGTGTAAGATTGGTTTTGGTTGTCACTTCCTTTGGTACCCAAGTCACGCTGCTGAAATACCTGAGGATTATTCCTGGGGCACTGGAATTGCTGTGGATTAAGAGGGGTCAGGGTGGGTCAGGCCTGGTGAGAATTGACCACCTGGTATCGTAGATGGAAGTCAGTATAGGGTACTGTGATCACAGGATGAAGCTGAGCCTGCAGTGCAGAGAGTGTGGTCATCTTGGCCAGTTGCGACATCTGAACATGCAAGCCACGCTGGGCTAAAAACCGCAGGAGACAAGACAGTAGGCCATAAAGTTGTAAGAGTCCGTATTTGAGATCCAAACTTGACCTTTTTATGTAGGCAGAGAACAGAAGATCCTTCGATGGTGAGCTGTAGCATTGCAGAGTCACCTGTCAGCACCCACATCAAGCTGTCCCCAGCTCAGATGAGTTTACCAGTCAGGTCAGAGGTTGCCATGGCTGGGAGGGGACTTGCTTTCCAGAACGAGGTGGGATTCTCTAAGCGTTGTGATCGTCACACAGGGAGAAGGCCTTTGAGAGAGGTAGTGTTTACAATGCAACCACACAATCTAAGTTAGCAACATCTATGTTTGCATTCTTATTCTTTCATATATTTTCTTAGTTAAGCTTTAACCTTTGACCCTCAGTTTCTTTACTTGTAAGGTGGAAGTATTAATACCTATGCAATAGGATTATTTTGAAGGTTAAACGATAATATGTAAAGCACTTCTCTAATTCCTGATGTATTATATCCTTATAATTATAAATTTAGCTTTCTCTTTTCACCCTGCATCATCCTGAAGAGGCCTGAAAAATGTTGCTTTAAAGTTATGCCAAAGAAACTATAGAAGAATTCTTTAAATGTGAGGTAGAGGACTCAAATAAATGACTGTTAAACTAGGATTTGTGAAATGATGTGGGTCGAAGAGGAGGCGTGGCATCCCTTTGCCATTGAAGGCCTTGGATGGCGTCCAGGAGTCTGGGCTTTGTTAGGCTGCTTCTCACTGGGTCCTACTAACTGGGTTTGGCACATCAATGTTCCTAGAAATTTTCACTTAAAAGCTTAAATTTAGATAGTTTTGCCATTTATTAGCAGCCTTTTACATAGAATGGACTTTGACAGTCAGTGTACTTCATCAGGAAGCATTTTCTAAAGCCTTCTGTGCAGAGAATTGATACTGGGCACCTGGGGAACACAAATGTGTTCTTTGCAGTAAGAATACAGCAGACAATGTGGTCACCTTTCAGCCAAGGTGACCAAAACCAGTGTCCATTAAGCACCTACTATTTAGAAAGCACAGGGCTGGGGATGTGGGGGTGTGAGGAAGGAGATCGCTCAGTGGAATGGGCAAGTTCTGTAAGTGCATCACATCTGGGTTTGAGTCCTGGAGCTGCTACTTACCACTCACAAATTTGGCCAAGTTGTTTAACTTTTGGGCCCTTGGGTCTCACATCTATTTTGCAAGAGAGATGGTGGTTGTGAAAATTAGAGATAAGCGTGTAAAGCATATAGCTCAGTGCTTAGCAGAATAGGCATTCAATAAATGGTATCTAATACTATTATTGATTATAGTCACAATAGACATTTCTGTCATAGGCACAGATACAGACTTCTTCCCTCAAATTTATGCAGGATCAGAGAGAGAAAAGCCATGTACACAAACATAGGAAAATCAAGTTTTATAGTGACACTTTTTATAGTAATCACTTTTTATAGTGACAGGTGCCATAAAATGCCAATCATTCATGGGCCATGAAAATTCAGAAGCAGGAACTAATATTTGATCGGGATTTTGAAAGATGACTGACTTGGTTCTGTGAGGGCTGAGGAGGAACATGGTAAGCGCCATGAGAACAGAAGGGAGATCCAGGGACGTGTCTGTGCCGCCCTGACTGCAGAGCTTCACTGGAGGGCGCTGTGTGAAGAGACAGAATGTTGGGAGGAGCAGGGTTGTTAGAAGGTGACTTTGAACCAGAAATGACAGAGGATGAACTAGGAACAGAGGCCCTGGGGAGGGTAGTCCCTGCACGAGAGCCAGCGTGAGCAAAGACATAGGTAGACGTTGGAGGAAGAGGGCCACACGTGTTTAAGGGACAGAACATAAGTGTGCTTCCCAGGTTTCTGTTAATGCACAGCAATCTAATTCAGCAAACGTGAACATTTACACTTCATAAAACTTTTCAAAATCTTACAAAAAATTCCTGTTGATTTGTATGAAACTTGCTATCACAGGGATCCTTTATTTCCCTTTCAAGACTCAAAATGTACCTTTTAGATATTTTTATTTTGTGATATAAAATCTATTTTTATAGTTTTGAACTAAGTTGCCCACTTTGAGTTCTTATTCTAAAACTAATGAGGCATGAAAGCCGCCTTTATTAGTTTTTTTTTTTTTTTTTTTTTGAGATAAGAGTCTCATTCTGTTGCCTAGGCTAATGGCTGGATCTTGGCTCACTGCAGCCTCCGCCTCCTGATCAAGTAATTCTACCTTAGCCTTCTGAGTAGCTAGGACTACAGGCATGTACCACCACACCTGGCTAATTTTTGTATTTTTAGTAGAGATGGGGTTTCACCCATGTTAGCCAGGCTGGTCTCAAACTCCTGGCCTCATGTGATCCCCCCGCCTTGGTCTCTCAAAGTGCTGAGATTACAGGCGTGAGTCACTGTACCTGGTGGAAAGGCTTTATTAAATAGCCGTTTATTTCTAGTTAGCTTTTGTTCATTCAGTTTTCTTTCTTGGTAACTACTTTAAATGAAGCTGTTCTTTTTGGAAGTTTCTGGTTGTTACTGTGTTCTTTTCTTTGCCTTAAAGCAAAACTAAATTAATGACCTCCAATAACGGAATTATCTAGATTAAGATCCTTTTCAATCCACGGTTTTTCCTGTATTCACTCGTCTGTAGTTTGACATTCGTGTTAATACAACACTCAATTACTTTGTAAACGAAATGGAATACCTTACCGATTTCACTCTGTAATAATGATGGGAGGAGAAAATACAGTTCCAAGGTATCAGAGTCTGTTTTATAATCTGTCTGCAAGCTTTTCTGACTCTTCGGTTTTTGTGTAAACTGAATTTGAATTGAATGCATAAGAACTGTAATTAAGATTCCTAGTAATTTTCTTTGTGAGATAGTTTTACAGCAAGACTGTATTTGGACCAAGAGGAAGGGCAAGGACTTATCTGTTGAAAAAGGTTTTACTTATAACTTAAATTTCTGAGTATCTGAAGAATAACAAAATGAGAGGATATGTGGGGGGCAGATTAACAGACAAAAGCATCTCACAGTATATCAGGATGGAACTGTTGCATCTCTACAAGATGTTCCTATTCTTGTGTGTTATTATCTGGCCCAGGTGTTGGCACACTTGTTCTCTAAAAGGCCACATAGTGAATATTTTAGGCTTTGCAGGCCATAACTACTCCACCCTGCCATTGTATGGAGAAGACAGCCATAGATGATGCCTAAGAGTGTGTGTGTGGGTGTGGCTGTGGCTGTCCCCTGGTCTGTCGCCACAATGATGAGTCTAGGTGAGACTGGAAAGGTTGAGTTCTGTCCTTGCTCAGCTGTCAGTGAGACCTGCCTAGCTGTATGTTCAATATTCTGGAGCCTGTATCCTCACCCTTACTTAAGTAAGGTTTTTTCCTTACTTAAGAAATAATGTTTTCTCAGCCTGCATTATGCTTAAATAGCTATTAATATTTCCTTTCTCCATCATCATAAGTTGTTTATACAAATGAATAGGTATAAGTTGGCTAATAGGTTAACTTTCTAGTTTACAAGTAGTTTAAACAGAAATAAAAATCAGTCATTTCTTACAACACTTTGTGAACCCGGGGCTAGGAGTCTGAGACTCCATGGGCGGTCCTGTCTGCCCTTCTGTTTTCACTTCAGCCTCCAAAAGGACTTGTGATCTGGCTTCAGGTGGCACAGTGTTAACGTGTGACACCATATCGAGCTTGATGTTAGAAACTTAATGTTCTATGCCATCATATGAAAACAGAAGAAGGGATAGTTTCCAAAGTATACCTTTTAGTAACTTTTTGTGAAATTTAATGTGGGTAAGTTTTGGTTTTAGAGTTAGCAATTCATAGAGTGATATTGTGAACAGAATCATACATTGGGACTATGCTCAGGTAAAGAAGTTTAATACGATTTTTCACTAATTTGTTTCTTAGATTAAATTGGAATAATGTCTAAGATGTGTTTTATTTTAAATTTTCACTTGAAATATTTGAGAGTAATCATAAAACATTGAACTCAAACGATTGTACTAACTTATTAGACATGATTTTAGGCAAATCACTTCTCAACACAGGTTTAAATATGAGTTGGTTTATGAAGTATAAAGTAATACTTTAATTACAGCAACAGTTTTTTTAATTTTTAGTTTTTTATTTCTTATTTCCATAGGTTTTGGGGGAACAGGTGGTGTTTGGTTGCATGAATAAGTTCTTTAATGGTGATTCGTGGGTGCACCCATCACCCTAGCAGTATACATTGGGCCCAATTTGAGCCTTTTATCCCTAACCCTCCTCCCACTCTTTCCCTGGAGTCCCCAAAGTCCATTGTGTCATTATTATGCCATTACATCCTCATAACTTAGCTCCTGCTTATACACGAGAAAATGTGATGTTTGGTTTTCCATTCCTGAGTTACTTCACTTAGAATAATGGTCTCCAATTCCATCCAGGTTGCTGCAAATTCCATTGTTTTGTTACTTCTTTTTTTTTTTTTTTTTTTTTTTTGAGTCAGAGTCTCGCTCTGTCACCCAGGCTGGAGTGCAATGGCATAATTTCGGCTCACTCCAACCTCTGCCTCCCGGGTTCAAGCGATTCTCCCATATTGAAGCGATTCTCCTGCCTCAGCCTTCCAACTAGCTGGGACTACAGGCACACGCTATATCGTCCGGCTAATTTTTGTGTTTTTGTAGCTACAGGGTTTCACCATGTTGCCCAGGCTGGTCTTGAATTCCTGACCTCAGGTGATCTGCCTGTCTCAGCTTCCCAGAGTGTTGGGATTGCAGGCATGATCTACTGCACCTGGCCTATTTGTTCCTTTTTATGGCTGAGTAGTATTCCATCGTGTGTATATACCACAATGTCTTTATCTCCACTTGTTGATCAATGGGCATTTGGGCTGGTTTCATGTTTTTGCAATTGCGAATTGTGCTGTTGTAAACATGCGTATGCAAGTATCTTTTTCATATAATGACTTATTTTCTTCTGGGTAGATACCCAGTAGTGGGAATGGTGGATCAAACGGTAGTTCCACTTTTAGTTCTTTAAGGAATCTGCACACTGTTTTCCATAGTGGTTGTACTAGTTTACATTCCCACCAACAGTGTAAAAGTGTTCCCTTTTCACCACATCCTCACCAACATTTATATTATTTTTCGAGTTTTTGATTATGGCCATTCTTGTAGGAGTAAGGTGGTATCTCATTGTGGTTTAGATTTTTAAAAATAACTTAAGACTACTCACATTCTGACACTTAATTCTTTTCTTTCTTTTGAACAACAAAGCTTGATGACCTCACACAAGACCTGACTGTATCCCAGCTCAGTGATGTTGCAGATTATCTGGAAGATGTTGCATAGTCACGAAGAAGGAAGTATTCTCATTAACAAGGACAGAGGACTGACCAGTTCCATTTTTTTTTTTTTTCCCCAGACAATCACTCAGCTGGAATGTCTGCTCTCTATTGGTGCCTTGCATTTCAAAAACATTGCAGATATTTTTTAAAAGTAATTTTCATTTTACTAAACAAAATACTTCCTATTTGAGCCCATGTGTGAAAGATTTAATATTCTTAATTTAACTGTACATTTCTTTATGGAAATTGATTATCTACACAGTTTCATTACAGGGAAGGAACCCATGAAAACATCAGTGTTAAGAGCATGATGAAAGGTGTCAATAAAGCCGTAGGATCGCACAACCCTGTGTGTGTGTGGCTGCTGGTACGTGTGGTCTTTGAAAACCTTGGCTTCAGCCCTCTGGAATCAGAGCTTACCCACCATAGTATATTTTGATATTAGGTGGTTCTACACATAGTTGGCAAAATGACTTGGTAAATTTGTAATACTGAAGTATATTAGTATAAGTTAAATTTGATGTGTCAACTTTATTTTGTATTTCCTTCCATTTGGAAGGTTTGTTAGACCATTAAGGTTATATTAAAGTACTCTTGTCTGTGCTATTTAGTTTTGCTTGTTTTAAAGAAATCTAGAAGTGGTTATGAGTTTTAATTCATAGAATTGTCAATAACAGATAACATTTGCAATCGTCTTTCCTCCTGTTGTCCATGTAAGCAGCTTTAGTCGTAGGTTCTCTTCATTATAATTTATTATTTGTAAAGATTCTTTGAAACATATTCAGTACCAAAATGCATCTGAAACCATTAAGCAGTGCTTTTATTTCAGATCTGTAAGTTAATTGTATTAAAATCCAAATTGGAATGAAATAGTAGTAATGGCCTAAGACCATGTTCAGTTTGACAAGCTTTATATACTGTACATAATTTCATTGTAATCCTTAAAAATAGAGCCAATAATAGAATTTCCGCAGTCTCATTTATACGGTTAAAGCATTATTGCTATTATGTAGGTCACGGACGTTTATAATACCAAAATATTTTAAAATGTGCAAGTAGAAAAAACAGTAGAAAGTGATGCATGCATATTTATATATAAGTAAAGCTAGGATTATGCTGTTTTTGCACTTTATCATTTCAATTAAGTTGAGACTTTTTACTACAAGTTACCTTTATTAGTAAAAGGAGAAATTAGACCTAATTCATTGGTCTCAGTAAGCGAGCAGACTGCATGACTTGTGCAATGCCAGTTTCTCATTTCATATTAGCCTAAATATTATAGAAATTACTCCTTGGGCGCTAACATGTAGAGGAAATGAAAATGTAAGGATTAAGGCTGTGTAACAGAATCTGGCTTTTTAAACTTTAAGTGAAACAGCTGTAAACATCAAGAGGAAGTAGGACATAAACTGGGCCGGTACAGCCTAGAAGCCCTGCGTATTTCTGCCCTCTGTCTGTGAGCTGCTATCTCAGTCTCCTTCAGCTCTTCATGTCTTAGTAAACAGCACCATGTGCAGATGGAATCTTGTTGCAGTCCCCCAGTGTGGTTGTTATAAAATGCATTTATTTGTAAGTCATCTCTGTAAACAGTCACTTTCTAAAAGCACTATAGTTCTGGCCCTCTGGAATCGGGATCACATGTATGATTTATTTTTAATATTTGATAGGAACTAGGTTTCAGTGAAATGATTTGAAAGCATAGCAGGATGTGGCTTTTTAAATTTATGAAACTGTCAAACAGTAGCAACTGAAATTTGTCACTTTTCTGTTACCCAGAGAATCAGACCTTTTGATAATATTTGGGAGGGTAAGAGAAAAATGCCAAATATGAAACTTTTTTGTCAGCACTACATACATCTTTTTTTTTGCGGGGGCAGGGGTACGGAGTCTCACTCTGTCACTCAGGCTAGAGTGCAGTGGTGTGATCTCGGCTCACTGCAACCTCCGCCTCCCGGGTTCAAGTGATTCTCCTGCCTCAGCCTCCTGAGTAACTGGGATTACAGGTGCCTACCACCACGCTCTGCTAATTTTTGTAGTTTTAGTAGAGATGGGGTTTCACCATGTCGGTCAGGCTGGTCTCAAACTCCTGACCTCGTGATCCTCCCGCCTTGGCTTCCCAAAGTGCTGGAATTACAGGCATGAGCCACCGTGCCAGGCCAGCACTACATCCATTTTATTGAATAATTTTGAATGACTTAAAGTTCAACTATGAAAAAGCTTTCTTTTCACATGTACTTTTGGATTAGGTATTGTCAACTTATTCAACTTGAAGATGTGAAGTGACAGGTTTTGCATGTGATGAGTGTTTTCTGTTAAAAAATAAATATTGAAATATTAACCCACGAAATACATTTTTATGGTAACCTTTGTTTTACAGTGGAGTTTTTTAAATGCTAGGTCTTTTATTGATAACTACAAATGAATAAAAAGCATTTATTCTCTCTTTGTTGATATTCAGTTGCTCTTTTATACTTTATGTTGGATAACAACCTGTGGGCAGTTGTGTGGATGCCACCATGAGTCCCTGCCACGTGCTTGCCCACAGCTCTTCCTCGCCTCCTCTCTTCCCTCTCCTGCCCATGCGCCAGAGCTGGGCCAGCCCACTGCCACACGGCCTCTGCACCTGAGCTTGCCAAAGCCCTTCCTGCCTCACGATGTGATATTTGCCCCTCCTTGTCTGGAATGTCCTTCCCCTAGAACTGCATGAAGCTGGTTTGTTTTGGTCTCATGTTCAAAGAAGCTTCCAGACCTAAGGGAGATGTCCATTCTCCTCCCTGTCCCTGCCCCACCACTTGCATTTACCCCTTTTATTTTATTCACTTCAGCATACTCTGAAATGGTCTTGCTTATTATGTGTTTTTTATTGTTATTATTAACTATGAGCTCGTGAGAACAGGGATTTTCTTTTAAACCGCTGTGTACCTGGCACATTTGTCCCCTAGTATGAGCTCGGTATCTTTGGGGCTGTAAACAGGCTTGAGCACTGACATGGGGCCTGGAAAATGTGGTTTCTGGCTAGGCAGCTGGGAGAATCTACAAAATCTGGGGGGAAAGCTGTTCTTACCCTAAACCTGGAGAGACCCTTAAGTTCAAGTCTGCAGCAAGGGGATCTGGTTCAGGAGAAGGCTGTCCTGTGAATTTGCCCCACCCACCAGGCTCAGCTGGAGCAGGGCCTCTGAAGGGGGTACCCTCTGTGCGGCTCTGCTGTGGTGGTGGTTCATGAAGGACATGGGAAAGGGGCAGGAGAGGAGAGGCAGCTCTTCCTGGAGAAAAATGCACCCAGCCTAAGTTGGAGCCCTCCTGTGGCATAGGGTGGGGAGGGATTCCCCATCAGTTCTCTGTCCATGCATGCTAATCTCACTCCTGCCCTCCGAGCAGTCCATTCTCCTAGTGTCCCTGTTCTTTTTTCTTTTTTCTTTTTTTTTTTTTTTTTTTGAGGTGGAGTTTCGTTCTTGTTGCCCAGGCTGGAGTGCCATGGCACGATCTCGGCTCACTGCAACCTCTGTCTCCTGGGTTCAAGTGATTCTCCTGCCTCAGCCTCCTGAATAGCTGGGATTACAGGTGCCTGCCACCATGCCCAGCTAATTTTTAAATTTTTTTTGTAGAGACAGGATTTCGCCTTGTTGGCCAGGCTGGTCTCAAACTCCTGACCTTAGGTGATCCACCCGCCTCAGCCTCCCAAAGTGCTGGGAATACAGGTGTGAGCCACGGCGCCCAGCCTAGTCTCCCTGCTCAAGGAAGGGATATGTTTGGGGAGGAAATCCAGGGCAGCTACATTTGTGAGTTGTCCTAATGCTGCGTTCGGAGTTCCACACGTTCAACAAGGATATCTGACATTTAAGGAAAGTGAATAGCATGTCACGAAAGATGAACAAATAACTGATCTTGAAGAAAATGTAATTAGGGAACACGATAATTCAAGAACAAAAACCTGTGAAGGACTGAGTGTGTCCCCCAAATGTGTATGTCGAAACCTAATCCCACATAGATGGAATTAGGTGGGGCCTCTGGAAGTTGATGAAGTCACTAGTGCCCTTATAGGAGGCCCTGGAGAGCTGCTTTGCCCCTTCCAGCGTGTGAGTACACAGTGAGGAGGTGTTGCTGATGAGGAAACAGGCCCTCCTAGATGCTGAACCGGCCGGTGCCTTGACCTTGGACTTCCAGCCATCTGAGCTATGAGCACTACACTTCCATTCTTTATAAATTATCCAGTCCAAGGTACTTTAAGAACCTAAATGGATTAAGATAAACCTGATTATGCCACTCTGAGATTTGAGGTAACATTTGAACCTAAAAGAGGCTGTATGAAAGAGGTTATAATTAAAACGATCTTTGACTAAAAAATTGTTGGCCTAAGAAAATTCAGTAGCAGGGCTAAATAATGGGATGACTCAAAATCAGTAACCTCAAAGGCAATGTCAAAGAAATCTCTCTGTTTAACATAGAGATGACAAGATTTAGCAAGATGACAAGATCAGCCAAGAGACTTGTCCAGAGGACCTCCAGGCTGACAAAGTTTCCCCGAGGAAGTCAGATTGGAAAAGTGTCCTCAGGTTCAAGGAAACCTGGGTGTGTACTCGGTAAATAAGAGTGGCAGACAGAAGGAAACAGCAAGGCCTCTGAGGTAGGAGAGGCAGTGTTTTTGAATGTGAAATGTATGCCCTGATACATGTTTTCAAAAATGAATCTTGCTGCCCTTAGAAAATGAACCCCCAAACAAGGTAAGGTCGAGCTGCCCCCCCGCATGTGTCATTGGACTTGCGTTGTGGCCCTGCCTGTGGCAACGTGTGCTCTGCTACAGCCCAGGGAGGAGGGGCGAGTTCCTAACTACTACCCTGCTTCTAACACACGCTGTGCTTGACCACATCTCTGCCTGCTAGTGTAACAGCTGCATTGGGCAAGGTTTGCCCTCTGCACACCAGACGTGCTTCCCAAGAACCAGGGAACAGGAGAGGGCCTGAGCTTAGTGGGCTGGGTCAAGGCAGGAGAATGGAGGAACAAGGACGGTGGCATGCAGGAGGTCAGTCATTCTGCGGTTTTCGCTGGAGGTTTGCTTTTGGTAGTTTATAGAATCATCAGATTTGATGATGAAACTTTTTTCCATAAATGTTTAATTCTCAGACACTTGTATTTTTTTCTTTCTTTTTGAGACTGAGTCACTCTGTTGCTCAGGCTGGAGTGCAGTGGTACCATCTCAGCTCACTGCAACTGCCTCTCGGGTTCAAGCAATTCTGCCTCAGCCTCCCAAGTAGCTGGGATCACAGGTGTGTTTCACCAAGACCGGTTAATTTTTTGTATTTTTAGTAGACACGGGATTTCACCATGTTGGACAGGCTGGTCTTGAACTCCCGACCTAAGGTGATCTGCCACCCCCCCACCCCCAGCCTCCCAAAGTGCTGGGATTACAGGCATGAGCCACCGCACCCAGCCCTGTATTTTCTTTAAAAACCAGTTTTGGCATGTTTTATAAGTTGCCAGACTATTGGATATGTATCTTAATCATACTCTGTTTGAAATCCTTTGTGCTTTCTAAAGCACTAGTAGCTTTCTGAAAGGAAGATTTTTAATGAATAAGTTCCCTTTTCACTTAAAGCATTGAACATTGTTCCCCCATCCTTCTCAGACCATGTGGTATGTGTCTTTTGATCCTTTTTATCTGACTTAAGTTTTTAATTTTGATAGAACAATATTCTCCAGCCACACCGAATTGCACCTTGGGGTCCTGAAGACGCCATGTGCTGCGACAGGTCCTTGCACACGTCGCTGGGGCCTGGGATGCCCCACCTTCCTCTATCCGCTTTGCCCTTCCATCCATCGTCCCCATCTAACCCAACTTGGGAAACTCCTCATCTTTTTCCCCTGTCTCAAGGCCCCAGGTTAGAGAAAGCCACTTGTCTCCGTTCCCAGGGCATGCCAGGTCATCATCACCTATTTCGTTTTCTCCCTGCACATTCCTGTCATGGGAGAAATGTTACCAATATTTCAAAAAATGCCCAGAGTGATGCACGGAAGGTGCTGCATCAGGTGCGGATGTGCAGGGCGAGGCGTGCTGGTCCCGCCCACAGTGTTCAGGTGCCGAGTGTGAGGAGCTAGTCCAGGTGCGAATGTGCAGGACGAGGCGTGCTGATCTCCTTACTGTCAGCACTGTTCACAACAGATTTCTTAGCATCCGATTTGGGAAAATATTTTTTTCAGGCATGTAATAGAGTTCATTCTCTCTTCCCTAGATAAAGGTACAAGCAGTGCATCGTCCTCTCCGTTGTCTTTCAGTGGAAAGTGGCCAAAGTGGAACAGGGTAAGAGGTGAAGGAACTGCCCCTGAAAGCTCCAAGAATTTGAGGTTTGCAGAAATGGTTAGCTTTTTGCATCATGTCTGGCCGTTCTTGCAGGCAGTTACGGATTTGGAATACGGCCTTAAGGTACAGAGCTTCTCTCTGGATTTGCTCTTCCGATAGAAGAGGAAGCAGTTGCACTACACATTTAACACTCTTTTTCCCCATAGCAAAAGTATCACAGCAGCTCCTGAAAGCCACACTTCCGGCTGTGCTGGGGAGTCTCCACATTTTTGATGCGCTGGGCATTCGTCTCAGATGCCTCGACCCCGTTCCTGCTTCTTTTACTTTGCATTTGCCTTTGTGGTCCTTCCCTCGCTTTTACTCCCCGCCCCTCCTGTTCCAGCGCCCCTCCTGCCCATGCGCCTCTCCTGCCCCAGCACCAGGCCTTTTCTAGCAGCTCCCCTGGGTTCATCTCTGCTGCAGGCATTGCTCTACCAAGGGGCTGTGCTCCCCCTGCAGGTAAGTGGTGGAACTTCACGTTTCCCTCTAGTTTTCTCTCTACATTTTAACATACACTATTATGTGTAAATATATTAACTATATATTAATTACACTTATAGAGGTTAGGTATATATGGAAGACATTCTCCACTATTTTTATTTGTCATCATTTGTTGCGGGGCTCATTTATTTGATCTACCCCAACTTATTTAACACACATTTCCAAGAAAATACCCATCACACTAGAAAGAGAGAGGAAGGAAGGAAGGAAGGGAGGGACGGAGGGAAGGAGGAAGGAAGAAAGGGAAGGGAAAAGGAATGGAGGAAGGGAAGAATGGAAGGAGGAGGGAAGGGAAAGAAAGAAGAAAGCCATTTGTTCCTACAAACCTAAACCTCTTCATAGTAAGTTCTGGCAGAAAGTGTGTTCCTGGAGTTAAACTGCAGGCTTGGAAACGGAATTTCTTAGCCTAATTTCTAAATTAGAACTGCTTATGCAAATTAACACTCCGTACATTTCAACAAGCAGTTGGCTGATTTCTTCTGTCCACTCTGCCCACAGATGCAGAGGTGGCCCCATCCTGTGATGTGCCACCACATCCCTTTCAGCGAAGGGCTTTGTTGGCTGCTGTGGGCATTCTCATGGCCTCCTCCAGGGATGGCCTCCGCTGTAGAGACCTATGTCACCAAGGCCAGGCCCTCCCATGGGGCTCCATCCAACAACCGTTCTGCCTCAGGGTAAGAGGCCCGGCCCTCTCAGCCTGAGTCCATTCTGGCTCCAAAGCTCCCTGAGAGCTTGCCTGGCAAGTTCCTCTTGCTATTCTAGCTTCCAGCAGGCATTGATCTTTGGGGCACTTTTGATAAACTGCTGGCAGGAAACTCAATCTGTGGGGGTCAGAGTCCATTTCCTGGGGAGCCCAATTTGTGACCCCTAGGAGTGGGGACCATGGAAGCACTTGGCTCTCAGCATGTGCTAAATAGGGGGTGCTGCCTGCAGTGTCCTTGTGGAAACGTGGCTGGGAGAATGCCGGTGTGCTCCGCATGGGGGTGCAAAGTTGTGAGCCAACCTTCAGGGAGGGGATGCTCAATGCGATATTTGAACATTGGGACCTGAAAAACTGATGGGCTGATGGGATCTGCCCGTGATTGGCAGCCCTTGCAGAATCATGAGGGATGAGCACAGGCCACCCTAGACAGGGGAGGGGTCCCCTACCAGCAGGGAGGTGCTGTGGGGGCAACAGGCGCCTGCAGGAAAGCGGAAAAGCAGAGTAATTGAATATAAATCATGCAACTCCACTACAGTGGTTAGAAGCCTGGATGGGCAACTTGGCTGAGTGATGTTGGGCAAGTTATTTAATATCAATATTCTCAGTTTTCTCATCTGCAAAGGGGATTAAATGCTTCCTTCCCTTACAGTGTTGCCCTGGTCTTAAATTAAATAATGCCTGCAGAGAGCTTAGCATTGTTCCTGGCAAGTCACCAGTACTCAGTAAATACTATTTTTATTAAGAAGGTAAGATTCGCAGCACTTAGTGTCTTAACTAAATGTTAAGAGTGAGGAGAAGAGAGAATATTTCTCGGATGATTGTTCAGTTTCTGATGAATATCTGTTCCCCTTTCAAAACCTAATTCAGATGTCACTTCCTCCTCAAAGTTCTCGCCCCCTAAGCTACTGTGATGTATTTTTATGACCTGGTAGCTTTTTTCTCATATCCCTATTAGTGGTATTGTGGTAAGAACATGAGACACAGAATCAGAAACCATGGATTTCTGGTCTTGACTCTACTACCACTCAGAGGAGCTTCACGGTGGAAGCTGTAAGAGTTTACATTGAAAAGGATTTTCACAAAAACCTGCATTTTCGTTTTATTCACAAGAGAATTATGAGATTAGATAAACAACAATTCTTAGTATACCACAGACTGTGCTGCCCAGGAATAACACACAAGCTTTAACTCACATGATGAGCATCTTTATTTAGCTCTCCTTTTAGATATCTGCATGATAAAGATGAGTGATCCAACATTAGAAATCATCTGGACATTAAAACTGAATTGTAGGCAGGTGTGGTGGCTCCCACCTGTAATCCCAGCACTTAGGGAGGCCAAGGCAGGCAGATCACTTGAACTCAGGAGTTTGAGACCAGCCTGGGCAACATGGTAAGATCCTATCTCTACAAAAAATATAAAAATTAGCTAGTCATCTTGGCTTGTACCTGTAGTCCTAGCTATTGAGGAGACTGATGCAGAAGGATCATTTGAGTTCAGGAGTTTGAGACCATTCTGGGCAATATGGTGAAACCCTGTCTCTACAAAGAAAAAGCAAAGATTAGCTGGGCATGGTAGCACATGCCTGTGGTCCCAGCTACTCGAGAGACTGAGGCAGGAGGATTGCTTGAGCCAGGGAGGTCGAGGCTGCAGTGAACTGAGATTGCACCACTGCACTCCAACCTGGGTGACAGAGTAAGACCCTATCTCAAAAAAAAAGAACTAATTGTAACAAATTATCTTTCAAATTATATCAAAACAGTAGTTCGTAAATTCCGTGTTGCCCAGAGATGGTGAGGAGCTCTTCCGTGATTTGACAGTGCAGTTACTGAAGGGGAAGACACCGTGCAAATACATGGTAAAAATATTCAAATTATTACTGATTGGACACAAAATATTGAAGTAAATAACATAAAACTGTAATATGCCATTATGATGACATTAATGAAAAATTGGATAATGAATGTCATTGAAAGAACATGTATATCACTAAATGTTCTCAGTCACTGAAAGTGTGAAATATCCTCTAAACTCATATGTGAAAAAAGAACTTGAAAAAGGTTTTTAGAAATGTGACAATTCTAACACTTTCATGACATTAAAAAAAAAAAGATTGATGAAACCCTTAAAACCTCTCAATAATTAAAAATCATTTTTGATCAACACAGTAAACTGATTTTTTATCTCTATTGAAAGATATTTTTAAAAGCATTGTCCTATGGAAAGGTGATATGAAAACGTTTGCTGTTTAATGTAGCACACATGTCTCAAAAAGGCATGCCAGGCAGTTACAGATAACCTAGTTTTTTGGATTTTGTGATGTTTGTGGTATTTGTCAGATTTTTAAAATTTGTGATTTGTTGGGATTTGTTCCTCATTCACAGGTAATTTTATATACTTCTGTATTCACTTTTGAAAAGAAGGCAACTCTAAATTTTATGAACTTCAAGTGCTATAAAACAATTACCGGGCCGGGCGCGGTGGCTCAAGCCTGTAATCCCAGCACTTTGGGAGGCCGAGGCGGGCGGATCACGAGGTCAGGAGATCGAGACCATCCTGGCTAACACAGTGAAACCCCGTCTCTACTAAAAATACAAGAAAATTAGCCGGGCGTGGTGGCGAGCGCCTGTAGTCCCGGCTACTCGGGAGGCTGAGGCAGGAGAATGGCGTGAACCCGGGAGGCGGAGCTTGCAGTGAGCCGAGATCCGGCCACTGCACTCCAGCCTGGGGCACAGAGCGAGACTCCGTCTCAAAAAAAAAAAAAAAAAAAACAATTACCACAGTACATTTTGAAAAATTCACCCCAAAAAGAAACCTTGTACCCATGGGCAGTAACTCCCTATGCTCCACTGTTCCTCTCAGCTCTCTGTCTGGCAACCACTTCCTGTCTTTTGAGAGTTGTCTCTTCTGGACATTACATATAAATGGAATGATACACTATGTGGCCTTTTATGACTGGCTTTTTTCACTTAGCAAAACGTTTTCAAGATTCATCTGTGTTGTAGCATTTGTCAGTGCTTCATTTATTTTTGTTTCCTAACAATATTCCATTGTAGGGATTGACCACCCTTTATCCACTCATTGGTTGATGGACATTTGGATTGTTTCCACTTTTTTTTGCTGTTGTGAATACCACTGCTAAGCACATTCATATGCAATGTTTGTGTAGATGTATAATATACTTTATTTTCTCTTGAGTACATAAAAGTGGAGCTTCTGGGTAATATAATAACTCTATGTTTAGTATTTTGAAGAATTGCTAAATTGTTTTCCAAAGCAGCTGCACCATTTTATATCCCTACCAGCAATGCATGAAGCTTCCAGTTTCTTCATATCATCACGAATACTCCTTATGATCGCTCCTTTTAAATATTGACATTCTGGCAGGTGTGACATTGTATCTCCTTGTGGTTTAGATTTGCATTTGGAGCATGTCTTATGTGCACTTGAAAATATTAACATCTATTCTGCTGTTGTTGGGTAAACTGTTCGAGAGATGTTGATATGGTTTGGCTGTGTCCCCACCCAAAATCTCATCTTGAATTGTAATCCCCGTAATCCCCATGTGTCAAGGGTGGGACCAGGTGGAGGTAATTGGATCATGAGGGTGGTTTTCCCTACGCTGTGCTCATGGTAGTGAGTCTCACGAGGTCTGATGGTTTCGTAAGCATCTGGCATTTCCCCTGCTTGCACTCACACTGTCCTTCCACACTATGAAGAAGGTGCCTTGGTTCTCCTTTGCCTTCTGCCATGATTGTAAGTTTCATGAGGCCTCCCCAGCCATGCTGAACTGTGATTCAATTAAACCTCTTTCCTTTATAAATTACCCAGCTGTGGCTATTTCTTCTTAGCAATGTGAGAACGGACTAATACAGATGTTTTTTAGGTCTCGTTATAGTGTCGTTCAAGTCTTTTATTTCCTTGTTGATCTTACTCTTAGTTGTTCTATCCATTATTGAAAATGGGGCATTGGCCGGGCGTGGTGGCTCACGCCTATAATCCCAGCACTTTGGGAGGCCGAGACCAGCAGATCACTTGAGGTCAGGGGTTCGAGACCAGCCTGGCGAACATGGAGAAATCCTGTCTCTACCAAAAATACAAAAATTAGCCAGGTGTGGCAGCATGCGCCTGTAATCCCAGCTACTTGGGAGGCTGAGGCAGGAGAATTGCTTGAACCCTGGAGGCGGAGTTTGCAGTGAGCCAAGATCATGTCACTGCATTCCAGTCTGGGTGACAGAGTGAGACTCAAAAGAGGAAAAAAAAAAAAAAAAAGAAGAAGAAAGAAAACGGGGCATTGGATTTGTAAGTTTCTGACAGGTTCATTTTGCCTGCTTTCCAGATAGAGCTGATTTATGAGGACAGGGAAATTGCAGTAGAGAAAGAGTTTAATACACATAGAACTGGCTAAACAAGAGACTGGAGTTATATTATTACTCAAATCAGCCTCACAGAAATTTGGAGGCTAGGGCTTTTCAAGGATAGTTTGGTGGGCAGGAGTTTGTGTACTAAGAAACCAAATGTTTCTTGTGTACTAAGCTTCTGGGTAGGGGCCAGAGGATGAGTTGAACCAAGAATTCAAGAGGTACAGGTTCAAGTAGGGCCATCTGGTTGTCAGAAATGCAAAAGCCTGGAAAGTCATCTCAAATGTTAGGGTCTACAATAGTCAAGTTATTTATAGTAATTGGGAAAGTTGCAAATCTTGTGACCTCTGTAAAAAATAAGTGATAATCTTTACACCTATATATTAGCAGAATTCAGGCCCCTCACATTCTCCTAACCTGGTAGCCTTTCATTAGTTTTACAAAGGCAGTTTAATTTTGGGGGGCAGGGCTATTATCATCTAAACTATAAACTGGAATCATTTCTCCCAAAGTTAGCTTGGCCCATGCCCAAGAATGACCCAGGGCAATTTGGAGATTAAAGTCAAGATGGAGTTGGTTAGATCAGATCTCTTTCACTGTTATAATTTTCTCACTGTTAAAATTTACAAAGGCAGTTTCAAAATCTGAAACGTTTATTGTTAAATTATTTATTTATTCCTTTAGTTCTGTCATTTTTTGCTTCTTGTATTTTGGAACTCTGTTGCTAGGTGCATACATATTTGTAATTGTTATATCTTCCTGATGGATTGGTATTGTAATCACTGTAAAATACACTATTATCATTGTAAAATATTGCTTTTTATCTTTAGTACTTTTTGTCTGTTTGATTTAAAGTCTATTTTGTTTGATATTAGCATAGCTATTCTTGCTCTTACTGTGGCAAATTGTATGATACCTTTTTCTTTGAGTCTATTTATATCTTTGAATCTCAAGTTTTTCTCCTGTAGATAGCATGTAGTTGGATAACTTTTAGTTCTTTTGATTGGATTGTTTAATTCATTCATTTTTAGTGTTACTATTGATATGGCTGGATTTGTGTCTGCAATTTTAATTTTTGTTTTCCATATGTCTCATGTCTTTTTGTGGCTTTGCTTCTTCTTCATTGCTTTCTTTTGCATTAAGTATTTTCTAGTTTAACAACTTAATTTCTTAAATTATTTTTAACTGTATTTTTACTTATTTCCTTAGTGAATGCTTGAGGGCATACAATCTCCTTCTCAGTTTATCAGAATCTACTTAAGTTTATACTAACTTATGTCCAGTGAGATATAAACAAATTTCTTCTTTATAGCTCTAGGTCCTCTTCACTTGTTTTTGTGCTATTATTGTTATACTTATTACCTCTGTATATGTTACAAACCCAAGAATACTATTATACTTACTTATAAAATTTTATGTTTTTTAAAGAACCTGAGACTGGAAGTGAGGGAAGTAGAGCATGCAGGAAGGAAGGAAGAGGAAGAAAAACCATGTGAAAGGGGCTGCACCTCCTTTAGTGGATACCCTGAGCTTATTTCCAGGGGCCTTTGTGAACTCCCACTGACAACTCTTTGGAAGATGAAATCCCTCCCTTTCCTGCATCTTACTAGAACAATGTATCCTGGAGGACATCCCTTGCCTTTCACCAGGTGACCCTATACCAGAGGCAGAACTTCTGATTGTGTGGATTTCAAAATGATTCCACATACTTCTAGTTTTCATCATAGACCTCATTGCGATAGTCAAACACTGTTCCACTTACTGCAGTTTCCTACTATCTGGGTTTTGTTCAGTTGAAATTAAATAAATTTTATGCACAAACCTTTCATGACTGTCTGTGATCTTTTAAAAAATGTAAACATGTACAGGATGATGAGTTCTAAGGATGTATCTTCTGCAAAGCCTCAGAGCAGGAAGTAGAAGTACACTTGTGCATTAGAAGATGAATATGCTTTTGGAGCTTAGACCCCATTTTCTTTTTTTGTTCTTTCTTTCTTCCTTTCTTTCTTTCTTTCTTTCTTTCTTTCTTTTTCTTTCCTTCTTTCCTTCCTTCCTTCCTTCCTTCCTTCCTTCCTTCCTTCCTTCCTTCCTTCCTTCCTTCCTTCCTTCTTTCTTTCTTTCTTTCTTTCTTTCTTTCTTTCTTTCTTTCTTTCTTTCTTTCTTTCTTTCTTTCTTTCTTTCTTTCTTCCTTCCTTCCTTCCTTCCTTCCTTCCTTCCTTCCTTCCTTCCTTCCTTCTTTCCTTCTTTCTTTCTTTTTTTTTTTTTTTTGTGACAGAGTGTTGCCCTGTCCCTCAGGGTGGAGTGCAGTAGCGCAATCGCAACTTACTCCAACCCTGCTTTCCGGGTTCTAGCAAGTCTCATGCCTCAGCTTCCCGAATAGCTGGGATTATGGGTGCCCGCCACCACGCCTGGTTAATTTTTGTATTTTTGGTAGAGACGGGCTTTTGCCATGTTGGCCAGGCTGATCTTGACCTCAGGTGATTCACCTACCTCGACCTCCCGAGGCACTGGGATTATAGGCATGAACTACCACGCCCGGCCTGGACCCTGTTTTCTACATTTTAGTACACATATTCCTACAGAGAGATGTACATAACCCACTGACATACTAGGGAACTTTTGAAATGTAACCTTTCAAAAATTGAAGCTTGAGTAACTTTGTTTTGTTGTACTCTGTATCAGTGGAGGAGGCATATGTTCTATAATAGATATAATGAATGTCTATAATGTCTATAATGAATGTCTGCTGGGCTTCATTGACCCATACATTGCCTTAAAATCAAATGATGATTTCTTAGAGTCTAGACATTCCCTAGAAATGGGAACATTCTGAGTTTTAAGTGCTAAGTCAGAATAGGTGTTAAAATGAGCCTTTGGAAAAACAGTTTGTCAATTTGCACACATCTATGTTTTAGGTGCAATAGCAAATAAATGCAGTACATGAACGAAGGAGTGCTCATGGGAAATTAAAGGTGGCCTTGTCTAAAGGGAAGTACTGTGGGCCATGGTCGGAATCCTAGGGTTCTGGATCCTGCCATGCCACTCCCTGGCAGCCTGGCTGGCTTCCCCGGGCTCCACCTTTCACCAGTGGGAGCGGAACTGTTTCTCAGTGTTTCCGCTCCGGGCTGTTGGAGCTCCAGGGCTCTCAGGGTGCTTCAGGGGGCTGTGGACAGGGAGAGAAACAGCACTTTTTTCCTAACATTTACAAAGGGAAAGCTACTGGACTAAGTTCTCCCAGTCTTAACTTTCTGGCACTTTGGGAACTGTCCGTTTCCACCGAGTGGCTGGCCTCAGTTAGGATTGCAGCGAGCAAGCTGCCTGGATGGTGCGATCACCTGGGAGGGAAAGCAAAGCCTTCTAGAGAAGGCCAGTGTGACCTCTGTGTTATCAGCTGAACATGTTCTGAGGCAACATCAAGTCCTGATGCTCAAGGCAGACCGTTCAGGCCTCCGTTAGAAGACAAGCATGCCTGCTCATGTCTAGGGAAGCTGTGTTCAAAGTCAGTGAAAGTAATGACTAAAATTATTTAATATCTTGAAAGCACCTCCTCTTCCAAAATGCTAAAACTACTTTCTTTTTTTACTTGTTTGTAGGTATTTAATAAGATCATCTACATAAAATAACTACTAGTATGACAAGAAAAAATAGGTCATTTATCCAGCTCACATTTTCAAGTCAAACCACTTGAGTTGTGGGAGTGGTTTATCTGCAGCTATTTCCACCTCTTTGAAAAAGAGAAAGAAAAAATCTTGCCATGGGCTTAGAAAAATATTTGGCAATGCATCTCCTAAAAAACAGTAGAAAGCCTTTCATTTATTTTTCTCTCTTTTTTTTTTTTTTTTTTGAAACGTAGTCTCACTCTGTCGCCCAAACTGGAGTGCAGTGGCGTGATCTCGCCTCACTGCAGCCTGCACTTCCCAGGTTCAAGTGATTCTCCTGCCTCAGCCCCCTGAGTAGCCGGGACTACAGGCACACTATCATGTCTAGCTAATTTTTGTATTTTTAGTAGAGGCAGGATTTCACCGTGTTGGCCAGGCTGGTCTTGAACACCTGACCTCAGATGATCTGCCCGTCTTGGCCTCCTAAAGTGCTGGGATTACAGGCATGAATCCACTGTACCTGGCCTACATTTATTTTTCTACTGAGGAAATAAATTGAGGGCTCAGAAGACTTTGAAAAAAATACAGGTTTGTAGAGGAAAATAGTGTTTAAATGAGCAACTTTACAAGATCAACTATTTGGTTGATTCCTTGAGGTGAGGTAAAGATGGAGAGGGAAAGTGGCAGAGCCTAACAGAATGTGAGAGACAGAATCCAGGGCCAGGAGGAGAAAGTTCAATAAGGAGAGGAGGAGCTGGGGACAGGGGAGGAGGAAGGGCAGGAACGGACACGCTGGACACGGTGGGGATGAGCCCACTGCGAGTCAGTGTTCCCAAGGGGAAAGAAAGCGAACAGTAGTGGGTTTTTGCGCTCATTACAATAATTGGGGTTTTTTGGCTGCTCTTATCAGAAGGGGCTATCAACCGATATTGCTGCCATGACATTCATGTGTCACCACCACACACAATATCCTTATCACTTCTATCAGTGATTGACTTTACTGTATTTGTTAGTCACAGAAGCCTCCTGGGAGGAAATATTCTCAACTGCAGTAGTGTGGAAAAAATAATCTCCTCTTGTGAGGTGCTTGCTTCAGGACTGAATAAAATCCAGTAGACTTTCCACATCCTAGTTCCGAGAACACTGGAATATAAATGGAATACAGTTATTCCTGAGCACCCATAGGGCTTGGTACCAGGATGCCTGAGGATACCAAGTCGCTAGTATGAAATGGCGTCATATTTGCATATAAACTATGCGAATCCTCCTGTGTACTTTAAATCTCTATTATGATATCTAATACAATGTAAATGCTATGTAAATAGTTGTTTATTGTTTTTTAACTTGTATTTTCTTATTGTTGATCACCTTTTGTTTTATTCTTTTAAAATATCTTGGTCTATGATTGGTTGAATCCACAGATGCAGAACCCATGGATACACAGGCTGACTGTATACGCATAATATGTAGAAAGCATAACATATACAGAAATGAATGCTTAACAGATCATTTTTATAAGTGATGTTTACTTCCCAACCTAAGTAATTTTCTAAAAATGAGTTGAGGATTTTCAGAATTCTCAGAGATTTATTTGTGTATTGAAAAGGAGCAAAATCTTTTTTTTTTTTTTTTTTTTTTTGAGACAGAATCTCACTCTGTTGCCCAGGCTGGAGTGCAGTGGCGTGATCTCAGCTAACTGCAACCTCTGCCTCCTGGGTTCAAGCGATTCTCCTGCCTCAGCCTCCTGAGTAGCTGGGACTACAGGAGTGTGCCACCACGCCCAGCTAATTTTTGTATTTTTGGTAGAGACGGGGTTTCATGATGTTGGCCAAGCTAGTCTCGAACTCCTGACCTCAAGTGATATGGCCGCTCGGCCTCCCAAAGTGCTGGGATTACAGGCATGAGCCACTGCAGCCAGCCGCAAAACCTTAAGTTATATGAACTATTTAAATTTTCTCAATAATACTTAAACCTTCCTGTGAGATGGAATACAGAGCCAAGCTGTATATCCTCAAGCTCTAACTGCCGGGATTCCTAATTGTTTTCTACAAAGCATAGTATTGCAGACACTATTTAATACACCATATGTTCTCATCAGCATATGAGAACACACACATATATATATATATTTGCATAAATAATAACTTTTCCTTAATTGTGTGGGCTTGAAGAAGTAGTAGAAATATAGGCCACCATAGAGAGCACACTAGAATAGGAAGCCTTGCAGAAGATTATCTTGCCATTTCTCTCCAGGGTAGCTGCATTTTCCACTGTGGTTTGACTTCTGTGGTTTCAGAGCTAATGTGTGCACTGAGAGTGTGTACTATTATGTAACAGCAACCATACTGTGGATGTGCTTGTCTGTCAGTGCTCACTCATACTAGGATAAAGTAACACCCTGGTTAATGAGATGACTCAGAGACAGGTGCTCTCATTAATTGAATTTTCTTCTTAAATGAAAGATTGGAAACTTTAATATTGAATACATAGTTAAAATGCAAGTACATTCATTAGTACACTTCATAATCTTTAATGATTTAACTTTTTAATGACTTAAGACCTTTTATTAATTCAGGGTCATCATCCTAAATATCAGTTATTGTTTCATACCTCAGCTGTTGCCATAGGAGAGAAGGGAAAGCCCTGCATAAAACCTCCCAAGGCTGCTGTTTCCCAGCTGTTACCTTGTTTGTGATCTTTGGGTTACCCTTAGTCCATACAGAATGGGGGAACCAGGAGTGGGAAAGAGCCTGGGTGCTGAATTACTGGGTGGAGCAGATTCTCCTCAGAAAAGCTGATTAGATGATTGGGTTTTTACCTGTGTAAGAAGGTTCTAGTGTGCTTCGTCATTGAGATTTTAACTTACACCTCAATTAACACACGTTTTCCATTTTCTAAGAATCATAAAATATCAGGCTAAATGTGTGCCAGGACATTCTCAGCAAAGAGAGAAGATATCAAGAAAACTCAGTGGAAATTGGAACTAAAACTTCAATGAATGGAACAGATTCTCACTGGATGGGTTAGTTGACAAAAAGACCCAAACTCTGTAAAATATTTGAAGAGGTTTATTCTGAGCCAGATGTGAGGGACCATGGCCCATGACACAGCCTCAGGAGATCCGGAGAACATGTGCCCAAGGTGGTTGGGTTACAGCTTGATTTGGTACATTTTAGGGAGACAGAAATTACAGGCAAAGACATAAGTCAATACACATAAGGTTTCTATTGGTTCAGCCCAGAAAGGTGGGACATCTCAAAGTGGGGTGGGAGGCTTCCAGGTCATAGGTAGATTCAACGATTTCCTGATTGGCAATTGGTTGAAAGAGCCTAAAGAGTTGAAGTCAGCAGAAATAAATATTTGGGGTTAAGGTAAGGTGGGTTGGGGAAGCCAAGATTCTTGTTATGTAGATGAAGCCTCCAGATAGCAGGCTTCAGAGACAACAGATCATCAGACTTTAAAAATTGTCAGGCTCTTAGTTAAATCTCTCTGGATCAAAAAAGACTGGAAAGGGAAGGGGACTTGGTACAGAAAGTAAAGGAATGAAATGGCCTTATAAAGCTGTTTCTTGTCTTTGCAAGAGACAGTTTACAGGGCCACTTCAAAATATATTGAAGAAATATATTTCAGAGTAAAGTATATTTTGATTTCTCCGATTTTTGGAGTAAAATATATTTTGATTTGTTTCATAGCCTGCTATGTCATGTGATGTGGAATTTGGTATCTTACTGGTACAAAGAGCCTATTTTGTTATTCTTAAGGTCTCTGTTTTGGCTTGGCATGGTGGCTCATGCCTGTAATCCCAGCACTTTGAGAGGCAGACAGAGGCAGATCACCTGAGGTCAGGAGTTTAAGACCAGCCTGGTCAACATGGAAAAACCCCATCTCTGCTAAAAATGCAAAAATTAGCCCAGTGTGGTGGCAGGTGCCTGTAATTCCAGTTACTTGGGAGGCTGAGGCAGGAGTATCACTTGAACCCAGGAGGTGAGGAGGTGGAGGTTGCAATGAGCTGAGACTGCGCCATTGCATTCCAGCCTGGGCAACAAGTGTGAAACTCTGTCTCAAAAAAAAAAAAAAAAGCTCTATTTTATTGTTAATGCTGAAACTTCAAAGGGAGGAGAGTATAATGAGGCATGTTCCCCGCTCCGCCCCACTCCCCCTTCACATCATGGCCTGAGCTACATTTTCAGGATTTTTTGGAATGTCTTTGGCCGAGAGGGGGAGTCCATTCAGTCGGTTGCAGGGTTTTGAATTGTATTTTTAGTTGACAGGTTCAAAAACACAACAAAGATAAAAGAGGAATGAGTCAGCTAACTTGAAGACATACCAACAAAATTATCAAATTGAACAACAGAGAAAGAAAACTGATAAAAATGAACAGAACCAGAGAATTTTGGATTACTACCAAAAGGCTTAGCATTTGTATTATTGGAATATTAGGAGGAGATAAGAAAGAATGAGTACAGAAGAAATATTTAAAGAAATAATGGCAAAGGACTTTCCAAATCTAGCAAAAACACTTAAACCTACAGATTCAAGAACCTCAGCACCCCCAGACAGGATAAATCCAGATAAATCCATGTCAAGATACATCAGGATCAAACTACTGAAAACTAGACAAAAAAAGCCTTGAGAACAGCCACAGTAAAATAATGCATTACTTATTAGGAAAACAAGGATTCAAATGGATGCTGATTTCTCATTAGAAATCATGAAGACCAGAAGGAAGTGCTTAAACAAAGGAACTGTCAGCCAGAATTCTGTATCCAGGGACAATGTCTTCCAGGAATGAAGGTGAAATCAAGATATTCCCAAATTAAGGAAAAGAAAGAAAATCCTTTGGTAGGAGGTCTGTTCTAAAAGAACTGCTAAAGTTTTTCACACAAAAGAGATGTGTGACCAGACAAAAACATTAAACATCAGAAATGGTAATTATATAAGGAAATATAAGACTAGTCTCTTGGGTTTTAAAAATGATTATGATTTGATGGTTGAAATCAACAATTATAATATCTGTTGGGGTTTCCAATGTATGCATCATATGTAGATGTAATATGATGAATTACTTTTACTCCTAACACTCTGGCACTAAATACATGTTTTTGTTTTCACACCAGCAACCAATTATCCGACCCTCTGGATACCAACGAGGTATCTAGCATTCAATTTAATTCTGACACTGACTACCTAGAGTTAGTGTCAAAACCCACAGGTTCAGGGCCCAGTCCCACAAGAATGTCCCATCTCAAATTTTAATTACAACTTCTGGGCCTTCTATATTTCTGACCAAATGGCTACAAATCGGGAATTTTCATGACCCTCTGCCCCTTGTGGTCAATAATTTGCTAGACTTGCCCACAGAACTCAGGGGAAACAGTTTATTTACCATATCATTAAGTATACAAATAAACGGCCGGATGAAGAGGTACATAGGGAAAGATCCAAAGGGGTCCTGAGTGTAAGAGTTCCTGTCTCCATGGAGTTGGGGGTGCACCTTCCATCTGGAATGCGAATGCATTTGCTGACCTGGAAGATCTCCAAACCCTTTTACTAAGGGCTTTTTGAGGGCTCTCCTACAAAAACATGATTAATTAAATCTGGCCATTGGTAACTAACTTAGTATCCACCTCCTCTCCCTTTTCCAGAGGTTGGAGGGGGAGATGGAGCTGAAAGTCCAACCCTCTGATTATAGAGTTGTTTTGTCTGATAACCAGACCCCATCCTGGAGCCATCTAGGGGCATACCAAGAGTCATCTTACTAGCATAAACTCAGGTATGATTGAAAAGGGCTTATTGTCAATAATAAAAGATGGTTCTCTCACTCCTGTCACTCAGAAAATTATAAGAATTTTAGGAGCTCTGTGCCAGGAACTGGGGATAAAAACCAAATATATGTTCTTTATTATATATAGCTGGACACCCAGCTGGTGTCAGAAGAGTTGAAATATTGGTCATTGGTGTAGAAAAAGCCCACATATTTGGTGTCACACGTTTTAGAAGTAAAAACAATGAGATGTGAGGTACCCATATGATGCTTAGGTTTCTCCATTTAACTTGAAGTGGTAAAATATTGATTGTAAGTAGACTGTGAAAATTTTGTTAACTATGTGTAATGTAATTCCTTGAGTAAACACTTTTAAAACTATGAAAAAATACATAGTTAAATAAATATATAATAGATAAATAAAAATAGTATGCTACAAAATGTTCATATAATCCAAAGGAAGGTAGGAAAGAAAAAACAAGAATGAAAAACAGAAGGTAAAACAAAACAAATAACAAAATGGTAAACCTGAAGGCAAATACATCAATGCTAACAGACATCTATAAAGCATGTTAGCCACAAACAAAATATACATTTTTCTGTATATATACATGAAATCTTCTCCAGGATAGATTATATGTTAGGCCAAAATCAAACTTCAATGTATTTAAAAGGACAGAAATAACACAAATATGTTCTCTAGTCACTTTGAAATAAAATAGGAAATTAATAGCAGGAAAAAATCTGGGAAACTCACAGATATATAGAAATGTAAAGACACTCTCCTAAATAACCAATGGATCAAAGGAGAACTCAAAAAGGAAATCAGAAAATACTTGGAGATGTATGAAAATGAAGATAAAACACACCAACCTTATGGAATCCAGTGAAAGCAGATGGGGGCTTAGAGGACAATTTAAAGCTATAAATGCTTATATCAAGAAGGAAAAAAATAAATCAATAAGCTAACCTTCCACTTAAAGATACTGGAGAAAGAAGAGCAAACTAAATCTAAAGCAAGCAAAATGAAGAAAATAAAGATTAAAATGAAAATTAATGAAATAGAGAATAGAAAGACAATAGAGGAAATCAATAAAATAAAAAACTGGTTCTTTGAAAAAAATCCAACAAAACTGACAATCCTATAGCAAGATTGACCAAGAAAAAGAGAAGATTCACCTTACTAGCATCAGCAATAAGAGAAGACGTTACTTCTGACCTTGACAGAAATACAAAGGGTTGTAAAGGAAGACTGTGACAGCAATTGTACATCAACAAATTAAATAACTTAGATAAAGTGGGAAGATTTCTAGAAAGATATAAACTACCAAAACGGATTTAATAAACTATCAAAAACCTAAAAAGAACTGTAATAATCAAGATGGAATAGCTAAGCAAAAAATCTACCCACAAAGTAAAAGCCCTGTATCAAGTGGTTTCACCACTGAATTCTACCAAAAAATTTTTTTAAAAAATTAACACCAATTCTTTACAAACTCTCTCAAAAAAGAGGAGGAATACTTTCCAATTCATTTTAGGAGGCTAGTTGCCCTGATACCAAAACCAGACAAAAACCTCATAAGAAATAAAAACTAAAGACGAATATATCTTATGAATACATGCAGACATCATCAACAAAATACTAGCAAACCAAATCTGACAACATGTAAAAGGAGATATCCACCATGACCAAGTGGAATTTTTATCCCAGGAATGCACAGTTGATTCAACATTTGAAAGTCAATTAAAGTAATACATAATAACAATAGAATACATACAAAAATTACATGATCATCTCAAAAGATGCAGAAAATACATTTGGAAAAAGCCAACACTCTGTCATAATATAAATACTCAAGAAACTAGGAATAGAAGAAAACTTCCTCAACCTGATAAAAAGTAACCATAAAAAACCCACTGCTACTATTATCCTTAATTGTGAAAGAATGGATGCTTTCCCCCAAGATGAGAAACAAGACGAGGATAACCTCTCGCTTCACTTATATACAACATTGTTCTAGAAGTTCTAGCCAGGGTAATTAGGGAAAAATAAAAATAAAAGCCATCGCTTTGGAAAGAAAGGCATAAAACTGTAGATGTTATGATCTTGTATATAGAATAGTCTAAGCAATTCACTTAAAAAAAAAACTATTGGAACTAACAAACAAGTTTAGCAAGGGTACAGGATACAGGATTAATATACAAAAATCAATTTTGTGTATTTTTACACATTTGCAATGAACAATCTGAAAATGTAATTAAAATATTCATTTACAATAGCATCAAAAATAAATTCTTTTTTAAAATTATACTTTAAGTTCTAGGGTACATATGCACAACGTGCAGCTTTGTTACATATGTATACTTCTGCCATGTTGGTGTGCTGCACCCATCAACTCGTCAGCACCCATCAACTCATCATTTACATCAATTCTTAAGAATAAATTTAACATAAAAATTGCAAAACTTACTATACTTTGAAACTATGAAACACAATGAAAAATTAAAGAAGATCTAAACAAAAAGAAATACCTTTCATATTCATGGATTAGAATACATAATATTGTTAAAATGACAATACTCCCCAAATTGTTACACAGATTAAAAGTAATCCCTATCAGAATCACAGCGATTTTTTGCAGACATTGACAAACTGATTCTGAAATTCATATAGAATTGCAGGGAATCCACAATAGCCAAAACAATCTTAAAAATGAAGAATAAAGTAGGACTCATACCTCCTGATTTTAAAATTTACTACAATGTGATGGTAATCAAGACAGTGTGGCACTGGCATAAAGATAGAAATACAAATCAATGAAATAGAATTGAGAGTCCGGAAGTATATACATACATCTATGGTCAACTGAGTTTTGAAAAGGGCTCCAAGACCATGCAATGGGGGAAATAATAGTCTTTTTAACAAATTATACTAGGTGGAATGGATAGTCACATCCAAAAGAATGAAGTTTGATCCTTACCTCACACTGTACAAAAAGTTAACTCAAAATAGATCAAAGATCTAAATGTAAAAAAAAACACTAAAACTCTTAGAAGAAATCTGTATTAGGGTTCTCTAAAGGGACAGAATTAATAGGATGGATGTGTACATAAAGGGGAGTTTATTAAGGAGCATTAACTCACACAATGACAAGGTGAGGTCCCACAATAGCCCGTCTGCAAACTGAGGAGCAAGGAAGCCAGTCCCAGTCCCAAAGCTGAAGAACTTGGAGTCTGATGTTTGAAAGCAGGGAGCATCCAGCATGGGAGAAAGATGTAGGCTCAGAGGGTAAGCCAGTCTAGTTTTTTCACATTCTTCTGCCTGTTTTTTTTCTGGCTGAGCTGGCAGCTGATTAGATATGGTGCCCACCCAAATTGAGGGTGGGTCTGCCTTTCCCAGTTCACTGACTCAAATGTTAATCTCCTTTGGCAACAGTCTCACAGATACACCCAGAAACAATGCTTTGCCTCCTTCAATCCAATCAAGTTGACACTCAGTATTAATCATCACAAGTCCACCCCTTGTCAACTTGAACCCATACACATCTCCTGAAATCATACATAATCTTCAAATAAAGACAATAATAAGGTAATAATAATTATGGCTAACATAATACAACTATCTTTCATATAACTGGAAACACACCAATCCCCAACTCAAATGCTATTATATAAAGTTAACAATACTTAAATGCTGACATGAAGTCAATAAATCTTATGTCACATGATAAAGAAAAAAGGAAATAAAATGAAGATATTTTCTTAGTACAAGTGTATATGTGCACAGACGTGTTCTTAATGAAGGAGGAAATACTCATGACAATTACAGTCCCCATTTTTGCAGCTGGTCACATGGTCATAGCTGGTATTGATGACTACCCTTCTACTACCCATTCTGTATTCCCTTTGCCTTCAGCAAGCATCTCAGCAGGTTGTGGTTTTTTTCCTGGAGGAGTGACCCAAACCTTAATTCCTGAAGAGTCTGAGCCATTTGTAGTCCTGCCTGGATTGTGCTGTTGTAGTTTCCCATTGACCTTAATCGTAGGGCATGGTAATACTACATGGATCCCTAATGGATTGCTGTATTCCACACATACTCTTCCTTACTTCCATAGTGGAGTGAAATTAGTAGTAGACTAATTTCATCTTGATAGTTTGAGTCAATCACCCCAGCCAACACTGTAACTCCCTTCTCTTAGCCTGTTGACTTAAAAGTAGGAGGAGCCCAAAGTGTCCAGGTGGCAATCTTAACTTCCAGTTTAATGGAATTGTTGTTATGTCTCCTGGTGTCAGTGTTCCTTTCTCTGGAACTAAGACCCCTAGGCCAGCAGGACATAATGTCGCAGGAACAGGAAGCAAAAATGTTACTAGCAGATCACTAGGGGTGATGGTGAGTGGTGCCACTTCCACTTCCACCCCTGGATTCCTAGACTTGTGAATTGCAGCTATGGGAGAAACAGTACCATATACTGGACGCTGATTCAGAGCATACATGGTCTTCTGTAGAAATTCGCTGCTGCCCTGCAAAGTATTGTCACCTAGTTGGCGTTGTAATTGTGACTTCAAAAGGCCATTCCACTGTTCTATCAATCCAGCTGCTTCAGTACGAGGGGGAACATGGTAAGACCAGTGAATTCCATGAGCATGAACCCACTGCCACACTTCTTTAGCTGTAAAGTGAGTGCAATGCTGTGTGGAATACCATGACAGTGAATAAAGCATTTTGTGAGTTCACGGTTGGTAGTCTTGGAAGACGCATTGTATGCAGGATAGGCAAACTCATATCCAGGGTAAGTATCTATTCTGGTGAGAACAAACTGCTGCCCTTTCCATGATGGAGGAAGTCAGTATAATCACCCTGCCACCAACCAGCTGGCTGATCATCCCAAGGAATGGTGCCATATTGAGAGCTCAGTGTTTAGATTAGATTGTGCCCATTCAGATTGAGGGTGGGTCTGCCATTCCCAATCCACTGACTCACATGTTAATCTCCTTTGGCAACACCCTCACAGACACACCCAAGAACAATACTTTACATCCTTCAATCCAATCAAGTTAACACTCAATATTAACCATCACAAACCATACAGAGAAATATTTATGACTTTGGATTTGGCAAAGGATTTTTAGATATGATACCAAAAGCATGAGGAACAAAAGAAAAATAAGTAAATTTGACTTCATCAAAGTTAAAATCTTTGCGACCCAAAGGACATCAAGAAAAAACACGAAAAGAACAACCCAAAGAATGGGCGAGAATATTTGCAAATCAAAAAAGGTACATACATCTAGAATATATAAATAACTCTTGCAACTCAATAATAATAAACCCTAAATAATCCAATTGAAAAATGGGCAAATATCTGAATAGATTTCTCTAAGGAAGATAAACAAGTGGAAGACAAGCACTTGAAAAGATGCTTGAATATTAGGGAAATGCAAATCAACCAAAATGAAGTACAACTTCTTATCCACTAGGAAGGCTAGAATGAAAAGGTCAGATAATCACAAATGCTGGTAAGGATATGGAGAAATCAGAACCCTCCTACACTGCTGCTGCGAATGAAAAATATTGTAGCTGCTTTGGAAAACAGTTTAGCAGTTCCTTAAATGATTAAACATAGAGTTACCATATGACCAAGTAATTCCACTCGTAGCTATATATCCAAGACAAATTGTGATATTGTGAAATATATATTTGGTATTTGATCCAATTTCCTGGCATATAACTTCTGAAATCCTTAGTATAGCCAAAGTGATGTCTTTTTGTATGCTAATGATCGGCTGATGGTTGGATTCTCCTAGGTAGCTTCAGGTATATCCATTCCTATGAGAGTCCAGAATAGGTAAATCTATAGAGACAGGAAGTAGGTTAGTGGTTGCTGCTTAGGAATGGTGGGGGTGAGGATAAGGTGATGAGTGCTAAAGGGTATAATGTTTCTTTTTGAGATGAAAATGTCCTGAAGTTGATTGTGGTGATAGTTGTACAACTCTGAATATCCTAAAAAGCCACTGAATTTGTAGTAGAGACAGGGTTTCAACATGTTGGTCAGGCTGGTCTTGAACTCCTGACCTCAGGTGATCCACCCGCCTCAGTCTCCCAGAGTGCTGGGATTACCGGCATGAGCTAAGGTGCTGTGGTGGCAGGTGCCTATAATCCCAGCTACTCGGGAGGCTGAGACAGGAGAATAGCATGAACCCCGGGGGCTGAGGTTGCGCCATTGCACTCTAGCCTGGGTGACAGAGGGAGACTCCATCTCAAAAAACAAACCAAAACAACAACAATAAATCTCACTGAATTGTATAGTTTAAGCGGAAAGACCAAAAAGTTGTATGGTATGCAAATTATATCTCAATAAAGTTGTTAAACCTAACCCCCCCCAAAAAAAACAAAAAATAAAGTATGAAAAAGACATACTATGTAAACACAAATCAAAAGAAAGCTGGGCAATTAGCATCAGACAAAATAGATTTCAGAGCAAAGACAATTACCAGGGATTACAAGGGACATTACCTAATGAGAGAAGTGTCAGTTCATCAAGAAGACACCTAACAACAGAACTTCAGATTGCACAAAAGAAAAACTGACAAAATTGAAGAAAGTAAAGGACAAATCCACAATACTAGTTGAATATTTCAACATGCCTGGCTTAATAATTGATAGAACCATAAGCAGACAATCAGCAAGGATAAAGAAGAGGCAAACAGCATCCCCATTCAGCTGAACCATATTGAAGATAGTGGACCACTCCATCCAACAACAGCATAGTAAACGTGCTTTTCGAGTGCACATGGAATAGTCACACAGAGCACATCTTATGTTATTAAAAGACACTTAACAAATTTAAAATAACTGAAAAATATGAAGTATGTTTCTGACCATATAATTTTAAATCAGAAAATAACTAAATATTTTATTAATATTATCACAAGATAATATTCTTAAATCTTTTTTATTTTAATAGTTTTGGGGGAACAGGTGGTATTTGGTTGCATGGAAAATTATTTAGTCATGATTTCTGACATTACGGTGCACCCAGCATCCAAGCAGTGTACACTACCCAGTGTGTAGTCTGTTATCCTTCAGCCTCTCCTACCCTTTCCCCTGAGTCCCCAAAGTCCATTATATCATTTTATTCCTTTGCATCCTTATAGCTTAGTTCCTGCTTATAAGTGAGAACATACGATGTTCAGTTTCCCATTCCCGAGTTAGTTCACTTAGAATAATGGCCTAGAACTCCATCCATGTTACTGAAAATGCCACTATTTTGTTCCTTTTTATGGTTAAGTGGTATTCCATGGTAAATATATACCACATTTTCTTTATCTACTTATTGGTTGATGGGCATTTAGACTGGTGTATATGTTTGCAATCATGAATTGTGCTGCTATAAACATGTGTGCAAGCGTGTTTTTCATATAATGACTTCTTTTCCTCTGGGTAGATACCCAGTAGTGGGATTGCTGGATCAAGCAGTAGCTTTACTTTTAGTTCTTTAGGGAATCTCCATACTGTTTTCCATAGTGGTTGTACTAGTTTACATTTCCATCAGCAGTAAAAGTGTTCCCTTTTCACCACATTCCCACCAACATATATGATAGTATTTTTCTGATTTTTAAGTTATGGCCACACTAGCAGGAGTAAGGTGGTATCTCATTGTGGGTTTGATTTGCATTTCCCTGACAGTGATGTTGAGCATTTTTTCATATGTTTGTTAGCCATTTGTAACCATTTGTATATCTTCTTTTGAGAATTACCTATTTCAGTCCTTTGCCCACTTCTTGATGGGATTATTATTATTATTTCTTGCTTGATTTGTTTGAGTTCCTTGTAGATTCTGGATATTAGTCCCTTGTTAGATGCACAGTTTGTGAATATTTTCTCCCACTCTATGGGTTGTTTGTTTACTCTGCTGATTATTTCTTTTGCTGTGCAGAAGCTTCTTAGTTTAATTAGGTCCCAACTATTTAGTTTTGTTCTTGTTGCATTTGCTTTTGGGTTCTTGGTCATAAACTTTTTGCCTAAGCCAATACCTAGGAGAGTTTTTCTGATGTTATCTTCTAGAATTTTTATTCTTATTTTTAGGTCTTAGATTTAAGTCTTTGATCTATGTTGAGTTGGTTTTTGTATAAGGTGAGAGATGAGGATTCAGTCATTCTTCTACACATGGCTTGCCAATTATTCCAGCACCATTTGTTGAATAGGGTGTCCTTTCTCCACTTTATGTTTTTGTTTGCTTTGCTGGAGATCAGTTAGCTGTAATTCTGGGTTCTCTATTATTTGGCTTTATTTCTGGGTTATCTGTTCTTTGCCATTGGTCTACATGCCTATTTTTATACCAGTATTATGCTATATTAGTAACTATGGCCTTGTAGTATAGTTTGAAGTCAGGTAATGTGATGCCTCCAGATTTGTTCTTTTTGTTTAGTATTGCTTTGGCTATGCGGTTCTTTTTTGGTTTCATATGAATTTTAGAATTTTTTTTCTAGTTCTGTGAAAAATGATGATAGTATTTTGAGGGAAATTGGATTGAATTTGTAGGTTGCTTTTGGCAATATGGTCATTTTCACAATATTGATTCTACTTATCCATAAGCAGAGAATGTTTTACCATTTGCTTGTGTTGTCTATGATTTCTTTCAGCAGTGTTTTATAGTTTTCCTTGTAGAGATCTTTCACCTCCTTGGTTAGGTATATTCCTAAGTATTTCTTTCTTTTCTTTTGTTTTTTCTTTTTTTTTCTTTTTTGCAGCTGTTGTCAAAAGGGTTCAGTTCTTGATTTGATTCTCAGCTTGGTCATTGTTGGTGTATAGCAGTGCTACTAATTTCTGTACACTGATACATTGATTTTGTATCCTGAAACTTTACTGAATTCATTTATTAGCTCTAGGAGTTTTTGGATGAGTAGTGTTTTCTAAGTATATAATCGTATCATTGGCAAACACTGACAGCTGACTTTCTCTTTACTGATTTAGATGCCCTTGATTTCTTTCTCTTGTCTGATTGCTCTGGCTAGGACTTCCAGTACTATGTTGAATAGAAGTGGTAGAAGTGGGCATCCTTGTCTTGTGCCAGTTCTCAGGGGGAATGTTTCAACTTTTCTTCATTCAATGTAATGTTGGCTGTGGGTCTGTCATAGATGGCTTTTATTACCTTGAGGTATGTGCCTTCTATGCTGTTTCTGCTGAGGGTTTTTTTTTTTTTTTTTTTTGAGACGGAGTCTTGCTCTGTCACCAGGCTTGAGTGCAGTGGAGCGATCTCGGTTCACTGCAACGTTCACCTCTCGGGTTCAAGCGATTCTCCTGTCTCAGCTTCCTGGGTAGTGGGGACTACAGGTGCATGCCACCATGCCCAGCTAATTTTTTTTTTTTTTTTTCTGTAGAGACGGGATTTCACCATGTTGACCAGGATGGTCTCGATCTCTTGACCTCATGATCCGCCTGCCTTGGCCTCACAAAGTGCTGAGATTACAGGGGTGAGCCACTGCGCCAGCTACTGAGGGTTTTAATCATAAAGAAATGCTGGATTTTGTTAAATGATTTTTTTGCATCTGTTGAGATGATGATATGACTTTTGTTTTTAATTCTGTTTATGTGATGTTTCACATTTATTGACTTGCATATGTTAAACCATCCCCACACTCCTGTTATGAAGCACACTTGATAATGGTGTATTATCTTTTTGATATGCTATTGGATTCAGTTAGCCAGTATTTTGTTGAGGATTTTTGCATCTATGTGCATCAGGGATATCGGTTTGTAGTTTTCTTTTTTTGTTATGTTTTTTTCCTGTTTTATGTATTAGGGTGACAGTGGCTTCATTGAATGATTTAGGGAGGATTCCCTCTTTCTTTATCTTTTGGAACAGTTTCAGTAAGGTTGGTACCAATTCTTCTTTGAATGCCTGATGGAATTCAGCTGTGAATCCATTCAGTCCTGGACTTTTTTTTGTTGGTAAGTTTTTATTACTATTTCAATCTCACTGCTTGTTATTGATCTGTTCAGAGTTTCTATTTCTTCCTGGCTTGATCTATGAGAGTTGCATATTTCCAGGAATTTATCCATCTCCTCTAGATTTTCTAGTTTGTGCACATAAAGGTGTTTATAGTAGCCTTCAATAATTTTTTTGTATTTCTGTGGTATTGTTTGCAGTAGCTCCCATTTCAGCTCTAATTGAGCGATTTCAGTTCTGATTGATCTTCTCTCATCTTTTCTTGGTTAATCTTACTAATGGTCTCTCAATTTTGTTCATTTTTTCAAAGAACCAGCTTATTGTTTCATTTAGCTTTTGTAATTTTTTGTTTCAATGGTATTTAGTTCTGCTCTGATCTTTGTTATTTCTTTTCTTCTGCTGGGTTTGGGTTTGGTTTGTTCTTGTTTCTCTAGTTCCTTGAGATGTGACCTTAAATTGTCTATTTGTACTCTCTCATGATTTTTGGTGTAGGCATTTAATGCTATGAACTTTCCTCTTAGCACCATTTTTGTAGTGTCCGAGAGGTTTTGCTAAGTTGTGTCATGATTATCCTTCAGTTCAAAGAAATTTTAAATTTCCGTCTTGATTTCATTGTTGACTCAAAGATTATTTGGGAACAGATCATTTAATTTTCATATATTTGCCTGGTTTTGAGGGTTCCTTTTGGAGTTAATTTCCAATTTTATTCTGCTGTAGCCTGACAAGGTACTTGATATAATTTCAATTTTCTTGAATTTACTGAGACTTGTTTTGTGAGCTATCATATGGTCTATCTTGGAGAATATTCCATGTGCTGATGAAAAGAATGCATATTCTACAGCTGTTGGGTAGAATGTTCTGTATATATCTGTTAAGTCCATTTGTTCCAGGGTACAATTTAAGTCCATTGTTTCTTTGTTGACTTTCTGTCTTGATGACCTGTCCAGTGCTATCAGTGGAATATTGAATTCCCCCACTGTTACTGTGTTGCCATCTATCTCATTTCTTACGTCTAGTAATAATTGTTTTATAATTTTGGCAGCTCCAGTGTTACATGCATATATATTTAGGATTGTGATATTTTCCTTTTATCATTAAATAATGTTCCTCTTTGTCTTTTTTAACTGTTGTTGCTTTAAAGTCTGTTTTGTCTGATATAAGAAAAGGTACTTCTGCTTACTTTTGGTGTCCATTTGCATGAAACATGTTTTTCCACCCCTTTATCACAAATTTATATGAATCCTTAAGTGTTAGGTGAATCTCTTGAAGACAGTAGATACTTGGTTGGTGGATTTTTATCCATTCTGCCATTCTGTACCTTTTAAGTGGAGCATTTAGGCCATTTACATTTAATGTTATTATTGAGTTGTGAGGTGTTGTTTTATTCATTGTGCTAGTTGTTGTCTGAATACCTTGGTTTTTGTTGTTGTTGTTTTTCATTGTGTTATTGTTTAGTTCCTGTGAGATTTATGCTTTTAGGAGGTTCTATTTTGGTGTATTTTGAGGTTTTGTTTCAATATTTAGAATTCCTTTTAGCATGTCTTATTGTGCTGATTTGGTAGTGGTGAATTCTCTCAGCATTTGTTTGTCTGAAATAGACTTTCTTTCTTCTTCATTTTTGAAACTTAGTTTTGCTGGATACAAAGTTCTTGACTAGATTATTTTGTTTAATGAGGCAAATGATAGGACCCCAATCCCTTTTGGCTTATAGGGTTTCTGCTAAGAAATCTGCTGTTAATCCGATAGGTTTTCCTTTATACATTATCTGATGCTTTTGCCTCACAGCTCTTAAGATTCTTTCCTTTATCTTGACTTTAGATAGCCTATGATGACTATGTGCCTGGGTTATAATCTTTTGCAATGAATTTCCCAGGTGTCTTTTGAGCTTCTTGTATTTGGATTTCTAGGTATCTATTGAGGCTGGGGAAGTTTTCCTCAATTATTATCTCAGATATGTTTTCCAGACCTTTAGGTTTCTCTTCTTCTTCAGGAACACCGATTATTCTTAGGTTTTTCATTTACCATAATCTTAAATTTCTTGGGGATTTTGTTAATTTTTAAAAATTCTTCTTTCTTTGTCTTTGTTGGATTGGGTTAATTTAAAAGCCTTGTCTTCAAGCCTTGAGTTTCTTTTTTCTATTTGTTTGATTCTATTGTTGAAACTTTCCAGTGCATTTTGTATTTCTCTAAGTGTGTCTTTCATTGCCAGAAGTTGTGATTGGTTTTTCTTTATGACACCTAGTTCTCTGGAGCATTTTTTCATCCAAATCTTGTATTGTTTTTAAAATTTCTTTAAGTTGGTTTTTACCTTTCTCTAGTACCTCCTTGAATAATTTAATAATCAACATTCTGAATTCTTCATCTGACAATTCAGAGATTTTTTTTTCTTGGTTTGATCCATTGCTAGGGAGCTAGTGTGGCCTTTTGGGGATGTTATAGAACCTTGTCTTGTCATATTACCAGAATTACTCTTTTGATTCCTTCTCATTTGGATAGACTATTTCAGTGGAAATCTGGAAGTCAAGGGCTGCTGTTCGGATTCTTTTGTTCCACAAGATGATTCTTTGATGTGGTGCACTCCCCCTCACCCTAGGGATAGGGCTTCCTGTGAGCCAGCTTGCAATGATTGTTGTTGCTTTTCTGGGTCTAGTTATCCAGCGGGTCTACTGGATTTTGGGCTGGTGCTGGGGAATGTCTGCAAAGAGTCCTGTGATGTAATCCATCTTCAGGTCCCCGCCATGGATACCAGCACCTGCTCTGGTGGAAGTGGCAGGGGAGTGAAGCAGACTCTGTGAGAGTCCTTGGTTGTAGATATGTTTAGTGTACTGGCTTTCTCAAATGCTGACAAGATACTATTCTTCAGTTATCACAAGAGCATCTTTAAACACTTAGAAATTAAACTGTATATTTACATAATCCTTGGGTAAGAGAGGAAGTCTCAACAGATGTTAGAAACTATTCTGAACTGAATGAAAATGAAAATATATCAAAATACATGGGATACACTAAAACAGTACTTAGCAGAAAACCTAAAGCATTCAGTGCTTATATTAGAAAAGAAGGGATTTAAATAGAATCTTATTCAAAAAGAAGAGGAAAATAAATGCAAAAATGATAAAAACCAAAATCAATGAAATTAAAAATAGAAAAACAGTACAATCAGTGAAACCAAAGCTCATTCTTTGAAAATATCAGTAAAGTTCATTAAGCTTTAGCAAGACAAAGGAAAATGAGAGAAGACAGAAATTGCTAATAAAATGAATAAAATACCAAATCTCATCATAGACCCCATAAAAAGGTTCATAAAGGCGTACCATGAAAACTCTTTACACGTGAAATTGAAAACTTAGATAAAATGGCTAAATTCCTTGATAGACACAAATTACTAAAATTTACTCAAGAAGGAATAAGTATCCTAAATGGTCCTACATCTATTGGAGAAATTACATTTGTTTAACAGCAAAATCTTTCAAATAATGAAACTCCAGGTCCAGATGATTTTACTGATTAACTCTACCAATCATTTAAAGAGGAAATAATAGAAATCCTTCACAAAGTCTTGCAGAAATGAGGAAGAGGGAGCACTTCCCAACAGACACCAAACCAGACAGACAGTGCACTAAAATAACCCCCCAGTACCCATGCCCCTCATACATACAGATACAAAAATGTGGCACAATATTAGCAAATGAAATCCAGCAATAGGTAAAATTAATAATACATGGTGACTACGTTGAGTTTTTCTAGGGGGGTACTAGGGTGGTTCAATATTTCAAAGACAATGCCATCCAATATGTTAACATTTTAAAGAAACACCACCTCATCATGACAATTTACATAGAAAAATCATTCATTTGATAAAATTAAACATCCATTCATGATAAAAAGTCTCAACAAACTAGGAATAGAAGGGAATTTACTCAACCTGATAAAGGATGTCCACAAAAAACCTACAGCTAATATGATGGTGGAGGAATGAATGCTTTCCTTCCAGGCAAAGATGTCCAGTCTCATCACTCCTGTTCAATATTGCACTGGAAGTGATACCCAGTGCAATAAAACAAGAAGGAAAAGCTTACAAATTTGAAAGAAGATACAAAACTGTTCCTACCTATAGATGTGGTGATTTTCTATGTAGAAATCCTTGGCCTTGGGATTCCAGACAACCTTGATGCCCCTCAAGTGTCTCACACTGTTTACCCAGTGTATTCAGCTAGTGTTTAGCTCTGTGATAAAGATTCCCTGTCACCTGGGTCAGAGGAAACTAGAGCTGACCTAGGGTCCAGCTGGTTCTCATGCCTTACATCCAGTTTGTTCCCTTCTTTCCCACTCGACATCCATTTTCATTCCTGACTGCCTGCCCTGCCAACCTGAAGCAACAGCATCAGATGGCGAGAAAACAAACTTACATTCCACATAGATTTTCTACTGGTTTTGCTTCTCTGGTTAAACTCTGAGACAGTTATCTAATCTCTCAGTTTCATTATCTAAAAGTGGGAAATCGTACTTATTTAATCAGTTCAATCAGTTCATGTTTTTGTTTTTTTTTTTCATGGAGTCTTGCTCTGTTGCCCAGGCTGGAGTGCAGTGGTGTGATCTCAGCTCACTGCAACCTCCACCTCCCAGGTTTGAGCGATTCTCCTGCCTTAGCCTCCAGAGTAGCTAGGATTACAGGCACGCGTTGCCATGCCCAGCTTATTTTTATATTTTCAGTAAGGACGGAGTTTCCCATCTTGGCCAGGCTGGTCTCGAACTCCCGACCTCAGGTAATCCACCTGCCTCGACCTCCGAAAGTGCTGGGATTGCAGGCGTGAGCCACCGCACCCGGCCAGCTCATGTTTTTGGAAACATACTTGCTAGGTATCTTTTTCTCTTAGGGAAAAGGGATCTATCTTCCTTCCTTCCCTCCTTCCTTCCTTCCTTCCTTCCTTCCTTCCTTCCTTCCTTCCTTCCTTCCTTCCTTCCTTCCTTCCTTCCTTCCTTCCTTCCTTCTTTCCTTTTTTGCTTCAAATGACATGAGAACGATTTAGTGTTCCCCGAATGTTTATCCAAAAGTAGCAGAGGGTTATATTTAAATAACAACATTAGTTCACCATTTCTGCCCAGTGGGATTCGTTCGAAGACATCAGAAAACCTCCCCTTTCTGAAGGAGTCACCTGGACAGTCCACAGACCCCACCCATGATCAGAGCACCTCCCAGTGTCTGTCCCTGAAACCAGGTGGGCTCATGCCAGCGAGTAGGCGGGGGGCGGGGGTGGTGTGAAGTGTCCTGAGTTGGGCTATTGAAACAGGGAAACGGTCCCTGTTTCAACAGGGGGCTATCTGCACCCCAGTGAAAACTGTACCTTATGGGGCAAAGGCAGAGCAAGATTGTTGGGCTGCACTCTGCCTCTGAGTGTCCTGAAACATGCCTCATTGCAAGGAAATAAATCTAAATTAGACTTTGTCCAGGAGGGTGAGGCAACCCCTAATTTTGTCAAGATTTTGAGGCAGTACTAAAGGGGTGGTGAAATTTGGTGACTCAGAATTAAGACCTATTTTCTCATCTTGTCTCTCCTGGAAATTTACCTATAGTGTTTTTATCTGCTAAACTCTTTAGAGTGGAATATTTTAGACATGTATTTCATAAATCTTAGGTAACAGAGTCCTTAAAATTTTGGACAGCGCTTGTCTAAACTAAAATAGTAAATCCTTAGAACTTAATTAAATGTAACCATTATAGAAATCAAGTTGAAGCATCAATTTTTGAAAATTCATTCTCCAGCTCTCAGAAAGAAGGGGAGAATGGATTTGGGGGAACAGCCAGCAGGTGGTTAGATTGGTTTTTTCTTTATAACAAAGCCTCAGCAGTTTGGCAAAAAAATTGGTTCAGTTTCTGATTTTTCCTTAAAATAACCTGGACACTGTGGTGACTAAGTCACATGTGAGATGGAGACAAAGCACCTGGCCTGGGAGACGTAATTACGAAGCAGATCAGCTTCCTAAGTCCCCTTTTGACACTTCCCCGTAGTGCCCCATAGCCTCATTCCTCACGGTGCAGCTGTTCAGCATCGACCTTTCCAGAGACCTCCAGAACAGCTTGCCTTTTCTGGAATCCAGTCCTATAACTCGCACCGTCATGTGGGGAAAGAGGGTCAACTACATAACAGGCCAATTTTGAGTTGAAATCTAATTCTGAAGTGCACGGATTGTATTAGGGTCAAGTGATTTCCACTTTCTCCAAGTCTCAGTTTCGCATCTGTAAAATGGAGATAACACCTAGTTTACATAAAGGCTGTGAGTTTTAAATGGGAAAACCACACCTAGTACATAGTAGGTTCTCAGACTTTATTATCACCTCTGTGTTTCCAAAGCTGTCGAGGATGTTAAGAGGACCGAGTTCTTGCCAAGGTCTGTCACTCCTCAGCAATGTGTAAGGCTGTTAACAATGGTCTGTGGGGCCACCACACACAGCCAGCAATTCTCAATGGTTTATGTTCCAGACATAGGGCGCAGGTGTAGAGATAGATCATAGGTCACATGTTCTCTGTTTACTAAGAGCACAACATAGGCCTGAGCTCTGACCCTAGTTTCATTGCTTACAGGCCTGTGGCTCTGGGTATGTTTTCTCTCCTCTCTCAATTCCACTTTCCTCATCTGTAATATTTTTCCCCATAGGTTTATTATGAGAAATATTATTAGTCCATTCAAAGTACTCAGCACATCGCTGGGTACAGAGAAATCACTCACATATAGTGAACCAGAACTATGAATGCAGCCTGTTTGATAACATCTAGGAAGTGAAATCCCACACTCTTAAAAAGGTGAAGAACAGATTGCAGTGATCCCAGCACATAAATAGCCTTCAGAGTCTGTCCAAAACACATCTTGGTCTTAGTTCATTCCAGCTGTTGTAGCAGTAGACATTTATTTCTCACGGTTCTGGAGGCTAGAAGTCCAAGATAAGGTGCCGGCAGATTCAATGTCTGGTGAGGGCCCAGTTCCTGGTTCACAGACAGCACCTTCTTGCCTTCCCTGCATCCTCACAGGGGGCAGGGACGAAGGAGGTCTCTGGGGTCTCTGTTATATGGCCACTAATCCCATTCATGGGGTTTCACCCTCACGACCTAATCACCTTTTAGAGGCCCCACCTCCTAATAGCATCCCTTTCTTTAAGGGTGAGGATTTCGACATAGGAATTTTGGGGACCACACAGATATTCAGCCCATTACACCGTATACATTTTGGAGAGACATAATCCAGCCCATCGCAACTTCTCTTGCAGAAGCGCTCTGAGAGGGTAAGACAGTTTTAAGACTGTTTATCTTTAGACAAATCTTTGTTTGCCTTTGAATTTTTCCAAACCTGTTACTTATGATGAAACACCCATATCGGTAAGGATAGGCTTGACTTTTCTACAGTAACCAACAGCCTCATGTCTCCCCCGGCTCCGTGTCCTCCCAGGCCTGCCCCACAAGGCTGCTGGATGTGGTTCCACCCTATGGGGTACCAGGGAGAGGAAAGAACAGAGCAAATCGGACGCCAGAACTGGAAGGCTTCACTCAGAAGTGCACACATTGCCTTGTCTCAGTAAATTAGCAGAGCAAGTCCTGTTACCCCCGGCAGTGATGGAGGCTGATCTGCTCCAGGCGCAGAAGGCGGAGACCTAGAAACACTGATGAAACACCAGTGACTGCCCCACAGACACGGAGAAAGATGAGAGATTCTTGAGCACACTAACTTCACTTTCAGATAACATGACTCCAACATTCTATAAATGCCTGTGCTGTGTGAGATGTCACACTTGATGACAGTCTTTTATTCCCAGAAGAAAATTCAAAATAAGAGTCATCATTTTATGGTTTAATTTAAAGTGATATTTAGGAATGCCTTTTTCTAGGAGCTAATGATCAGATAAAGTTGGATTTGGGACTGTAGACTTGGAGCCTGAAGCAATACTCTTTTCTGTAATGAAAATATGAGTATAGTTGCTTCTAATAGCAAGTAAGGATTTCCTACAGAGTGCTGCTGAGGTGCTGATAAGAAACCTTTTCGGAAAGAACAGCAGAGTCCTATGGACCCTATTCCCATGAAAGCATCAGCAGGAACTTCTTTTCTTTTGGTGAAAACTTTCATGTCATTGGATCAAATCTGTTATTAGATGACACTGCATGAATTCTATCTTACGATGGGGAATTGGCTTTTAAGATCTTCCTTTAAATATAGCACAGATCCCCAGTATGCGCATTTTCACAGAGGTGGAAACTTTAGAAACACTCACGGAGCAGCAGACGTCTACTGTGCTCTAGCATCAGTGGAATGAAATATCCCTTAATATACAGGGACACACACAGGCAGAACCTCTAGCAGGGCTGTGAATAATGCAAAGAACAAGTGGAAGTCCTATGGCCAGCAAAGTAGATTCCTGGGCTTCAGAGGGGAATATGAAATATCTATAGAAAACAAAATGAAATATAAATAATACGTTTCTCATGTTCTCCAGGCATGATAATATGTGATTTGCAGATGGGACATTCATTTGGAAAGCAAGTACACCATGAACACTGGGATGAGGCTGTACATTCCTAAACATGCTTAGCTTAGGGCCTGGCTCAAAGCAGGGCTTGCCACATGTCATGTCACTCACAGCCATTGAGGGGCACTGCCATTTGTGCTGTTGCTGTGCTTTTTGGTCTGTCTTGGAAACCTGGGGAAGTCCCAGTTGTTCCAGTGGGGCCCTTGATAAAGGTGTCAGTTTCAGATCCTCAAGTTGAGACATCCTTTCAGTCGATTTGTGGAATTTCTAATTCTCTGTCACTGCCTCCAGTGGAGTTCGTTCTGTGGTGGAGAGCAATAAGAGCCTCGGATTCTTGGGAAGTGCTCCGCGTGTCCCGGGTCCGGCTCTCATTCTGTGTGCTAGAGCCTCGCTGCTCAATGTGTGGTCCCAGCCCAGGGCCTTGCTGTCACCTGGAGCTTGTTAGAGATGCAACTCTTAGGCCCTCCCAGGGCTACTGCATCAGAACCTGTGAATCCACACGAATTCACGTTGCAGTGCTTCGTCCGTACATGAAAGCTTGAGAAATGCTAGCCTAGAGAATACCTCAGCAACCTTTCTGAATTAGAAGTTACGCTTTCTGGGGTTCTCATTAAGAAATGGGCAGTTGCACAGCCAATCAATGAAGATGGTTTTGTGTTCCCTGAATCTTCAACTTCTGAGAGAAGAAGGAGGAATGTTTTTTCTCTTCCACTGTTTGGTCCCCAAGAACCACTACAGGCGTTCCTTACAGAACAGCAAACGACACAGTGTTCAGTCCCAGCAAGTGACCCGAAGACATGTCCCTCATCTCTGATGCTTGCCTGTCTGGGCCTCACCCTTTCTCAGTTGAAATCAGTCACTGCAGCAGCGTTCTAATGGGGTCGCTGGAGAAAACAGCCATATCTTCTTGTCCTCCATGGGAATGGCTGAAAGTGGAAGATGGAGAGAGAATCCTGAGAAAAACTCTCCATAGGTCAGCCTCATGTCGGCCCCAGCATCTATCACTGGAGGGTTCTGAAGCCTGTGGTGCACTGAAGGTGATAATTACAAAAGAAAATACCAAATCCAGCTCCACTCCTGACTGGATGGGCAAACACTTCATCCCCTGCACCACACGTGAAGCTAATTTTTAAGGGCATAAACAGTGTCTACTTTTACACATGATTTCCAGCAGTCAATCAGAAGTGACAGTTACAAAAACAAAATAAAACAAAAACAAAACCAACTCATAGTCAACTTATAAAGCAATCTATCAATAGAACCAGAATTCAAGATGGCCCAGATGTGGGAACTCTGACAGGGGCTTTAAAATAACTCTGATGAGTCCGGGCATGGTGGCTCACACCTGTAATCTCAGCACTTTGGGAGGGCAAGGTGGGCAGATCACCTAAGGTCAGGAGCTCGAGACCAGCCTGGTCAACATGGCAAAACCCTGTCTCTACTAAAAATACACAAATTAGCCAGGCGTGGTGCTGGGTGCCTGTAGTCCCAGCTACTGGGGAGGCTGAGGCAGGAGAATTGCTTGAACCCAGGAGGCAGAGGTTGCAGTGAGCCAAGATTGCGCCATTGCACTCCAACCTGAGAGACAAGAGCAAAAACTCCATCTCAAAAAAACAAAACAAAACAAAGCAAATCTGAATAATTTGTTAAATGATCTAGAGGAAAAGGCATATGACATACATGAACAGATGGGAAATTTCAGCAGAGAGACAGAGACTATAAAAGACATGTGGGAATGTTACAAAAAAGATATAAGACATAAAGAATTCCTTCAGAAAGTTTATCAATGAACTAGTCTCAGCTGAAGAAAGATTAAGAAACTTGAAGATAGGTCAACAGGAATCGTATAAAATAACACACAAAGAACATAAAATAGGCTGGGCTTGGTGGCTCATGTCTGTAATCCCAGGACTTTGGGAGGCTGACGCAGACAGATCGCAAGGTCAGGAGTTCAAGACTAGCCTGGCCAATATAGTGAAACCCCATCTCTACTAAAAATACAAAAATTAGCAGGCTGTGTGGGGAATATGCCTGTAGTCCCAGCTACTTGGGAGGCTGAGGCAGGAGAATCGCTTGAACCCAGAGGCAGAGGTTGCAGTGAGCCGAGATTGCACCACTGCACTCTAGCCTGGTAACAGAGTGACACTCTGTCTCAGAAAAAACAGAAAACAAACAAACAAACAAAACAACAAAAACATAAAATAGAGCAAAAAACTGTGTCTAGCAAGGCCTCCAAGAGCTGTGAGATCATCTAACATACATGCAATTGGAGTCCCAGGACAAACAAACAAGCAACAAGGAATAAAACAGAAGAAATATTTAAAGAGATAATTTGCAACTATAATGCAAGACAGCAAACCTCAGGTTCGTGAAGCTCAGGGAATCTCAACAGTATAAATACAAAAACAAATAAAAAACCTCCATACAACAAAACAAAACAAAACAAAACAAAAAACACCTAGACACATAAAATCAAACTTTTAAAAACCAAAGATAAGGAGAAAATGTAAAATGCATTTTGGGGCTGTGGGGGACATTACATACCCAAGAAGAAAGACAATCATAATAGATTTCTTGTCAGACATGTAAGCTGGATGTTAATGAATTGACATCTTAAAGTACTGAAACAAACTATTAATCCAGAATTCTATTATTCTATTATAGATCCAGTAAAAATATTGTTTTAAATTAAAGGCAAAAATAAAACCTTTTCAGACCCTGAAAAACTAAGATAACTCACTGCTGAGAGACCTGTGCTACAAAAAATGTTAAAGGTAGTTCTTTAGGCTGTAGGAAAATTATACCAGATAAGAATTTGGGGTTATACAGAGAAGCGAGCACCAGAAATAGTAAAAGTGGATATGAAAAACATTTTCTCATGGCTGATTCTTTAAAAGACTGTTAACTATGGTGGCCAGATGCAGTGGCTCATGTCTGTAATCCCCGCACTTTGGGAGGCTGAGATGGGCAGATGGCTTGGGTTCAGGAGTTTGAGACCAGTCTGGGCAACATGGTGAAACCCTGTCTCTACAAAAAATAAAAAAATTAACTGGGTCTGGTGGTGTATGCCTGTAGTCCCAGCTATGAGGCAAGGAGGTTAAACCTGGGAGGTAGAGGTTGCAGTCAGCCATGATGGCACCACTGCACTCCAGCCTGAGCAACAGAGTGAGACTCTGTCTCAAAAAAAAAAAAAAAAGATTGTTGACTAAATTAAAAATAGTAAACAGGGTTTATGACAGATGTAGAAATAAGATACATGAAAGCATTTGCACAAAGTGGAAGAAGGAGTTGGAAGTATATAATGTCATAAATGCAAACTACTAAGGAATGATAATATTCCAAAATTGCCAGTTTTTTAAAGACAAAGTAATAATTTCAGATCGGTTGCTAGTATCAATGAGCTATCAATGTTTGAAATGTTTTCAGTATAAGTAGTTCAAAGGTCAATATGAAACTTAAATTTTGAGGGGAAAAAAACTAACATCATTTAATTCCGTGGTTTTCAAATGTAGCTAATATCAGAATCACCTGGAAGAGATTGTTAAGCAAAGTTTCTGAGCTGTCTGGGCACCACCCCTGAAAGGTCTGATGTCACACATCTCCTGGAGGTAATGCCTCTCTGTTTAACAAGCAGCCTCTGAAGTCAACAGGTTTCGCTTCTCTGGGAAGAAGTTGACCTCAGCTGCAGTAACCGTCTTGGAGAATTAAACAGAGGGGTGCAGATCCTGATGCATGGCCCTCCGCCAGGATGACGACCTCCCTCTAGAACGGGAGATACTAGTTTTACTGGTTAATGGCTGAGCTGAGTCAGGGTAGGCAAGAACCAGGCAGAAGTAACTGGAGTTTTCAGCTCTGGAGGGACTGCAGCCTTGGTCAAAGCCAAGAAAATCCCCGTCCTGTGAATCAGGTTGCGTTATTGAAGTGGTCAGTGTGAAGAAACAGGAACCCGCCAGAACACTGGATGTCTTCGATCTAAGGACCTTTTGCTCCACGCGCATGGGGCCCATGAGAACTGTGGGCCCAGCGGCAGATCACACCAGCCTCTTGGTATGGTGCTCTCTGTGGTTCAGAATTGGAGCCTCTTGGGTCACTGTAGGATCCCACTGGCCCCTTTCCTCCAGACATAGGCCGCAGATCAGCAATGTATTTTAAGCGACCCCTGTTGGCGTTGGGCCATGTGTGTGGCATCTCTGTGGCACCAGGTGGCCACATGCTCCTGAGTCTCAGACTGGAGGTGAATATGGCAGCAGAAGAAGTCACCAGTGTTGAGCCAAGTCACAAAGAATAGGGCCAGTGGCAAGGGTGATGAATGGGACGTGGGGATTGTAGTCAAGGAGCTGTGGGCCAGGGCTGGGCTCCTTGTGGGATTGTGCTTGGGGAACCATCGTGGGAAATGGCTTCCTTTGAGCTCCTCAAATGGAAGCAAGAGTCAGCGTGGTCTCCTTCCCTCCAGGGAGCAACACAGAAAGAATTTTCTTTCTTCCACTCAAGAGGAAGTTTTTAGGCTCCGCCAAGTAACCAAAGTAATAGAAACTCTGATGTCTCCAGAACTAGCCTCCAACTTCCTCCAGGTGGCAGGAAGGGGAGCAGCCACCTCGCCTCTGTGGCTGCTTTGTTTTTCCCTTCTTTTCTTGTTCCTCCATAGCCTACTTCCTCCATTTTGGGGTTCCTGTATGTAAAGTACTCATTGATACAGAGATTGTATCTCAAAACCTTGTACCCAAAGGAGCAATTTTCCTGTGAACGTTCCCACGAGATGGTTCCCAAAAGGTGTTACCAGCCTCAAGTCAGCAATCATAGTGTGGAACGGCGGTTTAGTTGTTGAGTGGAATCTCTTAGTGATCTTCTGACAAGCTGGATCAATCAAGTGAAGCTAGATTTCTATTGTTGGTTTCTGTTGTTCGTATGTTCTCATGACTTAGGCATGACCTCTGTGCCTTTCCTCCTCCAGCTCTCCAATTTTCACCATCCACTATGTGTCAGATACAGGCCTTTGAGATACCAGCATCTCTATATAGCACACATGAGGCAGGTAGGGCTCAGAAAGATCAAGAACTTTATACACATCACCCCATTAGGAAGCAGTAGGGTCAAGAGTCAAGATTCAAATGCTGATATAATTCCCAAAGCTGTGCTCTTAACCAGCAATATCATCTTCAAGTTCAGCAAAGAGTGTTTTGTGTCTCTCTATCCAAATGACACCCATCTACTCTATACCATCTATGAGCACACACCATCTATACTCTCATATCCTCGCGTGCCCATTTTTCATGTAATTCCACTTCTTAGGCTTGTTCCCTTTAATACTATAACCAAGCGAGGGAATTTCCACTTCAAAAGGGAATTTGAAAGAGTCGAGTCTCATGTGACTTCCATTCATTTCCCTGACCTGTAGTTGTCCAAGGGCCAGAGGGCGTCTTTGCATGTTCAATCAGTCCAAACAGCTTTATTTGGCAAGATGTTTACCAGTTTCCATGGTCTTTGGCAAGGTGTAAACACGGGCGAGGGTCCCGAGTAAGAAGAAGTTGGAAAGGAAGTTGCCTGGCCACCGATGAGGCTTCACGTAACTGTTCCACATAAAGGTCGCCTACTGTTTTTTTTTTCTCTTTCAAGCTGAAACCTCTTCCCCTTTTTAGATGACAAGTCACAAAGCTGATCTGCCCCAGATTGTGGCAACCTCACCCTATCTATACATCAGCTAAAGGCTGATAGAAGATCAGGTCTAAAGATTGTTGCAAATAACGAGACAAGCTTAAAAAACAAAAACCCAGATTCTTTAATTTTTTATGTCAATCATCAAATCTTCATTCACACGCTCACTCAGCAACTCTTTCTTGAGCGCCTGCTGTCTGCTAGACCCTGGGCAGGCAGGAATGTGGGCTAAGCGCCTTCTGTATGGGGCCTTGCATCCTAGCGACAACGTGCCAGGTGGGGACCAGCACCGAGGAGAAAAGGAAGCAGCATCAGAGCCAGGAAGGGAGTTAGAATCGGGAAGCTCTTTTAAGCTGGGTAGTCAGGAAAGCTTGAACTGAGACACCCAAGGGGCCAACAGTGTGGCTATCTGGAGAGCAACCTGGGGAAGCAGCAGCAAGGACCAGGGCCCTACAGCAGGGACTGTCTGAGCAGATCCCAGACAGAGTGTGATTGCTGGGGCAACTGGTATAAACAACAGAACCGGGAAGGACACAGGGCAGCGGGGAAGAGAGCAGGGGGAGGGCAAGGCCTCCATGGGGCCTCTAAGTTGTGAAAGGACACAGGGCATTATCCTGGAGCATGTCGGGTGGCCTGGGGAGCTCAGAACAGAATCCAGACATGATTTGAATCATGCTAAAAGCTTTGCCTTCTCTGGAGGGCAAAAGTTTGGGGCAGGAAGGAGTGAGAATGACTGGCTATGAATGTGGGGTATACACTGTTAATACATCCCGGAGATGGCCAGGAGCATTTGCTGATGTATTTGATGTCAAGAAAGAATACAAGCATGACTGCAAGGTTTGGGGCCTGAGCAGCTGGAAGGACTGACTGCTGCTTTGATGACAGCACATGTTGGAGGAACAGGTCTGGGGAGTGAAATTGAGTTTGGCTTCAGATCTGAGACTCTTCGGAATACTCTAAGTGGGGGCCAGCGTCTGGAGTACCACAGGAGGCTCTAGGCTGAAGACAGCGTGTAGGAGTGGAGTCGGTTAATATGATCATTAACTGGATAGTGTCTCCCCAAAATTCATGTTCACACAGAACCTCAGAGTATTATTTGGAAATAGTCTTTGCAGTTGCAATTAGTTATGGGACTCAAAGTGAAATTATCTTGCATTCATGGCAGGCCTGATAAAAAGAGGAGAGAACGCAGAGACAGAGGGTTTGTGAAGATGGAGGCATAGATTGGAGCAATGCGTTCGCAAGTCAAGGGGGCGCCAGGAACTGCAGACCCCACCATAAATGGGAAGCAAGGCTGGGGACGGTTCCCTGCACAGCCTCTAGAAGGAGCCAAACCTGACAGCACCCCGATTTCAGACCTCTGGCCCCCGAATGGTAAGGAAGTAGGTTTCCGTTGTTTTAAACCACCTTGTTTGTGGTACTTTGCGAGGAAACGGACGCAGGGCTCAGCCTGTAGAGGGTGTTTACAGCATGGGTCTGAATGATGCCCTCCAGGACCTGTGACAATGTGCGTTGATGCTGGGGGGAGGTGGCCCAGCAGAGGAGCTTCGTGAGTCTTCTTAGTAACCAGTGAAAAGCAACGAGGAAGAAACAGACGGTGCATTTCCAAAGTAACTCTGGCCAGTGCTGCCTCTGCAGCTCTCTGGGGGAAAGCTCCGTAAAGACTGAAAATCAGGGAAACTCACTCCTACCCTTGTGCCCAGTACTGAAGCTCTGTGCCCAGTACTGAAAACCATCCTTACAATATCAGCATTAACTTGGAGTGGCGTTACATATTTTTAAATATCTGCTTTACTGGGATAATTTACATACAGCAAAATGCATCCATTCTCAGGTCAGTTGTGCTGAGTTTTGACAACTGTGTTCCAGTGTAACCACAACCCCCATCAAGATCTAGAACCTTCTACTCTCACCAGCTTCCCTGAGCTCCCTTCCTATCAATCCTTCCCCTTCTCTGCCTGCTCCAGGCAACTGCTCACCTGTTTTCTGTGACTAAATAGAAGAGGCTTCCCCTAGGGTTTTCCATACTTGGAACCCTACAGAAGGCACTGTCTGGGCCTGTGCCTTCGCCCCGATGAGATGTTTCCAGAATCCTCTGGGCAGCGGCCTCGTCTCCTGGGCTGCGCTAGGATCGGCTGGCGCAGGCTGTGCTTCTCTTACCAACCCTGCTTTGGTGACACCGGGTTGCTTGCTTGACACTGACCGTGGTGTGAGTATTGACCTCACAGAAACGGGCCAGGGCTACCAGCCGGGGCTGCGTTCTCCCAGAGCATTGGAGGATACACATCTGCCGGTTACACACTGGCCATGTCTTTTCACATTCAGAGTAATTTCTTGATCACTCTTCTGCCCAGATGAGCAAAAGTCCAGTCTCCATGATTGCCCTGCCCCTCGCCTGCTCATAGCTCACCCTCCCGTATTCCCGGGAATCCCAGGAGCCCGCCTCGAGGGCCGTATTCTGCTTCCAGAGGCATCGTGGACAGAGAAAGGAAGCCTGAGGCCCATTCCTGGCTTGACTGCCTGGGACGCATTCTCTGCTGCTCTTGCTTCCCTCATGCGGAGCGGAGAGCAGGCACTGAGATGGGGCCATAGGTGGTGATCCGCTAGGGTTAGTTCAGAACCTTGTGCACACAGACCAGAGGGGGTTTTCAAAGGAAGCTGACACCACCGCGAGCTGAGGGTTGCTGTTCTCACGCATGCTCAGTGGCGCTCCCTGAGTGCTGAGTGCCATGGTCGGTGAGAGAAGAGCTTCCTGATGAGCCTCAGACTGTGCTGAAACCAGCCGAATCTGCCCAGGATCCTGAGTCCTGGTTTCCTGTTGACTCTTCCTTCCCTCACGACCTAATTCCCCTGGGAACTCTCAATATTCTTTTGGCCAATGGGCTTCCATTGAGGCCATCCTAATCATCAGAGAGGTTTTAATCTAGTTAAACCTCCAAGGAAAAAGTGTTTCTTTTTTTTCCCAGGAGTGCCCTTGGCCCTGATACAGATTTAGCTACCTTCCTCCAAGAGCCTCAAAGTTTTGCAAACTCACAGCCAAGCAAAAGGCAGCTGCAGTCTAGCCAGCCTTGAAAGGTCTTACAACTTTCTGCAGTGGCCAGCTTGTTCTCTGTTTCCATGCCTTCCAGAATCAAGATCAGTTCTAAGGTTTCTTACTATTTCTACCAAGAGACGGCGATCAGCATTCCACAGACAGTTTCTCCAGCTGTGCACGATGCCTGTACTTCCTGTTAGCACCCTCTTCTCCCCCACAGTTCCCACTATAAATTCCTCAGGTTTCACAGATATGTTGTATTTGTAGGGAAACAGAAATGCTTTGGTAGAATACTATCGCTCTTTGTACAGAAACCTGACATCTAGTACTTCTGAATTCTAATCCTAGTTCTGTTAACAACTGGCTTTGTAGCAGCCTAAAGTCAAGCTATTTCTCGGTGTAAAAGAAAAACCTAACCAGTAGCAGGGGCATAGTAGTCTATGTGCCTTCCCTCTGGGCCTGTGGTTAGTCAGCAATGGGGACTTTGTGAACTGCACAGACCGGCGCCCCACAGTCTGTTTCACTTCCAGTTTATCCCATTGTCTCATGTGGGATAATTTAATCATTCGGTGCTTTTTCACCCTTCAGTGTAACAAAATAATTTACTAAGCACCTAGCAACTGGGGGTTTGCTTGAGGTTGTTATATCTGATTAGATATATCTCTATTAGATATTAGATGTGTCTGTATATGTAAAGTATGATATATTATATCCCCGCAAGCCAAACAGGCACCGTAAAACCAGCTTATAGCATTGAGAGTTGGAAGACCCCTCAGAAGGCAGATCAGTGACTAACAACTGGGCAAGAAATTCCCTTTACAATGCAGCTACTTGAGTAGTTTCAGAGCTCTCCTGTGGCAAGTGAATTGTTGGATAGTAATGACTTGTTTCATGTGTTAGAAAGTTCTCCTTTGGATGAGCTGGTATCTACGGAAACTTCCCTTATTCTACTTTTGTCTCTGCACCTAGCATAGTTCCTGGTACAGAATATAATGAACCCTCAGGAAATATTAGGGGAACTGAGAACAAGACTATTTTCTTCTACACAGTAGCTCTTTAAAATTTGAAGGTAGCCCTCATGTTGCCCCCTAATTTTCTCATTTTGGGACTAAACACACTCACTTGCTGTAATTTTTTATGGAGGGACGTGGCCCCCAATGTGTGGCCGTGGAGGGGTGTGGCCCCCAATGTGTGGCCTTTCAGGTTGCATTTCTGAATGCAACTCACATCACTTTTAAGGTAGGGTGCCCAAGGCTGGAAGAAACGATGCATTTCTCGAGTGATGAGCACAGCAATCTGTGGGCCCCTTGCTGTCCACATCTGGAATCCCAGTTGAGGTGGATTGATGGTACCAATGGCCCCTGTGAATAGGCTGCTGGTACTCCCATCCTCTGGGATGTGGTCCACAGCTCCCATTGCAGGTGGAGTGTCTGCTTCCCCACTCAAGTCTGCCTTGGCCTGAGACTTGCTTTGGCCAATGGAATGCGGGAAAAGTGAGGCTGTGCCAGTTCCAGGCTGTGCCACCAGGTCTCTGCTGGAAACCAGCTTCCATCATGACAGCAGGCTGGGGCCGGCCTGCGTGAGGGTGACAGAGCACATGAGGCACAAGAGTTGTTCCTGCTAAGGCCATTCTGGACCAGCCTGCACTGGCTGACCAATTGACTGGACAGGGAATGTGCTGGGCCGGGTCACAGTGGCCCTAGGACCACCCTGGAGACTCATGGGCAATGTTGAATGGTTATCACTGTGTGCCACTGAGGTTTTAGGGTTGTTTCTCTGGCAGTGTTGTTTTGGCAATAGATAATTGATACACCCTACTACCAGCACTTCCCAAGACTGGATTATCTATGACAGTGACTTATATCAGACTTGTGACCTATGACCTTCATCTGATCACTTTTACATATACCAATTTCCCTACCTGTGCCATCCAACATGGTAGCCACCAGTCGTATGTGACTACAGAGTGCTTGAAGTATGTTAGTCTGAATTGAGATGTGTTATAAATATAAACTACACACCTGATTTTGAAGACTTTCTACAGAAATCTAAACAATCTCACTGATAATTTTGATTGATTACATGTTGAATGTATTATCTTTTAGGTACATCAAGTTAAAATAAAAATATTTGGAAAATTAATACTTTCAGTTTGCTTTGTTTTGTTCGTTTGTTTGTTGTTTGAGACAGAGTCTTGCTCTGTTGCCCAGGATGGAGTGCAGTGGAGCAATCTCAGCTCACTGCAACCTCCACCTCCCAAGTTCAAGAGATTCTCCTGCTTCAACCTCCCGAATAGCTGGGATTACAGACATGCGCCACCAGGCCCAGCTAATTTTGTATTTTTAGTGGAGATGGAGTTTCACCATGTTGGCCAGGCTGGTCTCGAACTCCTGACCTCAGGTGATCCACCTGCCTCGGTCTCCTAAAGTACTGGAATTACAGGTGTGAGCCACTGCACCAGGCCTCGGTTTGCTTTTTTGAATGTGGCTACTAAAAAATTAAAATGACATGTGTGGCTCATGTGATATCCCTGCTGGACAGCATCATTCCAGACAGAGCCCTGGAAGCCTATGTGATTCTAATTTCCTTATCTTCGTATTTTATTGTCTTCAGCTTAGAATTCCAACCACGTGAGATAATGTAGAATCTTGAGCACTATCTGTAGCATCTGTTGTCCGTCACAGATCTTAGAATTCCACAGGTTAGATAATCGGCTTTCCCTTTTTCATGCCACTCATTGATTTAAAATAATTCTGACCAGCACAAGGCCAATGGTATGATCCTGTAGCATTTCATTAATCAATTATTTTCATACCAAAAAAAAAAATCACTTCCCATTCCTGGTGGTACAAAGTGACTCAATTAGCAAGGAATCTACCTAAGCAGCAGTGTCATTCGGCCTACGTTGGCCATTTTATCTCAGGGGATTTTATTTGTGTATTTTCTACTTTTTTTGAGACGGAGTTTCACTCTCGTCACTCGGGCTGGAGTGCAATGGTGCAATCTTGGCTTACTGCAACTTCTGCCTCCTGGGTTCAAATGATTCTCCTGCCTCAGACTCGCTAGTAGCTGGGGTTACAGGCACCTGCCACTGCACCTGGCTGATTTTTGTATTTTTAGTAGAGACGGTGTTTTGCCATGTTGGCCAGGCTGGTCTCGAACTCCTGACCTCAGGTGATCCGCCTGCTTCGACCTCCCAAAGTACTGGGATTACAGGCGTGAGCCACCGGGCCCGGCCTCTCAGGGGATTTTAAAGGAATCTGGGAGAGGCTTTGCTGAAGTCCAGATCTGCAGGAGGTGGTGCTGCCGGAGCACAGCCAGAACCGAACCAAGGCTGGCTGGGGCCGATGTATGGGACGTGCTTGTCCCTTTTACTTCTAAATGCCCACAGGGTGTTCATTAGACAGCGTGGCCTGAAGTGTTTCCTGATGTCGAGTCATGGCCACCTGGGTTTCTTCGAAGCTTTCATTTTGGAGCTCAGGACGGCTGTCGTCTCGAGCTCCAAGGGTGCCTTTCCCCCTTCTCAGGTCCTTCCGGGTGCTGGAACCAGCGCTCCGGACACAGGGCCCTGGTAGGTGGATGGGAGCTGTCTTCATCGAGGGGATTCCATGGAGCCACTCCCAGCCTAACACCAGATATAAAAAGCTACGTTCATGGATGCAAGCTCAGTTTTCCACTTAAAAAGTGAAGAAATTCTACTTGCAAGTTTAATTCAGTTCAATACCTTCCCTAATACTTCCTGTTTTACTTTTCTCATATATAATTCTTCCTCCTCTACAAAGGAATGCAACATTTTTTTTCCACTAAGCCTCTTCTAAGTGGCCCAGACCACCCCCGCTAACCCCAATGTGCCCTGCACAAATATCGGGTCCTGTGGATGCCTGGAGGTCATAATCGGGGAGCCCTACTCTCTCTCCCGCACCTGGTTCCCTGGCTTCAGGCTGAGTCACACAGTCCCTCAGGCCTGGAGTGCTCTCTGACACTTGCCTGTGTGGCAAATACCTCTGCATCCTTCAGCGCTCCACCCTGGACCTTACTTCTGCTGCTCCGCTCCTCAACGCCCGGGAAAGCTTCCCGGGACCGATCTGGATGTGGACGTCTGGGGCACGTTATTCTAACAATTTGAAGTAAGTTTCTTAGGATGGAAGTGCCCCTGTACCCAGGTCAAAGTACCTGCTTTCTAAAGCCCAAGTCTAACACCCTTATTCCACTCTCCAGACACGAACCTTGCCGAGCCACCTCCACGCTGCTCCCATGCCTCCCTGCAGTTTTCCTCCCTGGGTTCCTCCACGAACACGCTTCACTCTCCGGGGAACCTCCTAGCTCCCCTCCCTGCTGCCCCGTGTCAGGCACCCTTAGGGATAAAGCCCTCAAAAGCATCCTGGCATGCCCGTCTTCCGTAGCTCCTCTTAGAACTCTAGTCATGGGTGTCGATTCTGTTCAACCCACAGTCCTCACATCCTGGGAACTCCCTTGTGGTTGCATTATCTTTAATCTTTTGTGATTGTGTCAGCCAACACTGAGTTGCCTTTTATATAATAGGAGTAAGAGGAAGAAGGAGGAAGAGGGGGAGGCCAAACTGCAGGGAAGAAGGATATGGAGAGTAGGGGACAGCAGTTACTCCCACCCTTGGCTGGTGACAACCAACAATCTTAGGGCTTGTTGAGTTAAAACCACAACCTCCCAGGAGGTGAATAGAGAGACTTGCGAGAAAAAGAGAGACGAAGGCATTTGTGAACAGGAAAAGCAGGCTTTGTTTCCAGGCTGCTTGGAGAAAGTCTTAAGTAATGACTTTTACTGGGAATAACTAGAATAACTGGTCATGGATGAAAGTCCCTTCTCTTGCTTTTATGCGTCCAAGAAAGTAACCCAGGAACGGAAGACCATGGTCCCAGGAGACATTTCAATTCTAGGGACTAAATGCTGTGTGGGAGTCTGGACTAGGGGAAGATTCAGGTATCCAAGTCCAACGGGACGAGTGGAAACCGAGCACCACCTGATAGGACCAATGGCGAGATCAGTGCCACTTCTGTGCGATTTCTGTCAGAAATGTTGGCCCTGTGTCTGGTCATAAGGAAACATGAAACAAACTCAAATTGAGGAACATCCTAAATGCTGCCATTGTCCCATGTGCCAAGGTTGTGGTTCCCAGGAAAGAGGAAACAGACTGATTTTGAAGGGGACTAAAGAGACTCTGAGAAACAAACGTGTGTGATTCTAGATTGGATGCTTTTGCTAGGGAGGATGTTAATGGGGCCTGAATCTGCCTGCATTTCTGATTAGATGGTGGATGTGTGTTGTGGGCTGCACAAGGTCAGAGATAACCAGGTCTACACACTTTTGTGTCATTTCAATATGTCACGCTTTTACTGATGCTATTTTACTCATAAAGTCATATGCTACATGGAGTTCCCAAGCAGGCAATTCTTAGTGCTTCCCATCCACTCAGCTGTCAGAGCCACCGGCACACAGGCTCAAGCCACAAGCCAGTCAATACTGCAAACCGTACATCATAGTATACTTAATCAATACATTGATGTTATAGATTAAACATTCTACAATAAACAAAGTGACATTTAACATCAAGAGAAAGAGGATAGGAAAAAGGGTTAACAAGCTAGTCCGAGGAGAGTAACATGGACAGAAAGGATGTCCTGACTTGGCATGAGTGGTTGTCAGCATCAGCGTTGTGCAAGAAAGAATCTTTGATGTGGGCAGAGCCTTTGGTGAGAGATGCTGGGTGCTTATGATGAGTGACGGCAAGATGGTGTCTGTTGAAACAGTCGTTTCCAGCTAGTGAAGTCTTGCTCTCTTTAGGTTCTTTATGGCCATAGAGTCCTCTGGTGAAGACCAATAGTGGAAGAGTGTGCCTGGGAATGTCCTTATCTGGTGCTTGAGTGCAGTCTTTATTGATGAGGCAAACATCTGGTCCCTGTGACAAGGTGCCTTTTGAAGTATAAGATGGAGTGTTTTTCTAAGATGGAGTTACTTATGTCAAGGGTGCTCTATGAAATTTGTCAGGGCCGTCGTGCAGATATCAATTCTTCTTGCCTCTGCAAATCAATGAATCCCTGCCATTATTGTTCTGCGGTGGGCACACCTATGCAAACCTACCCCCAAAGTCCAAGGAAGCCGAGAAGTCAAAGAAGGAGGCTGACAAATTTGGTTTCTCAGGAAGAAACATTTAATAGGGACTTACAAACAGAACTCATGGTCTTGGGCAGCCATGAAACAACATGGCGGCACCCTGGGCTATGATCCCCCAGGTCCAGGGCTTCTATAGCATAGGGAAGGGATGTGTAGGACAATTGAAATAGATCCCCAGGGAAAGGCAAGAGTGCTATGTGAACCTGCCCAAAGGCAGGGGTTATTGTCAAAGTTGTATTGACCTAAAGGCAGGATTTAGATCTTACCCAAGCAAGCAAAAGATCTTACCCAGGGAACAGTACATAAGATAGAAATCTTAGAGGCCTTCCTGGAACAGGGGTTAATTAGAAGTCAACATGGCAGATTAACGTCCAAGCTGGAGCTGCTTCAGCCTCCCAACCGTGCTCTTCGGATAGTAAAAATCAAACTGGCCACAAATAGCTTCTTTTATATTTTCTGCCTACCTTAAACGTAGAGTTGTACAACATAATAATGATAGGAAAAATGTTTTAAAGTCACTAAAAGAGAAACACAGAAAAGCAGGTTTGCCAGAAACTCTTGTTTTGAAGAGTTTTGAATATTTTCCATAAGAAAGGACAGAACTATGTTCATTGAAATATGTTTGGTGATTGAATTGTGCACCAATGGAATCAATATTTTATTTTTATCATCATTTGTCTCTTTAACATCAGATATTTGGGGCCAGATCCCCTTTTCATTGATTTTTAATTATTAACTTTTCATTTTATTTGACCATTTGTTCTTTGTGGAGCACTAACATACAGAGACAGGCAAAAACCACTGAAAAATTGACTCTGAGCTCTGAGTGGCCCCTGTCTGAATGTCTTCATGTGACAGATGCTTAGAAATTTAATCCCAAGAAATGATAGGATTATATTTGGGAATGACAGCGACCATGTCCAGCTTAGTCAGAGTTTAAGTAAGTCTTCATCTTGGCACCCTTCCTCAGGAGAGGTGGAGGCAGGAATGGATGAAAGACTGAACCTTTTCATTCTAATAATTAAAACTTTGCTTTTGATTAATAAGTATGTCAGTCCAAAGCATAATAATAGATACCAACAGGTAATATTTCTAAATAATCAAATTGCAATATGCATTAAAGGAAGTAATTACCATGATGATTATAATGACTAAGGCTTGATTGTTCATGTTCATACTAAATCTCCAGATTCCTCTCATGTAGCATATTCTCAAGTCTTTACAATTCCAGTGTCAGTGGTGATGGACAGTTCTCATTTAAAAATAATTGAGTTCTACAGCACAGTTCCATTTGGCTACAGGAGGGAAAAATTGGACGCATTTTATTCCTTCACAATAAATGAATGTTGGTACTAATACGGGTTTCTTCAGCAAATGTGAAGAAAGTTTATTTCCAAGTGGCTCTTTTGGTCACTCTGCCAGCATCCCACCGGCCATGTTTACAATGTGTATTTCAGTAAACCAAAACAAAAGGCTTATCTGTAAAATATGTGTGTGTGTATTGAAAAAAAATGTACTATTAGAACAATAAAAGCATATGTTGATCCCAGGATGGAACAGGCAGTGTTTACAAGTTTCCTAAGTTCTGCCTTAGTCTGGGGTTTTCTGGCAGCAGCCCCTGCATTTGAGTGTGGGTGTGTTACCTGGGAGGCATCACCAGGGTCCTGGAAAGTGAAGGTGAGGGTGGGAAAGGAGGGTCCCTGATGAAAGGGGCATGGCCCAGAAAGGCTCCCGGGGGGATACTTGGGCTTGACTCCCCATGGGGACTCTGGCCAAGCCAGGGTAGAACATGCACCATGAACTTTCCCCACCCAAAGGGAGGGAGTGGGGATATGTATACACCAAAGACCCATCAGGCATTAAGTGGAGGCTGGTGCTTTGTGAGGTATTCGTTCTCCAGTACTTCCAGGCCAGCAGGCCCTGGTTCCCCACTCAGTCCATCAGCATTCCATCCTGCTCTTTTTGTCCAATTCCCCTTCTACACAGCTGTTGATAGTTTGTTGAACCTCAGCATAAACATAGACAAGTTCCCCAGTACCCTTGGGTTTTCGTTCTGAAGGCTCCTGTGTATACACATTAAATACATTTACCTTTTCTCCTGTTAATCAATCGGCCGCATGCCAGGGATTTCTCAGTGAAGCTTTGGGGCCATGAAGTTGATACTGGTGACCTGATGAGAGAGTGAAGGCAGCACTTTGTCCTTGTCCACATCACTGCATATCTCAGCACTATGTTCACATCTTCTGTCAACATTGACATCAAGGTCAGCGTTGAGGGGGACGAGGAGTCACAAATGAGCAATGTTTCCCCTAGAGTGTTGGACGTGGTGGGAGGAGAAGGTTCCAGGTTGGGGGTTGCAGCCATCTGTGCAGGGGGTGCAGTACCATGCTGTCTGACCTCAGTGATATTAGGGTGGCTTTGGAGGAGGTGAATGGGTGCTGCTACCAATGTATGGCAGGAACAGGACCTGAGTGTTTTTACTTTTTGTCATAATAATTTGCTGAAATGACTGTCCCTCCTTCTCAGTCCCTTAGTCCATCCCTAAGGGAAGGAGTGAGGCCCCCTCACCATTTGCCAAGCAGGAGCTGTGCTTGGACACTCAGGGCTGGTACACCTGCACTCTGACTCCCAACAAGGAAGTGTGGGGTATCTCTAAGTGTCTGTGGTTGCAGATGAGTTTCTGTTTCCCTTGCCCTCAACCAGCCTCTCAGGAGGTCAAGGTTCTTTACTGGGTGGAGAGCCAAACTTTCATTCTCTGGTTCTCTGAGTCCTGTCTGTGTGAGTGCTGTGGGCTGAATGTGTTCCCCAAAATTCATATGTTGTAGCCCTCACCCCCAAGGTGATGGTATTAGAAAGTGGAAAGTGCAGGCGGTGATTAGGTCATGCGGGCAGAGCCTCATGAATGGGATTGGGGCCTTTATAAAAGAGGCTCAAGAGGGTCGGCTCATCCCTTCCGCCATGTGCAGACACAGGGAGAAGGTGCTATCTATAAACCAGGAAGTGGCCTTCACCAGACACCCAATCTGCAGCACCTTGATCTCGGACTTCCAGGCCCCAGAACTGTGAAGGCTGAACTGCTGTTCATAAGCCACATGGTCAAAGGTCCTTTGTTATGGCGGTCTGAACAGACAAATGCCATAACAGTGTACCCCAGATTGGGCAGCTTAGGCAGCTGACATTTATTATCTGAGTTTTGGAGGACAGGCCTCTGAGGTCCAGATGTCAGCAGGGCTTGTTCCTGCTAAGGCCACGAGGCAAGGATCTGTTCCAGGCCCTTCTCCTAGGCTTGCAGCTCGCTGATTTCCCCAAATGTGTGTTTGTGTATCTGTATCCAAATTTTCTTTTCTTTCAAGGATGCCGGTCCTGTTGGATATTAGGACTACACTCATGACCTCATTTTAACCTGATCATCTGGGACAGATACTGGGGGTCAGGACCTTGACATCCTTTGGGTGAGGGACACATTCAGCCCATAATAATTCTGTTCTAATCATCTTTCAGTCACCTTTTCCATTGCACACGGCAGTGCCTCCAGGAATCTTCCCCACCAAAATGTCTACTTATATTGCTTCTGGCTCCACTTTGTAGAGAAACCCTGTTTTCTCCATGGCAGCCAAGGGCACGTCCCTCAGCCTGCAGAGTCACCCTCCACAGGACCTTTGCAGAGCAGCGTGGGCAGCCTTAGTCAGCACCTCAGTGGCAGCCTCAGCTCTAGACTTGTTGGAAGCATGCTGGTGTTCCAGGTGGAAGGACTCTGCCTTGGGAACTAAAGCCTTGGAGACCCCAGAGATTCAGGAATGGGATAGAGCAATTTTGAGGATATTTTAGCAAATGTAATTTCATGAAGAATTACCCTCTTTTGGTTCCTGGAACCATGAATTTTAGCCATGGATATTGACTTGGAGCATTTGTACGTGATACAGACTGCATCATAACCTTTCAAGGTGCTGTGCCCCAGTTAATCCTATAAATAGGTCTTCCATAGTTGATTCCAGCATTCTTTAATGCCAGTCACTTGGATTTGGTGAGGATGGGATAAACCTGCTGGCTATCACCACACAGCTTTGCCCCATTCACAGGGAGCCGGATTTCTTGGAAGCTACATTCAATGGGATATCATCACGGTCATCATGGCATTCAGGGACTCTGCTGAGATGAGCAGAGGTACAACAGGCAGGAAAAGCAAATTGGAACTCAGAATCAGGGTCTATTGTAGTGAGAGCAGAGATCTGCCCTTTCGTGCTGGAAGAAGCCCATGTAATCGGCCTGACTCCAGGCAGCTTTCTGGTGTTTCCCACGTTGCAGTACCACAGCGGGGGCTCAGGTTTGGCAAGTTGAACAAAGGTGATAGTGAATCTTGGTGAAGGGAAGCCCGATCATAACTGAGTCCCCTGCCTTGCCCGCTGGCATGGCTGCCAATAGGGGCCGGCTGGCACGGTCAGAGCAGAGCCTGCTGTTCCAATGATTTTGCAGTGGGCCTCTCCTGGAGGACATTGCATGGGATGAGATTTTTGTGCTGGGCCCATTTGAAGAGCAGCAGTCCATCCACACACACCCTTCTCCTATCTCCCTGACACTCGTTCCCCATCCTGAGCATCTCTCTGGTGAAGCCACTGACCTTGAGCAGGTATGAACTGAGGTTCTCATGGGAGGCCCTGGCAGGCCAACCATCACGTGTGCTCATCCTCCCCGAGATGATCTTTCTCCTGTATTGCACCTCAGAAGGCTCTGAACTGGGCCCCATGTCCACTTCCAGCTCGGGCCAGTACAGTGCACTATGAGCTCTATGAGGCCAAGTCTTCTCATCCTCATCAATGTGCACAGAAAATGCTCAAGGAGCCATGGGCTTGGGTTGAGATAGAGCTAAACATGCTGGAAATGTGAGCAACCTGTGTATGCAACTTACCGATGCTTCCAGGCCTGCTCAGGTCCAGGTCTGAATGTGCTACTTAATTGATGATGAAGTGAGGTTAAGCATGCCTGACTTTAAGACCACATAGGTCATGTAATACCTTGGGCATGCTGTGCATGATTGGCAACTCAGGCACGCATGTTTGGTCTTCAGTGGACCGGCTATAAATACCAACAAGAACTTGACCCCCAGATCCAGGGACCTGCTCTGTGGTTTCCCAATTGGGGCCTCCTTAGTCTCCTTTTGATGTTTTCCCCTAGTGCCCCATAGCCTCATTCCGGGGATCCTAATCCACGGAAGCCACTGGGGGCTCACAGCACCTCTGGTCATCGGAGCCTGGGAGCAGGGTTATCTGGCCTGGGCCACTCTGGGAATTCTCATCTTGTCCTCAGACCCACAGAAAGCTGGCATCTTTTCAAGCCATCCAGTAAATGGTTTGAATAAGGTAATCAAATATGTTGCTTAAAAATCCAAAGAAGGGCTGGGTGCAGTGGCTCACACCTAAAATCCCAGAAGTATCACTTGAACTCAGGAGTTCAAGACCAACCTGGACAACATAGTGAGACCCTGTCTCTAAAAAACAAAACAAAACAAATTCCAAGGAAGCGTCGACAGAGTTCAGCCTTCTCCTTAATAGTAAGGAATTTCAATTCTGGATGCCTGGATCTGCGGGAACAACTCCAAGAACACAGGCCCCTTTGAGACTGGAGGATTTATTTCCCACCCTCTGATCCACGTGTGCCTTTTCAATACAACACAACTTTCTAATCCTGTTTTCTCAGCCATGAAAGCATCACTGTAGTGCCCAGTGTGACATCTGAGAGGCTGTCCCTTGACTAGCACTCTTCCTTTCTGTGGACACAGACGACTAAATTACCCCAGTTGGTAAAAAGTCCAGTGAGTCAGTATAAGGAGAAGAGCTGAACACCTCCCTCCAACTTCACACTTACTGGGAGAGCTTCAGAAGCTCCCACTGGGATGTGGAACATGGAAAGACACATTTCTAGGGAAATGAGGTCTCACGCATTAGTATGGAGCTTGGAGCTTGGGGATATCTGATATCTGGTGTCTGCCGCTTGTGTGCTGCTGTTCCCCAGTTTCTAGCATCACTCATGGCCCCTAAGCCACACTCCTCTTTCCACTCGAGGTGTCTGATTATGAAATTCACTCCTCTAAAGTCCATCCAGCATATGTCACAATCATGCAATAGACTTTTACCTAATGTGTGGGGATGGTGGAGGGATGCCTATGTTGTAGCAAAGGCCAGGACAACCTGAAACTAAATATGAGAAATTTCTGCCTCTAAATTCCTGTTATTATACTATGCCAGTAATATCTCTCCAACTCCAGCCTAGATTGACCTGTGGGCCTACATTAGCAGATTCAAAAGCATCCATTAGCAGATAATCCTTATCAATGAGGAACAGATAAGCCCACAGTTACTTCTCTTATCTATCGTACCACCCAAGGATTCCCAAGAAACTTGTTAGTTTTTGCTTAGCATTTTCACTTTTCCACAAATACAGCACTCTGTAAAGAGGCTGAGACTGGCAGCACTAGTTATTATTTGGGCTCTGACTATACTGAACGTGGGCTTGCTGACTAGATATCAGAGTATTAGAATGGACTTCGTGTGTGAGTAAAGTAAGTGAGGGTTAAAAGGAATGAAGTGCTGCATTCATAGATGATAGTATTAGGTTGGTGCAAATCTAATTGTTGTTCTTGCCATTACTTTTAATAGCAAAAAACTCAATTATGTTTGCACCAATCTAATACAATTTCATAATTAATTTTCCTGAGATGTGGCAGGGGCAAAATTAACAAAAATAATGGGAAATTTAAATAAATTATGGGTAATAAAAACCACCATCCATTTTTAAAGGAAGCAAGGGTTTTGGTCAACAGTATTCTTACATTTGTAGTTGACACCAAGGACAATGACATCCCATCCTGACATAGTCTTTGGAACCAAGTTAGAGACAATGCCCTGGGTTGGATAAACCCCATGTCTGAAACCAGATGGGGAGCATCCCGCTGCCTTTATTTATTTATTTTTTTGAGAGGGAGTCTGCCTCTGTCACCCAGGCTGGAGTGCAGTGGCCGGATCTCAGCTCACTGCAAGCTCCACCTCCCAGGTTCACGCCATTCTCCTGCCTCAGCTTCCCGAGTAGCTGGGACTACAGGCGACCGCCACCTCGCCTGGCTAATTTTTTGTATTTTTTAGTAGAGACGGGGTTTCACGTGTTAGCCAGGATGGTCTTGATCTCCTGACCTTGTGATTCACCTGCTTCGGCCTCCCAAAGTGCTGGGATTACAGGCTTGAGCCACCGCGCCTGGCCATCCCGCTGCCTTTTAACTAATCTGTCATTGGGCCACCGCTAGAATGTTCTTGGGACTAGGTAGTCTTTGGAGGGTTAGAAGGCAATGCAATAAATGTATCACTCCGCCCTCAGTCCCCAGCCCCTTCTCTGTCTTACTCAGTTGGCTAAACCACAGCCCTTGTTGAATTCACCTCTCCTCCTACTCAGCTACTACACCTACATAACTGAATGCGTCTGAAAAGAGAGAGAACATCGTGGCGACTGCTTCATTTTAAGTTTATGGCTGCTGACTGGGCAGTTAGAATTCTCTAGCCCCTTGCTTCTCTCTCTTCCTGGATGACTGATTTATTCCTTTTCCTTTTTTCTGAAAACTAGGATGCCTCTTTTTCCATCTTCCCCCTCAGCGGATGCCTTGGTTCCCTATTTCCCTGAGAAGATAGGAGCAATCAGAAGAGAGCTCCCATGGCCGCTCATCAACACACCCACCTGTCTCCCAGCCTCTGTGCCCCCAGGCTGCGCCTCCTCACCTGCCACGGGGGAGACCAGCCCCATCCTTGCCACAGCCCCTTCTCCAGGGGGTGCACTGAGTGGCTGCCCCTTTGTCTACTTGACAGACACTTCTCCCTTCTCTTTCCTTCACAGTCAGCATTTCCCTCTTTACGGGGTCATTCTTACCAATATGACCCAATCTTAAACAAAATATGTTTTGCTCCAGTGTCATCTCCAGCTGAGACCCATGTCTGTTTCTCTTCACACAGCCTCTCTGGAATAAATGTTTGCATTCTTTCCTGTGTTTATCCCTCTCCCAGTCAGGTATCCTCCCACACCCCTCCACGCCATCGAGCGTGACCCCACACGGCACGAGAAGCTCATCTGGTTGCCAGGTGTGTGCCAGGCGGTGTGGGGCCCAGATGTGCCCGCCCTGTGGGTTCTCCAAGTCTTCGAGGGCTGCCGGGTGGGGGCTCTGAAGCTTGATCTTACTCCAAGACCACAATGATCTCCAAGTTGCTACATACAGTGGTCAGTTTTCAGTTTTGTGCTGCTTGTGGTCAGCAGCATTGACACAGCAGGACATTCTCTCCATCTGGAGGTGCCTGCTCCTCTTGGCCATCTGCTTTCACTGCCTCGGTGACCTCATCCATCTACAAGCTGGTGGATCAGTGCACGCCTCCTGCCTGAGCTCCATCCTCAATTCCACTTCTCACTGAGCACACCTGATATCTGCACTGGAATCTTCTTGTTTAGTCTTCATTTTGTTTATTTATTTGTTTTTTGACACAGAGGATGTCATCCAGACTGGAGTGCAGTGGTGCAGTCTCGGCTCATTGTAGCCTCCACCTCCCAGGTTCAAGCGATTCTCCTGCCTCAGCCTCCTGAGTAGCTGGGACTAAAGGCACATGCCAACACGCCTGGCTAATTTTTGTATTTTTAGTAGAGCTGGGGTTTCACCATGTTGGCCAGGATGGTCTCGATTTCCTGACTTCGTGATATGCCTGCCTCGGCCTCCCAAAGTGCTGGGATTACAGGCGTGAGCCACCAGGCCCAGCCTAGTCTTTATTTTTAATCGACAAATAATCATTGTACATATTTATGGTGTACATAGTGATGTTTCAATAGGTGTGATGTACAGTGATTAGAGGAGGGTGGTTGGCATATCCATCACCTCAAACACTTATCATTTCTTCATGTTGGGGAAGTTCAGTATCCTCCTTCTAGCCATTTGAAGTGATACGATATAAATTCTGATCATCCTGCAGTGGCATGGAACACAAGGACTTATTCCTCCTGTCTAGCTGTGATCTTGTGTCCTTTCACAAAACCCTCCCTATCCTCTTCCCTCTCCCCTTCCCAGCCTCTAGCATCCTCTGTTCTCTTTTTGCTTCTTTGAGATCCACTTTTTTTTTTAGCTTCCTTCCACACATGAGTGAGAACATGCGGTGTTTAACTTTCTCTTCCTGGCTTGTTTAACTTAGCCTAACATCCTCCAGTTCCACCCATCCCACGGAGCACGCCAGGAGTTCCTTCTGCTTTCTGGCTGGGTCGCATTCCACGGGTATAGACAGCTCATTTTCCTTACCCATTCCTCTGCCGATGCCTATGTCGGTTGGTTCCATGTCTTGGCTCAGGTGAGTACGCACCGGGATGTGCTGGGGGCTGCTTTAATGTCTCAGTTTCCTAACCGACTTCCTGTGAACACACCCTCCCACCCCAGACCCGCCTCCTCCTCATATTCCCATTGTGTTGAATGAGCACCTTTTACTGCACAGGCCAGACACCTGGACCCATCCTCTGTGCTTGTCCTTTTGTCAAATCTCACATCCAGTCTGCCAGTAAATTCTGTTCACTTTGTTTCCAAAACATTCCCCTCATATCTTACCCGGATGTCTTCCTAATTCTGCCTGAAATCCCTTGAATCCATTTTCAACACTGCTGCCAGAGTGATCTTAGAATGGAAGTCAGATAATGTCACTCCGAAGTCCTAGTAGCATCTCGTCTCCTCTGGAGGAGGTGAAGTCATGCAGCAGACTGTGAGGCCCTGCGACCAGCCCCTAGTCTCCGACTGCAGCTCTCATCCCTCCCTGGCTCACCTCACCCTCATTGAGCTCCTTCATTGCTTTGAACATGTCAGGCAAATTCTGCATCGAGGACTTCACCCAAGGTGCTTTTCCTCCAGGTACACACGTGGCTCACTCCTTCCTCTCTTCTGGGGCTCTGTTTAAATGCCACATTCTCAGTGAAACCTCCCCTGTTTACCCTCATTGAAATGGCAACAGACTCAACAATCCCCACCCACTTCCCTGCTTGATTTTTCTCCATGGTATTGGCCAACTTCCATACTACGTATGTTTTCATTCTTTTTTTTTTTTTGGTTATTACCTGTGTTGCATGACTAGAATGGAAACCCCATGAGGCCAAGACTTTTACTTGTTTTAGTCACTGCTGTATCCCTTGTGCCTGGAGCGGTGCCCAGCACACAGTGGGCATCAGGAAGTGTTTACTGGAGGAATCACTGAACTGCCGTGTGGTGCAAAGAGGACGTGTAAGACCTAGGGCTTATTTTCTGAACTCACTACTCCTGGCTCATACCTTCTTGGGAGATTACTCAACGCATTTTGTGCTGATTTCTTTCCATCTACAAAATGAAGGTCGCAATGTCCATTTTCCCAAAATTGTTTGTCAGGATTAAATGAAATAATAAACATAAGTACTTTCTAAATTGTATTACAAATGCATTAATTAACAATGCTATTTATAATCATTTGAAAAATGATTTATAATCATTTGAAAAAGGAAGGAGAGGGGTGGACGAACTATAGTTGTAGACTCTCACTTCTGTTCCTGCAGAAGCCGTTGGCTTTACCTATCAAGTGACAATTTTTGGACTTTCCTTAGGGGATTTATAGCTTGTTTATTGTAGACCTAGGTGAAGAAGGTAACCTAGATTTCCCCTCAAATTACGAGGTTATTCTTAAACTGAGGGTTGACAGTTGCCTTGGGAGTATGGAAACTCAGGGGTTTCTGCATCCTCAAATCAGTTAAATTGTGACATGAGGCCACAGATTGTAGAAAATGGCTAACAAAACAACATGAGTATTTTGAGGGTGGAAACTCTCCTTTACGCTTGGGGTATGCCTTCTTTTGTGGCTGCCACTGACCTGCAGTGGGATATTGATGAGATGCTGATTCTCTATTCACTGTGTCTTTACTCATAAAGCATATGTCATATGGTATTTTCAGGTTTTTAAAATTCTCTTAAGAAACCTGTAGAGGCATTCAGAGAACTTTACAATCATTTGAATTAATTCATAATTTCCAAGAAGAATCAAGAAATATTCCACAGATCAATAATTCTGAAACAAAGAAAAATTTACATCTGAAATTGAAATTACCAAGTGACCTAGTTACATCAACCCATCTTCCTTCCTCCACCTTATTTGTCTTCTTTCTGTGATCTGAAGTGTGTGCTGAGGAATAAAACTTGTGGTGAGGAGGGCAGCCCAGCACACCACCCAGTGTATGGGTGAAGGAGGCAGCAGTGCGGCCGGAGAGGAGAGCTGGGCTGGGAGCACAGGAAGGTCCCCAGGACTCTGTGGTCATCAGTAAGAGAGGGCCCACATGTATACGCTGGTGAACAGAAATCTCAACCTTTTCAAAGTCTGACATTTAAGAGAAAAAACTGTGGCTGCTGGTTTGTGGAATAGACACCTTCTTCTTTATTGGTAAGTTTTTTATTTTTGTCTTGGAATTTAGAAAATACTGTATTTCTTTTGTCTCAGTAGTTGTTTTATGCTTTGGAGGTAATAGAATATTATAAACGTTTATGTTATCAAGTCATGCATTGTAAATATTTATTTATTTAGGCTACTTTAGTCATGCCAAAAAGCAAGAAGAGATGCTAACCTTTGGTGAGTCTATTATGTGACATGTTCTATTCTAGAGACTTCGGTACGTGTTATTTTACATAATTCTGAAGACAATCCTGGCAGGTAGGTGTTGGGCTACGTTAAAGAGTTAGGGAGGTAAAGTCACACAGCCAGAAGATGGCCGTGGAGGGTTGGGAGGCAGATTTTTCTGATCCTAGTCTGTGTTCTTTCTATCTCACAAAGACATTCCATACCATCTGCAAGCCACTTTTGACTAGCACTAGAGAAAGAAGTATAGAGACACTGGAAACGATCTAATAGACCACAACCACCTTTGAAAGAGCAGTCATCTCTATGAACCATAACTATAAGGAAGAAATGCAGATCCCACAAACCAAAATGGAACATGCCTCCCAAACTTAGGTTTTGAGCTCACCCTGGGGGCTGTGGCTGCTGCAGAACAGGGGGTGCTGGTGGATCTAACATGAACAAGGCTTGGTGGAGGGGCTGGCTGTGTGCAGGGAGGTTGGGATGAAAAAGTGCAGCAGGTGGCGTCACAGGTGAGGAGGACAGGCCAGGAGGGAGAAAAGAGCCACAGTGTGCTGACGAAGGTGGGGTAGGGGTGAGGTGGTGGGGGGACACAGACAAGCCCAGAGCCAGCTCCATGGAATGCACAGATGTGTCTGGAACATGTGTCCCTGGATACATGGATGGGTCTGCTTCAAGAGAATTCTTGATGCTTCAATGCATCAGAAGGAGTTCTAGTGATACCATCGTCTCCCAAGTGAAAGTGATAAACGAGTGACAATCAGTTTCACTGTGTTGTGGGTGAATGTATTTATGTCATTTAACAATATTGCGATTCCATTTGTATGACAATCTCAGAGGCACTTGCTTTAATTTTGCATTATGTCTTCCCTAATTAAACATCTGAAACCTCTAAGGCCTGACTTACCTGGAGCTCTCCTATCTAATAATATCAACCTCTAAGGCAGCCTGAGAAAGAGGAAATGAACCCAGAGAGACTCTGCCCCAAAATAGATACCACAAAGCCCGTACCCAAACCTGGTGTGCTTTTCTCCCAGGGGAGACCCTCAGGTGCACATTCAGATACACTGGCTCCTATCTTAGGCACAGTTCTGATAAGGGGGCTGTTTGGTTTCCCAGCGCAGAGCTTATTGGAAGTGGCACATTCCGTGGGACTGTCACCTACTGGAGTCAGGCATGCTGGAAGTGATGAGGAATGGCAGATGGCCAGGTGCCATCAAGAGGTGCGCTGGAAGAACCCCAAAACACAGAGAGGGCAACTCAGTCGACCTCACATGAACCTATTTAATGTGGAAGCAGATACTGTAGTTCCAAGCATCGGAAGGATCTCAGTGTGGAACTTGGTGTGCTGCTGCAGATGAGAACGCACACGTCCCCAGCGGCTCCACGAATGGGGCCCAGGCAGGGTTGGACAATGCCCAGCTCCCCTGGAGACAGCCAGAAATCTCATCATATGTCTTAGCAATATTTTCACCCATCAGGTCCCAAGTTTTAAATGTTTAAAATGATCAGTTGAAAGTTAATTCGGAATAGGCTTCCCCAAGACCAAAACGTTGGTTGGACATTGCTGTGTTACTGAGTAAAATACAGTAAACAGCCAGTGCATCCTTCAGTGTTCAGTTGACTGTCAGAGAGGACGGAGCATCTAGGTAAGACATGCATTCCTCTTTACTTTTAAAAGCGCTCCTATTTTGGGGGGTAGAATGAGAAGATTGATAGATGAAGAAAGGGAAAATGGAACAAAGAAAGGAGAAAGGGCAGACAAGGAAGGGGTTCCAGGATAAAACAGAC